>NC_135234.1:666117051-666742051 GCF_051348905.1 Ranitomeya variabilis
CGGCAGGCGGTGTCGGCGCTGCAGAGCCGCAATGCGTCCTTTTGCCGTGCTGGAACGCCGCAAGTGAGCACACTCTAGGCGGACCTTGTGCAGCAGTGCATCAAGATCCGGATAGTCCCTCAAAAAACTCTGCACGACCAAATTGAGCACATGTGCCAGACATGGGATGTGAGTGAGGTTGCCGAGGCCCAGAGCTGCCACCAGATTTCGGCCATTATCACACACTACCATGCCTGGCTGGAGATTCGCTGGCACAAACCACACATCGCTCTCCTGCTTGATGGCATTCCAGAGCTCCTGCGCTGTGTGGCTTCGATTCCCCAAAGAAATTAATTTCAAGACGGCCTGTTGACGTTTGGCCACGGCTGTGCTCATGTCGGTCGTAACAGGTAAACGTTCATCACGGGTCCATGTGGAGGTGGACTGTGACGGCTCCTGCAGCGATGATTCTGAGGAACTGGTGTAAGAGGAGGAGTCAATGCGTACAGAATGGATTCCTGCAATCCTTGGAGTGGGCAGGACACGTCCTGCGCCACTTGCACGATCTGTACCCGGCTCAACGACATTAACCAAATGGGCAGTGAGGGAAAGGTATCGCCCCTGTCCATGTTGACTGGTCCACGCATCGGTGGTGAGGTGGACCTTGCTACTGACGGCATTCAGTAGCACGTGTTTTATGTGTCCCTCCACATGCTTGTGCAGGGCAGGGACGGCTTGCCTGCTGAAGTAAAAGTGGCTGGGCACATTGTACTGTGGGACTGCCAATGACATCAAGTCACGGAAGCTGTCAGTCTCCACCAGCCTGAATGACAGCATTTCCAGTGACAGAAGTTTGGCAATGCCTGCAGTCAGAGCCTGTGCTCGTGGGTGGTTTGACGAGAAAGGCCGCCTTTTCTCCCATGCCTGTACTACTGATGGCTGTACACTGGGCTGGGAGTGTGTGGATGACTGGACAACAGGGCCAGAGGTTCTTCCACGGCGATCCTGGGAGGAAGCCGAACCAGCTGCGTGTGAGCTGGAGGAAGAGGCAACACGAGCTGAAGAGGTGGTAGCTGCCGCTGTTGGTTGGCCTAGCTCTTCAGTGTGTTTTTCTAACTCCGCCGCGTGCCTGGTGCGCACATGTTTCCACATGTTGGAGGTATTGAGGTTGCTGACATTTCGACCTCTTTTTACTTTGTGATGACACACCTTGCATTTGACATAGCAAATGTCATCTGCAACTGTGTCAAAAAAGGACCAGGCACTGCAAGTCTTGGGAGCGCCCTTTTTGGCTTTTGGAAGAGACATGCTCCTAACGGGTGCCAAAGCGGAGGCTGCAGGATCCGCAGTCTTCCCCCTCCCTCTCCCTCTTTGGGCCGTACGGGGAATCTCTTCCTCAGAGCTGCTCCCACCACCTTCCTGTCCCTCACGCCAAGATGGGTCAAGGACCTCATCATCTACACTACCCTCTGCCCCCAACTGCTCCTCCTGGGTAGTCTCAGCAGCAGAGCACGCACCAGAAAGTGGCACCTGAGTGTCATCAGCGGATGCGTCCTGCGATGTGGTGACCGGAGCCACTGGCCCACCCGCCTCTTCAGAGGAAGAGAGAAAAAGTGGTTGGGCATCACTGCACCCTGCCTCTTCTTCCATTTCTCCAGTGCAGCTTGGCTGGCCCCCTGTTTCCAAGCCAAGAGATTCAGAGAACAGAAGTAGAGACGGCTCCTGTCCTGGGATCTCTGTCTGCCTGGGCAATTTGGCAGGTGGTGAAGAGACAGATGGCTGCTCTCCAGTGCTCTGTGTCTGAGAGGATGTGGCACTAATTGAAGTTGATGCATTAGCTGCCATCCATCCGACAACGGCTTCAATTTGTTCTTCACGCAGCAGCGGTGTACGGCGCTCTGCGACAAAGCTGCGCATGAAGGACTGTTCCCTGGTGAAAGTGGGTGCAGATGAGTCACCGGTGCCCGCAGCAGGCACAGAATCCCCACGTCCTCTCCCTGCTCCGCGCCCACGCCCACGTGCCTTACTCACTGCCTTCTTCATCTTGGTTGACTGATAAAGATAAGCAGAAAAGTACTAACGGCTTTGTGTGCTTATTCCTGAACAACTCCTAACAGGTATAAGAAACACTAATTTTCTAAAGTGTGGACTAGACTTTAATATGAGCTAATGTGGCCTACACAAATGTAAAGTGGTGTCACTGGTGTGTTTGGTGAACTTTATTATTTATTTATTTTTGGGGGGCTGAACTGACAACAGAGAGAGCTGCAGTCACACGGAGACCGTGCAGACAGCCGTAAACGGCGCTGCAAGGCCCAAAAACCCTCCTCTACGTTATCCTATGTAATGTTTTTCCACAAGTTAGCTGGAGACGGGTGGAAAGACACTAATAGGAATTTTTTGAAAAAATGTGCAGCAGCCTACACTACTTAAAAGAAAAGGAAAATTGATTTTACGGTATGACGCAGTGAAGAACCCTGAGCTGGAGACAACCAGGCTATGGCTGCTCACAGACTACAGGGCGAGCTGCAGTCACACGGAGACCGTGCAGACAGCCGTAAACGGCGCTGCAAGGCCCAAAAACCCTCCTCTACGTTATCCTATGTAGTGTTTTTCCACAAGTTAGCTGGAGATGGGTGGAAAGACACTAATAGGAATTTTTTGAAAAAATGTGCAGCAGCCTGCACTACTTAAAACAAAAGGAAAATTGATTTTACGGTATGACGCAGTGAAGAACCCTGAGCTGGAGACAACCAGGCTATGGCTGCTCACAGACTACAGGGCGAGCTGCAGTCACACGGAGACCGTGCAGACAGCCGTAAACGGCGCTGCAAGGCCCAAAAACCCTCCTCTACGTTATCCTATTTAGTGTTTTTCCACAAGTTAGCTGGAGACGGGTGGAAAGACACTAATAGGAATTTTTTGAAAAAATGTGCAGCAGCCTGCACTACTTAAAACAAAAGGAAAATTGATTTTACGGTATGACGCAGTGAAGAACCCTGAGATGAAGACAACCAGGCTATGGCTGCTCACAGACTACAGGGCGAGCTGCAGTCACACGGAGACCGTGCAGACAGCCGTAAATGGCGCTGCAAGGCCCAAAAACCCTCCTCTACGTTATCCTATGTAGTGTTTTTCCACAAGTTAGCTGGAGACGGGTGGAAAGACACTAATAGGAATTTTTTGAAAAAATGAGCAGCAGACTACACTACTTGAAAAAAAAAAAAAAAAAAAAAGAACAGTATGAGGCAATGAACCACCCTCCCTGAACTGAATACAACCAGCTATGGATGGCCTATGGCTGCACTCAGACTAGAGAGTGGGCTGCACTCACACACACACACACACACACACACACACAGACCTTGCAGATCGCTGTGAAAACAGCGCTACAAGGCAAAAGCAAGGTGATTAGTAGGTGAACACAGCGGTTGCTAAATTAGCCTTTGAAAAGCACAAAGAAGCAAATCGCTATCTCTAAACTGGCCCTCAGTCAGCAAACAGCGTCCTGTCACTAAGGCCATGTGCACACGTTCAGGATTTTTCGCGTTTTTTTCGCGTTTTTTCGCTATAAAAACGTGATAAAAACGCGAAAAAAACGCTAACATATGCCTCCTATTATTTACAGTGTATTCCGCATTTTTTGTGCAAATGTTGCGATTTTTTCCGCGAAAAAATCGCATCGCGGAAAAAAAAGCAACATGTTCATTAAAAATGCGGAATTGCAGGGATTCCGCACACCTAGGAGTCCATTGATCTGCTTACTTCCCGCACGGGGCTGTGCCCACCATGCGGGAAGTAAGCAGATTATGTGCGGTTGGTACCCAGGGTGGAGGAGAGGAGACTCTCCTCCACGCACTGGGCACCATATAATTGGTCAAAAAATAAGAATTAAAATAAAAAATAGTCCTATACTCACCATCGATGTCCCCCGCAGTGTTCCCGCCTCACCGCTGCACGCTGCCGTTCGGTTCCTGTAGCTGGTGTGCGGTGAAGGACCCTGCCGATGACGTCACGGTCCTGTGATTGGTCGAGACCGGTCATGTGACCGCTCACGTGACCGTGACGTCATGGAAGGTCCTGCGCGCACACCATCTATACGGAACGGACGCCAGTGAGGAGATCAGCTGTCTGCCGGTGAGTATAAGCATTTTTTTTATTTTTTTTATTATTTTTAAACATTCTATCTTTTACTATAGATGCTGCAAAAGCAGCATCTATAGTAAAAAGTTGGTCACACTTGTCAAACAGTATGTTTGACAAGTGTGACCAACCTGTCAGTCAGTTTTCCAAGCGATGCTACAGATCGCTTGGAAAACTTTAGCTTTCTGCAAGCTAATTACGCTTGCAGAACGCTAAAAAAACGAGAAAAAAACGGAAAAAAAACCAAAAAAAAAAATGCGGATTTCTTGCAGAAAATTTCCCGTTTTCTTCAGGAAATTTCTGCAAGAAATCCGGATGTGTGCACATACCCTAAAGGTACCTTCACACGAAGCGACGCTGCAGCGATAGCGACAACGATGCCGATCGCTGCAGCGTCGCTGTTTGGTCGCTGGAGAGCTGTCACACAGACCGCTCTCCAGCGACCAACGATGCCGAGGTCCCCGGGTAACCAGGGTAAACATCGGGTTGCTAAGCGCAGGGCCGCGCTTAGTAACCCGATGTTTACCCTGGTTACCAGCGTAAAATGTAAAAAAACCAAACAGTACATACTTACATGCGTCCCCCGGCATCCGCTTCCTGCACTGTGTGAGCGCCGGCAGTAGCAGGGCACAGCGGTGACGTCACCGCTGTGCTGTGCTTTCACTTTCACTTTGCGGCGCTCAGTCAGTGTGGGAAGCAGACGCCGGGGGACGCATGTAAGTATGTACTGTTTGTTTTTTTTACATTTTACGCTGGTAACCAGGGTAAACATCGGGTTACTAAGCGCGGCCCTGCGCTTAGTAACCCGATGTTTACCCTGGTTACCAGTGTAAAATATCGCTGGTATCGTTGCTTTTGCTCTTAAACACAACGATACACGGCGATCGGACGACCAAATAAAGTTCTGAACTTTATTCAGCGACTAGCGACATTACAGCAGGATCCTGATCGCTGCTGCGTGTCAAACTAAACCAGGACGCTGCAACGTCACGGATCGCTAGCTATATTGTTACAAAGTCATTTCGTGTGAAGGTACCTTTACTGAATTCACAGCAGAGTGAGCGAAAAATGGCGCCAGCGACTTTTAAACTGCATCATGACATCATTTCAGCAGCCAATCACAGCCTTGCCAGTAGTTTCAGGCCCTCCATGCTGAACAGGATGTGCCCACACTTGGAATCATTCTCATTGGCTGATTTCGTACAAATTTGTGCAGTTTGAATCCTGGGAACTTCCGATTCCGGTATCCGATACGCGGCAAGTATCGGATCTCGGTATCGGAATTCCGATACCGCTAAGTATCGGCCGATACCCGATACTTGCGGTATCGGAATGCTCAACACTAATTCAGAACCCTTCTTGGTCAAATCCGTCAAAGGCTTAACCACACTAGAAAAATTAGTGATGAAGCAACGGTAAAAATTAGCAAAACCCAAGAACTTCTGAAGACTCTTCACAGATGTAGGTTGAGTCCAGTCATAAATAGCCTGGACCTTGACTGGATCCATCTCAATGGTAGAAGGAGAAAAAATAAAGCCCAAAAAGGAAACTTTCTGGACTCCGAAGAGACATTTAGAGCCCTTCACAAACAAGGCATTGGCACGCAGGACCTGAAATACCATTCTGACCTGCTTCACATGAGACTCCCAATCATCAGAAAAAACCAAAATATCATCCAGGTACACAATCATAAATCTATCCAGATACTCTCGGAAGATGTCATGCATGAAGGACTGAAACACAGAGGGGGCATTAGAAAGCCCAAAAGGCATCACCAAGTACTCAAAATGGCCTTCGGGCGTATTAAATGCTGTTTTCCATTCATCGCCCTGCTTTATGCGCACAAGATTATACGCTCCTCGAAGATCTATCTTGGTGAACCAACTGGCCCCCCTAATCCGGGCAAACAGATCGGACAACAGTGGCAAGGGGTACTGAAATTTGACCGTGATGTTATTTAGAAGGCGATAATCTATACAGGGTCTCAGAGAACCATCCTTCTTGGCCACAAAAAAGAACCCCGCACCTAAAGGGGACGAGTACGGGCGAATATGCCCCTTCTCCAAGGACTCCTTTATATAACTCCGCATAGCGGCATGTTCTGGTACAGATAAATTAAAAAGTCGTCCCTTAGGGAACTTACTACCAGGAATCAGATTTATAGCACAATCACAATCCCTATGAGGAGGTAGAGCACTAGATTTGGGCTCATCAAATACATCCTGGTAGTCCGACAAAAATTCAGGGACTTCAGAAGGAGTAGAAGAAGCAATTGACACCAAAGGAGCATCGCCATGAATTCCCTGGCAACCCCAACTTGACACAGACATTGCTTTCCAATCCAGGACTGGATTATGAGCCTGCAGCCATGGCAGACCCAACACGACAACATCATGCAAATTATGGAGCACAAGAAAGCGAATCACCTCCTGATATGCAGGAGCCATGCACATGGTCACTTGGGTCCAGTACTGAGGTTTATTCTTGGCCAATGGCGTAGCATCAATTCCCTTTAGTGGGATAGGGAACTGTAAAGGCTCCAAGATAAAACCACAGCGCCTGGCAAATGACAAATCCATCAAATTCAGGGCGGCACCTGAATCCACAAAAGCCATAACTGAGTAGGATGACAGAGAGCAAATCAAAGTAACAGACAAAATGAATTTAGGTTGTACAGTACCAATGGTGACAGACTTGGCGAACCTTTTTGTGCGCTTAGAACACTCTGAGATAACATGAGCAGAATCACCACAGTAAAAGCACAACCCATTCAGACGTCTGTGGTTTTGCCGTTCAACTCTGGTCAGAATCCTGTCGCATTGCATAGGCTCAGGTTTCTGCTCAGAAAATACCGCCAGATGGTGCACAAGTTTGCGCTCCTGCAGACGCTGATCTATCTGAATGGCCAAAGACATAGACTCATTCAGACCCACAGGCGTGGGGAACCCCACCATAACATCTTTAAGGGCTTCAGAAACACCCTTTCTGAAAATCGCCGCCAGGGCGCACTCATTCCATTGAGTGAGCACAGACCACTTCCTAAACTTCTGACAGTAAACCTCTGCTTCATCTTGACCCTGAGAGAGAGCCAGCAAAACCTTCTCTGCTTGGTCTACCAGATTAGGTTCCTCATAAAGCACTCCAAGCGCCAGAAAAAACGCATCCACATTTAGCAATGCAGGATCTCCTGGCGCCAGAGAGAATGCCCAATCTTGAGGGTCTCCACGCAACAAAGAAATAACAATTTTAACTTGCTGAACAGAATCACCAGAGGAGCGAGGTCTCAGAGAAAGGAATAACTTACAATTATTCTTAAAGTTCAAAAACCTAGATCTATCTCCGGAGAACAGCTCAGGAATTGGTATTTTAGGCTCTGACATAGGACTGCGGACTACATAATCCTGAATGCCCTGTACCCTTGCAGTGAGATGATCCACACTAGAAGACAGACTCTGAATGTCCATATCTGCAGCTGAATTCAGAACCACCCAGAGATTAAGGGGAGGAGAGAGACTAAACACAGTGCAGAGAAGAAAAAAAAAATGACTTCAGGATTTCTCTTCTCCCTCTTCTGCTGCATTAACACTTTGTGGCCTGCTGTACTGTTATGATCCGGTGGTAGGATCTCAAAACTGACCTGACACATATAACCAGAATGATAGGACAAGTTCTGGGGATGTGGAAGCTATACTGACCGCAATCCTGATCCTATCCAACACACTAAAGGCAGCCGTGGAGCGTAACCTAAAAACCTAGACGCCTCTTCACAGCCTGAGAAACTGACTGCCCCTAGAGAGAAAGCAAAGACCTCACTTGCCTCAGAGAAATAACCCCAAAGTTATAGACAGCCCCCCACAAATAATAACGGTGAGTTAAGGGGAAAATACAAACGTAGAAATGAAACAGGTTTAGCAAATGAGGCCCGCTAACACTAGATAGACAGAAAATAGATAGGAATCTGTGCGGTCAGTACAAAAACTATCAAAAATAAACCACGCAGAGAATACAAGAACCCCCACACCGATGTGAGGGGCGCCCTCTGCACCCCAGAACTAACCAGCAAGCAAAAAATCACATAAAAGTGAGCTGGACAGAACTCATAATATACTGAGAAACGTTTTCAAGGAAATAATGAGCAAAATGAACAAGCAAACTTAGCTTCTCCAGCAGGAGAATAGGGGTGGAGCTGCATATTCATTACTGTAATGAGTGGTACCAGTGACCACTCAATACAGGAAGAAGCTGCGGGTGCCGGAAACCATCTGTCCGGGAGAAGATGCCAGGGACTGTGCCGGGAGCAGGTGAGTATTAAATATTCACCTGTCCCTCGTTCCAGCGTCGGCACCACTCCATCTTCCGCATCCTCTGCAGTGACTGTTCAGGTCAGAGGGCGCGATGACATATTACTGTGTGCGCCATCCTCTGTCTGAACAGTCAGTGCGGAGAGACGGGACGCTGAGGAGCAGCGACGAGAGGTGAGTATGTCTTTTCTTTTTATTGCAGCAGCAGCATTATATGTGGCACATTGTTATATGAAGCGTCTATGGGGCCATACTGAACTGTATGGAGCATTATATGGGGCATATTTGTATATGAAGCATTTATGGGGCCATCATGAACTGTATGGAGCATTATATGGGGCATATTTGTATATGGAGCATCTATGGGGCCATAATGAACTGTATGGAGCATTATATGGGGTATATTTGTATATGGAGCATCTATGGGGCCATAATGAATTGTATGGAGCATTATATGGGGGATATTTGTATTTGAAGCATCTATGGGGCCATAATGAACTATATGGAGCATTATATGGGGCATATTTGTGTATGGAGCATCTATGGGGCCATAATGAACTGTATGGAGCATTATATGGGGCACATTTGTATATGGAGCATCTATGGGGCCATAATGAACTGTATGGAGCATTATATGGGGCACATTTGTATATGGAGCATCTATGGGGCCATAATGAACTGTAGGGAGCATTATATAGGGCTATTTATATATGGGGCATCTTATGGGGCCATAATAAACTGTATGGAGAATTATATGGGGCATACTTGTATATGGAGCATCTATGGGGCTATAATGAACTGTATGGAGCATTATATGGGCATATTTGTATATGGAGCATCTATGGGGCCATAATGAACTGTATGGAGCATTATATGGGGCATATTTGTATATGGAGCATCTTATGGGGCCATAATGAACTGCATGGAGCATTATATGTGGCACATTTGTGTCAGGATCACACTCAGTCGGAGAAGCCTTTGGAAGTGGGGAATCACCAGAAATAATACACAAGACACGTCTTGTATAGTGTATCACTGGGAAGTCTCTGAAGCACGCCTGCCTTCAATGTGCTATCCCTTCTTTATATAGTTGTATCGGTAGGTTCAGTGGTTATACAAGTTTTGCATGTTTAAACAAAGAGACAAAACAGGAAAGAAAGAAAAAACAGTTTCGTGGGCGGCAGTTTCACAACAAACAGTACAAAGGCAATTCCACAGACAAGAAAAACAGGATTTCATACTATAGCTAAAATGTCCTTGAATGGACAGGTCAATATTTATCACAAATTCTTTTTTGTGGTTCATTGAGGTAACCATTTTTGTTCTGCTCTTCACATTTGTATATAGAGCATCTTATGGGGCCATAATGAACTGCATGGAGCATTATATGTGGCACATTTGTATATGCAGCATTATATGGGGCATATTTTAATATGGAGCATCTCATGGGGCCCATCATGAACTGTATTGAGCATTATATGGGGCTCCTGATTCAATATGGATACTCAAAAACACTTACCGTATATACTCGAGTATAAGCCAACCCGAGTATAAGCCGACCCCCCTAATTTTGCCACAAAAAACTGGGGAAACTTATTGACTCGAGTATAAGCCTAGGGTGGAAAATGCAGCAGCTACCGGTAAATGTCAAAAATAAAAATAGATACCAATAAAAGTAAAATTAATTGAGACATCAGTAGGTTAAGTGTTTTTGAATATCCATATTGAATCAGGAGCCCCATATAATGCTCCATACAGTTCATGATGGGCCCCATAAGATGCTCCATACAAAATATGCCCTATATAATGCTCCATATTAAATTTGCCCCATATAATGTTGCATAAAGGTTGATGGTCCCATAAGGTGCTCCACCCATTATGCCCCATAAGATGCTCCACACATTATACCCCAAGAGATACTCCACACATTGTGCCCCATAAGATGCTCCATACATTGTGGCCCCATAAGATTCTCCATACATTGTGGCCCCATACGATGCTCCATACATTGTGGCACCATACAATGCTCCATACATTGTGGCACCATACGATGCTCCATTTTGGCACCATACGATGCTCCATTGTGGCACCATACAATGCTCCATATATTGTGGCCCCATACAATGCTCCATATATTGTGGCACCATACAATGCTCCATATATTGTGGCCCCATACAAGGCTCCATATATTGTGGCCCCATACAATGCTCCATATATTGTGGCCCCATACAATGCTCCATATATTGTGGCACCATACAATGCTCCATATATTGTGGGCCCATACAATGCTCCATATATTGTGGCCCCATACAATGCTCCATATATTGTGGCACCATACAATGCTCCATATATTGTGGCCCCATACAATGCTCCATATATTGTGGCACCATACAATGCTCCATATATTGTGGCACCATACAATGCTCCACACATTTGCCCCATTTGCTGATGCTGCGATTAAAATAAAAAAAATCACATACTCACCTCTCTTCGCTCAGGCCCCCGGCACTTGCGATAGTCACCTTCCTCGTTCCATCGCTGCGCGCTGCTCTTTCTTCCATCCTGTGCACTGACTGTTCAGGCAGAGGGCGGCGCGCACACTAATCGCGTCATCGCGCCTTCTGACCTGAACAGTCACAGCCAGAGGACGGAAGACAGAGCAGCGCGCAGCGATGGAACGAGGAAGGTGACTATCGCACACTGCTCACTTCCCTGTCATACTCACCTGCTCCCGGCGCGGTCCCTGGCAGCGTCTCACGGTCAGATAGTCTCCGGGAGCCAGCGGCATCTTCCTGTGTTCAGCGGTCACGTGGTACTGCTCATTAAAGTAAGGAATATGGATGCATATTCATTACTTTAATGAGCGGTATGTGACAGCTGAACACAGGAAAATGCCGCCGGCTCCCGGAGACCATCTGACAGTGAGACACTGCCACGGACCGCGCCGGGAGCAGGTGAGTATATCACCACACCACTCCCCCCCCTCCGCTGACAATGACTCGAGTATAAGCCAAAAGAGTCACTTTCAGCCCAAAAAAGTGGGCTGAAAATCTCGGCTTATACTCGAGTATATACGGTAACCTACTGATGTCTCAATTAATTTTACTTTTATTGGTATCTATTTTTATTTTTGAAATTTACCAGTAGCTGCTGCATTTCCCACCCTAGGCTTATACTCGAGTCATTAAGTTTTCCCAGTTTTTTGTGGCAAAATTAAGGGGGTCGGCTTATACTCGGGTCGGCTTATACTCGAGTATATACGGTACTTAACAAAAAAGTGTGAAACAACTGAAATTATGTCTTATATTCTAGGTTCTTCAAAGTAGCCACCTTTTGCTTTGATGACTGCATTGCACACTCTTGGCATTCTCTTGATGAGCGTTAAGAGGTAGTCACCGGGAATGGTTTTCACTTCACAGGTGTGCCCTGTCAGGTTTAATAAGTGGGATTTCTTGACTTATAAATGGGGTTGGGACCATCAGTTGTGTTGTGCAGAAGTCTGGTGGATACACAGCTGATAGTCCTACTGAATAGACTGTTAGAATTTGTATTATGGCAAAAAAAGCAGCTGAGTAAAGAAAAACGAGTGGCCATCATTACTTTAAGAAATGAAGGTCAGTCAGTCCGAAAAATTGGGAAAACTTTGAAAGTGTCCCCAAGTGCAGTGGCAAAAACCATCAAGCGCTACAAAGAAACTGGCTCACATGAGGACCGCCCCAGGAAAGGAAGACCAAGAGTCACCTCTGCTTCTGAGGATAAGTTTAAAATAGCTGCTAGGAAACCACTGCTAAGGACAGGCAACAAGCAGAAGAGACTTGTTTGGGCTAAAGAACACAAAGAATTGGACATTGTGCTTTGGTTCGATGAGTCCAAATTTGAGATCTTTGGTTCTAACCACTGTGTCTTTGTGTGATGCAGAAAAGGTGAACGGATGGACTCTACATGCCTGGTTCCCACCATGAAGCATGGAGGAGGAGGAGGTGTGATGGTGTGGGGGTGCTTTGCTGGTGACAATGTTGGGGATTTAATCAAAATTGAAGGCATACTGAACCAGCATGGCTACCACAGCATCTTGCAGCGGCATGCTATTCCATCCGGTTTGCATTTAGTTGGACCATCATTTATTTTTCAACAGGCAATTGACGCCAACCACACCTCCAGGCTGTGTAAGTGCTATTTGACCAAGAAGGAGAGTGATGGGGTGCTACGCCAGATGACCTGGCCTCCACAGTCACCAGACCTGAACCCAATTGAGATGGTTTGGGGTGAGCTGGACCGCAGAGTGAAGGCCAAAGGGCCAACAAGTGCTAAGCATCTCTGGGAACTCCTTCAAGATTGTTGGTTGACCATTTCCAGTGACTACTCTTGAAGCTCATCAAGAGAATGCCAAGAGTGTGCAAAGCAGTCATCAAAGCAAAAGGTGGCTACTTTGAAGAACCTAGAATATAAGACATAATTTCAGTTGTTTCAAACTTTTTTGTTAAGTATATAATTCCACATGTGTTAATTCATAGTTTTGATGCCTTCAGTGTGAATGTATAATTTTCATAGTCATGAAAATACAGAAAAATCTTTAAATGAGAAGGCGTCTCCAAACTTTTGGTCTGTACTGTATATATATACCTATTCTATGTGTAGACATTTATTTATTTGTAGATTGTAAGCTCTCACGAGCAGGGTCATCTTGTGTTGCTTTAATTATTGCATTGTTAACATTGTTACTTATGACTGTTGTGTTTGGAACTGTTAAACTGTAAATCGCTGCGGAATATGTTGGCGCTATATAAATAAAGATTATTATTATTATTATTTTATCTATTCTATTCTAACCTGTCAGTGTGATTTTACTGTACTCCGCACTGAATTGCTGGCTTTTCTATAGGACACCGGTGTGTATTTCTCGCAAGTCACACTGATGGTCCTTGTGTAATCGATATTTTTCTCGCCCCCATAGACTTTCATTTGCGTATTTGTCTCGGAATATGCTGACAATTGCAGCATGCTGCGTTTTTCTCAGCCTGTTAAATACGGCCGAGAAATATACGCTGATGGGAGCTGTCCCATAGAGAAACATTGGTCTGTGTGCAATGCGTTGTTCTTGCGCCACTCCCTTGTCCGTATCCGTGTTTCTCTCTAGTGTGATGCCGGCCTAAGGCTGTGTTCACATATATCTGTTGCGTTATGATTATGTTTTTTAGCCTGATGCAACAAAGGGGATCTGAATTGAAGGCAAAAATGATGCAAAAATACCGCAGTTCAGTTGCCATCAGGCTTTTTTAACATCTACCCCTAGTCATTGGTCCAGTAATGGATCCCACTGCTCCATGAAACATGATTAGGCCACAAAACTGGCACCGGCAACAATCCTGTGGAAAAACTGATGTCCCGTATAGGTAGGAACGATCCTTCAGTATCCATCTGGTGTTTTCATTAACTGCTGGATAGAAATGATGACGCTACACCGGCAATATGTGAACGTGGCTTTAGAAACTTTGTCTTTATTAAAATGGTTCTCTGCCAACATAAAAAAAATATAGTATCACATAATACCCAAAGAAACCAGTGGCCTGTCTGTGTAATGTATGGGTGTATTTTGTCCTCCAGAAATCCAACATTAAGCATAGTCTCAGTTCTGCCAGTGACTACTGACACCTCAATGAGCTGTTCTCCCCTGTGGCTGGGGGTCTAATGAAAAAATGCTAATAAAAACCATCACAATAGCTACCATTGAGACTATACACATTAACCATTTACAATACTTAGAAAAACATTTAAATAAAATACAATTAGAGCCCTTTGTGTCACAAAAAAAGCAACAATTATAGTAGTAGTACAGAAATTAAAAAGCTAGGGCTGTTAAACTCAACATAAGGCATTTGTAAAAGCACTAGATGCGACTATGGAAGCTTTGACCATTATAAAAGCCCCTATGGTATATTTTCTATATGAAATGTAAAATAAACCATAGACACAGTACAATAAAATATTTTTTCATGGCAATCTGTTTTTTTCGGTCACTTGGTTCCGTAACTCACATTGCAGACCATGAAATCTGTGGGAAAATAGAGAACTATGAACAGTCTTGAGGCTTTTTTAGCTTGGCACCTCCTTTACTGCTTGCCAGCATTCCTGCTCTGGTCCCACGAGAGCCTTCATGCGAGGAACATGAAATATCTAGAAAGACTTTATAGACTCTTACGTTTTGGTTATTGTATTTACATAAGAAATGACATCAAATAAAATGCACTAGAAAATAAAGTATGAGATTTTTTTTTCCTTCTGTTTTCCATTTTGGCTTCCTATATAAATGCAATCACAATATCTGTAAAGGCCACTGCTTTCTGCTCTCATGCCAAGCTTGCTATCATTAGGTGTAGCACAGAATGTCCACCATTAATCATATGTATACTTTGGAGTGTAAAGGACACAAGGTCAGCACTTTCCCTGGGAATCCTATTTTTGACCTCATCAGTTTAAAGATAGAGAATAATGTCACATGCTTTGGTGTGAAATGTTTATACATTATATCTGCAGGGGGCATGTAGTAGGGTTGTCCAATTATTAGCAAGATGCCTGACAATAAATATTCCTTAACGGAACGCAGGCCATGCACTTGAGATAGCTGTCAGCCAAAGAGCTTTGTCTCCCTACTTCTCTTCATTTGGTGGAGAGCAGCATGACGCTATCAAGACACCACTGACAGCAACTAATCTTCCCTGAAAACAAATAGATTGGGCATTGAAATTCCTATATCACTTGTCATTGTGGGCTGACCTGAACAATATTCATCTAGGTGCTGTAGGAAAGCCAGGTAGGACTGTGTTAAAATCTTAGCACTGCGGGTCTTGATTAGATGTACCTGACTAGCTTTGACTAAGAACCAGGGCTGGTGTTCACTTAAAGTGTACTGGTCATCAGGATTTTGCTAAGTAAACTGAATGAATTGTCAGATTGGTGCTGTTACACTGATTAAAATGATATCTGGGGTGATGAAATCCATTTTGTGGTTGTTGTTTAATCTTTGTAGTTTCAGTTAATATGATTCTCGAGTTTTGGGGCGGGCCGGTCAGATTTTTTTTTGGTGCTTTGGCCTCATCATTATCCTTGTGGGCTTAAATGACAGGTCACTAAACCTTCAGTGACCTGCCTCCTATTTTAAAAACTGCGATAGCGCAGTTAATATTGTGGTCTTTAAAGAACAAAAACGTAACTCCAGCAAAATGGCACCGACAGCGCTGCCTGCACAGTAGCATCTATCGCTTGCATATAGATACTATTGCACATTTGCCGGTGGCGCCATTTCTTTGGAGCAAATAGCGCATTCACAGTAGCATCTGGTGGGCGGCGCTTACGCAGATTGAAAGCATTGATTGCCGATAGATGCTACTGCGCATGCGACACCGCTGGCAGCATTTTGTTGGAGCAAAAAGCAATAGATGCTATTGCACAGGCACCCCTGCCTGCGCCATTTTGCTGGAGTTAAATTTGTTTCCACCCTTTTTTGTCCGCACTCGGCATCTTGGTATAGTGATGTGTGGTTCTTTGTTCTTCCTGTTCCACTCCTCTTGTCCCCTCTGCTTAATCTAAGGTGATCTTGCCCACCTGATACATACTGCCATTTTGGTTCTGTTCTTCCTCGGTACCTACTGACTGAGTTGGTTGTAAGACACCAGCAATATGGCCAACGAAAAGTTAGTGGCACATATACACAGAAGGGCAGGGTTACTTACCACACCTCCTGGCCGAGCTTGCAGCTCCAGCTCCTTCCTAGTCAGCATTGGGTATGCAGGTTAGTAGAGGCAGCCAGAGGCTTAGTCCCAGCCCCCCCAGAGTTGCAAGGTGGATGAGGTGAGCAAGAGACGGTCGGCACAGGCAGTGTCTGAGGCCTCCTCAGAGCGGCTTTACACCCATATTGTTTCCACACACTCTTTTCTCACCAGAGCCATTTCCTACAGCGCTGTCCACTGTGTTTGGTTCTGATGTGCCAGTAGCAATGGGCAATCAGAGAAGCACTTCATCTGCTGAGGAACCTTTAACCCCTCCTGCTACACAGATGAAAGAAGGGGTTATAGCATTTCACATACAACCCCCAGCTAGTGAGGAAGCTGAAAACAATTTCTCTGATAGCCCTGAGCCCCCACTTGACAGCTCACAAGTGGAAGAATTTCCACGTACTGTCACTCCTGGTGCAGGATGGCTCCTTCACTGTCACGCTCTCTGTCTGGTTCACAAAATTCTGTTAGGCATGGGCACAGCAGAGCCACTGGACACAGACGGCACAGACATTCCTCCAGGTCATGCAGGAGCAGCCGTAGGTCGTAAGGCTCCAGATCATCTTGCTGGCATTCGCCATTGTCATCATGTGACAGTTCCAGGAGGGTCAAGGCAAGAGCATTCACTGTCTGCCGGGTCGGCCGTGCCAGTGTCAAGTCCAGATTGTGTGATTGTGAGTTCCCTGTCATCAGCTGGTGAGCTTAACTTCACTGGTTGTCGGGATTCCAAGTGTAAAGAAGGTGGAATTATCACCAGCCATTAGGGCTTTGCTGTTAAAATTACAATAGTCAAAACCTTTGCCCCAATTGACTCAACCACTTGTAGTAGCACCAAGAGCTGGTCTCCACAAGGATGCTTTTTTTTTGCAGTATCAGCTTGCTAGGGGCCCACGTTGATGATGAGACAAAAGAAAAAATCTGGTCTAACCAATACGTAGATACTTTGTCTTTGATCTCAGTCACCCAACATATGGTCAATAAAGAGCAGAGACCAAATACGGACAGAACTTTTGATAGACAACGTTAGGTGGCCAGGACTATCAATAATTGGATTCAAGTCTTCGCAGTGCTAGGTTGTATTACAGGGCAGCAGCACCCTGATTGCTGCTCTGAACTGTTTATTTATATGGATTCAGTTTATAGTGCACAAAAAATCACATGGTGGTACCGCCTGGTCCAAGTACTATGAAGAGTTCTGTAGGTGCTTGGCTTTGCAGCCATATATTGTGTGGGAGGTAAAAGCCACAGACATGTGGCTTCGGCTTATAATATGTCAAAAGATGCCACCCTTTCAATACGCGACAGCTGTTCCTTCCTCTCGGAGCAGTGGCCATGCGAAGACCAAGGGCATGTTTGCTCTTTGAAGAGGGTCATTGCAGGTTCTACGACTTGTGCAAATACAAACACGTATGCTCTGCCTGCGGAGGTCAGCACCTAGCAGTCCAATGCAACAAACCAGGTAAGGCAATCAGCAGGTCAGTAGGTTCCTCTAAATCGAAAGACTCAGGTGAGTGTGGTTGAGATTTCCCTATGGCTAGACCGGTATCCCAATAAATCAGCAGTGGCGGAATTGCGTGTCGGTTTTACTTTTGTTTTATTCATTCTTTTCTTTTATTCCAGTGAGCCATTCTTTGCTCGCATTTTAAAATCAGCCAGCGAGAACCCAGCCATCATAAAAGAAAAAACTGTGAAAGAAGCGTCCTTGGGCTGCTTAGAAGGCCCTTTCTTGATCCCTCCTTTTCCCCAACCTGAGGGTATCTTCAATTGGTACTGTCCGCAAAAAAGAGATGAGTAAGTTTCGTTTGATTCATCATCTGCCTCATCCAAGAGGCAGATTGGTAAATGGAAGCATATCTAAAGAGGATGCATTGGTCGCTTATGTGATATTCTACAGGGCGGTTTCATTAGTCCATGAAGCTGGCCCTGGGGTGCTTATGGCAAAATCGGACATCGAGTCAGCTTTCTGCCTCCTCCCGTTACATCCAGATTGTTACCACTTATTGGGCTGCTATTTAGATGGGGGTTTTTCTATCATGATACCTGCTTGCCAATGGGATGCTTAATATCATGCCATTACTTCGAGTTATTCAGCTCCTTTTTGAAATGGGTGGTACGCTATGAAACTGGGTCCAGAGCAGTCATACATTACCTGGACAATTTTGTATTCTTTCCCTTCCCTGAATACCAGTTTGTGTCAATTTCTCCTTGATTCTTTCAGCCATCTAATGCAGCATTTCGGTGTCCCACTTTCCGACGAGAAAACAACCCGTCCTACATGTCGTTTGTCCTTTCTGGGCATAGAGTTAGATTCTGAAGAAATGGTTTTTAGACTTCCGTCTGACAAGATGGAAAAATTAGAGAGCTTGGTTTCTAATCTGTTTAAAAGGTAACGTTGAAACAAATGCAGGTCCTGGGCTTACTTGCCTTCGCATGCCGAGTTAGACCTATGGGTCTTGTTTTTTTGCAGCGGCTACTCCTATCAACAAAGAGCGTTATTAGGCCTGAGCATCACATTCGTGTTACAAAGTCCATGAAGCGTGATCTTGATGTGTGGCAGTACTTTTTGAGTGAGTGTAATGACCTTACTTGCTGTCAGACAGTGGATGTATCAAACAGCAAATTATAACTGTTCACTAATGCTTCAGGATCAGTTGGCTTTGGGGCTATCCATGGCTTTGAGTGGTGCTCCGCTAGGTGGCCAGAGAATGGGTTATTACTGGTTTGTGCATAAACATCATATTCCTGGAGTTATTGTCGATTGTAATGGCAGTTGAACTTTGGGACCCTGAGACAAGAAGACAAATTTTTGTTTTTTGGACTGACAATTTGGGAGTTGGTCACAGCATTAATAACACCACTTCAACTTCTCTTCCCATCTTTGTTTTGCTTAGGCATTTGGTTTTTCGTTGTTTCCATTTTAATATATGGTTCTGCTCTCGACATGTACCAGAAGTTAAAAATGTTCATGCTGATGTCCTTTGTCCTTTGTTGCCTCATGCCAGAGACATCAAAAAAGGGCAAGACATGCCCCCAGCAGCTATGGGACATACAGATGAATATTGAATGACCAGTCAGTAAAGGATATTATTATTATTGTAACGGTCACCGTACATATGAAACAAGTAATCCAAACCCACAGATTTTGATGGGAGCAGCCAACTCTACTATATGCTCTACTATATGGTCAAAAATATTATAGTTAGACACCGTGACAGTACAGATAGCATCTGTTCTGTCCATGCCAGGAAAGGGGCAATGTGGTTTGTGTTATGCATTGAAGTTTAGTACAGCAGTGTTGGTTTGCTGTGTTATATAACACCATCTAGTGGCGGTTAAATTTATAATCTGTCCCTTAGTCACAATTAGAGTGTTGCATTGTGGGATTGCACCAAGGTATCATGGGATAGAGAAACTCCATTTTTTCTCTGTGTACTACCCGGGACACACGTTTATCTGCTGTGTTGGAACTACCTCACTTAGTTGCCATCCTGGTAAAGTTTATCCGGAAAGATTGTTATCCCTGTTCTTGCAATGTAGTGTTGTACAGAATGCGATTAACTGTATAGCAGCCAGTACATAAGAAATGTGATTATCAGAGACTTAGGCTAGTTTCACACTAGCGTTAACTGCAATACGTCGCAAATGCGTCGTTTTGCCGAAAATACGCATCCAGCAAAAGTTCTTGCTGGATACGTTTTTTCGTCATAGACTAACATTAGTGACGCATTTGCGACGCATTGCAAAATGTCGCGTCCGTTTTGCGACGCTTGGGCGTGTGGTAGCGGACCGTCGGGAGAAAAAAACGTTACATGTAACGTTTTTTGCTCCCGACGGTCCGCTTTTTCCGACCGCGCATGCGCGGCCGGAACTCCGCCCCCACCTCCCCGCACATCACAATGGGGCAGCGGATGCGTGGGAAAAATGCATCCGCTGCCCCCGTTGTGCGGCGGAGACCACGCTAGCGTCGGGAACGGCGGCCCGACGCACAGCGACAGGTTGTTCCCGACGCTAGTGTGAAAGTAGCCTTATTGTATGTAGTTATATACACAAGTTGCATCATACTGTATACTTTCTTGTTAGTTGTAAAGTATCAGCTGTGCTATTATTTGGCCCAATACTTATTTGTGTCATTTGTATTCTTATAGTTTTACCGCGCATATGTTTACCAATAAACAAGTTAGGCCGGTTTCTTCCTCAAATATCCGCATGCGTTGTTTATTCCTATATTTAACATTAGGGACGCATGCGTCTGCGATCGTTCGCGTTTTGCCGCATTTGACGACGCATGCGTCGTTTCGTCATCTGCGGTTTGTCGCGGAAATGCAACATGTAGTAATATTTAGAGGTGTCAATTTGCCGCCTGGAAACGTATGCGGTCGATTGCGTAAGGAATGCGCCAAAAAAAACGTATTGCTGTCTATATGAACGCATGCGTTCACAAGGACATGCGTTTGCTTGCGTTTGTGAACGCATGCGTTGCACCAGAGAAAAATATGTCTGGACACTGATAAGCCACCCCCCACATACAAGGTGATAAACGGAGGGAGTGGACATTTGCAGCTCACTACTCAGCAGACAGCCAAGCAGAGCAGACAGACCACAGCACCTTGGAGCAAACAAGCCTCTGAACAATGTGAGTATATCCTAGCCAATGCCTTTATTTTCTATTTTCTGTCTCTACATGTCCTAATTTCTGCCATTTCTTTCTTTCTGCATGCATCAGAATGTCTTCTTCTTCTGATGAGGAGCAACGTCCTGGGCCTTCTGAAGTAGAACATGTCAGTGAAGTGAGTACTCACCTCCACAGATTGGTAAGTATTCACTGTCACATCTACACATATGACAATTTTTAGTTTTTCATTTTTTTAGAGCACTTCTTCTACTGCGGCAGAGACTGGGCAGGAGCAGTGGGGTCACGGTCGGGTGGCAAGGCGGCACCGTGTACGTATACAAGGCTAACAGTTTACTGTATCCTCACTTTAGTATTCTTGAATCTTCCTTTCTTTACATTCCTATTTCTTTACATTTTTCTTCTGGAATCCTTTTGTATCTTGACTTTCCTTATTCATGCCATTTCTCAGCCTCTGTTTTCTTTCTTTTCCTTATGTTAATGTATCCAACATTAATATCTTTATTTAATTTTTAGGTTCCAGAACGGGATGAACACCTCATAGAAAATGACCTCCTCATCTCCCTGGTCCAGGAGCACTCGGACAACGTGACGATCCGGCGCCTATGGAATGAGGTGGCCAAAGAGATGTGGGATGGCTGGGACAACGCCCCGACTCGGGTCCGAAATGCTTTTGGTAAGTATTGCAATGCAGTGTGAAATATTGCCTTGCGCTGGTGTGTACTCCAGAGGACAGAGAATGAACTTCAATCCAATATTGCAGCCAGCATGCAGCCAGCGGGTAAGGAAAGGGTGAATCAAACACCCGAAAACCCCGCCCATATGACCCAAAACTGGTCCCGCCAAATTCAGGTGACAGGTTCCCTTTAATCTCTTCATTCTGCTTAGTCTGTGTCTAGTGTTGCAGACTGAAGAGAAAATGGTGGCAATACCATGCAAAACTATACTCTACAGGTCAGGTGGCCAAAAACTCATTAGTTGGGACGCCTGACCTGGTGAGTAGAGAATTGCATTGTATAGCCTCCTTTTTCTCTTCTGTGTACATAATCTATTTCACACAAACTCAAGGGACGATGGCGGTCATACACGGCATATCTATGCTCACCTGCATGTCAGAAATAGTGAATTCATGAGGCTGTTATATGTGCATCATGAATTCATTATTTCTGACACCTGACTTGATGAGTATAGATCTGTTTTGTATGACAGCCATTGTCTCTTCAGTCTGTGTCCAATGGATACTGCATAGCAGAACAGAATCAGGACGCAATGACGTCAACAACCTTATCACTAAAACCACATGGCTGCCGTCACACTAGCAGTATGTGGTCACTATTTTATATTGGTATTTGTAATCCAAAACAAGGAGTGGAACTATTAGAGGAAAAGTATAATATTAGCATATCTAGTACTTCAGCCTTCATCACCCACTCCTGGTTTTGGATTACAAATACTGATAATAAATACAGACCAAATACTGCTATTGTGAGGACAACCTCGGTTTATAGAGGAAATACAAATGAGACACGGTCAAGACAACAAAAAAAAGTTTATTAACGAGAAACATTAGTAACATGTAAGAAAATAACTGGTACAGATAAAATAACAACAGGACATTTACACCTCATTGTCCTGCCATGACTTACGTCCAATATCTGAATAAAAAAAGGCAGCAAATTAGTCCCGCATGTGGCCAACATCAGCTGTTGACCGCAGCGGGTGATGCTGGTAATCGAGTGGGTGTGCAACTGGTTCATCCAGTTCAATGTTGGGCCGCTCCTTAGCCATAATGTAATTGTGCAGAACCACACAGGCTTTGACCACCTCGTCGACTGTCTCCATTTTTAGATTTATGGCTGATGCAAGAATGCGCCATTTTGAGACTAGAATCCCAAAGGTACACTCTACAGTTCTTCGTGCCCTGGTCAGTCTGTAGTTAAAGATCCTTTTAGTGTGGTTCAAGTCACGACTGGAATATGGCTTCAGTAGGTTTTCGCACATCTGAGAGGCCTCATCCCCAACCATAACAAATGGCATCGGTGGACCTTGAGTGTTGGGGAGAGGTTGTGGCCGTGGAAAATTAAAATTTTTGCCATACACACGGCGGCCCATATTCAAGTTCTTGAAAGTCTGGGAATCGTTGCCACGGCCAAAAGCTCCAATGTCCACGGCGATGAAGCGACAGTCCGCATCGGCTATTGCCATGAGCACAACGGAAAAATATTTTTTATAGTTGAAGTACTCCGATCCTGTTCTGGCTGGTTTGATAATGCGGATTTGCTTTCCATCCACCGCTCCCAAACAGTTGGGGAAATCACACACACTCCAGAATTTTTCCGCAATTCCAATCCACATGTCCAAGGTAGGTAGGGGTATAAACTCATCCCTGAATACATTCCACAAAGCCCGGCAGGTGTCCGAAACTATTCCCGACAGAGTGGATATTCCAAGCCGGTATTGGAAATGGAGGGATGATAAACTCTCTCCAGTTGCCAGAAATCTGGAAGAAAATAATTAATTAAGAAAAATTACAATCAGTTCTATTTAAGGTGTGGTTATGCTAAAGACAGAAAGGAAAATACCAAACAAAGAAAAACATGTTAGTACACCCAAAATTAGCACTGGCATTGGTTTACATTTCTTACGTACCTTAATGTAACCAGCAGACGTTCCTCTGGTGGAATCGCTCTACGGAGCTGGGTGTCCTGTCTCCGTATGGCTCCATGAACATGAGCAAGCAAATCCAGGAACGAGTCTTGCGACATCCTTGTGTATTCCAGGAATTTGTCCGGGTTGGTATTAAGCTCGCCATACAGCGTGTGATAGGCCCCACGTCTCTCACGTAATTCAATAATGGGGTGTCTCCAAAAACACCTACGCCGTCTCCTTCTCCATCTTTCGCGATTTCTGTCTTGCTCCCAAGCAAATGCACAGGCAAGAAACAGCTTGATGCTTAAATCCAGGTTGAAATAAAAGCTCTCCATGCGAAGATCCATCATGACACAGGAAACAGTAGCACACTGTTAAGATTTCAGCAGTCCTATGGTCTATATATAGAAATCCCATAATACATGCCCTCTGTAGTCACATTGGCGGTGTCTGTTTATCTAGTTATTTCTCCTGTAAAATTTGTCACCATGCGCACCAAAAACGCAAACGCAGAAAAAAACGCTTGGAAAAGCATGCAAACACGGTGTTATTTTAACCGCATGCGTTCCCGCATGTGTCTAAAAAACGCTGCGTTTGTACGCGTTTATATGCATTTTTTCCAGCATTTGCGGATGCGGATTAAACGCTGCGGATTCTAACGCAAATGTGAAACTAGCCTTAGACTACACAGAACAGTCTGCTTATTTTGGAGACAGAAGTGGTTTATGCCATATGTTGGATCACACACCGTATCAGCATGTATGAAGACAGAACAGCATCTGATGCCGAATAAGAGTATTGGTTCTTCTATTCCCTGAAGAGATTATGTGGTCGGGAAGGAGATGAGTACATATATAATTTAGAAATGATCGGAGGCTAGAAAAGTTAAATGCACTGAGACTGACCATTGGGGTATAGGACTCTTATTGGTCATGTAATAGTGGATACCTTATTTGACTAACTGAGGCCATATGAGGATAGAACAAAGGCTTTACAAGGTCCAGTGTTTGCTTTAAAATTTCTTTATAGCCCCAGCCCAATGAGGAAGCCTGTAGAGGCAAAACTTGGGGTGGTTATGAACCTATTTTATATACTTTAGTGAAATTTTGTATACATCATTGACAATACGTTCCCTGAACCATGGACTGCAGCCGTGGTGCTTAGGATAGTCTAGTACCAATAATGTGTTTGGAATAATTAGCAGAATGGGTAGGATTTGCTAACCTACGAATCCGAATGCATATATAATCAATGCACGATCACTTTGGATAATTTTAAAATTTATAGACCTTTTTTACATTTAATTGAATAAAAGTTATGTTTTAGTACATCCCTTATAGATAGTGTTTATTTACCCCTTTAATTCATTAAGTGGCGAATGCCTCTAAATGAAATAGGCACATCATACCCTAGCGAAACCATTCATTTAGACTAATGTGAAAAGCCCCTGTCTTAATGAATATACATATAGTCTATAAAAGTCTCTCTGCTTACAGAATTCCAAACCACCTGGCACTAATATCAGCACAGAAACTGTGCGCCAGGAGCTTCATGGCATGGGTTTCCATGGTTAAGCAAACCTTAGACCACAAAGCACAATGCCAATCTTTGGATAGAGTTGTGTAAATCATGGACCACTGGACTCTAGAGCAGTGGAAACATGTTTTGTGAAGTGACAAATAATGCTTCTATAATTGGCAGTGTGATGGATGAGTCTGAGTTTGGCAAATGTCAGGAGAATGTTATCGATCTGTCCACATTGTGTCAGTTTGCCAAACTGTAAAGTTTGTAAAATTTGGCAGAGGAGGAATAATAATAATTTGGGGATGTTTTTCAAGGGTCGGCCTGGGCCTCTTAGTTCAATTGTAGCAAAATAAATGCTTCAGCATACCAAGACATATTGGACAATTGTGTGCTACCAACTTTGTGGGAACTTTTTGTGGCAAGCTCTTTTCTGTTCCAGCAAGACTGTGCCACATACCACAAATCAAGGTCCATAAAGGTAAGGTTAGGTGAATGTTGTGTGGAAAACTTGACTGGCTGCACACAAAACCCTGACCTCAACCCCATTAAAAACCTTGCGGATAAGTTAGAACAGATATTACTAGCCAGACTCTTTTGCTCCACTATGACGGCTGCAATGGTGGTGTATCTTGGGTGTCAGCGCGCGTGCGCCGCTTACCGGCTACATTTCCGGTTTGCCGGATATATAAACTGAAGAGACTGATCGTTTGTTAACCCCTTTTGAAAAAGCTGAAACGCGAAACGCGCGTCGGGGCTGTGGGGCGAGGTGGGGACATTCCCCTGACCATAATGGGTAAGCATATATCTTATATCTTATCCGGCTTACATTTTACTGATGCACTGCGAGTTTCCTCTGATTGTCAAAAGACAGTGGGCCGTTGTATAGATTGTGTGTTATATATTTGCTTCCCTGGGATGCATTGCGCTGTCCTCCCCGAGTCTCGCTTATCTTCAGATTTCCTCCGTTCAAATCTCTTGATGCATGTAGCATATACATGTTAATTTGGAATACTTTTTATGTGATTTTTTCAATAAATGAACTTATTATAAATTTCTATTATGTTGTTTGGGAAAATCTTGCTCTATTTTTCTTTGCTTATAAAGGCCCCTGTATGTGTGCGTTATCTCGTTGCACATGCTAGCAAGGGCCGCAGTGGCCCACGTCATTACAGACATGCGGCTGCAGCCCTCGTTCGTGCACACAGGGCCTCAGTCAAGTTTGAAAAGGCCATCACCTGTCAGGACTCTGAACATTTTTTATTACGTTTGGTGCATTACTGCCCTTTTCCAAGATGGCGTCTTTGGTCTCATGTGCACTGTGTCTTCCTGCTATAAAACTCCACCCCAGCCTTCAGTCTGTGCTAGAGTATTCTGCCTTGCATCCAGCTCCTGACCTCTGGTGACTCCCTGGCTATATACCTGCTCCTGTGGACCTGTGGGGTTATCCTGCTACTCTGCTCTGAGTTCCTGCTGCATACACCAGTTCCAGTAATCCTCCTTCATCTGCTGCTCGTGTTTGCTTCCATCTGCATTTGCTGGACATGTAAGCTGTTTCTGCTCTGCAAGAACCTGAAACTATTACCCAGACCTCCCTGGTTGAGCTAAGATATTATTTGAACTGCCTTATAAGCATATCTATCTGTGTTGTGGACTAAGCAAGGACTTATTCGTGTCAAGTATCCTCAAGAATAATTGTGCTTCATAGACTTTCTGCGTGATTGCATTTTCCTCTGAAGTTTCCTATAGACTGCTGAGCTGCATTTGATATTTGCACCAAGTGTTGTGGACTTGAGTTTCTTTCTGCACCTGTTTGAATCACCGTGTGATAATATAGTGTGATAATATAGACTTTACCACTTATAAAACTGTGTCCTGTAGTTGTCTTGTTCCACGCAAAGAGTCTCCTGAGTTATCCCCTATAATTATTACAGGATACTCTAGCCTAAAAAAAAAAAAGGAGACTGCTGGAACAATGACTGCAGAAAGCAGGCTAGAGCAGGTGTTTTCCATAATTAGATCACTGCAGAAAGATGTGGAAGGTCTGCAAAAGAATTTTGCAAGCTTTGAACTCAATCAACAACTGTTTGGACAGACTTTGCAGGACTTAATCACCCGCATGGCAGCCCAGGAAAACAAACTTGCTGTCATAGAGTCCCAGTATGGACGGGCTTTTTAGGACCTAAGCACGCAAATAGCTGCACAAGAGACTTTTCCCTCTCGGCAACCGCCACCAGCTAGCCCACCTAAGTTGCCCCCATTCAGATTTAAAGGCGATCGCGACAAATTTCGTGGCTTTGTGAATCAATATATGCTATATTTTAATGTGCGTGCTGACTGTTTTCCTAATGATAGATCCAAAGTATTGTGTGTAATAATGCTGCTGACCGCACAAGCGCTCGCCTGGGCGAATCCGATGATTGAGTCTCGTGACCCACGGTTAAATAACTTGGATGATTTCTTGGCTGCTATGGCATTAATGTTTGATGATCCTAATCGCCGTGCAACTGCTGAATCTGCTTTATTGTCTTTACACAAGGCAAAACGTTCTGTTATTGAGTATGCTACTGAATTCAGGAGATTAGAGGTAGATACCAATTGGGACAGTTATGCACAATTGCCTATTTTTAAAAGGGGTCTGTCTAGTATTGTAAAAGATGAACTAGCTCGCTCTGAGTCACCACAAGAGCTAGAGACATTTATACAGCATTGTGTGCGCATTGACATTCGCCTTACTGAGCGTAGGCGTGAGAAGTTTGCTGCATATAACCATATTTCTAACTTTTCCCTTCCTTCCAAAGAGCCTGCAGGAAAAACATCTCGGGAGGTGGAGGAGGTGCCCATGCAAATTGATTCCCTTCAGAGGCGCGAGATCAATGAGCGCCAGGAGCATCACCTTCGTGAAAGTCTATGTTTCTACTGCGGCAAGTCTGACCACTTCTTGATCAATTGTCCTAAGTGTCCTAGACTGCCTAACCAGGTGCTAGAAGCAGTAGGGGAGTATGACAACTGTGATGACGAATCTGACATCTCTGAATGTAGCCTGCCTTTAAATGCTGTATTCCATTCACTTTCTATGACTTCACCCCCCAAGGAGCTTAAGGAAAAGAACTCTCACTGTTCTCTCCCTATTAAGATCCTGTGTTCAGGACAGTGGATTTCCAGTGCAGCTATGATTGACTCTGGTGCAGGTGGCAATTTCATGGATATCGCATTTGCCAAGGAACATGGTATTGAAATTCAGCAAAGAGCCTCTCCAATTACCATGGAAACAGTGGATGGGTCCCCTTTAATCTCTGGGCCTGTGGATCAGGAGACCGTACCCCTTGAAATTTTGTTGGAGCCTAATCATCAGGAGCAACTTTCTTTCTTGCTAATTTCTTCTCCTCATTTTCCTGTGATTTTAGGCATTCCTTGGTTGCATTCTCAGAACCCAATTATCAGCTGGGAGACCAAGGAGATTATCTTTCCAACAAGGAGCAACTCAGCGTTAACAGAAGCTGTCCCTGAGTCCACAGCTACGGAACCACATGTACAGGTATTTTCTTTACCTCCAGAATATAAAGAGTTCTCTGACATCTGTGACAAGAAGAATGCAGATCAGCTTCCTCCACACAGGCATTATGACTGTCCCATTGAGTTGCTTCCTGGGGCAGCTATTCCTTTTGGTAACGTATACCCTTTGGCGGCACCTGAGCTTCAAGCCTTAAAGGAGTATATTGATGAAAATCTGGCCAAAGGCTTCATACGTCCTTCTTCCTCACCAGCAGGGGCACCTATCTTTTTTGTAAAGAAGAAGGATGGGACCCTGAGACCCTGTGTTGACTATCGGGAACTCAATAAGGTAACCGTATGAAACCGTTACCCTTTGCCTCTGATTCCCGAATTACTGGAAAGAGTCCACCATGCTAAGATGTTCTCTAAACTGGATCTTCGTGGGGCTTATAATTTGGTGCGTATTCGTCTAGGGGATGAGTGAAAGACAGCATTCAGATGCTGGTATGGACACTTTGAATCTCTTGTGATGCCCTTCGGGCTTTGTAACACCCCTGCAACATTTCAACACCTTGCTAATGACATTTTCAGAGATTTGTTGGACCAGTTTGTAGTGATCTATTTGGACGATATACTAATTTTTTCTGACTCTCTACAGGAACATGAAGAACATGTCAAAACTGTTTTAATTCGTCTGAAAGAGAACCATCTGTATATAAAGCCGGAGAAATGCGAGTTCCATCGTTCTGAGATACAGTTCTTAGGTTATATCATCTCTCCCTAGGGGCTGAACATGGAATCTGGTAAGATTCGGGCTATCCTTGACTGGCCGGTACCCAAGAACGTTAAGGAGGTCCAACGTTTTATTGGTTTTGCAAATTTCTACAGACGCTTCATTCGAAATTTTTCTGATATTGTCCGTCCCATTACTTCCTTGACAAAGAAGGAAAAGCCCTTTAAGTGGTCATCACAGGCTCAAGAAGCTTTTGATCGGCTTAAGACCTGTTTCACATCAGCACCGCTGTTGATACACCCAGATCCAACACTTTCTTTCATTGTGGAGGTGGATGCTTCTGATAATGCTTTGGGGGCTATTCTCTCCCAAAGAACTGGAGAGAAGGGTCTGCTACATCCTTGTGCTTTCTTTTCCCATAGACTAACCTCAGCAGAAAAGAATTATGACGTGGGAGACAAGGAAATGCTGGCTATTATTGCAGCTTTTAAAGAATGGAGGCATCATCTGCAAGGAGCTGCACAACAGATCATAGTGCTAACTGACCATCGCAATTTAGAGTTCCTTAGATCCGCTGGATGTCTTTCTCCTCGTCAGGCTTTTTGGAACTTATTTTTAAATCAATTTAACTTTGTTATCTCGTACCGTCCAGGTTCTCGTAATGGGAAGGCTGATGCTTTATCCCGAATCCATGCTGCGGATTCCGTACCTTGTCCAAGACCATTATAACTGATGCCAATTTCATCAGGGTTAACCACGATCAGGACTCGTGGAAGGAGTGCAGGGAGGCCTATGACGGTGATGTATTTCTGGCCAACCCATCTGTGGATATTAATCTTGTCTTTAAGGGTGGCATGTGGTTCAGAGATTGACGTATCTACGTCCCTGAGGTCGTCCGTCTGCAGATCCTCAAGTTGGTACATGACTCCAAGTTGGCTGGTCACAGGGGGGTACAGAAGACACAAGAGTTCCTGAGCCGATTCTTCTGGTGGCCAACTTGCCTGAAGGATACCAAGGACTATGTTCTCTCTTGCGAGGTATTTGCTCGTTACAAGACTCCTCATGTGGCACCTACGGGTCTTCTACAACCATTACCTGTTCTGTCCTGCCCTTGGGGGTCTATATCAATGGACTTTATTGTGGAGCTGCCTACATCGGGGGGCATGAATACAATCATGGTGGTAGTTGATCGCCTGACTAAAGCTGCTCATTTTGTTCCGTGCACCGGCCTCCCCTCAGCTAAAGATACAGTGAACTTGGTTATACAGAATGTCTTTCGGTTGCATGGGGTTCCGGATGAGATCATCTCTGACCGTGGAGTGCAGTTCACTTCAAGATTCTGGAAGGGGTTTTGCTCTGCACTCAATATTAATGTCTGTCTCTCTTCCGCTTACCATCCCCAGACAAATGGTCAGACTGAGCGTACCAACCAGACGCTGGAACAATATCTAAGATGCTATGTCAGCCATCTCCAGGATGATTGGTTGGAGTTGCTGCCGTTAGCCAAATTTTCATATAACAATTCTCAGAGCGCCTCCACTAAATTTACACCTTTCTTTGCCAATCTGGGTTATCATCCATGTATCTTACCTAAGTCTCCAATTAATTCTCCGGTTCCGGCAGTGGAGGAAAGGCTGACTGCGATGAGGCAAAATCAAAATCTGGAGGTTCTGAAGGAATCCCTGACCACAGCTCAAGAACGTTATAAGAGATCGGCTGATAGATTCCGTAAACCTGCACCCATGTTCAAGGTAGGAGATTCCATGTGGTTAGCAACTAAGAATCTGAAGTTAAACGTTCCTTCACAAAAACTTGGACAGAAATTCATTGCCCCTTTCAAGATCAACAGTATTGTGAGCTCTGTGGCCTGCCGGCTGAAGCTGCCTAGGACTATGAAGGTACACCCAGTTTTTCATGTATCTTTACTAAAGCCTGTATCTCCTAATACCTTCCAGGGACGTGTTGTGCCACCTCCGCAGCCTTTGGTGATTGATGGGCAAGAACAATTTGTGGTGGAGGAAATTGTTGATTCCAGGATTCGCAGGAATCGGCTCCAATATCTGATAAGATGGCAGGGATATCCCCCTGAGGAAGACTCTTGGGAACCTGTGGAAAACATCAATGACCAACAGAAGATTTCTCGTTTTCATCAAAGATTCCCTGAGAAACCAGGTCCAGGATCGTCCTGAGGCCGCTTCTAAGGAGGGAGTAATGTCAGGACTCTGAACATTCTATATTACCTTTTGTGCATTACTGCCCTTTTCAAAGATGGCGTCTTTGGTCTCATGTGCACTGTGTCTTCCTGTTATAAAACTCCACCCCAGCCTTCAGTCTGTGCTAGAGTATTCTGCCTTGCATCCAGCTCCTGACCTCTGGTGACTCCCTGGCTATATACCTGCTCCTGTGAACCTGTGGCGTTATCCTGCTACTCTGCTCTGAGTTCCTGCTGTATACACCAGTTCCAGTAATCCTCCTTCATCTGCTGCTCGTGTTTGCTTCCATCTGCATTTGCTGGACATGTAAGCTGTTTCTGCTCTGCAAGAACCTGAGACTATTACCCAGACCTCCCTGGTTGAGCTAAGATATTATTTGAACTGCCTTATAAGCATATCTATCTATGTTGTGGACTAAGCAAGGACTTATTCGTGTCAAGTATCCTCAAGAATAATTGTGCTTCATAGACTTTCTGCGTGATTGCATTTTCCTCTGAAGTTTCCTATAGACTGCTGAGCTGCATTTGATATTTGCACCAAGTGTTGTGGACTTGAGTTTCTCTCTGCACCTGTTTGAATCACCGTGTGATAATATAGACTTTACCACTCATAAAACTGTGTCCTGTAGTTGTCTTGTTCCACGCAAAGAGTCTCCTGAGTTATCCCCTATAATTATTACATCACCATGCGCACAGGATGCCTCCCTCTGTCTGATGCTGGCCTGTATCAGCATCAGAGAACACTAAGCTCTACTCACCAATCCCAGGGATCTGCTCCTCAGCACCTCCGTTGCTGGACAGTGGACCCACTTCAGCTCTTCATCCTCCCCCCATCTCAGGGATCTTGGTTTGTCCCAAAATGAAAACCATTTTTATGTATATTGTGAGCCCTTGCGGGCAGGGTCCTCTCTCCTCCTGTACCAGTTGTGACCTGTATTGTTTAAGAATATTGTACTTGTTTTTATTATGTATACCCCTCCTCACATGTAAAGAGCCATGGAATAAATGGCGCTATAATAATAATAATAATAATGTATATACAGCACTTGCATTTTCACGTGTATAATGTATATAGACTGCTGTATATGTAATATCTAAGTATACAGCTACTGCTGTATATAATTGCAATATCACCTATATAATGTATATACAGCAGTTTATATACGGTACATTATATAGGTGATACTGCGACTGCTGTGTATATATGTTATATAGGTGATACTGCTGTTTTTATATTTATATACTGCAACTATACACAGCAATCACAGTATCACCTGTGAGCCACCTGAGCATGGTGGTTCAGTGGATGGCACTGCAGCCTTGCAGCGCTGGAGTCCTGGGTTCAACCCCCATCAAGGACAACCTCTGCAAAGAGTTTGTATGTTCTCTCCATGTTTGCGTGGGTTTCCTCCGGGTACTCTGGTTTCCTCCCACACTCCAAAGACATACTGATAGGGAATTTAGATTGTGAGCCCCAATGGGGACAGCAATGATAATGCGTGCAACCTGTAAAGCACTGCGGAATATGTTAGCGCTATATAAAAATAAAGATTATTATTATTTACCTATATATACAGTACAGACCAAAAGTTTGGACACACCTTCTCACTTAAAGATTTTTTCTGTATTTTCATGACTATGAAAATTGTACATTAACACTGAATGCATCAAAACTATGAATTAACACATGTGGAATTATATACTTGACAAAAAAGTGTGAAACAACTGAAATTATGTCTTATATTCTAGGTTCTTCAAAGTAGCCACCTTTTGCTTTGATGACTGCTTTGCACACTCTTGACATTCTCTTGATGAGCTTCAAGAGGTAGTCACCAGGAATGGTTTTCACTCACAGGTGTGCCCTGTCAGGTTTAATAAGTGGGATTTCTTGCCTTATAAATGGGGTTGAGACCATCAGTTGTGTTGTGCAGAAGTCTGGTGGATACACAGCTGATAGTCCTACTGAATAGACTGTTAGAATTTGTATTATGGCAAGAAAAAAGCAGCTAAGTAAAGAAAAACGAGTGGCCATCATTACTTTAAGAAATGAAGGTCAGTCAGTCCTAAAAATTGGGAAATCTTTGAAAGTGTCCCCAAGTGCAGTGGCAAAAACCATCAAGGGCTACAAAGAAACTGGCTCACATGAGGACCGCCCCAGGAAGGGAAGACCAAGAGTTACCTTTGCTTCTGAGGATAAGTTTATCCGAGTCACCAGCCTCAGAAATTGCAGATTAACAGCAGCTCAGATTAGAGACCTGGTCAATACCACACAGAGTTCTAACAGCAGACACATCTCTACAACAACTGTTAAGAGGAGACCATGTGCAGCAGGCCTTCATGGTAAAATAGCTGCTAGGAAACCACTGCTAAGGACAGGCAACAAGCAGAAGAGACTTGTTTGGGCTAAAGATCACAAGGAATGGACATTAGACCAGTGGAAATCTGTGCTTTTGTCTGATGAGTCCAAATTTGAGATCTTTGATTCCAACCACCGTGTCTTTGTGCGACGCAGAAAAGGTGAATGGATGGACTCTACATGCCTGGTTCCCACCGTGAAGCATGGAGGAGGAGGTGTGATGGTTGGGGGTGCTTTGCTGGTGACACTGTTGGGGATTTATTCAAAATTGAAGGCATACTGAACCAGCATGGCTACCACAGCATCTTGCAGCGGAATGCTATTCCATCCGGTTTGCGTTTAGTTGGACCATCATTTACTTTTCAACAGGACAATGACCCCAAACACACCTCCAGGCTGTGTAAGGGCTATTTGACCAAGAAGGAGAGTGATGGGGTGCTACGCCAGATGACCTGGCCTCCACAGTCACCAGACCTGAACCCAATCGAGATGCTTTGGGGTGAGCTGGACCGCAGAGTGAAGGCAAAAGGGCCAACAAGTGCTAAGCATCTCTGGGAACTCCTTCAAGATTGTTGTATTGTTCAAGATTATTGTACTTGTTTTTATTATGTATACCCCTCCTCACATGTAAAGTGCCATGGAATAAATGGCGCTATAATAATAAATAATAATAATATTGTATATACAGCAGTCACAGTATCAAATAATGTATATACAGTAGACTATACGTTATACAGGTGATAATGTGACTGCTGTATATACAATATATAGGTGATACTGCAACTGCTGTATATATAATACTAGCTATTGAACCCGTTCTACGCCCGGGTGGCGAGCATTTATATTGGTATATGGTCTCCATCCTGGTATGTGCTGCTCCCATCTTGCTCTCCCATCCTGTCATGTGCTGCTCCATCCTGCGCCCCCATCCTGTCATGTGCTGCTCCATCCTGCATCCCCATCCTGTCATGTGCTCCCATCCTGCGCCCCCATCCTATCATGTGCTGCTCCATCCTGCGCCTCCATCAGTGCGGGCGACTGTGCTGAGTGCGGGCGGCTGTGCTGAGTGCGGGCGGCTGTATGTGGCTGTGCTGGGTGCAGGCGGCTGCGCGTGGCTGTGCTGGGTTCGGGCGGCTGGGCGTGGCTGTGCTGGGTTCGGGCGGCTGGGCGTGGCTGTGCTGGGTGCGGGTGGCTGGGCGTGGCTGTGCTGGGTGCGGGTGGCTGCGTGGCTGTGCTGGGTGCGGGTGGCTGTGCGTGGCGGTGCTGAGTGCGGGCAGCTGTGCGTGGCGATACTGAGTGCGGGCGGCTGTGCGTTGCTGCGGGCAGCTGTGCGTGGCTTTGCTGGGTGCGGTGGCTGTGCGTGTCTGTGCTGGGTGCGGTGGCTGTGCTGCTCCATCCTGCGCCCCCATCCTGTCATGTGCTGCTCCACCCTGTCATGTGCTGCTCCATCCTGCGCCCCCATCCTGTCATGTGCTGCTCCACCCTATCATGTGCTGCTCCATCCTGCGCCCCCATCAGTGCGGGCGGCTGTGCTAAGTGCGGGCGGCTGTGCTGAGTGCGGGCGGATGTATGTGGCTGTGCTGTGCGTGGGTGGCTGTGCGTGGCGGTGCTGAGTGCGGGCGGCTGTGCGTGGCTGTGGGCGGCTGTGCTGGGTGTGGGCGGCTGTGCGTGGCTGTGCTGAGTGCAGGCGGCTGTGCGTGGCTGTGCTGGGTGCGGGCGGCTGTGCATGGCTGTGCTTGGTGTGGGCGGCTGTGCGTGGCTGTGCTGGGTGCGGCAGCTGTGCGTGGCGGTGCTGGGTGTGCGGTGGCTGTGCGTGGCTATGCTGGGTGCGGCGGCTGTATATGGCTGTGCTGTGCGTGGGCGGCTGTGCGTGGCGGTGCTGAGTGCGGGCGGCTGTGCGTGGCGGTGCTGAGTGCGGGCGGCTGTGCTGGGTGTGGGCGGCTGTGCTGAGTGCAGGCGGCTGTGCGTGGCTGTGGGTGAGTGTGCGTGGCTGTGCTGGGTGCGGTGGCTTTGCGTGGCTGTGCTGGGTGCGGCGGCTGTGCGTGGCTGTGCTGGGTGCGGTGGCTGTGCTGGGTGCGGCGGCTGTGCGTGGCTGTGCTGGGTGCGGTGGCTCAGGCTGTGATGGGTGCGGGCGGCTGTGCTGGGTGCGGTGGCTGTGCTGCTCCATCCTGCGCCCCCATCCTGTCATGTGCTGCTCCACCCTGTCATGTGCTGCTCCATCCTGCGCCCCCATCCTGTCATGTGCTGCTCCACCCTATCATGTGCTGCTCCATCCTGCACCCCATCAGTGCGGGCGGCTGTGCTAAGTGCGGGCGGCTGTATGTGGCTGTGCTGTGCGTGGGTGGCCGTGCGTGGCGGTGCTGAGTGCGGGCAGCTGTGCGTGGCGGTGCTGAGTGCAGGCGGCTGTGCGTGGCTGTGCTGGGTGTGGGCGGCTGTGCGTGGCTGTGCTGAGTGCAGGCGGCTGTGCGTGGCTGTGCTGGGTGCGGGCGGCTGTGCGTGGCTGTGCTGGGTGTGGGCGGCTGTGCGTGGCTGTGCTGGGTGCGGCGGCTGTGTGTGGCTGTGGGCGGCTGTGCTGGGTGCGGTGGCTCAGGCTGTGCTGGGTGCGGTGGCTCAGGCTGTGCTGGGTGCGGTGGCTCAGGCTGTGCTGGGTGCGGCGGCTGTGCGTGGCTGTGGGCGGCTGTGCTGGGTGCGGTGGGTGGCTGTGCTGGGTGCGGTGGCTCAGGCTGTGCTGGGTGCGGTGGCTCAGGCTGTGCTGGGTGCGGTGGCTGTGCTTGGTGCGGTGGCTCAGGCTGTGCTGGGTGCGGCGGCTGTGCGTGGCTGTGGGCGGCTGTGCTGGGTGCGGTGGCTGTGCTGGGTGCGGTGGCTCAGGCTGTGCTGGGTGCGGTGGCTCAGGCTGTGCTGGGTGCGGTGGCTCAGGCTGTGCTGGGTGCGGTGGCTCAGGCTGTGCTGGGTGCGGTGGCTGTGCGCGGCGGTGCTGGGGGCCTGAGCAGGCGGGGACACTGGCGCGCTGTGGGGGTCAGGTGCCGGAGTCGCCGCTAGCTCAGGCCCCCGGCACTTGCTATAGTTACCTGGGCCTGATCCAGCGCTGCGCGCCGGTCTGTCTTCCGGGTCCTCTGGCTGTGACTGTTCAGTCAGAGGGAGGCGCGCATTAAGCGCGTCATCGCGCCCTCTGAACTGTGAACGTCACAGGCAGAGGATGTGGACCGGAGGACGGAGGAGCAGCGCGCAACGGAGGAATGGGACAGGTAAATATATCATACTTACCCTCCTGGCGGTCCCTGCTTCTCCGTTGGAGATCGCGGTGTGCGTTCAGTGTTTACGCATACCGCGTTCTCCTGGGAGCGTCGCTCTGTGGGGTCTAGACTGCACCGGCGCGTGCGCTTGCGCAGTCTATAGAGGCTTCGGACAGAGTGACGCTCCCAGCGTTATATTATAGACTAGCTATTGAACCCGTTCTACGCCCGGGTGGCGAGCATTTATATTGGTATATGGTCTCCATCCTGGTATGTGCTGCTCCCATCTTGCTCTCCCATCCTGTCATGTGCTGCTCCATCCTGCGCCCCCACCCTGTCATGTGCTGGTCCATCCTGCATCCCCATCCTGTCATGTGCTGCTCCATCCTGCATCCCCATCCTGTCATGTGCTCCCATCCTGCGCCCCCATCCTATCATGTGCTGCTCCATCCTGCGCCCCCATCAGTGCGGGCGGCTGTGCTAAGTGCGGGCGGCTGTGCTGAGTGCGGGCGGCTGTATGTGGCTGTGCTGGGTGCGGGCGGCTGCGCGTGGCTGTGCTGGGTTCGGGTGCTGTGCGTGGCTGTGCTGGGTTCGGGCGCTGTGCGTGGCTGTGCTGGGTGCGGGCGGCTGCGTGGCTGTGCTGGGTGCGGGCGGCTGTGCGTGGCGGTGCTGGGTGCGGGCGGCTGTGCGTGGCGGTGCTGGGTGCGGGCGGCTGTGCGTGGCGGCGCTGAGTGCGGGCGGCTGTGCGTGGCGGTGCTGAGTGCGGGCGGCTGTGCGTGGCGGTGCTGAGTGCGGGCGGCTGTGCGTAGTTGTGGGCGGCTGTGCGTGGCGGTACTGAGTGCAGGCGGCTGTGCGTGGCTGCCGGCGGCTGTGCTAGGTGCGGTGGCTGTGCTGGGTGCGGCGGCTGTGCGGTGGCTGTGCTGGGTGCGGTGGCTGTGCTGGGTGCGGTGGCTGTGCTGGGTGCGGTGGCTGTGCTGCTCCATCCTGCGCCCCCATCCTGTCATGTGCTGCTCCATCCTGCGCCCCCATCCTGTCATGTGCTGCTCCATCCTGCGCCCCCATCAGTGCGGGCGGCTGTGCTAAGTGCGGGCGGCTGTATGTGGCTGTGCTGTGCGTGGGCGGCTGTGCGTGGGGGTGCTGAGTGCGGGCAGCTGTGCGTGGCGGTGCTGAGTGCGGGCGGCTGTGCGTGGCTGTGCTGAGTGCGGGCGGCTGTGCGTGGCTGTGCTCGATGTGGGCGGCTGTGCTGGGTGCGGTGGCTGTGCTGGGTGCGGCGGCTGTGCTGGATGCGGTGGCTGTGCGTGGCTATGCTGGGTGCGGCGGCTGTATGTGGCTGTGCTGTGCGTGGGCGGCTGTGCGTGGCGGTGCTGAGTGCGGGCGGCTGTGCGTGGCGGTGCTGAGTGCGGGCGGCTGTGCGTGGCGGTGCTGAGTGAAGGCGGCTGTGCGTGGCTGTGGGCGGCTGTGCTGGGTGTGGGCGGCTGTGCGTGGCGGTGCGGAGTGCAGGCGGCTGTGCGTGGCTGTGGGTGGGTGTGCGTGGCTGTGGGTGGCTGTGCTGGGTGCAGTGGCTGTGCTGGGTGCGGCGGCTGTGCGTGGCTGTGCTGGGTGCGGCGGCTGTGCTGGGTGCGGCGGCTGTGCGTGGCTGTGCTGAGTGCAGGCGGCTGTGCGTGGCTGTGCTGAGTGCAGGCGGCTGTGCGTGGCTGTGCTGAGTGCAGGCGGAAGTGCTGGGTGCGGGTGGCTGTGCGTGGCGGTGGGTGGGTGTGCGTGGCTGTGGGTGGCTGTGCGTGGCTGTGCTGGGTGCAGTGGCTGTGCTGGGTGCGGCGGCTGTGCGTGGCTGTGCTGGGTGCGGCGGCTGTGCGTGGCTGTGCTGGGTGCGGTGGCTCAGGCTGTGCTGGGTGCGGCGGCTGTGCGTGGCTGTGCTGGGTGCGGTGGCTCAGGCTGTGCTGGGTGCGGTGGCTCAGGCTGTGCTGGGTGCGGTGGCTCAGGCTGTGCTGGGTGCGGTGGCTCAGGCTGTGCTGGGTGCGGTTGCTCAGGCTGTGCGCGGCGGTGCTGGGGGCCTGAGCAGGCGGGGACACCGGCGCGCTGTGGGGGTCAGGTGCCGGAGTCGCCGCTAGCTCAGGCCCCCGGCACTTGCTATAGTTACCTGGGCCTGATCCAGCGCTGCGCGCCGGTCTGTCTTCCGGGTCCTCTGGCTGTGACTGTTCAGTCATAAGCGCGTCATCGCGCCCTCTGAACTGTGCACGTCACAGGCAGAGGATGTGGACCGGAGGACGGAGGAGCAGCGCGCAACGGAGGAACGGGACAGGTAAATATATCATACTTACCCTCCTGGTGGTCCCTGCTTCTCCGTTGGAGATCGCGGTGTGCGTTCAGTGTTTACGCATACCGCGATCTCCTGGGAGCGTCGCTCTGTGGGGTCTAGACTGCGCCGGCGCGTGCGCTTGCGCAGTCTATAGAGGCTTCGGACAGAGTGACGCTCCCAGCGTTATATTATAGATATAGGAGGTACTGAAAATGCTGTGTATAGTTGCAGTATCACCTATATCATGTATATTCAGCAGTTCCAGTGTCACCTATATATTGTGTGTGATACTGTGACTCCTGTAAACACAATATATAGGAGATACGGCGACTGCTGTGTGTATGTATATAGTATATATATATATATATATATATATGTGATACTGCAATTGCAGTATATACATTATGTATGTGATACTGCAACTGCTGTATATACGTTATATAGGTGATACTGCGACTATACACAGCAATCACAGTATCACCTATATATTGTATATACAGCAGTTGCAGTATCACCTATATAATGTATATAAAGTAGTTTCAATGTGATATACGTATATTCATTCGTGTCTCCTATGTGATGTATGTACATTACCCTTTGTGTCTATTGTGTGATATACATGCGTGTCTCCTATGTGATGTATGCATCATAATATAGTATATAGTATAATGCGGTCTTAATTATATTGTAGAGTTGTGTATATATAGTGTATGGTGTAAAAGAAAAAAAATAAAGAACAGCACAGTTGAAAATAGGGTTCAGAGATTAACAGGCACATACCAGTCCTTTTGTATAGAATCTAAAAGAATTGAAGCAGCACACCATACTGTAGTGAAAAGGTGCTCTTTATTGACCCATATGGCGATGTTTCGGTCCTAGGTGTGGATATTTCTCAAGCAGTACCACTTCACCTGTCCTGTATATACGCACTGCCCAGTACCACTTCTCATGTCCTGTATATATACACTGCACAGTGCCAATTCTCATGTCCTGTATATATACGCTGCACAGTACCACTTCTCATGTCCTGTATATATACACTGCACAGTACCACTTCTCCTGTCCTGTATATACACATTGCACAGTGCCACTTCTCCTGTCCTGTATATATACACTGCACAGTACCACTTCTCCTGTCCTGTATATACACATTGCACAGTGCCACTTCTCCTGTCCTGTATATATACACTACACAGTACCACTTCTCCTGTCCTGTATATACACATTGCACAGTGCCACTTCTCCTGTCCTGTATGTACACACTACACAGTACCACTTCTCCTGTCCTGTATATACACATTGCAGAGTGCCACTTCTCCTGTCCTGTATATACACATTGCACAGTACCACTTCTCCTGTCCTGTATATACACATTGCACAGTGCCACTTCTCCTGTCCTGTATATACACATTGCACAGTACCACTTCTCCTGTCCTGTATATACACATTGCACAGTACCACTTCTCATGTCCTGTATATATACACTGCACAGTACCACTCCTCCTGTCCTGTATATACACATTGCACAGTACCACTTCTCATGTCCTGTATATACACACTGCACAGTACCACTTCTCCTGTCCTGTATATACACATTGCACAGTACCACTTCTCATGTCCTGTATATATACACTGCACAGTACCACTCCTCCTGTCCTGTATATACACATTGCACAGTACCACTTCTCATGTCCTGTATATACGCACCGCCCAGTACCATTTCTCCTGTCCTGTATATACACATTGCACAGTACCACTTCTCATGTCCTGTATATATACACTGCACAGTACCACTTCTCCTGTCCTGGATATACACATTGCACAGTGCCACTTCTCCTGTCCTGTATATACACACTGCACAGTACCACTTCTCATGTCCTGTATATACACACTGCACAGTACCACTCCTCCTGTCCTGTATGTATACACTACACAGTACGACTTCTACTGTATATATACACTGCACAATACCACTTCTCCTGTCATACTGTATATACACACTGCTCAGTACCACTTCTCATGTCCTGTATATATAGTAAGGGTAATGGGGTACTCGGTACCGGGTCCTTCGGTTCGGGGAATGTCACGGTGGCCTGACCCGGTCCATGGCCCTTTGAGGGGTGTCCAATAAAAGGAAGAGTTTTTATGGGATAATGTTCATGACGCCACCTGTGGTATTCGGTCAGGGTGACCGACGCTGCTTAGGGGTCCACTGGGGTGATGTAATGGCAGCTAGATGGTATACCTTCCCACAGGTGAAGTGTGTCCCCAGGGCTTCCCAGAGTGTAGATGGTGGATGGTGGATGATGTGAGGCGCAGGGAATAACGAGGACACAAGGTTGCAGTCTCTTTACCTTTACTGAAGGCTTCAGTGTCCTCAGTCCAGGGCACCAGATCACAGGGCAGGCAGAGTCCGGCCAGTCCGAGGGCAAATCCAGAGTCCCCTTATCCAGGTGGAATTCAGTAGCCTTCCTCTAGCGCCTGTGTGTTGTAGTACCTCCCTGCTGAGCTTCTCGGTAAGGTCCTCACAACTGTTGTAGATGTCCTAGATGTTATGTCTTCTCTCTGTCCCCCACATGGTATGGATAGGACAAACCCGTATGACTGGTGGCCTGAGGCTTTTTACAGGGACCCTAGAGACGCCCCAGCCCCCACAAGTTGCCACCGTGCCTCCTGGGTATATGGTCGGGCAGCCAACGTGGAATTAACTGTCCTGCCAGTCTCTGAAGTAAAGCGTAGAGACTATTACTCCCTCGGTGTTCTGGCTACCGGCCTATGCGCCTCAGAAGGAGGCAGCCTTTTACAGGGCAGAACTCCTTCTGGTTTTCTCTCCTTGTGCTATGACTTCGTTTCTCACCCGCTACAATACAATTCTCTTTCGTGTCCTTCCTTAGGATGCTGCCGCAAGTGGGGCAGGCGCAGCTCCATGGCCTTCTATCTAGGCCTCTGACAGGATCCCACCCCTGTCAGGGACCCACTCTGTCTGCAGCTCTGATGTTCCTCCTTTCCCTGTGTCTGCCTGACAGGGTGCTGCCTGGGTGAAGCCCAGTCAGCGTCTGACTCCTTCTCCCTCCACTAAGCTTCTGACTAACTCTCTATCCAGCCCACCAGTTTTACCTAATTGTGAGGAGTGCCCTAGTGAATAGGAGCAAGGCTCCCCCTGGTGGACTGGAGTGTGAAGTGTGGTGTATAGTTTGTGATACCTGGCAAGAAGATCTCCTTTATTGCCATCAGACGTAATATCACTCCCCCTGGTGGAAGAATAACATTACTGCAACGACCAGGACTCTGGGGCGCTGCATATACACTGCACAGTACCACGTTTCCTATATATATACAATGCACAGGACCACTTCTCCTATCCTGTATATACACACTGCACAGGACTTCTACCCAGCCCAGCTTCATCTCATCTGCTCAGCGCAGATTAGGTAACAATGAGTAGGTGGAGGGTGAGAAAGAGGAGCAGAAACAGAAAATGACTGGTACTAGTGCAAGAGAGACTAGTACCCACACAAGCTTCGTCCCATTCCTCTTTTCTGGATGGACTGAGGGGAATGAAGAGAAAAAGATGGAGGAGATGGAGAGTAGGGTTGAGCGAAACGGGTCGATCATTTTCAAAAGTCGCCGACTTTTGGCTAAGTCGGCGTCTCATGAAACCCGATCCGACCCCTGTGCTTGTCGGCCATGCGGTACGCGACTTTCGCGCCAAAGTCGCGTTTCAATGACGCGAAAAGCGCCATTTCTCAGCCAATGAAGGTGAACGCAGAGTGTGGGCAGCGTGATGACATAGATCCTGGTCCCCACCATCTTAGAGAAGGGCATTGCAGTGATTGGCTTGCTGTCTGCGGCGTCACAGGGGCTATAAAGGGGCGTTCCCGCCGACCGCCATCTTACTGCTGCTGATCTGAGCTTAGGGACAGGTTGCTGCCGCTTCATCAGAAGCAGGGAGAGCGTTAGGCAGGGTCCACTAACCACCAAACCGCTTGTGCTGCAGCGATTTCCACTGTCCAACACCACCTTCGGTGTGCAGGAACAGTGGAAGCTATTTTTTTTTTTTTTTCCCCTCAGCGCTGTAGCTCATTGGGCTGCCCTAGAAGGCTCCGTGATAGCTGTATTGCTGTGTGTACGCCACTGTGGAAACCAACTGCTTTTTTCAAAGCACATATCCTCTTGTTCCTTCCTTTCTGCACAGCTATCTTTTTTGTTTGTCCACACTTTTTATTTAATTTGTGCATCAGTCCACTCCTATTGCTGCCTGCCATACCTGGCTTACATTACTGCAGGGAGATAGTAATTGTAGGACAGTTTTTTTTTTTTTTTTGTTTTTTTTTTGTGGGAGATTAAGATTGGCATTTCTGCTACAGTGCCATCCCTGTGTGTGCCATCTCTCACTGAGTGGGCCATAGAAAGCCTATTTATTTTTTCCGTGATTTGTGTTCTAAAATCTACCTCAACACAGAAACACTACATCAATCAGTGGGAGAAAAATATTGGCCTCAGTCAGGGCTTGTGTGCCACTGCTGTGTGTGCGCTATCTCTCATTCAGTGGGCTATAGCAAGCCTATATTTTTTTTTTTTTTTTTTTTTTAATATTATTTGGTTTCAAAAGTCTCCCTGAAAAAAAAAAAAAACCTAAAAAAACAGTGGGAGAGTAATATTGCCCTTTCAGCTTGTGTGCCAGTCTTGACTCCTGGGTGTGCCACCTCTCTCCCTCTCATTCAGTGGGCCATAGAAAGCCTATTTATTTTTTTTTTTAAATATTATTGGGTTTCTAAAGTCTCCCTGAAAAAAACAAAAAATACATAAAAAAACAGTGGGAGAGTAATATTGCCCTTTCAGCTTGTGTGCCAGTCTTGACTCCTGGGTGTGCCACCTCTCTCCCTTTCATTCAGTGGGCCATAGAAAGCCTATTTATTTTTTTTTTTAAATATTATTGGGTTTCTAAAGTCTCCCTGAAAAAACAAAAAAAACATAAAAAAACAGTGGGAGAGTAATATTGCCCTTTCAGCTTGTGTGCCAGTCTTGACTCCTGGGTGTGCCACCTCTCTCCCTCTCATTCAGTGGGCCATAGAAAGCCTATTTATTTTTTTTTTTAAATATTATTGGGTTTCTAAAGTCTCCCTGAAAAAAACAAAAAATACATAAAAAAACAGTGGGAGAGTAATATTGCCCTTTCAGCTTGTGTGCCAGTCTTGACTCCTGGGTGTGCCACCTCTCTCCCTCTCATTCAGTGGGCCATAGAAAGCCTTTTTTTTTTTTGGTTTTTTTAATATTATTTGGTTTCTAAAGTCTCCCTGAAAAAAACAAAAAAAACATAAAAAACAGTGGGAGAGTAATATTGCCCTTTCAGCTTGTGCGCCAGTCTTGACTCCTGGTTGTGCCACCTCTCTCTCTCTAATTGTGGGCCATAGAAAGCCTTTTTTTTTTTTTAAAATATTATTGGGTTTCTAAAGTCTCCCTGAAAAAACAAAAAATACATAAAAAAACAGTGGGAGAGTAATATTGCCCTTTCAGCTTGTGTGCCAGTCTTGACTCCTGGGTGTGCCACCTCTCTCCCTTTCATTCAGTGGGCCATAGAAAGCCTATTTATTTTTTCCGTGATTTGTGTTCTAAATTCTACCTCAACACAAAAACACTACATCAATCAGTGGGAGAAAAATATTGGCCTCAGTCAGGGCTTGTGTGCCACTGCTGTGTGTGCTATCTCTCATTCAGTGGGCTATAGCAAGCCTATTTTTTTTTTTTTTTTTTTTTTTTTAATATTATTTGGTTTCTAAAGTCTCCCTGAAAAAAAAAAAAAACCTAAAAAAACAGTGGGAGAGTAATATTGCCCTTTCAGCTTGTGTGCCAGTCTTGACTCCTGGGTGTGCCACCTCTCTCCCTCTCATTCAGTGGGCCATAGAAAGCCTATTTATTTTTTTTTTTAAATATTATTGGGTTTCTAAAGTCTCCCTGAAAAAACAAAAAATACATAAAAAAACAGTGGGAGAGTAATATTGCCCTTTCAGCTTGTGTGCCAGTCTTGACTCCTGGGTGTGCCACCTCTCTCCCTTTCATTCAGTGGGCCATAGAAAGCCTATTTTTTTTTTTTTAATATTATTTGGTTTCTAATTCTCCCTGAAAAAAAAAAAAAAACCTAAAAAAACAGTGGGAGAGTAATATTGCCCTTTCAGCTTGTGTGCCAGTCTTGACTCCTGGGTGTGCCACCTCTCTCCCTCTCATTCAGTGGGCCATAGAAAGCCTATTTATTTTTTTTTTTAAATATTATTGGGTTTCTAAAGTCTCCCTGAAAAAACAAAAAATACATAAAAAAACCGTGGGAGAGTAATATTGCCCTTTCAGCTTGTGTGCCAGTCTTGACTCCTGGGTGTGCCACCTCTCTCCCTTTCATTCAGTGGGCCATAGAAAGCCTATTTTTTTTTTTTTTTTAATATTATTTGGTTTCTAATTCTCCCTGAAAAAAAAAAAAAAACCTAAAAAAACAGTGGGAGAGTAATATTGCCCTTTCAGCTTGTGTGCCAGTCTTGACTCCTGGGTGTGTCACCTCTCTCCCTCTCATTCAGTGGGCCATAGAAAGCCTATTTATTTTTTTTTTTAAATATTATTGGGTTTCTAAAGTCTCCCTGAAAAAACAAAAAATACATAAAAAAACAGTGGGAGAGTAATATTGCCCTTTCAGCTTGTGTGCCAGTCTTGACTCCTGGGTGTGCCACCTCTCTCCCTCTCATTCAGTGGGCCATAGAAAGCCTTTTTTTTTTTTGGTTTTTTTAATATTATTTGGTTTCTAAAGTCTCCCTGAAAAAAACAAAAAAAACATAAAAAACAGTGGGAGAGTAATATTGCCCTTTCAGCTTGTGCGCCAGTCTTGACTCCTGGTTGTGCCACCTCTCTCTCTCTAATTGTGGGCCATAGAAAGCCTTTTTTTTTTTTTTTTTTAATATTATTTGGTTTCTAAAGTCTCCCTGAGAAAAAAAAATAAATAAATTAGGTGGGAGATTAATATTGACATTAGTGCTTGAGTGACAGTCCTGCGTGTGTGTCATCTCTGTGATTTTGTGCCACAGAAAACAGAGTGTGTAACATTGTGCCTGATTTTCCTTGTGGTCTCACCAACCTGTTAAGGGATATTGAAATCATACTGAAGTTATAGCTCACCGTGTAAGTTGTTTGATAGCAACAAATAAAGTTACTTTGGTTAAGATTTTAAAACAATGAGGAAGTCTGGTGCAAGAGGTCGTCGTGGGCGTTCATTGTCAGCTGGTAATGATGGTAGTGGTAGTGGAGCATCAGGTGGTCGTGGGGATAAAAATATTCCACCTAAGTCTGGAGCTGTGGAGCCAGTTTCGTCGTCAGGCTACACAAGGCCTCGAACGCTCTCTTTTCTGGGAGTAGGAAAACCGCTTTTAAAGGCGGAGCAGCAACAGCAAGTTTTGGCTTACATTGCAGACTCAGCCTCTAGCTCTTTTGCCTCCTCTTCCGAAACTGGTAAATGTAAAAGCAGCGCGTCGCTTGTGGATGTTCACGGTCAGGGACAAGTCGCTTCCTTGTCCTCCTCAGCAAAAACTACAACAAGAGAGAAGGATGCAGCAGGCGACACAACGGGTCACTCCATGGAGCTCTTTACACATACCGTCCCTGGCTTAGAAAGTGAAACATTTAACAGGCCATGCCCATTACAAGTATATTCTGACATGGAGTGCACTGATGCACAGCCACAGCCAGAGTACTATGCTGCTCCTTTGACTCAGACCACCACATTGCCCTCTCAGGGTACAGATCCACAATCAGACCCTGATGAGACTATGTTGCCCCGCCACGAACGCTATACCACCGACCGACACAGTGACACAGACGAAGTTGCACACGAGCTCGAAGAGGAGGTAATAGATGACCCAGTTATTGACCCCGATTGGCAGCCATTGGGGGAACAGGGTGCAGGCGGCAGTAGTTCAGAAGCGGAGGTGGAGGAGGGGCCGCAGCAGGCATCAACATCGCAACAGGTTCCATCTGCCGGGCCCGTATCTGGACCAAAACGCGTGTCAAAGCCAAAACCTGTTGGAGCACAGCGTTGCCATCCGGTTAAAGCTCAGTCTGCAATCCCTGAAAAGGGATCAGAGTCTAGGAAGAGTGCAGTCTGGCATTTTTTTAAACAACATCCAACTGATCAGCGCAAAGTCATCTGTCAAAAATGTTCAACTAGCTTAAGCAGAGGTCAGAATCTGAAAAGTCTAAATACTAGTTGCATGCATAGACACTTAACCACCATGCATTCTCAAGCCTGGACTAACTACCAAACGTCCCTCAAGGTTGTAGCACCCTCGGCCAATGAAGCTAGTCAGCAACGCAACATCCCTTCCGTCACTGTAAGGCCACCATTTTCCGCACCACCGGCAGTATCTGTGCAGGTTTCTTTGCCAGCCAAAAGCAGTCAGGGTCAGGGAATCACCAGTTTTGTAGGAGGAAATATTGCATGTAGGGCACCGGCGGAAACAATACCGTCTCCAACCGTCTCTCAGTCTGCCATGTCCACCGGCACACCCGAAAGTTCCACGATCTACAGCTCTCCAGTCCAGCTCACCCTACATGAGACTCTGGTTAGAAAAAGGAAGTACTTATCCTCGCATCCGCGTACACAGGGTTTTAACGCCCACATAGCTAGACTAATCTCGTTAGAGATGATGCCCTACCGGTTAGTTGAAAGCGAAGCTTTCAAAGCCCTGATGGAGTACGCTGAACCACGATACGAGCTACCCAGTCGACACTTTTTTTCCAGAAAAGCCATCCCAGCCCTGCACCAGCATGTTAAACAGCGCATCGTCCATGCACTCAGGCAATCTGTGAGTACAAAGGTGCACCTGACTACAGATGCATGGACCAGTAGGCATGGCCAGGGACGTTATGTGTCCATCACGGCACACTGGGTGAATGTGGTGGATGCAGGGTCCACAGGCGACATCAATTTAGGGACAGTTGTGCCTAGCCCACGGTCTAGGAAACAGTTGGCTGTAGGCGTTCGCACCCCCTCCTCCTCCTCCTCGTCCTCCTGCAGAAGCTACAGCTCTTCCACAGAACGCAGTCGGCCAACCACTCCATCGGCAGATGACACTGTTGCACACCAGTTGTCCCATTATGGGCCAGCTACTGCCAAGCGTCAGCAGGCTGTATTGGCTATGAAGTGTTTGGGCGACAACAGACACACCGCGGAAGTTCTGTCCGAGTTCTTGCAACAAGAAACGCAGTCGTGGCTGGGCACAGTAGATCTTGAGGCAGGCAAGGTAGTGAGTGATAACGGAAGGAATTTCATGGCTGCCATCTCCCTTTCCCAACTGAAACACATTCCTTGCCTGGCTCACACCTTAAACCTGGTGGTGCAGTGCTTATTGAAAACTTATCCTGGGTTCTCCGACCTGCTCCTCAAAGTGCGTGCACTTTGCTCACATATCCGACGTTCGCCTGTACACGCCAGCCGTATGCAGACCTATCAGCGGTCTTTGAACCTTCCCCAGCATCGCCTAATCATAGACGTTGCAACAAGGTGGAACTCAACACTGCACATGCTTCAGAGACTGTGCGAACAGAGGCGTGCTGTTATTTATTTGTGGGAGGATACACGGGCAGGCAGTAGGATGGCAGACATGGAGTTGTCAGGTGTGCAGTGGTCGAAGATACAAGACATGTGTCAAGTCCTTCAGTGTTTTGAGGAATGCACACGGCTGGTTAGTGCAGACAACGCCGTAATAAGCATGAGCATCCCCCTAATGCGTCTGCTGATGCAAAGTTTGACGCACATAAAGGAGCAGGCGTCTGCACCAGAGGAAGAGGGAAGCCTTGATGACAGTCAGCCATTGTCTGGTCAGGGCAGTGTACAGGACGAGGTAGCGGGCGAAGAGGAGGTGGAGGACGAGGAGGATGATGGGGATGAGTATATTTTTAATGCGGAAACTTTCACGGGGGCACAGGAAATTGGTTGCGTGTCACGGCCGGGTTCTGGTTTTTTGAGGGACACAAGTGACGTAGATTTGCCTGCAACTGCCCCTCAACCAATCACAACCGGAGATTTGACAAGTGGAACTTTGGCCCACATGGCGGATTATGCCTTACGTATCCTACAAAGGGACACACGCATTACGAAAATGATGAACGATGACGATTACTGGTTGGCCTGCCTCCTTGATCCACGCTATAAAGGCAAATTGCAAAATATTATGCCACATGAGAACTTGGAACTAATATTAGCAACCAAACAATCAACTCTTGTTGACCGTTTGCTTCAGGCATTCCCAGCACACAGCGCACGTGATCGTTCTCACACGAGCTCCAGGGGGCAGCAGACTAGGAGTGTTAGGGGTGCACACATCAGAAGTGGCGTTGGACAGAGGGGTTTTCTGACCAGGTTGTGGAGTGATTTTGCTATGACCGCAGACAGGACAGGTACTGCTGCATCAATTGAAAGTGACAGGAGACAACATTTGTCCAGTATGGTTACTAACTATTTTTCATCCCTTATCGATGTTCTCCCTCAACCGTCATTCCCATTTGATTACTGGGCCTCCAAATTAGACACCTGGCCAGAATTGGCAGAATATGCATTGCAGGAGCTTGCTTGCCCGGCAGCAAGTGTCCTATCAGAAAGAGTATTCAGTGCTGCAGGGTCAATATTAACCGAAAAAAGGACTCGTCTGGCTACCCAAAATGTTGACGATCTAACATTCATTAAAATGAACCACAACTGGATTTCAAAATCTTTTGCCCCACCTTGCCCGGCCGACACCTAGCTTTCCTATGAAAAGCTCTTGCCTGTGAATTACTTTTCTAATGTCTAATTTGCTGCTGCAGATTGTACAGCATACGACATGTTTACACCTCCCTAAATGGCCAAACTCCCCACACGGGGCCGTGGTATCGCGACTTGGCGCAAGCACCCGTGAGACTGCTGTTTGTCTGAAGAGGTGGGTGTGCTCGCTTTTGGTTGACGGCATTGCTACTGGGTCCCTCATAGTACAATGTAGTGTCTCTGGCGGTGGTGGTGCGCACCCAACGTCAGACACACCGTTGTAACATGAGTGGCCCTGGGGCGGTCCCGCCGGCCTCAAGAGAGTTCCCCCCTACCCCAGCTCAAACTGGGCTCTACTACGTGCAAAATTATGTCGCACAGCTCCACCAATCTTTAGTCTATTCGCTGACATCATTCAATGTCTGGCACTGACAATACAAATTTGTAGACATCTATGATGCAACTTAAAGTAGTCTGTGTCTGTGTCCTATATTGGCACCATTAAATAGTTACTGCCAAATTACTATGTCAGAAACACAGCAGATGAGCCCACCCCTGTACCTAAGTATGCCATCTTTTTTTTTGTTTTGGTTGTTTTGCGAGACATTAACATCTATTTATATTTTGGGAGTACTGGGACAGACACTCCTTGCACTACTCCTCCACTCAGCACCAAGCTGCCTGCCCGTGTATCCATGTAACCGCTGTAAAACTGCCATGAGCCTATTGTTTGTTATTTTAGGCCTTTGATAGCCTGTCTGCGGTCCCTACTCCTCCACTGACCACCAAGCTGCCTGCCCGTGTATCCATGTAACCGCTGTAAAACTGCCATGAGCCTATTGTTTGTTATTTTAGGCCTTTGAAGCCTTTCTGCGCTCCCTCCTTCCACTAGTCCTCCACTGACCAGACCACTGCTGCCCGTGTACCCCTGGAACCAATTTTAAAGTGCCTACAGCCAGCCCATTTTATTGTGTTAGGCCTTCGAAGCCTGTCTGCGGTCCCTCCTTCCACTAGGCCTCCACTGACCAGACCACTGCTGCCCGTGTACCCCTGGAACCAATTTTAAAGTGCCTACAGCCAGCCCATTTTATTGTGTTAGGCCTTCGAAGCCTGTCTGCGGTCCATACTTCCACTAGTCCTCCACTGACCAGACCACTGCTGCCCGTGTACCCCTGGAACCAATTTTAAAGTGCCTACAGCCAGCCCATTTTATTGTGTTAGGCCTTCGAAGCCTGTCTGCGGTCCATACTTCCACTAGGCCTCCACTGACCAGACCACTGCTGCCCGTGTACCCCTGGAACCAATTTTAAAGTGCCTACAGCCAGCCCATTTTATTGTGTTAGGCCTTCGAAGCCTGTCTGCGGTCCCTCCTTCCACTAGGCCTCCACTGACCAGACCACTGCTGCCCGTGTACCCCTGGAACCAATTTTAAAGTGCCTACAGCCAGCCCATTTTATTGTGTTAGGCCTTCGAAGCCTGTCTGCGGTCCATACTTCCACTAGTCCTCCACTGACCAGACCACTGCTGCCCGTGTACCCCTGGAACCAATTTTAAAGTGCCTACAGCCAGCCCATTTTATTGTGTTAGGCCTTCGAAGCCTGTCTGCGGTCCATACTTCCACTAGGCCTCCACTGACCAGACCACTGCTGCCCGTGTACCCCTGGAACCAATTTTAAAGTGCCTACAGCCAGCCCATTTTATTGTGTTAGGCCTTCGAAGCCTGTCTGCGGTCCCTCCTTCCACTAGGCCTCCACTGACCAGACCACTGCTGCCCGTGTACCCCTGGAACCAATTTTAAAGTGCCTACAGCCAGCCCATTTTATTGTGTTAGGCCTTCGAAGCCTGTCTGCGGTCCATACTTTAAATACTCCTCCACTCAGCACCAAGCTGCCTGCCCGTGTATCCATGTAACCGCTGTAAAACTGCCATGAGCCTATTGTTTGTTATGTTAGGCCTTTGATAGCCTGTCTGCGGTCCCTACTTTAAATACTCCTCCACTCACCACCACCAAGCTGCCTGCCCGTGTATCCATGTAACCGCTGTGAAACTGCCATGAGCCTATTGTTTTTTTATGTTAGGCCTTTGATAGCCTGTCTGCGGTCCCTACTTTAAATACTCCTCCACTCACCACCACCAAGCTGCCTGCCCGTGTATCCATGTAACCGCTGTAAAACTGCCATGAGCCTATTGTTTGTTATGTTAGGCCTTTGAAGCCTTTCTGCGCTCCCTCCTTCCACTAGTCCTCCACTGACCAGACCACTGCTGCCCGTGTACCCCTGGAACCAATTTTAAAGTGCCTACAGCCAGCCCATTTTATTGTGTTAGGCCTTCGAAGCCTGTCTGCGGTCCATACTTCCACTAGTCCTCCACTGACCAGACCACTGCTGCCCGTGTACCCCTGGAACCAATTTTAAAGTGCCTACAGTCAGCCCATTTTATTGTGTTAGGCCTTCGAAGCCTGTCTGCGGTCCATACTTCCACTAGGCCTCCACTGACCAGACCACTGCTGCCCGTGTACCCCTGGAACCAATTTTAAAGTGCCTACAGCCAGCCCATTTTATTGTGTTAGGCCTTCGAAGCCTGTCTGCGGTCCATACTTCCACTAGTCCTCCACTGACCAGACCACTGCTGCCCGTGTACCCCTGGAACCAATTTTAAAGTGCCTACAGCCAGCCCATTTTATTGTGTTAGGCCTTCGAAGCCTGTCTGCGGTCCATACTTCCACTAGGCCTCCACTGACCAGACCACTGCTGCCCGTGTACCCCTGGAACCAATTTTAAAGTGCCTACAGCCAGCCCATTTTATTGTGTTAGGCCTTCGAAGCCTGTCTGCGGTCCATACTTCCACTAGGCCTCCACTGACCAGACCACTGCTGCCCGTGTACCCCTGGAACCAATTTTAAAGTGCCTACAGCCAGCCCATTTTATTGTGTTAGGCCTTCGAAGCCTGTCTGCGGTCCATACTTTAAATACTCCTCCACTCACCACCAAGCTGCCTGCCCGTGTATCCATGTAACCGCTGTAAAACTGCCATGAGCCTATTGTTTGTTATGTTAGGCCTTTGATAGCCTGTCTGCGGTCCTTACTTTAAATACTCCTCCACTCACCACCTAGCTGCCTGTGTATCCATGTAACCGATGTAAAACTGCCATGACTGCCTACTGTTTGTTATTTTAGGCCTTTGATAGCCTGTCTGCGGCCCCTACTTGCAATACTCCTCCACTGACCACAATGCTGCCTGGAGTGCCTGCCTGTGTATCCATGTAACCGATGTAAAACTGCCATGACTGCCTACTGTTTGTTATTTTAGGCCTTTGATAGCCTGTCTGCGGCCCCTACTTGCAATACTCCTCCACTGAGCACAATGCTGCCTGGAGTGCCTGCCTGTGTATCCATGTAACCGATGTAAAACTGCCATGACTGCCTACTGTTTGTTATTTTAGGCCTTTGATAGCCTGTCTGCAGCCCCTACTTGCAATACTCCTCCACTGACCACACCAATGCTGCCCGTGTACCCCTGGAACCTATTTAAAAGTTCATAGAGCCTAGTTATATATTTTATTTACTATTAATAAGGCCATGATGGACTACGCTGTACCACGCTACAAGCTAACCAGTCGACACTTCTTTTGCGAGAAAAGCCATCCCAACCCTCCACCAGCATGTAGAAGACCGCATTGTCCATGCACTCTGGCAATCTGTGAGTACAAAGGTGCACCTGACAACAGACGCATGGACCTGTAGGCATGGCCACGGAAGATTACGTGTCCATTACGGCGCAATGGGTTAATGTGGTGGATGCATGGTCCACAGGGGACAGCCTACTAAGTCTGTCTGCAGTCCCTAATTCAAATTGTCCTCCACTGTCTAAATCGGAACTTCCACCTTCTGGCTTTCGGCCTATAGTATCAGAAATTAAACTGCATTTGGCCTTCAACTTTGGTTAGGGCCTACTAACGGCTTCTGCCCCTCCCTGGTGTTGCCCTCAACTAAATAAAGCTGAGCTTCAACCTTCCGGCTCTCATTATGTGGTTTTAAAAAAAAAAATGGTGGTTAGGGCCTACTAACGGCTTCTGCCCCTCCCTGGTGTTGTCCTCAACTAAATAAAGCTGAGCTTCAACCTTCCGGCTCTCATTATGTGGTTTTAAAAAAAAAAATGGTGGTTAGGGCCTACTAACGGCTTCTGCCCCTCCCTGGTGTTGTCCTCAACTAAATAAAGCTGAGCTTCAACCTTCCGGCTCTCATTATGTGGTTTTAAAAAAAAAAATGGTGGTTAGGGCCTACTAACGGCTTCTGCCCCTCCCTGGTGTTGTCCTCAACTAAATAAAGCTGAGCTTCAACCTTCCGGCTCTCATTATGTGGTTTTAAAAAAAAAAAAAATGGTGGTTAGGGCCTACTAACGGCTTCTGCCCCTCCCTGGTGTTGTCCTCAACTAAATAAAGCTGAGCTTCAACCTTCCGGCTCTCATTAAGTGGTTTTAAAAAAAAAATGGTGGTTAGGGCCTACTAACGGCTTCTGCCCCTCCCTGGTGTTGTCCTCAACTAAATAAAGCTGAGCTTCAACCTTCCGGCTCTCATTATGTGGTTTTAAAAAAAAAATGGTGGTTAGGGCCTACTAACGGCTTCTGCCCCTCCCTGGTGTTGTCCTCAACTAAATAAAGCTGAGCTTCAACCTTCCGGCTCTCATTAAGTGGTTTTAAAAAAAAAAAAAATGGTGGTTAGGGCCTACTAACGGCTTCTGCCCCTCCCTGGTGTTGCCCTCAACTAAATAAAGCTGAGCTTCAACCTTCTGCTCCAAATTACCATTTTAAAAAATGCAATAGGCTTTTCCGGCCTACTAAAGGTGTCTGCCCCTCCCTGGTGTTGTCCTCAACTGAACAAAGCTGAGCTTCCACATTCTGGCTTTCGCCCTATACTATCAGATATTAAACTGCATTTGGCCTACTAGTGTGGTTAGGCCCTTGAAACAGTGTCTGCTGCTCTTGGGTTTGCTACTCCACTGAACAAAGCAATGCCGCCTGTTTAGTCCTGTTACCAATTTTGAACTGCATGTAGCCTACTTTATTCTTTGGCCCTATATCTGTTTCCTCCTCATCCTGCCCATTGCCCAGCCACTGCTAAATGAGTCTGCTGGTACATTGACCTAGACCACTACATTCCCCTTGTACTCTACACAGCCAGAATCTGTCCCTGCTGAAAGTAAGGTTCCCCTTCCCGCATGTTATACCACCTTACACAGGGACAAAGAGGAAGGTGCAGATGAAAGTGCAGGTTCCTTCATCAGGTGGGGGGGCATACTCGTTGGCGACGTCACTGGCACAGGGCCCCTCAGAGTACGCAAAAGTGTCGCTGCTGGTGGGAGGCGCCCCCGCCATGCAAACACACCGCCGTACTTTGAGGGGCCCTGTGCCAGTGGCAATGCGAACGAGTGGGCCCCCCCTGCTTGCTCAGGATCACAGCACTTGCAACTTTTAAATACTTACCTTTCCCTGCAACACCGCCGTGACGTAGTCCGCATTTCCTGGGCCCACGAAAAACTTGAGCCAGCCCTACTCCCCCCACAACTTTCCCCCAATTCCCTATGCCCAACTATTATTATACAGTTAATTAAGATTGGCAAGCTTCAGAAACAAGAATGGATGTTTTTGGCATTAAAATGGGCACTGTAGGTGTTTTCCTGGCCTCCACTCACTGCCGACTATGCTTCCCCATTGACTTGCATTGGGTTTCGTGTTTCGGTCGATCCCCGACTTTTAGCGATAATCGGCCGACTGCACTCGACTCGACTCTGGACAAAATCGGGTTTCCCAAAACCCTACTCGATCTTAAAAAAATGAAAGTCGCTCAACCCTAATGGAGAGTAGTCATCATGGTGGAGGCAGGGAAGTGTTGGCTGTAGGGACCTTGTCTCATATAGCAGACTTTAGGACCTTGTCTCATATAGCAGACTTTATATACTGCTGCTTTTCCCATGACCCCCGCATTACATTCATTTTGGCCAAAAAAGAGTACTGGTTGTTCACCCTGCTAAGACCCATGCTACAAGGAGAACTTTGCATCTCTTCTTCATGAGGTGGAGAAGTCTTCTAAAAAGGTACTATACCAGATGGCCATTGTGGAAAATATGTTGAAAAAATTCCCATCAGACAATGCTAGCAGCAGGGGGCAAGCTTCCTTGCCCAACCAAGGAGGAGAGGCAAGGGAGACACACACCAGGTACAGCAGAGGCAGGCATACACTGTCGTAGGCCTGGGCCAATTTCATGACACCCTCCCAGGGTCAATGCCCTGATGACAGGTATTTTTGACAAGGAGAGAAACTTTTTAAAAGTTTTTAAAGATGGTCAAGCAATACCTGCCTGACAAAACCAGAGTACTACCTAATTCCTCTGTGACCTTCAGCTATTGGGTCTCAAAGATGGACACCTGGCATGAGCTGTTCCTTTATGCCCGGGGTGGGTAATTTATTTTCCTGAGGGGCCTCATGAGAGACTGCTGCCAAGGGCCGAACCAATAGGCCGAAATTAATTCTACTCAATATTAATATCAATATATTATAATTATATTATTGATAATTATATTATTAATTGTCCACAATGAAAAAGAAGAATTGTAACCGGCACTGAAAAAGCTGTATATTGAAACACAATTTAGTGTGTGATCTTGCTTGGAGTGGACGCTATTGGCCTCTAATGAGAATCAGGTGGTGCTCTGCGTGCAACATTTAGAAATCATAAATTCAGCCAATATGAGAAAGAATTGCGGCACTCACCATCCATCTTCAGCGAAAAATTGTCCTTTATTTAGCACTTAAAATCTTCACAGACATATTGCAGCATCGGCAGGAGTACACGAGGGAGCGGGGGAGTGAAAAGGGAGGACGACGGCCGTTTCGCACTCAAGCGCTTCTACGGGTTAATTGTATCACTTAATATTGAACAGAATTTAGTTTGCTGACATTGGGTTTAAACCCAAGTACAGACCCGTCTGTATATCGTATGAGCCCCCCTTATGTACTGTAAGAGCCCCCACAAAGCCTCTCTAGATACTGCATGAGCCCCACACGGCCTCCCTATATAGAGCATGAGCCCCACACAGCCTCCCTATATAGAGAATGAGCCCTGTTGTGAATTCCATTTCTCGGACTCCCTCCTGTGGTCATGAATGGTACTTTGGTTAGTTCTGCTCTTGGACTCCCTCTGGTGGCTTTGAGCGGAACTGCTGGTCTCTGAGGTTTGCTTTGTCAGCTGCCCTCGTTTATTGTTATGCTTGCTTCCCTATTTAACTCTACTCAGATCGTTACTTCATGCCAGCTGTCAATGTTTCAGTATTGGTTCAGATCTCTCTTGGACTTCTCTGAGGACCTGTCTACTCCAGCAGAAGCTAAGTCCCTGCTAGTTCATTTGTTGTTACTGCTGCCTGAATATATTTCTTAGTACTGCTAAATTCTAGTCCAGCTTGCTATCATGATATTTCCTTGCTAGCTGGAAGCTCTGGGGGTGCAGTGTTGCACCTCCACACCGTGAGTCGGTGTGGGGGTCTTTTTGCATACTCTGCGTGTTTTTTTGTAGTTTTTTGTGCTGACCGCATAGTTTCCTTTTCTTTCCTCTGACTATTAAGTGAAGTCTGGCCTCCTTTGCTAATACCTGTTTCATTCCTGTGTTTGTGACTTTCCTCTGTACTCACAGTCAATATATGTGGGGGGCTGCCTTTACCTTTGGGGAATTTCTCTGAGGCAAGGTTAGGCTTCTATTTCTATCTTTAGGGGTAGTTAGCTCTTAGGCTGTGAAGAGGCGTCTAGGGAGAGTTAGGTACGCTCCACGGCTATTTCTAGTGTGTGTGATATGAGTAGGGTTTGCGGTCAGCAGAGTTCCCACTTTCCCAGAGCTTGTTCCGATTACTAGTTTACTCATCAGGTCATTCCGGGTGCTCCTAACCACCAGGTCCATAACAGACCCCCACACAGCCTCCCTATATAGAGCATGAGCCCCACACAGCCTCACTATATAGAGCATGAGCCCCACACAGCCTCCCCATATACAGCATGAGCCCCACACAGCCTCCCCATGTATACAGCATGAGCCCCACACAGCCTCCCCATATACTGCACAAGCCTCACACAGCCTCCCCTTGTGCAGCACAACGCCCCCATAGCCTCCCCTTGACCTCTCCCCGGACCTCTGTTTCACAGCCCCTTGGCTGTCTTGGTCCGCAGGCCGGACTGAGACAGCCAAAGGGCTGGATGTGGCCCGTGGGCCGCACTTTGCCCAGGTCTGCTCTATGCCTTGGAGATGTGGTGCTGCCTTGCCGCTAGCATATTGTCTAAGCAGGTTTTTAGGGGGGTCATAACAGACAGCTGCTGCTGCCTGTCAACAAAAAGTGCTGACAGGCTTACTCTAATAAAAATGATCAAAGTTTGGATAAGACCCAACTTTTCACAACCACCAGATGACAACAGCACTTAAAGTTTTTGTAACATTCTATATTTGAATGAGGCTCGCCAGTTGTTGCTTTCTATGATCTGGATGACTGGATGACCCTATTTTTTACTGCATTTGCACTTTGTGTAAAGCCTTTATGAGTGTAGAAGTAGTACAACTACACTTTCTTTATTTTTTTATGAGGCACTCCAGGTGATACCTTTAAGGGTCTATGGATGACTGTGCATGTAATTATGGGCAGGCTTTGCACTGTGTACAGAGCTTTCATGAGTGTGGGAGTACCACAACTACACTTTGTTCACAAAATTTGAATGAGGCACTAAAATTGGTGCCTTCAAGGGTGTATGCATGACCCTGCTTCAAATTTTGGGAAGGCTTTGCACTTAGTGAATAGCCTTTATGAGTCTAGGAGTACCACTACATGACAATTTGAAAAGAATATGTATGAGGCCCTCGTTTATACCTAATAGAGGGTGTATCTGAGTCCCTAAGTTTTGGAACTTCTTGCTTCCTTCATAAATTAAACTTAAATTTCCATTTTTTTAAATAATTCAATTTTGGTTTATTTAAATTTCTTTTTACATCCTTTTTAAAGGGAACCTGTCACTATGTTTGGGTGATACGAGTTACGGCTACCACCTTTCAGGGCTTATATAAAGCATTCTATAATGCTGTAGATAAGCCCCCGATCTGATCTGCAAAAGGAGAAAAATAACTTTTATTATACTCACTCGGGGGCGGTCCGGTCCAATGGGTGTTGCAGGTCTTTTGTCCGGCGCCTCCCATCTTCTTGCGATGTCGATTTCTTGCTTGCTTCATGGCTCCCTGGCATCGCGCTCCTGCATAGGCATACTTATCTGCCCTAAGGGCAGAGCAAATTCCTGCAGTGCGCAGGCGCTGGGCCTCTCTGACCTTTCCTAGCGCCTGCGCACTGCAGTACATTGCTCTACCCTCAACAGGGCAGATAAGTACACCTGCGCATTAGCGTGATGCCGGGGAGCCATGAACCAAGCAGGAGGATGGCATTGCAAGATGGGTGGCATTGCAAGAAGATGAGAGGCGTTGAACCAAGACCTGGGACACCCATGGAAGAGAATAATAAAAGTTATTTTTCTTTTCTTGCAGGTCAGATCAGGGGCTTAGCTACAGCATTATAGAATGCTGTAGATAATCCCTGGACGGCGGTGGCCGTAACTCATATCAGCCAAACCTGGTGACAGGTTGGCTTTAACTCCTTCATGACCGGAGGTATTTTTGTTTTTGCATTTTTGTTTTTTGCTCCCCTTCTTCCTAGAGCTATAACTTTTTTATTTTTCCAGTCAAAATGGCCATTTGAGGGCTTGTTTTTTGCTGGATGAGTTGTACTTTTGAATGACACTATTGGTTTTAACATACTGTATTGTTTACTGGAAAATGGGAACAAAATTCAAAATGCGGCGAAATTGCAAAAAAAGTGCAATTCCCACAGTTGTTTTATGTTTTGATTTTTTACTATGTTCACTAAAAAGCTAAAACTGACCTGCCATTATGATTCTCCAGGTAATTCCAAGTTGATAGACTCCAAACATGTCTAGGTTCTTTTTTATCTAAGTGGTGAAAAAAAATACAAACTTTGATAAAAAAAAATTATAAAATTGCGCCACTTTCCGTTACCCGTAGCGTCTCCATGTATCATTATCACGGACTGGGTGAGGGCTTTTTTTTTGCTTGCTGAGATGACATTTTTAATGACACCATATTGGTGCATATACAATCTTTTGATCGCCCATTATTCCATTTTAATGTAATGTTGTGGCAATCAAAAAACGTAATTCTGGTGTTTTGACTCGCTTTTTCTCGCTATGCCGTTTAGCGGTCAGGTTAATTTTATTGATAGATCGGGCAATTCTGGATGCGCGATACCAAATATGTGTATGTTTGATTTTTTTATTTTGAATGGGGCAAAAGGGGGTGATTTGAACTTTTATAAAAAAAATTTTTTATATATTTTTAGAAACATTTTTTTTTTACTTTTGGCATGCTTCAATAGTCTCCATGGGAGACTATAAGCTGCCATAACCCAATCAGCTCTGCTACATACAGGTGATGATCAGATCGCCTGTATGTAGCAGAATTACCCACTTGCTATGTGCGCTGACCACCGGGTGGTGCTCATAGAAAGCCGGCAATGACAATCACAGAGGTCATGCCAACCCATCGGTGACCCGCGATCATGTGATGGGAATCACCAATGGGCGGATTTTTGGCGCCATTGCTGGAAGCGCAAGTTAAATGCCGCTGTCAGAGTTTGTCAGCGGAATTTAGCGGGTTAATAGCCGCAGGTGGATTGCGATTCCACCCATGGATGTTCTGGGCACATGTCAGCTGTTCAAAATAGATGACATGTGCAGGGAAAGATGTGGGCTCACCGCCGGAGCCCACATCAAAGGGAGGGTGTTCGACATCGGCGTACTATAATGCCCGATGTCAGAAAGGTTTTAAATTTTGCCTTACATACAAGTCATTATACAGGACAAACATGTTTCTTAACTTTTTTTCCTATAAACTCTAAATTCGTGATTTTGAATGTTTTATTGTCAGTCCTTAAAGTGAAGTAAAGTGTGACACCATTGTTCTCAGCAGCGATCTGGGCGTCAGAGTGCTTCCAGGTATCTTGCCCATGCTGTTCTTCCATTCAGCAATTTTTCAATACATTTCAACATTTTCACTGCCCTCAGACCTCCTTGATGGGTCTGCTGGAAAAATGGTCGGATTTCCTATTGACTCCCATTATACCCGTTACTCGAAACGAGCATCCAAGCATTATAAATTGCTCGCTTAGACTAATGAGTAGTGTTGAGCATTCCGATGCTGCAAGTATCGGGTATCGGCCGATACTTGCTGTATCGGAATTCCGATACCGGGATTCCGATACTCTTGTGGTATCGGATATCGGGTATCGCAACAACATTAATGTTAAAATGTGTAAAAGAGAGAATTAAAATAAAAAATATCGCTATACTCACCTGTCCGACGCAGCCGGGACTTCAGCGAGGGAACCGGCAGCGTTGTTTGTTTAAAATTCGCGCTATTACTTGGTTACGTGAATTCCCGGCTTGTGATTGGTCAGGTCGGCCATGTTGCCGGGACGCGGACCAATCACAGCAAGCCGTGACGAAATTACGTCACGGCTTGCTGTGATTGGTCCGCGTCCCGGCAATATGGCCGCCCTGACCAATCACAAGCCGTGACGTCACGGGAGGCTGGACACGCGCCCATTTTAAAATGAGCGCGTCCAGCCTCCCGGCTTGTGATTGGTTGACCGCGGCGCAACCAATCACAAGCCGTGACGTCACGGGAGGCTGGACACGCGCCCATTTTAAAATAAGCGCGTCCAGCCTCCCGGCTTGTGATTGGTTGACCGCGGCGCAACCAATCACAAGCCGTGACGTCACGGAAGGCTGGACACGCGCCCATTTTAAAATAAGCGCGTGTCCAGCCTCCCGTGACGTCACGGCTTGTGATTGGTCAGGGCGGCCATATTGCCGGGACGCGGACCAATCACAGCAAGCCGTGACGTAATTTCGTCACGGCTTGCTGTGATTGGTCCGCGTCCCGGCAACATGGCCGACCTGACCAATCACAAGCCGGGAATTCACGTAACCAAGTAATAGCGCAAATTTTAAACAAACAACGCTGCCGGTTCCCTCGCTGAAGTCCCGGCTGCGTCGGAGAGGTGAGTATAGCGATATTTTTTATTTTAATTCTTTCTTTTACACATTTATATGGTTCCCAGGGCCTGAAGGAGAGTTTCCTCTCCTTCAGACAATGGGAACCATCAGGAATACCGTCCGATACCTGAGTCCCATTGACTTGTATTGGTATCGGGTATCGGTATCGGATTGGATCCGATACTTTGCCGGTATCGGCCGATACTTTCCGATACCGATACTTTCAAGTATCGGACGGTATCGCTCAACACTACTAATGAGCATCCGAGCATTTTAGTGCTTGCTCATCTCAAATTGCTACCATTATATGCAACGTGCTCCTGTTCTCTCAGTAAATAATTAGGCTGAAATAATGGTGAGAAGAGAAGGAATGTACAAACAGTACATTGGTTGCTGTTCCAGGAGAGGCACTCTGTGTACGCATGTCATGTTACAGACTGTGCAGTGATGTCAACGTTTTGTTCTTGTTACTTCTTTGCTGTATCTCCTGAGGAATAAAGATCCTTTGTCTTTGCCAAAGACTCCACACTGTTAATCCTACTGCACACATTCACAATCCTGACACCTGTTTGCTTTACAGAAGAAAAATAAACTACGCTGCAAGTAAAAAAAAAACTACACAAGGCCTCATAATACAAGGCTGTTTTCTCAGAAATCGTCATGCAGGTGCAAGGAAAGGGTTTTCATCCAGAACACAAATATACATTAAATGCAATAAAATTGTTATGTAGAAAAGGGTGGTATACATTTCTAGCGTCTGCTGTCAGCAGGATTTGGAAATATAAAGAAAAGTCATGAATATAATGGTGCTGTTCTCAGGGCTCTCAACAGGAATTGGCAACATTTTTGGACCCCCTTGAGACTCCACCCAGGCTCCACCTAAACCCCTCAAACCTTCCACAGTCCCACTGCCCACTCTTGGAAAAACTCCACTTCTGCACCACGTCCTCACCAATGACACATTAACATTTCTCATCTATCACCAGATCACATACAAAGCCATCAGCTTTTATTTTGGTCAAAGGATTTTTTAACCCCTTAGTGACAGAGCCAATTTGCTTCTTAATGACCAAGATAATTTTTACCATTCTGATCACTGTCAATTTACAAGGTCATAGCTCTTGAATGCTTCACAGTATCCCACTATTCTGAGACTGTTTTTTCATGACATATTGTACTTCATGTTAGTAGTAAAATTTATTCGATATAACTTGGGTTTATTTATGAAAAAAAAACAGAAATTTGGCAAAAATGTTGAAAATTTTGCAATTTTCAAACTTTCAATTTTTGTACCCTTAAGGGCTCCTACTCACTTGCGCGAAACTCGGATGAGTCTTACATGTTAATACCCGGCGCTGCTGCCGGCACTCAGATCGGAGCGTGTGGCCGCATAGGAACACATGCAGCCGCACGCTCCGCTCCTCTGTGCCAGGTGCAGTGCCGGGTATTGCCATGCGAGACTCATCGGAGTTTCTCGCAAGTGAGTATGAGCCCTAAGGGTATGTGTCCACGTTCAGGAAACGCTGCGTTTTTGACGCAGCGCTGAGCCGCAGCGTCAAAAACGCAGCGTCCAGATGTTACAGCATAGTGGAGGGGATTTAATGAAATCCCATCTCCACTGTGCATTAAAAAACGCATGCTTTTTTCCTGCAAAAACGCACATGTGGTGCGTTTTTTCAGAACGCAGCATGTTGCTACAATGAGCAAAACACGCAGGAACACCGCAGGTGACCTGCCAGTGACCTCAGGTGCATTTTTGGTCAGGATTTTACCTGCATAAAATCCTGACCAAAGCCTGAAGCAAACCTGAACGTGGACACATACCCTTAATCAGAGAGTGGTGTCACACAAAATAGTTAAAAATAGCATTTCCCACATGTCAACTTTACATCATGTTAGGATGTTATAAGGGTTTAAAGTTGACCAGCGCTTTCTCAGTTTTCCAACAAAATTTACCAAACCAATTTTTAGAGACCACCTCACATTTGAAGTGAGTTTGGGGTGTCAATATAACTTAAAATACCCAAAAGTGACACCATTCTAAAAACTGCACTCCTCAAGGTGCACAAAACCACATTCAAGAAGTTTATTAAGCATTCAGGTACTTCACGAGAAGTAAAGAAATGTGGAAGGAAAAAAATGAACATTTTACTTTTTTTCACAAAAAATTTACATTGGAACCAAATTGTTTTTATTTTCAAAAGGGTATTAGGAGAAAATGAACCGCAAAATGTATTGTGCAATTTCTCCTGAGTTCGCCGATACCCTATATGTAGGGGAAAGCCACTGTTTGGGTACATGGCAGGGCTCAGAAGCTAGGCGCACTGTTTGACTTTTTGAATGCAAAATTGGCTGGAATCAATGGTGGGTGCCATGTCACTTGGAGACCCCCTGATGTACCTAAATAGTGGAAACCCCCAATTCTAACTCCAACCCTAACCTCAACACACCTCTAACCCTAATCCCAACCTTAACCATAACCCTAACCCACCCCTAACCCTAATCTCAACCCTAACCGTAATCCCAACCATAACCACAACTATAACCCTAACCACAACCCTAACCCTTGCCCCAACTCTAACCCTAGCCCAACCCTAACCCTAGCCCCAACCCTAACCCTAGCCCCAACCCCAACCCTAGCCCCAACCATAACCCTAGCCCAACCCTAACCCTAGTCCAACCCTAACCCTAATGGTAAAATGGAAATAAATACATTTATTTTATTATTTTTACCTAACTAAGGGGGTGATAAAGGGGGTTTGATTTACTATTTTTTTATATATTGATCACTGTGATAGGGTCTATCATAGTGATCAAAATGAACCAATAGGAAAAATTTCCTATTGTTGCTGGGTGCCGGCCAGCAGAATCGGTGGGCGCACTGTGCATGCGCCCACCATTTTTTTCCCGGAAGAAGACGCCGGTGGCCGGAGGACATCACCAGGAGATGCAGGAGGGTCCAGGGACACTGGAGGTACCGGGTGGGCTTGGGGGACCCCATTTCTCTCTGCTCTGATGTGCTAGATCACATCAGAGGAGAGAAATTAAATTGGAAATCAGACTTTTTTTTGTGCTCGCCAATATTCAGTGAATAACGGTTATCGCAACACTGCAGTTGGTAAAAACCGCACAAACCTTGTTCTCCGGGGTCTCAGCTTCCCCTGGTTGCTGAGACCCCGAATAATTTCCAACGCTGGGGGTCACTATGCACTTATTTCTGAGCACAGTTAAAAAGTGGCACTGAGGAATAAGTACCCTTAACTGCCACCATTAAAAGGCGTATCTACGGTCGTTAAGAGGATAATCTGCCACCACAACAAGGTAGACTCTTTTGGCTGGGCCCTACTCTAACCTATTAAACCGTTGTTAAAATATCGAACACTCTTTTTAGGTAAATTTGCATTTATATTTCTTTACGGGAATGCGTTACATACCTTTTTTAAAATCAACAATAATACCATGTACAAGGGACAAATACAGTCACACCATGGCCGGACCACATATTACCACCACATAGTAAATGAATAATACTGCATACAAGGAAAAAATATAACCACACCATGACCAGACCACATATCATCACCACATAGTGAATAAATAATACCATGTAAAAGGGAAAAATACCGACACACAATGACCAGACCATATATTACCACCACATACTGACAGAATAATACCACAAACAAGGAAAAAATACCGCCACATAGTGGCCGAACAATACCACATATAAGGAACAATTACTGCCAAACTATGACTATACCACATATTACTATTACATAGTGACCAAATAATACCACATATAAGGAACAATTACTGTCACACCATAACCAGACCACATATTACAACCACAAAGTGACCAAATACTACAATACTGATCATTATTAAAAAAAACACAATACCAATATTACCATAAGTGCCATTATACACTGGAGCTCTATTCACAGTCTATAGTGTCAGTGTACAGATAATACAGTGATCACTAGTGACATTAAACACAGATTTATACATAGTATACAGTGCTTAGCATCAGTGTACAGGTAATACAGGGATCACTGGTGACATTATACAGATGACCTCTCTGCATAGTATATAGTGTACAGGTAATACAATGATCACCAGTAACATCATACACAGAAGCTCTGTATACAGTATCAGTATACAGGTAATACAATGAGCAGTAACATTGTATACACAAGCTCTGTATATAGTATAAGTGTATAGGTAATACAGTAATCACTGGTGACATTATACACAGGAGCTCTGTATATCCCAAAGAATGTAAGTCCGCAAGGACAGGGTCCTCTCCCCTCTGCACCTGTCTGTCATTGTAAATTTGTTTACTGTTAACGATATCTATAACCCTGTATGTAACCCCTTTTCACATGTACAGCATCATGGAATTAATGGTGCTATATAAATAAACAATAATACCGTATATGCAGCGCCCCAGAGTCCTGGTCGTTGCAGTACTGTGACTCCGCCACTAAGGGGGGCTATGGTACGTCTGATGGCACTGAAGGAGTTCATCTGAGCTGGTATCACAGACACCAATACATTTCACCGCCGGGCCTCCAGGGGGAGCTAAGGGTTCTATTTACTAGGCCACTCTCCACACACTGGTAAAACTGGGGGTCAGGCAGGAAGTTAGGCAGAAAGCTGACTGGGTTGGAGCCAGGCAACACCTTGTGGCAGAGGGTGTTGCAGGGGAAGATTCGGTAGGGTCTCTGTCAGGGGTGGGATCCTGACAGAGGCTTGGCAAACTGAGAGAACGTAATGGGACCGTGCCTGCTCAGTATAGCGGCGGTGCCCAAGGAAGGACTAGAAGTGAGATAGATTGTGCTGAGTGAGAAACGAGATCAAAGCAACAAGGAGAATACCAGTAGGGGTCGTGCTGTAAGACCGAGGCAACATCCTACTGAGGCGCAAACAACCGGTGGCCGGAACGCCGAAGGAAGTATTTCTATATACAGCTTCAGGCAATACTTCGAACCTACGGCAGGACAGTCAGTCTCAGGCGGGCTGTCTCACCTAAATCACCTATGCAGTCTTGGGGGGCAACTTGTGGAGAGGGGCGACTCTAGGGTCCCGGAAGAGCTCCGAGCCTACCCGTCAAACGGGTGCCGTCCTAACCGTAACATCAGGGAGGGACGGAGGATTAGCAGAACATCATCTAATCGAGTTGTGAGGGAACTTAAGAAACAGACACAACAGTTGTGGGGACTTTCCGTAAGCACAGCAGGGAAGGACCGCAACACATAGCGCAAGAAGGAAGGCACAGATTTCCACCTGTAAAGAGAACTCTGGAGGTGCCATCGGACCGGCCGGACTTGCGCAGCCTGGTGAACCGCATTCCGGACTGAGGACCCAGAGATCTTCAGTAAAGAATTAAAGAGACTGCAACCTGGTGTCCTCGTTATTTATTGCACCGCACCACCACCACTATCATCATCCATCATATCTACCACTGACTGTGCGCCCCTCGGCAGGGTCACGGGTCGGGCCTAGCCACCGTGACAACCCCAGAGCAGAGACTCGGAGGCCCGGTACCGGGTACCCCTCGGCCCTGCGGCAGTGGGGGCGCTACAACTTGGCGTCACGAACAGGATCTACTTAAGCCTGAAGAATCAGGTCATGTGTGCCTTGGGACTGTGATTTACTGTGTTTGGACTGTGCTTTATTGAGAGACTGTGTATTGCCGTTTGCCGCCAGAAGTTCCCGCCAAAAATCGCTGCCATTGCTACACCAAAGAAGAAGGAGGGCGTGCCATGGGAGGAGACTACCAAAGTGGCGCCAGAAGCGGCGACCGCCCCCTGCGCCTCTTACTGCAAAGAGAGGACCTGCCTCAAAGCAGAGGACCACCCCTTGATTTGCAACGGCGGGAAGCGGGTGACGGAGAAGCTCGACCCCGGAGAAATGGCGGAGCTAGGTGCATGCACTGCCACCGACTATCAGACAGCGATGATGAACAGCAAGTGCCTGAACCAGGGAGGAGTGACCCCGGCTTGCCCTCTTCCACCAGAGGCGGACCTACGTCCACCGCAGCAGAAGGATCTGAATTCCTCGGAACCGGCTGCGGAACTGAGTTTACCCATCCCGTCCTCAGAGCCAGTGGAGGAGGAACCATGGTGGGCGGAGCCGCATCCGGGGACCACATTGGAGGAGCCGCGGTCCGGGCTGCAGCCGACTCCAGCATCCCCGTTAATGGACCGGATCGACATCGGTGGAATCACATCAGGCGCAGGTATGGAAGACGCCCCTGCTCCCCCGCTTGGTTCCGCTCCCGCGACCGGCCCTCACTCCAGTAAAAGCCGTCTCCTCTCGGCAGAGCTAGTAGTGTTACCCCCCGATGCGATGGGGAAGCTGGTACCACCGCTGCCGACTAGGATGGGGGAACCCATCGACGTGGGCCCAGATGGGGTGATCCTCCAGTGGGACACCCCCCGGGCTGGGCCAGATGGAGTTCGGGAGGAAGGATTCACCCTTGCTGTGCTTACTTGGGAACAATACAAACAATGCTTGATCCTACATTGGAAAAGGCAAAAAGAGGCAGAGCTGATCGACCCACCGAGGGTACAACAATCGCCTCTTGCATGTGATGACAGGGACATGGTAAAGCGGGGCACTGTGTTGGCCTTCCACCCAAAGAGGGGATGGGGCTCCATACAGGAACCGGGGCTACCAACTGACGTCTTCATTGCCAGTTGCAACGTGAAGACTCCCTGCTGTGGCCGAAGTGGTGACCCATTGCAAAAGGGGGATCAGGTGACTTACACCCGTCATCAGAATGCATACGGGTGGTATGCCCGGAACGTGCGCCGCTGTGAGCTTGGGAGAGCGTCATCTGCTACGTCAACCATGATGGAACCGGATGTGACAGATCTTACCAATATAGCCGCCATACGTCTCCTTGCAGCGACTGAGCTGGCGGCTAGAGTCCGCCTTCGGGTTCAGACATCAGGTGGTCTGACTGCACCAGGGAAATCCACCAGTGATACTGGTGCGGCATCAGCTGCTGACCTAGGATCAAAGCCTGCACAGTCGACAGGTGCCCACTTTCGGCTGATGTCTTGTGATTTACTATGAAGATAAACCTCGATACCATGAGAATGTAAATAGTTCCTTGTTTAACTGTTTGTCCACTGTTTGCTGCTAAACCCGTCCTGGGTTAACTTTTAAAGGGATCCCTTTGTTGACCCGGGATCCCTATTGTTTTGTTTGTTTTTCTAAGTTTTGCACAAGTTTTCAGAACTGCCGCAATCATGAACAGTGCATGATACAAACTTTTTGTAAATAGTTTGCACCTTCTTAAAGGTGCTCCCTACTGGTTTTACTTAAAGAGAGACTCTTTGCGAAGATACCGCACCGGAGCCTTTGATGAGTATGGACTGGTAGCCTGAGAAGATATGCTACCTCATAAAGACCTGGTCCCCTCTTAAAGGGGATGTTCATCTGTGTACTTATGAGTAATACTGCCTTAAAACAGTAAAGTGATAACGATGCCTTGAAAGAAAATGATAATGTTTACATGTAAAAGTTATATGTATTGAACTAGTTAATTGTAATAGAATGCTGATAATGTTTCCCGAAAGAAAGTGAAAGTTAGAAGAAAGATGCAGTGGGCCCGTAGGGGTAGACGTAGTGTCCTGCATAGATGCTAGTAAGAAAGTAATGATGGAAGTTAATGCTTTAAGAAAATGTTGATAACGTTGATAGAAAATGAGGATAGAAGGTAAACCCTGAGTCCTCCTAGGAGCCATATAGAGATGGCTCAGTGCTCTTAAAATTGAAAGTAATGTTATGTTCTATACTGTGTATAGTAGTTGAAAAGACAGAAGGCTCGGGCTGAAAGGAGCGGTCCTGTAGGAAAGGAGAGGCAGTAGGTCTGGTGCCGTTAGGACAGGCGGTCCTGCAGATTTAACCCCTTAGTGACAGAGCCAATTTGGTACTTAATGACCGAGCCAATTTTTACAATTCTGACCAGTGTCACTTTATGAGGTTATAACTCTGGAACGCTTTATCGGATCCCGCTGATTCTGAGACTGTTTTTTCGTGACATGTTGTACTTCAAGGTAGTGGTAACATTTCTTCAATATTACTTGCGATTATTTATGAAAAAAATGGAAATATGGCGAAAATTTTTAAAATTTTGCAATTTTCAAACTTTGTATTTTTATGCCCTTAAATCAGAGAGATATGTCACAAAAAATAGTTAATAAATAACATTTCTCACATGTCTACTTTACATCAGCACAATTTTGGAAACAATTTTTTTTTTTGTTAGGGAGTTATAAGGGTTAAAAGTTGAGCAGCAATTTCTCATTTTTACAACACCATGTTTTTTTTAGGGACCACATCACCTTTGAAGTGATTTTGAGGGGTCTATATGATAGAAAATAACCAAGTGTGACACCATTCTAAAAACTGCACCCCTCAAGCTGCTCAAAACCACATTCAAGAAGTTTATTAACCCTTTACTTACTTCACAGGAACTAAAACAATGTGGAAGAAAAAAATGAACATTTTACTTTTTTTTGCAAACATTTTACTTCAGAACCATTTTTTTTAATTTTTACAAGTGTAAAAACAGAAATTTAACCACAAATTTTGTTGTGCAATTTTTCCTGAGTACACCGATACCCCATATGTGGAGGTAAACCACTGTTTGGGCGCACCGCAGAGCTTGGAAGTGAAGGAGCACCGTTTGACTGTTTCAATGCAGAATTGGCTGGAATTGAGATCGGACGCCATGTCGCGTTTGGAGAGCCCCTAATGTGCCTAAACAGTGGAAACCCCCCACAAGTGACACCATTTTGGAAACTAGACCCCCCAAGGAACTTATCTAGATGTGTGGTGTGCACTTTGAACCCCCAAGTGCTTCACAGAAGTTTATAACGTAGAGCCGTGAAAATAAAAAATCGCATTTGTTTTCACAAAAATGATTTTTTTGCCCACAAATTCTTATTTTCACAAGGGTAACAGGAGAAATTAGACCACAAAAGTTGTTGTGCAATTTCTCCTGAGTACGTCGATACCCCATATGTGGAGGTAAACCACTGTTTGGGCGCACCGCAGAGCTTGGAAGTGAAGGAGCACCGTTTTACTTTTTCAATGCAGAATTGGCTGGAATTGAGATCGGATGCCATGTCGCGTTTGGAGAGTCCCTGATGTGCCTAAACAGTGGAAACCCCCCACAAGTGATACCATTTTGGAAACTAGACCCCTAAAGGAACTTATCTAGATGTGTGGTGAGCACTTTGAACCCCCAAGTGCTTCACAGAAGTTTATAACGTAGAGCCGTGAAAATAAAAAATCTCATTTTTTCTACAAAAATGATCTTTTTGCCCCCAAATTTTTATTTTCACAAGGGTAACAGGAGAAATTAGGCCACAAAAGTTGTTGTGCAATTTCTCCTGAGTACGTCGATACCCCATATATGGGGGTAAACCACTGTTTGGGCGCACCGCAGAGCTTGAAAGAGAAGGAGTGTCGTTTTACTTTTTCAATGTAGAATTGGCTGGAATTGAGATCGGACGCCATGTCACGTTTGGAGAGCCGCTGATGTGCCTAAACAGTAGAGACCCCCCACATATGACACCATTTTGGAAACTAGACCCCTTAAGGAACTTATCTAGATGTGTGGTGAGCATTTTAAACTCCCAGGTGCTTCACAGAAGTTTATAACGTAGAGCCGTGAAAATAAAAAAATCGCATTTTTTCTACAAAAATGATCTTTTTGCCTCCAAATTTTTATTTTACCAAGGGTAACAGGAGAAAATGGACCCCAGAAGCTGTTGTACAATTTGTCTTGAGTACGCCGACACCCCATATGTGGGGGTAAACCACTGTTTGGGCGCATGGCTGAGCTCGGAAGCAAAGGAGCGCCATTTGACTTTTCAATGCAAAATTGACTGGAATTGAGATCGGACGCCATGTCGCGTTTGGAGAGCCCCTGATGTGCCTAAACAGCAGAAACCCCCCAAAAGTGACCCCATTTTGGAAACTAGACCCCCCATGGAACTTATCTAGATGTGAGAACTTTGAATGCCCAAGTGCATCACAGAAGTTTATAATGCAGAGTCGTGAAAATAAAAAATATATATTTTTTAACAATAAAGATTTTTTAGCCCCCAAGTTTTTATTTTCACAAGGGTAACAAGAGAAATTGGACCCCAAAAGTTGTTGTCCAATTTGTCCTGAGTATGCTGGTACCCCATATGTGGGGGTAAACCACTGTTTGGGCGCACGGCAGAGCTCGGAAGGGAAGGAGTGCCATTTTGGAATGCAGACTTTGATAGAATTGTCTGCGGGCGTTATGTTGCCTTTGCAGACCCCTAATGTACCTAAACAGTAGAAACCCCCAACAAGTGACCCCATTTTGGAAAATAGACCCCCCAAGGAACTTATCTAGATATGTGGTGAGAACTTTGAATGCCCAAGTGCTTCACAGAAGTTTATAATGCAGAGTAGTGAAAATAAAAAATATTTTTTTTCCCACAAAAAAGATTTTTTTAGCCCCCAAATTTTTATTTTCACAAGGGTAACAAGAGAAATTGGACCCCAAAAGTTGTTGTCCAATTTGTCCTGAGTATGCTGGTACCCCATATGTGGGGGTAAACCACTGTTTGGGCGCACGGCAGAGCTCGGAAGGGAAGGAGCGCCATTTTGGAATGCAGACTTTGATAGAATTGTCTGCGGGCGTTATGTTGCGTTTGCAGACCCCTAATGTACCTAAACAGTAGAAACCCCCACAAGTGACCAAATTTTGGAAACTAGACCCCCTAAGGAACTTATCTAGATATGTGGTGAGAACTTTGAAAGCTCAAGTGCTTCACAGAAATTTATAATGCAGAGTAGTGAAAATAAAAAAATATATTTTTTTCCAACAAAAAAGATTTTTAGCCCCCAAGTTTTTATTTTCACAAGGGTAACAAGAGAAATTGGACCCCAAAAGTTGTTGTCCAATTTGTCCTGAGTATGCTGGTACCCCATATGTGGGGGTAAACCACTGTTTGGGCGCACGGCAGAGCTCGGAAGGGAAGGAGCGCCATTTTGGAATGCAGACTTTGATAGAATTGTCTGCGGGCGTTATGTTGCGTTTGCAGACCCCTAATGTACCTAAACAGTAGAAACCCCCACAAGTGACCAAATTTTTGAAACTAGACCCCCTAAGGAACTTATCTAGATATGTGGTGAGAACTTTGAAAGCTCAAGTGCTTCACAGAAATTTATAATGCAGAGTAGTGAAAATAAAAAAATATATTTTTTTCCAACAAAAAAGATTTTTAGCCCCCAAGTTTTTATTTTCACAAGGGTAACAGGAGAAATTGGACCCCAAAAGTTGTTGTCCAATTTATCCCGAGTACGCTGATGCCCCATATGTGGGGGTAAACCACTGTTTGGGCGCACGGCAGAGCTCAGAAGGGAGGGAGTACCATTTGACTTTTTTAGCGCAAAATTGGCTGTCGTGTTTGGAGACCCCCTGATGTACCTAAACAGTGGAAACCCCCCAATTCTAACTCCAACCCTAACCCCAACACAGCCCTAACCCTAATCTCAACCCGATCCATAATCCTAATCACAACCCTAACGATAATCACAACCCTAACCCCAAAACAGCCCTAATCTCAACCCTAACCATAACCCTAATCAAAACCCTAAATCCAACACACCCCTAACCCTAATCCCAACCCTAACCCTAATCCCAACCCTAATCCCAAACGTAACACTAATCCCAACCCTAATCCAAACCCTAACCCTAATCCCAACTCTAACCCTAACTTTAGCCCCAACCCTAACTTTAGCCCCAACCCTAACCATAACTTTAGCCCCCGTCGTCACAAAAAAAGTTCAATGTAACCTTTTTTTTGTACGTCGCGTCCGCCATTTCCGCGGATGCGTGGCCGTAACTCTGCCCCCTCCTCCCCAGGACATAGACTGGGCAGCGGATGCGTTGAAAAACTGCATCCGCTGCCCACGTTGTGCACAATTTTCACAACGTGCGTCGGTACATCGGGCCGACGCATTGCGACCGCCCCGTACCGACGCAAGTGTGAAAGAAGCCTAAGGCTACTTTCACACTAGCGTCGTACTCGGCCCATCGCAGTGTGTCGGGCCGACGTACCGACGCTAGCGTTGTAAGCGCCGCACAACGGGTGCAGCGGATGCTGTTTTTTCAACGCATCCGCTGCCCCATTGTGAGGTGCGGGGAGGCGGGGGCGGAGTTCCGGCCACGCATGCGCGGTCGGAAATGGCGGACACGTCGCACAAAAAAGTTACATGTAGTTTTTTTTGTGTCGACGGTCCGCCGAAGCACGACGCATCCGTCGCACGACGGATGCGACATGTGGCAATCCGTCGCAATGCGTCGCTAATGCAAGCCAATGGAGAAAAAACGCATCCTGCAAGCACTTTTGCAGGATGCGTTTTTTCTCCAACGACGCATTGCGACGGAAGCCAAAAAACGCTAGTGTGAAAGTAGCCTAACCCTAACCCTAGCCCTAACCCTAACCCTAAATTTAGCCCCAACCCTAACCCTAACTCTAACCCTAACTCTAACCCTAACCCTAACCCTAACCCTAACTCTAACCCTAACCCTAACCCTAACCCTAATTTTAGCCCCAACTTGTCTTCTCCTGCCGGCCGGCAGATGGCAGCAGATGGCGGGCGCACTGCGCATGCGCCCGCCATGATGAAAAAGCCGGCTGGCAGGAGAAGACAGAAGAGGACCCAGGGACCCTGGGTGAGTATGATAGGGTCCCCGAATCCCCCTATTTCTCTGTCCTCTGATGTGCGATCACATCAGAGGACAGAGAAATAACTGATCGCTTTTTTTTTTCTTTTTTTTTTTGCGGTCGCCGGTAAACTGTTAATTACCGGCGATCGCAAAGCAGGGGTCGGTGCAAACCGACCCCGATCATGTTCTTTGGGGTCTCGGCTACCCCCGGCAGCCGAGACCCCAAAGAACATCCGGGTGCCGGGCGGCGGGCGCACTGCGCGTGCGCCCGCCATTTTTTCCCGGAAGAAAGATGGCGGCGCCCATGGGGAGACACGAGGAGCACCGGGGGAGGTAGGTAAGTATTGGGGGGCTATTGGGGGCCATCGGGGACCACATTTCTCTGTCCTCCGATGTGCGATCACATCGGAGGACAGAGAAATTAAACGGCAAATCGCGTTTTGTTTTTTTTTGTTGCGACCGCCGGTAAACGGTTAATTACCGGCGATCGCAACTCGGGGGTCGGTAAAACCCCCCCGAATCATGTTCTCTGGGGTCTCGGCTACCCTCGGCAACCGAGACCCCAGAGAAAATCCGACTCTGGGGGGCGCTATTCACTTTTTCCACAGCGCCGTTAATTAACGGCGCTGTGGATTAAGTACCCTTAGCGGCCGCCGTTAAAAGGCGTATCGGCGGTCGTTAAGGGGTTAAAGAAGGAGAATGAAAAAGTTAAATTGCCTTATAATGTGATTATAAGAGGGTCTTTAGCGGATATTGAGTGTACGTCCTTAAAGGCAATGTTAAATTATTGTTCAAGAATTTGTACTAAGTAGAATACCCGGTTGGGTAAGAAAAGTTAGTTATAGCATGTTGGTATGATATTTAACCATGTTTGTAACGTTCAAGTGTCCTCACCTCCCATAAAGGGAAGCTCTGTTCAAGTATACTTATTGTTATTTGCACTCAACAAATTGTATGTCTTTTTGCTAATCTGTATTGTTGTTTTCTTCCCAGTCCTGGAGTACTGGATTTAACCGGGGGGGAGTGCAGCGCCCCAGAGTCCTGGTCGTTGCAGTACTGTGGCTTCGCCACCAAGGGGAGCTATGGTACGTCTGATGGCACTGAAGGAGTTCATCTGAGCAGGTATCACAGACACCAATACATTTCACCGCCGGGCCTCCAGGGGGAGCTAAGGGTTCTATTTACTAGGCCACTCTCCACACACTGGTAAAACTGGGGGTCAGGCAGGAAGTTAGGCAGAAAGCTGACTGGGTTGGAGCCAGGCAACACCTTGTGGCAGAGGGTGTTGCAGGGGAAGATTCGGTAGGGTCTCTGTCAGGGGTGGGATCCTGACAGAGGCTTGGCAAACTGAGAGAACGTAACGGGACCGTGCCTGCTCAGTATAGCGGCGGTGCCCAAGGAAGGACTAGAAGCGAGATAGATTGTGCTGAGTGAGAAACGAGATCAAAGCAACAAGGAGAATACCAGTAGGGGTCGTGCTGTAAGACCGAGGCAACATCCTACTGAGGCGCAAACAACCGGTGGCCGGAACGCCGAAGGAAGTATTTCTATATACAGCTTCAGGCAATACTTCGAACCTACGGCAGGACAGTCAGTCTCAGGCGGGCTGTCTCACCTAAATCACCTATGCAGTCTTGGGGGGCAACTTGTGGAGAGGGGCGACTCTAGGGTCCCGGAAGAGCTCCGAGCCTACCCGTCAAACGGGTGCCGTCCTAACCGTAACATCAGGGAGGGACGGAGGATTAGCAGAACATCATCTAATCGAGTTGTGAGGGAACTTAAGAAACAGACACAACAGTTGTGGGGACTTTCCGTAAGCACAGCAGGGAAGGACCGCAACACATAGCGCAAGAAGGAAGGCACAGATTTCCACCTGTAAAGAGAACTCTGGAGGTGCCATCGGACCGGCCGGACTTGCGCAGCCTGGTGAACCACATTCCGGACTGAGGACCCAGAGATCTTCAGTAAAGAGGTAAAGAGACTGCAACCTGGTGTCCTCGTTATTTATTGCACCGCACCACCACCACTATCATCATCCATCATATCTACCACTGACTGTGCGCCCCTCGGCAGGGTCACGGATCGGGCCTAGCCACCGTGACAACCCCAGAGCAGAGACTCGGAGGCCCGGTACCAGGTACCCCTCGGCCCTGCGGCAGTGGGGGCGCTACATATATACTCGAGTATAAGCCGACCCGAGTATAAGCCGATCCCCCTAATTTTGCCACAAAAAACTGGGAAAACTTATTGACTCGAGTATAAGCCTAGGGTGGAAAATGCAGCAGCTACTGGTGAATTTCAAAAATAAAAATAGATGCTCCATACCATTCATTATGGCCCCATAGATGCTCCATATAAAGCTGTGCCACATATAATGCTCTGCACCGTTCATTATGGCCCCATAGATGCTCCACATAAAGCTGTGCCATATATAATGCTCTGCACCAATCATTATGGCCCCATAGATGCTCCATATAAAGCTGTGCCATATATAATGCTCTGCACCGTTCATTATGGCCCCATAGATGCTCCATATAAAGCTGTGCCACATATAATGCTCTGCACCGTTCATTATGGCCCCATAGATGCTCCACATAAAGCTGTGCCACATATAGTGCTCTGCACCGTTCATTATGGCCCCATAGATGCTCCATATAAAGCTGTGCCACATATAATCCTCTGCACCGTTCATTATGGTCCCATAGATGCTCCATAGAAAGCTGTGCCATATACAATGCTCTGCACCATTCATTATGGCCCCATAGATGTGCCATAGAAAGCTGTGCCCCATATACAATGCTCTGCACCGTTCATTGTTGCCCCATAGATGCTCCATATAAAGCTGTGCCCCATATACAATGCTCTGCACCGTTCATTGTTGCCCCATAGATGTGCCATAGAAAGCTGTGCCCCATATACAATACTCTGCACCGTTCATTGTTGCCCCATAGATGTGCCATAGAAAGCTGTGCCCCATATACAATGCTCTGCACCGTTCATTGTTGCCCCATAGATGTGCCATAGAAAGCTGTGCCCCATCTATAATGCTGCTGCTGCTGCAATAAAATAAAAAAAATGACATACTCACTTCTCTTGCTTGCAGCTCCTCAGTGTCCCGTCTCGGTGTCTCTCCGCACTGACTGTTAAGGCAGAGGGCGGCGCGCAGATTAGTGCGTCATCGCGCCCTCTGACCTGAACAGTCAGAGCAAGAGGACGGGAAGACTCCGTTCTGGAGCTCCCTCCTGTGGTTGCTAATGGTATTTTTGTGAGTTCTGCCCTTGGGCTCCCTCTGGTGGTTTCGAGTGGAACTGCTGCTCCGTTAGGTAGCTGTAGCAGCTGCCATCACTGACCGCTTTGCCTGGGTTTGTTATTTAAACCTGCTCTGGGCTTTAGTTCATGCCAGCTGTCAATGTCTTAGGTTGGATTTGGTTCTCTCCTTGGATTTCTCATATGGCCTGTCCTTGTCAGCAAAAGATAAGTTCTGCTAGTTCTTGTTCGTCCATTTGCTTTGGACATTATTGCTTTGCAAATATGTCTCTTCTTGTCCAGCTTGTCACTATGTCATATTCAGGCTAGCTGGAAGCTCTGGGAAGCAGATTTGCCCCTCTACACCGTGAGTCGGTGTGGAGTTCATTTTTTGTAAACTCTGCGTGGATTTTTGTAGTTTTTAATACTGACCGCACAGTATCCTTTTCTCTCTGTCTATCAAGTTTAGTATTGGCCTCCTTTGCTGAAAACTGATTTCATTTCTGTGTATGTCATTTCCCTCTCCACTCACAGCCAATATTTGTGGGGGGCTATCTTTCCTTTTGGGGTTTTCTCTGAGGCAAGATAGCTTTCTATTTCCTCCTTTAGGGGTAGTTAATTCTTAGGCTGTGAAGAGGTGTCTAGGGAGAGTCAGGAACATCCCACGGCTATTACTAGTGTTGTTGTTAGGATTAGGGATTGCGGTCAGTAGAGATACCACCTTCTCAGAGCTCGTCCCATGTTGCATTTTAGCCACCAGGTCATATCGGTGTGGCCTCTTTACCACCAGGTCATAACAGTACAGCTGGCCCACAATGTGTTAAATGCATCTCAAAAGAGGGAAAAGAAAGTTCTGAGTCATTTTTTTTTCCTTTGTAGCTTGTTTTGTCTTTTTTTTCCCCTTAATCTCTGGGTGGTTCAGGATTTTGGTGCTGATATGGAGGTTCAGGGTCTGTCCTTGCGCGTGGATCAACTCGCTGCAAGGGTACAGAGTATCCAAGATTATGTTGTCCAGACTCCGGTATTAGAGCCTAGAATTCCTATTCCTGATTTATTTTCTGGGGATAGATCTAAATTTTTGAATTTTAAAAATAATTGCAGATTGTTTTTTGCTCTGAGACCCCGTTCCTCTGGTGACCCCATTCAGCAGGTGAAGATTGTTATTTCTTTGCTGCGTGGCGACCCGCAGGACTGGGCATTCTCCCTTGAGCCAGGAGATCCTGCATTGCTCAATATTGACACATTTTTTCAAGCGCTCGGATTGCTGTATGACGAGCCTAGTTCTGTGCATCAGGCAGAAAAAACTTTGCTGGCTCTGTGTCAGGGTCAGGAAGCAGCAGAAGTATACTGCCAGAAATTTAGAAAGTGGTCTGTGCTCACAAAATGGAATGAGTATGCCCTGGCAGCGATTTTCAGAAAGGGTCTTTCTGAAGCCCTTAAAGATGTTATGGTGGGGTTTCCCACGCCTGCTGGTCTGAATGAGTCAATGTCTTTGGCCATTCAGATTGATCGGCGCCTGCGCGAGCGCAAGGTTGTGCACCATATGGCAGTGTCCTCTGAGCAGAGTCCTGAACCTATGCAATGTGATAGGATTTTGACTAGAGCAGAAAGGCAGAAATTCAGATGTCAGAATGGCCTGTGTTTTTACTGTGGTGATTCTGCTCATGCTATTTCTGATTGCCCTAAGCGTACTAAGAGGGTCCCTAGGTCTGTTACCATTAGTACTGTACAGCCTAAATTTCTTTTGTCTGTTACCCTGATTTGCTCATTGTCCTCCTTTTCTGTTATGGCATTTGTGGATTCTGGCGCTGCCCTGAACTTAATGGACTTAGAATTTGCCAAGCGCTGTGGTTTTTCCTTGGAGCCTTTGCAGAGCCCTATTCCCTTAAGGGGGATTGATGCTACGCCATTGGCCAAGAATAAACCCCAGTACTGGACACAGTTGACCATGTACATGGCTCCAGCACATCAGGAAAATATTCGCTTTTTGGTGTTGCATAATTTGCATGATGTTGTTGTGCTGGGTTTTCCATGGTTACAGGTACATAATCCAGTGCTGGATTGGAGATCTATGTCTGTAACTGGTTGGGGTTGTCAGGGGATACATAGTGATATTCCTTTGATGTCCATTTCCTCGTCCCCTTCTTCTGATGTTCCTGAGTTTTTGTCGGATTTCCAGGATATATTTGATGAGCCCAAGTCCAGTGCCCTGCCTCCTCATAGGGACTGCGATTGTGCCATTAATTTGATTCCTGGCTGTAAGTTCCCTAAGGGCCGACTTTTCAATCTGTCTGTGCCAGAGCATGCCGCTATGCGGAGTTATGTAAAGGAGTCCTTGGAGAAGGGGCATATTCGCCCGTCTTCGTCACCATTGGGAGCGGGATTTTTTTTTGTTGCCAAGAAGGATGGTTCCTTGAGACCCTGTATAGATTATCGCCTTTCTCAATAAGATCACGGTCAAATTCCAGTACCCTTTACCTTTGCTTTCTGATTTGTTTGCTTGGATTAAGGGTGCCAGTTGGTTTACTAAAATCGACCTTCGAGGGGCGTATAATCTCGATGAATGGAAAACAGCATTTAATACGCCCGAAGGCCATTTTGAATATCTTGTGATGCCATTCGGGCTCTCTAATGCTCCATCGGTATTTCAGTCCTTTATGCATGATATCTTCCGGAATTATCTGGATAAATTCATGATTGTGTATTTGGATGATATTTTGTTTTTTTCCGATGATTGGGAGTCTCATGTGAAGCAAGTTAGGATGGTATTTCAGGTCCTTCGTGCTAATGTGTTGTTTGTGAAAGGGTCTAAGTGCCTCTTTGGAGTTCAGAAAGTTTCTTTTTTGGGTTTCATTTTTTCTCCCTCGGCTATTGAAATGGACCCTGTTAAAGTCCAGGCCATTCATGATTGGACTCAACCCACATCTGTAAAGAGCCTTCAAAAATTTTTGGGCTTTGCTAATTTTTATCGCCGCTTTATTGCTAATTTTTCTTGTGTGGTGAAGCCTCTGACAGATTTGACGAAGAAAGGCGTTGATGTGATGAATTGGTCCTCTGTGGCTGTTGAGGCCTTTCAGGAGCTTAAACGCCGTTTTACTTCTGCCCCTGTGTTGCGTCAGCCAGATGTTTCTCTCCCTTTTCAGGTTGAGGTTGATGCTTCTGAGATTGGGGCAGGGGCCGTTTTGTCTCAGAGAAATTCTGATGGCTCTTTGATGAAACCATGTGCTTTCTTCTCCAGAAAGTTTTCGCCTGCTGAGCGTAATTATGATGTCGGCAATCGGGAGTTGTTGGCTATGAAGTGGGCATTTGAGGAGTGGCGACATTGGCTTGAGGGAGCCAAGCATCGTGTGGTGGTCTTGACTGATCATAAAAATTTGATTTACCTCGAGTCTGCTAAGCGGTTGAATCCTAGACAAGCTCGGTGGTCTCTGTTTTTCTCCCGTTTTGATTTTGTGGTCTCGTATATTCCGGGATCTAAGAATGTGAAGGCTGATGCCCTTTCTAGGAGTTTTTTGCCTGATTCTCCGGGAGTTCTTGAGCCGGCTGGGATTCTCAAGGAGGGGGTGATTCTTTCTGCCATCTCCCCTGATTTGCGGCGGGTACTTCAGGAGTTTCAGGCAGATAAACCTGACTGCTGTCCAGTGGGGAAACTGTTTGTTCCTGATAGATGGACTAGCAGGGTAATTTCTGAGGTTCATTGTTCGGTGTTGGCTGGTCACCCTGGGATTTTCGGTACCAGAGATTTGGTGGCTAGGTCCTTTTTATGGCCTTCCTTGTCGCGGGATGTGCGTTCGTTTGTGCAGTCCTGTGGGACCTGTGCTCGGGCTAAGCCTTGCTGTTCCCGTGCCAGTGGGATGCTGTTGCCTTTGCCTATTCCTGAGAGGCCCTGGACGCATATTTCCATGGATTTTATTTCTGATCTTCCTGTTTCTCAGAAGATGTCTGTCATCTGGGTGGTTTGTGACCGGTTTTCTAAGATGGTCCATTTGGTACCGTTGCCTAAGTTGCCTTCCTCCTCTGATTTGGTTCCATTATTTTTTCAGCATGTGGTTCGTTTGCATGGTATTCTGGAGAATATTGTGTCTGACAGAGGTTCCCAGTTCGTTTCTAGGTTTTGGCGGTCCTTTTGTGCTAGAATGGGCATTGATTTGTCTTTTTCTTCAGCATTCCATCCTCAGACAAATGGCCAAACGGAGCGAACCAATCAGACCTTGGAAACCTATTTGAGATGCTTCGTGTCTGCTGATCAGGATGATTGGGTGACCTTTTTGCCGTTGGCCGAGTTTGCCCTTAATAATCGGGCTAGTTCTGCTACCTTGGTTTCGCCTTTTTTTTGTAACTTTGGTTTTCATCCTCGTTTTTCTTCAGGGCAGCTTGAGCCTTCTGACTGTCCTGGTGTGGATTCTGTGGTGGACAGGTTGCAGCAAATTTGGACTCATGTGGTGGACAATTTGACGTTGACTCAGGAAAAGGCTCAACGTTTTGCTAACCGTCGTCGGTGTGTTGGTCCCCGGCTTCGTGTGGGGGATTTGGTCTGGTTGTCTTCTCGTCATGTTCCTATGAAGGTTTCTTCCCCTAAGTTCAAGCCTCGCTTTATTGGGCCTTATAAGATTTCTGAAATTATCAATCCGGTGTCTTTTCGTTTGGCCCTTCCAGCTTCTTTTTCCATTCATAATGTGTTCCATAGATCCTTGTTGCGGAGATATGTGGTACCTATGGTTCCCTTCGTTGATCCTCCTGCTCCGGTGTTGGTTGAGGGGGAATTGGAATATGTGGTGGAGAAGATTTTGGATTCTCGTTTTTCGAGATGGAAGCTTCAGTATCTGGTCAAGTGGAAGGGTTATGGCCAGGAGGATAATTCTTGGGTTGTTGCCTCCGATGTTCATGCTGCCGATTTGGTTCGTGCTTTCCATTTGGCTCGTCCTGATCGGCCTGGGAGCTCTGGTGAGGGTTCGGTGACCCCTCCTCAAGGGGGGGTACTGTTGTGAATTCCGTTCTGGAGCTCCCTCCTGTGGTTGCTAATGGTATTTTTGTGAGTTCTGCCCTTGGGCTCCCTCTGGTGGTTTCGAGTGGAACTGCTGCTCCGTTAGGTAGCTGTAGCAGCTGCCATCACTGATCGCTTTGCCTGGGTTTGTTATTTAAACCTGCTGTGGGCTTTAGTTCATGCCAGCTGTCAATGTCTTAGGTTGGATTTGGTTCTCTCCTTGGATTTCTCATATGGCCTGTCCTTGTCAGCAAAAAATAAGTTCTGCTAGTTCTTGTTCGTCCATTTGCTTTGGACATTATTGCTTTGCAAATATGTTTCTTCTTGTCCAGCTTGTCACTATGTCATATTCAGGCTAGCTGGAAGCTCTGGGAAGCAGATTTGCCCCTCCACACCGTGAGTCGGTGTGGAGTTCATTTTTTGTAAACTCTGCGTGGATTTTTGTAGTTTTTAATACTGACCGCACAGTATCATTTTCTCTCTGTCTATCAAGTTTAGTATTGGCCTCCTTTGCTGAAAACTGATTTCATTTCTGTGTATGTCATTTCCCTCTCCACTCACAGCCAATATTTGTGGGGGGCTATCTTTCCTTTTGGGGTTTTCTCTGAGGCAAGATAGCTTTCTATTTCCTCCTTTAGGGGTAGTTAATTCTTAGGCTGTGAAGAGGTGTCTAGGGAGAGTCAGGAACATCCCACGGCTATTACTAGTGTTGTTGTTAGGATTAGGGATTGCGGTCAGTAGAGATACCACCTTCTCAGAGCTCGTCCCATGTTGCGTTTTAGCCACCAGGTCATATCGGTGTGGCCTCTTAAGCACCAGGTCATAACACCGGCGTCCATGGCTCCTTATCCCGGACAGATGGTCTCCGGGTGCCGCAGCCTCTTCCTCTGTCAGCGGTCACCGTTACCGCTGATTAGAGGAATGAATATGCGTCTCCACCCCTATGGGAGTGGAGTCCATATTCATAACTTTAATGAGCGGTCCCACGTGACCGCTGAACAGGGGACGAGCTGCGGCACCGAAGACCGTGGTACGGGCAGGGGGAGCGCCAGGAGCGCCAGGACTAGGTGAGTATGCGACAGTCCTCTCTTCCCCTCACCCGCCGACCCCACCGCCGATCATGACTCGAGTATAAGCCGAGAGGGGCACTTTCAGCCCAAAAATTTGGGCTGAAAATCTCGGCTTATACTCGAGTATATACGGTAATAATATAGCATATAGTGTACAGGTAATACAGTGATCACTAGTGACATTATACACAGGAGATCTGTATATAGTGTATAGGTAATACAGTGATTACCAGAGACATATACATATACAGTGGGGGAAATAAGTATTTGATCCCTTGCTGATTTTGTAAGTATTCCCACAGACAAAGACATGAACAGACTGTAATTTTATAGGCAGGTTAATATTAACATTGAGAGATATCAAAAATAAAATCCAGAAAATTACATTGTATAAATTATATAAATTTATTTGCATTTTGCAGGCGTTAGGTGAATATAACTGTGTTTGTTATTTTAAATAAAAATGGAAAACTGTGTTTTGTGTTTTATGTAAAATAAAATACTTTATTCTGTCTGTGTCTTTATCATATAACTATAGGATTAGTAATGGATATGTGTCTTATAGACACCTTTCCAATAGTAATCCGTGGGCTTGATGTCACCAGACAATACAAAGGTGACATCAACCCAACAAAATGAATCCTACTTGCCACCGCTACAGGGCAAGTGGAAAGAGCTGGCAAAGCGCCAGAATTGGTGCATCTAATAGATTTCTATATTTCTAGATGCCTTTTCTGGGTGGCTGCTATTTTTAGGCTGGGGGGGAAATATCTATGGCCGTTTATCAGCCTGAGATTACCAGCCCCCAGCTGTCCACTTTGGCAAGGCTGGTTGTCAAAAAGGGCAGGGGCTCCACACCATTTCTTTCAATTATTTATTTAAATAATTACAAACTACGGTGCGGGGACCCCTCTATTCCTGATAACCAGTCTTGCTTAAGCTGACAGCTGAGGGTTGCAGCCCCGAGCCATTTTTTAAAATTATTTATTTACAGCGCAGGAGCGGGCAGATGAATACTCCCATCAGCCACTCCTGCTCTCACTGTTATTAGCGACAACAGGCGTCGGCTGATGGGAGCAGTAGTCCCATCAGCTGACACCAGTGACCGGAGGTGAACTTTATAGCTCCAGCAAAGTATTAATCCGCACAAAGGGGAAGCCCACTCAGTGCACAGGTAATTGCATGAACTGATGCTGCAAGCATATATACAGCAGTAAGTGCTCCGTGAGTCGGGGTGCCACTCCAAAGAAAGTAGCCACAATAGATGCAAAAATTGAAAGAAATGGATGGCACTCACCAGTTAAAAAAACTTCTTTATTCCAATACTTTAAAACATCGGCATCGGGAGGATGGGAGCAGGAGTGGAATGGACAGCCATTTCGCGCTGCAGTGGAGCTTCTACTAGTCACACAGGTGAGTGAAACTGACATCACCTCTTAACAGAGGTGAACTTTATACAGCTGCGAGCTCACACTGTCTTTTGACAGCATGGGAACTGCATCTCTCTGACCGGCGGTGATGATTTTACCGCCAATCATACCTTCGATCACAGCTGCACACTCACACTGTCTTTTGACAGCGTGGGAACCACTGCTCTCTGACTTGCAGTGATGATTTTACCGCCGATCAGAATTGTTGTTTGCCACGCTGTCATGTACATGACAGCGTAGCAAACACTGGATGTTCGGGCCCCTCATTCAAGTGAATGGGGTCCGGGATTGGGTTCGGGTCCGGGTGCTGTTCGGGTACCAGAACCCAAACTTTTTCTAACTGTTCGGCCAAACCCGCCAGACCTGAACATTAAGGTGTCTGCCCATCTCTAATCTTAAGTACTTAGCCTGCAGGGTACATGTTTAATGGAGACATTTAAGGGTAGGTTTATGATAGTCAGAAATGGATTTCCCTTGATAGATGAAATAGTTTGTTGCTTAAATAACACAATCCTAATGGAGAAAAAGGTACATACGAAAAGTATTCAGACCCCTTTAAATTTTTCACTCTTTGTTTCATTGCAGCCATTTGGTAAATTCAAAAAAGTTCATTTTTGTTCTCATTAACCCCTTCACCCCGAAGCCTGTTTTCACCTAACTGACATGGCCAATTTTTACAATTCTGACCACTGTCACTTTATGAGGTCATAACTCTGAAACGCTTCAACGGATCCTGGTGATTCTGAGACTGTTTTCTCGTGACATATTGTACTTTATGATAGTGGTAAAACTTCTTCGATATGACTTGCATTTATTTGTGAAAAAAACAGAAATTTGTTGAAAATTATGAAAATTTTGCAATTTTCAAATTTTTCGTTTGTATGCCCTTAAATTAGAGTTATATCACATAATATAGTTAATAACAAACATTTCCCACATGTCTGCTTTACATCAGCACAATTTTGGAAACAATTTTTTTTTGTTAGGGAGTTATAAGGGTTAAAAGTTGAAAAGCGATTTCTCATTTTTGCAACAAAATTTGCAAAACCATTTTTTTTACGGACCACCTCACACTTGAAGTGACTTTGAGGGGTCTATATGACAGAAAATGCCCAAAAGTGACACCATTCTAAAAACTGCACCCCTCAAGGTACTCAAAACCAAAAAGTTTATTAACCCTTCAGGTGCTTCACAGGAATTTTTGGAATGTTTAAAAAAAATTGAACATTTAACTTTTTTTTCACAAAATTTTTACTTCAGATCCAATTTGTTTTATTTTACCAAGGGTAACAGGAGAAATTGGACCACAAAAGTCGTTGTACAATTTGTCCTGAGTACGCCGATACATGTTGGGGTAAACCATTGATTGGGCACATGGCAGAGCTCGGAAGGGAAGGAGCGCCATTTGACTTTTCAATGCAAAATTGGCTGGAATTGAGATCGGAACCCATGTCATGTTTGGAGAGCTCCTGACATGCCTAAACAGTGGAGACCCCCACAAGTGACACCATTTTGGAAAGTAGACCCTCTAAGGAACTAATCTAGATGTGTGGTGAGCACTTTGAACCTCCAAGTGCTTCACAGAAGTTTATAATGTAGGGCCGTAAAAAAAAATTAATATTAATTTTCACAAAAAATGATCTTTTTGCCCCAAATTTTTTATTTTCCCAAGGGTAGCAGGATAAATTGGACCCCAAAAGTTGTTGTGCAATTTGTCCTAAGTACGCTGATACTTCATATATGGGGATAAACCACTGTTTGGGCGCATGGCAGAGCTCGGAAGGGAAGGAGCGCCATTTGACTTTTCAATGCAAAATTGCCTGGAATTGAGTTCGGAACCCATGTCGTGTTTGGAGAGCCCCTGACGTGCCTAAACAGTGGAAACCCCCACAAGTGACACCATTTTGGAAAGAAGACCCCCTAAGGAACTTATCTAGATGTGTGGTGAGCACTTTTAACCCCAAATTGTTTCACTAAAGTTTAGAATGTAGCGCTATGAAAATTAAAAAATCATTTTTTCTTTCCACTAAATGATGTTTTAGCCCGCAATTTTTTTTCCCCAAGGGTAACAGGAGAAATTGGACCACAAAAGTTATTGTCCAATTTGTCCTGAGTACGCTGATACCCCATACATTGGGGGGAACCACTGTTTGGGCGCACGGCAGAGCTCGGAAGGGAAGGAGCGCCGTTTGAAATGCAGACTTAGATGGATTGGTCTGCAGGTGTCATGTTGCATTTGCAGAGCCCCTGATGTACCTAAACAGTAGAAACCCCCACAAGTGACCCCATATTGGAAACTAGACCCCCCACGGAACTTATCTAGATGTGTTGTGAGAACTTTGAACCAACAAGTGTTTCACTACAGTTTATCACGCAGAGCCGTGAAAATAAAAAATATTTTTTTTTCCACGAAAATTATATTTTAGCCCCCACGTTTTTATTTTCCCAAGGGTAACAGGAGAAATTGGACAACAAAAGTTGTTGTCCAATTTGTCCTGAGTATGCTGATACCCCATATATGGGGGGGAACCACTGTTTGTGCGCACGGCAGAGCTCGGAAGGGAAGGAGCGCCGTTTGTAATGCAGACTTAGATGGATTGGTCTGCAGGTGTCATGTTGCATTTGCAGAGCCCCTGATGTACCTAAACAGTAGAAACCCCCCACAAGTGACCCCATATTGGAAACTAGACCCCCCACGGAACTTATCTAGATGTGTTGTGAGAACTTTGAACCAACAAGTGTTTCACTACAGTTTATCACGCAAAAATTTTTTCCACGAAAATTATATTTTAGCCCCCACGTTTTTATTTTCCCAAGGGTAAGGCTGGTTTCACACTTGCGTTTTTATCTGCATGCGTTTTTTAAAAAAATGCATGTGTGAAAAAACGCATGTAAACGCGGTAAAACGCATGCGTTTTTTAGACGCATGCTTTTTTATAGAAAAACACAGGAAAACGAGAAAAAAACAAAAAACCCTAACCCTACCCCTAACCTGAAATACGTGGCACTGAAATACGTGGCACTGAAATACGTGGCACTGAAATACGTGGCACTGAAATACGTTTATATACGTATATACATATATACGTATATAAGTGCCACGATATTTCAGTGGCCACGTTTATAAGTGCCACGTATATAAGTGCCACGTATATAAGTGCCACGTATTTCACGTAAATGCCACAATATTTCAGTGCCACGTATTTCACTGAAATATCGTGGCACTTAAATACGTGGCACTGAAATATCATGGCACTGAAAGACGTGGCACTGAAAGACGTGGCACTGAAATACGTGGCACTGAAATATCGTGGCACTGAAATACGTGGCACTGAAATATCGTGGCACTGAAATACGTGGCACTAAAATATCGTGGCACTGAAAGATGTGGCACTGAAATATCGTGGCACTGAAATATCGTGGCACTGAAATACGTGGCACTGAAATACGTGGCACTATGACTGTCAGAAAATGTTCATTAAACGGTTAGGGGTGAGTTTAGGGGTAGGGTTAGGGTTTGGATCGCTTTATCACCTTGATGGTGGTGGGTGACTTTTCAGTGTGTGTTCTGGTTTTTTTCTATAAAAACGCATGCGTTTTTAACGCAAACAAACGCGTTGAGATCGGACGCCATGTCGCGTTTGGAGAGCCCCTGATGTGCCTAAACAGTGAAAACTCCCCAATTCTAACTGAAACCCTAACCCCAGCCCTAACCCTAGCCCTAACCCCAACCCTAACCCTAGCCCTAACCCTAGTCCTAACCCTAGCGCTACTTTCACACTAGCGTTTTTTTGCATACGTCGCAATGCGTCGCTTTGGCGAAAAAACGCATCCTGCAAAGTTATCTGCAGGATGCGTTTTTTCCCCATAGACTAACATTAGCGACATATTGACACACGTCGCAAGCGTCGTGCGACGGTTGCGTCGTGTTGTGGCGGACCGCCGGCAGCAAAAAACGTTACATGTAACTTTTTTTGTGCCGACGGTCCACCATTTCCGACCACGCATGTGCGGCTGGAACTCCGCCCCCACCTCCCCGCACCTCACAATGGGGCAGCGGATGAGTGGAAAAACAGCATCCGCTGCCCCCGTTGTGCGGCGCTTGCACAGTATGCATCAGTATGTCGGGCCGACGCAGCGCGACGGCCCCGTACCGACGCTAGTGTGAAAGTAGCCTAACGGGAAAATGGAAATAAATATATTTTTTTAAATTGTATTATTTTTCCCTAACTAAGGGGGTGATGAAGGGGGATTTGATTTACTTTCATAGCGTTTTTTTAGCGGATTTTTATGATTGGCAGCCATCACACACTAAAAGACGCTTTTTATTGCAAAAAATAGTTTTTGCATCACCACATTTTGAGAGCTATAATTTTTCCATATTTTGGCCCACAGAGTCATGTGAGATCTTGTTTTTTGCGGGACGAGTTGACGTTTTTATTGGTACCATTTTCGGGCACATGACATTTTTTGATCGCTTTTTATTCCGATTTTTGGGAGGCGGAATGTACAAAAATCAGCAATTCCTGAAATTCTTTTAGGGGGGGCGTTTATACCGTTCCACGTTTGGTAAAAAGGATAAAACAGTTTTATTCCTAGGGTCAGTACGATTACAGCGATACCTCATTTATGTAATTTTTTTATGTTTTGGCGCTTTTACACAATAAAAACTATTTTATATAAAAAAATAATTGTTTTTGCATCGCTTTATTCTGAGAGCTATAACTTTTTTATTTTTCTGCTGATGATGCTGTATGGTGGCTTTTTTTTTTGCGGGACAAGATGTCGTTTTCAGCGGTACCATGCTTATTTATATCCGTCTTTTTGATCGCGTGTTATTCCACTTTTTGTTTGGCGGTATGAGAATAAAGCGTTGTTTTTTGCCTCGGTTTTTTTTTTTTTTTTTTTTTTTTTACGGTGTTCACTGAAGGGGTTAACTAGTGATATAGTTTTATAGGTGAGCTCGTTACGGACGCGGCGATACTAAATATGTGTACTTTTATTGTGTGATTTTTTATTTATTTAGATAAAGAAATGTATTTATGGGAATTTTTTTTTTTTTTCTTTATTTAGGAATTTTTATTTTTTTTCTTTACACATGTGGAAAAATTTTTTTTTTACTTTTTTACTTTGTCCCAGGGGGGGACATCACAGATCGGTGATCTGACAGTGTGCACAGCACTCTGTCAGATCATCGATCTGACAGGCACATTGCAGAGGCTTGCCGGCGCCTGCTATGAGGAATTCTCAGCAGACGCCGGCAAGCAGGGTCATCTCATGACCCGGAAGGAGTCCCGCGGCCATCTTGGATCCGGGGACTCCTTCCAGGTCACTGGAGCAGCGCGATCTCATCGCGTTGCTCCGGTGGGAGAGCGCAGGGAGCCCCCGTCCCTGCGCGATCCCCCTCTATGCCGCTGTCACTATTGACAGCGGCATCAGAGGGGTTAAATGCCCGCGATCGGCGATAGCGCCGATCGTGGGCATTGCTGCGGGGTGTCAGCTGTCATATACAGCTGACACCCGCACCCGATCACCGCGGCGCTCAGCGCGAGACCGCGGTGATTGAGCCACCGTACTAGTACTGCGGCTGTCAGTATTGCAGTGCCGGCAGCGCAGTACTAGTACGGCGCATGTCGGGAAGGGGTTAATGTACACTCTGCACCCCATCTTGACTGAAAAAAACAGAAATGCAGTAATTTTTGCAAATTTATTAAAAAAGAAAACACTGAAATATCACATGGTCATAAGTGCTCAGAAGCTTGGCTCAGTATTGAGTAGAAGTACCCTTTTGAGCTAGTACAGCCATGAGTTTTCTTGGGAATGATGCAACAAGTTTTCACACCTGGATTTGGGGATCCTCTGCTATTCTTCTTCTATCTTGCAGATCCTCTCCGGTTCCATCAGGATGGATGGTGAATGTTGGTGGACAGCCATTTTCCGGTCTCTCCAGAGATGCTCAATTAGGTTTAGGTCAGGGCTCTGGCTGGGCCAATCAAGAATGGTCACAAAGTTGATCTGAAGCCATTCCTTTGTTATTTTAGCTGTGTGCTTAGGGTCATTGTCTCGTTGGAAGGTGAACCTTCGGCCAAGTCTGAGGTCCAGAGCACTCTGGAAGAGGTTTTCATCCAGGGTATCTCTGTACTTGGCCGCATTCATGTTTCCTTCAATGACAACCAGTTGTCCTGTCCCTGCAGCTAAAAAACACCCCCATGCTGCCACCACCATGTTTCACTGTTGGGATTGTATGGGGCAGGTGATGAGCAGTGCCTGGTTTTCTCCACACATACCACTTAGAATTATCACCAAAAAGGACTATCTTTGTCTCATCAGACCAGAGAATCTTATTTCTCATAGTCTGGGAGTCCTTCATATTTTTTTTTAGCAAACTATGCGGGCTTTCATATGTCTTGCACTGAGGAGGGCTTCTATCGGGCCACTCTGCCATAAAAGCCTGACTGGTGGAGGGCTGCAGTGATAGCTGACTTTGTGGAACTTTCTCCCATCTCCCTACAGCATCTCTGGAGCTCAGCCACAGTGATCTTGGGGTTCTTCTTTACCTTTCTCACCAAGGCTCTTCTCCCACGATTGCTCAGTTTGGCTGGATGGCCAGGTCTAGGAAGACTTCTGGTGGTCCCAAACTTTTTTCATTTAAGGATTATGGAGGCCACTGTGCTCTTAGGAACCTTGAGTACTGCAGAAATTCTTTTGTAACCTTGGCCAGATCTGTGCTTTGCCACAATTTTGTCTCTGAGCTTGTTGGCCAGTTCCTTTGACCACATGATTCTCATTTGGTCTGACATGCACTGTGAGCTGTGAAGTCTTATATAGACAGGTGTATGCCTTTCCAAATCAAGTCCTATCCGTTTAATTAAATACAGCTGGACTCCAATGAAGGAGTAGAACCATCTCAAGGAGGATCACAAGGAAATTGACAGCATGTGACTTAAATATGAGTGTCTGAGCAAAGAGTCTGACCATGTGATATTTCAGTTTTTCTTTTTTAATACATTTGCAAAAATGTCTACATTTCTGTTTTGTTTCAGTCAAGATGGCGTGCAGAGCGTACATGAGAAAAAAAATGAACTTTTTTGAATATACCAAATGGCTGCAATGAAACAAAGATTGAAAAATGTAAAAAGGTCTGAATACTTTCCGTACCCACTGTATATATTAAAAGGAAAGCAACCAGCAAATTTGGAAAACAATGTTGAGATTAAATAAGATGCCCTGCAGTAATGTTTGAGGTGCAAGCGTTGGATGTGTTTTTCAACTTATTAGTGTTGAGATAAACAAGGCTACATTACATAATAATGAAGAAAAAAAGATACTCCAGTGTAGAAAAATATAAAACCTCATCTTTAATGGAACAAATTAATAAAAACAGGCACAATGCGATCAACATATAGACCCCAGGGAGCTACAATCCGACGTGTTTCAACACTTCGGTCTTAATCATGGAGTGTCGAAACATGTCGGTTGATAGCTCCCTGGGGTCTATATGTGGTCCGCATTGTGCCTGTTTTAAGAATTTTTTCCATTAAAAACAAAGTTTTATATTTTTCTTCTCTGGAGTACCTTTTTTTCTTCATTCTTTGGAACCTGCACTTCCAAGCCCAGGCGCCTCCGTGCGTGGAACTCATTCTTGGAAAGAGATTGCAAATGGTGAGCTGACTTCTACTGCTCCTTATTCCTTCTCTGTATAAATTACATAATAGGTTGTTGATTTAAGCTCTTCTATTAGTGGAGTCAGAATGATTTATTTATTTTGGTTTATATAGGTGAAGTACACCAAGAAACAAGAGTGGGGGGTTTGTTGATGGGGAGTTAACAGTGTTGGGATTTTAGTTGTATGAACAGTGGTCATGTACAACCCCTGGCAAAAATTATGGAATCACCGGCCTTGGAGGATGTTCATTCAGTTGTTTAATTTTGTAGAAAAAAAGCAGATCACAGACATGGCACAAAACTAAAGTCATTTCAGATAGCAACTTTCTGGCTTTAAGAAACACTAAAAGAAATCAAGAACAAAAAATGTGGTAGTCAGTAATGGTTACTTTTTTAACCAAGCATAGGGAAAAAATTATGGAATCACTCAATTCTGAGGAAAAAATTATGGAATCATGAAAAACAAACAAACAAAAAAACACTTCAAAACATCACTAGTACTTTGTTGCACCACCTCTGGCTTTTATAACAGCTTGCAGTCTCTGAGGCATGGACTTAATGAGTGTCAAACAGTACTCTTCGTCAATCTGGCTCCAACTTTCTCTGATTGCTGTTGCCAGATAAGCTTTGCAGGTTGGCGCCTTGTCATGGACCATTTTCTTCAACTTCCACCAAAGATTATCAATTGTATTGAGATCCAGACTATTTGCAGGCCATAGCAAGTAATGGTAAACTGACTGAACAGCGAACTAGTCTGAACTGGTGCATAACCAAAAACAACTTACATAGCAAATAGATGAATGGCTGCACTCAATTGTACTAAAGCAAGGGAATGTGTGATACATGAAATGTGAATAGCATAATGGCTCGTGAAATCTATGAAAAAACACATGAGATGCTTAGCACAAAATTTGGCCAAAAAATGTGAGCCCATCCACCAAACGTCAAGGTAATCTCATGAATCAGATGGGTCCCTGACCTGACTGCCTAGTGTGAACACTTACCTCTGGCTAATATCATGGTAAAGCCTGCATTTATAGGAAGGTCGGAACCAACTGTGTTTGGATGTAATTAAAATCACAGCATGGTGAAGGGCGGGGCGTTCAAGTCAGAAAAAAATAGTAGTTTCCTCTTATTGAGGTTTTTCATGTCTTCCAGCTCTAGTGCCGTTGGTCTATAGGCACCCCTGTTTAGTCCCACTATGGTGGATGTTGTTTTTTTTGTCTTGGATTGCCCTCTTTGTACTTGCTCACAGTAATTGATTTGTCCATGTGATTTTATGTATTATCTTGATATATATAATAAAATTTGTTACATTTCGTTATATATGTACAGATTATTATTCTGTCTCCTTTTCAATCTATATAGCCCGGGATGCACTAAGCAACATTATTATGTTGTGGCATATCTAGGACTATATGGCGATGGGTAAAATGTGTATACATCGATTGATGTTCTTGGGAGCTTTAAATATATTTGGAAGCATAAATTTATAGATTTTGTAATATCATGGTAAAGCCTGCATTTATAGGAAGGTCGGAACCAACTGTGTTTGGATGTAATTAAAATCACAGCATGGTGAAGGGCGGGGTGTTAAGTGCAGCCATTCATCTATTTGCTATGTAAGTTGTTTTTGGTTATGCAGCAGTTCAGACTAGTTCGCTGTTCAGTCAGTTTACCATTACTTGCTATGTACTATTTTTTTCTGACTTGAACGCCCCGCCCTTCACCATGCTGTGATTTTAATTACATCCAAACACAGTTGATTCCGACCTTCCTATAAATGCAGGCTTTACCATGATATTAGCCAGAGGTAAGTGTTCACACTAGGCAGTCAGGTCAGGGACCCATCCGATTCATGAGATTACCTTGACGTTTGGTGGATGGGCTCACATTTTTTGGGCCAAATTTTGTGCTAAGCACCTCATGTGTTTTTTCATAGATTTCACGAGCCATTATGCTATTCACATTTCATGTATCACACATTCCCCTGCTTTAGTACAATTGAGTGCAGCCATTCATCTATTTGCTATTTGCAGGCTATGACATTGACCTTATGTGTCTTTTTTCAAGGAATGTTTTCACAGTTTTTGCTCTATGGCAGGATGCATTATCTTGAAAAATGATTTCATCATCCCCAAACATCCTTTCAATTGATAGGATAAGAAAAGTGTCCAAAATATCAATATAAACTTGTGCATTTATTGAAGATGTAATGACAGCCACCTCCTCAGTGCCTTTACCTGACATGCAGCCCCATATCATCAATGACTGTGGAAATTTGCATGTTCTCTTCAGGCAGTCATCTTTATAAACCTCATTGGAACGGGACCAAGCAAAAGTTCCAGCATCATCACTTTGCCCAATGCAGATTCGCGATTCATCACTGATTATGACTTTCATCCAGTCATCCACAGTCCACGATTGCTTTTCCTTAGCCCATTGTAACCTTGTTTTTTTCTGTTTAGGTGTTAACTAGATGGTGGCCCATTTCTAACGCATCGGGTATTCTAGAATATGTATGTAGTTTATTTATGAAGTTTTCAGAATAATGCAATTTATACACAGGATTCGGCCGGCCGTGACCAATTAGCGAAGCGTGGTTCAAATTCTGCGCCAATTCGCGGGCAGACTGCGCCTGTCGCTGATTGTTCGTGGCTGGGCGTGACCAATCAGTAAAGCCAGGGCTGGCTCCAGGTTTTTGAGGGCCCCGGGCAAAAGAGTCTCAGTGGGCCCCCGTCTTTAACACATACCGCGATTCATGATGCACAGATACAGCAGAGAAATATAGCACAGCCAAGTAGCGTATAACACAGCCCACGTAGTATATAACACAGCCCATGTAGTATATAGCACAGCCACGTAGTATATAACACAGCCACATAGTATATAGCACACCCCACGTAGTATATTGCCCAGCCACGTAGTATATTGCCCAGCCACGTAGTATATTGCCCAGCCACATAGTATATTGCCAAGCCACGTAGTATATGACACAGACATGTAGTATATAGCACAGCCACATAGTATATTGCCCAGCCACGTAGTATAATGCCCAGCCACGTAGTGTATTGCCCAGCCACGTAGTATATTGCCTAGACACATAGTATATAGCACAGACAAGTAGTATACAGCACAGACACGTAGTTTATTAGCCAGCCACGTAATATATTTTACAGCCACGTAGTATATTGCACAGCCATGTAGTATATTGCACAGCCACATAGTGTATAGCACAGACACATAGTATATTGCCCAGCCACGTAATATATTGCACAGCCATGTAGTATATTGCCCAGCCACGTAATATATTGCCCAGCCAGGTAGTGTATAGCACAGACACGTAGTATATTGCCCAGCCACATAATATATTGCACAGCCACGTAGTATATTGCACAGCCACGTAATATATTGCACAGCCATGTAGTATATTGCCCAGCCACGTAATATATTGCCCAGCCACGTAGTGTATAGCACAGACACGTAGTATATTGCCCAGCCACATAATATATTGCACAGCCACGTAGTATATTGCACAGCCACGTAGTATATAGCACAGCCACGTAGTATATAGCTGAGAGACGTAGTATATAACACTGCCCATGCAGTATATAACACAGGCCACGTAGTATAGAGCACAGCGATGTAGTTTCTTGCCCAGCCACGTAATATATACCACAGCCACGTAGTGTATAGCACAGCCCACATAGTATATAGCACAGAGATGTAGTATATAGCACAGCCCACGTAGTATATAGCAATGTGGGCACCATATCCCTGTTAAAAAAAGAATGAAAATAAAAAATAGTTATATACTCACCTTCCGTCAGCCCCTGGATCCAGCCCAGGTGTTTATCGATGCTCCTCGCGACGCTCCGGTCCCAAGAGTGCATTGCAGTCTCGCGAGACGATGACGTAGCGGTCTCGCAAGACCGCTACGTCATCATCTCGCGAGACCGCAATGCATGGACCGGTCACCAGAGCGATTTTTTATTTTTTTATTATTTTTAACATTAGGAAGGGATTATGGAGTGGGCACTGACGGCAGGGGAGTAGGGAGCGGCCATTTTGCCGCCGGACTGTGCCCGTCGCTGATTGGTCGTGGGTGTTTTGCCGCGACCAATCAGCGACTTGGGATTTCCGTTGCAGACAGACAGAAAGACAGACAGACAGACAGAAAGACAGAAGTGACCCTTAGACAATTATATAGTAGATGATGGCTTTCATTTAGCTTTTCTGTATGTAAAGCCCATTTCCTTTAGGCGGTTTCTTACAGTTTGGTCACAGACGTTGACTCCAGTTTCCACTCATTCGTTCCTCATTTGTTTTGTTGTGCATTTCCTGTTTTGAGGACATTTTGCTTTAAGTTTCCGGTTTTGACACTTTGATGTCTTCCTTGATCTACCAGTATGTTTGCCTTTAACAGCCTTCCCATGTTGTTTGTATTTGGTCCAGATTTTAGACACAGCTGACTGTACAACCAACATCTTTTGCAACATTGCTTGATGATTTACCCTCTTTTCAGAGTTTGATAATCCTCTCCTTTGTTTCAATTGACATCTTTCATGTTGGAGCCATGATTCATGTCAGTCCACTTGGTGCAACAGCTCTCCAAGGTGTGATCACTCCTTTTTAGATGCAGACTAATGAGCAGATCTAATTTGATGCAGGTGTTATTTTTGGGTATGAAAATTTACAGGGTGATTCCATAATTTTTTCCTCAAAATTGAGTGATTCCATAATTTTTTTCCCTATGCTTGGTTAAAATAAGTAACCATTACTGACTACCACATTTTTTATTCTTGATTTCTTATAGTGTTTCTTAAAGCCAGAAAGTTGCCATCTGAAATGACTTTAGTTTTGTGCCATGTCTGTGATCTGCTTTTTTTCTACAAAATTAAACAACTGAATGAACATCCTCCAAGGCCGGTGATTCCATAATTTTTGCCAGGGGTTGTATGGCAACAATGTATTTGTTGACAAGGTATATTTTGCACCTTTAATTGTTGTACTGTTCTGAAGTCTGTATTATCAGCTGCTTCAATAAAAGTTTTTATTAAAAAAGACAGACACAGTCAGAAAGCAGAACAAATGGCATCCTAAGTTTTATATCTTGGACTCTCTTTGCCTAATTCAAGTCAATGACTGTTTGGGGTGCCTCTGAGTCCTGTTTTTGTTTTGTTTTTTGTTTTTTTTTTTGGGGGGGGGGATTCACTAGAAGCCTCTGATGGAGTCATGAATCAGAACTGCTGTGAACCCAGCTTAAGTTGGTCAAGTATTTCCTGATGTTACATACAGTAGTTTAGGTTTTAAACTAGAAGATTAAGTAGGCTATTGACCCAAAGGTCAGTTGTAAGAGACCTGCAGGTTATTCTATGGTTTTCCATAACCTTCACTGTTGAGGGCTTTTACTGATATATGTAGGAAAGTTTAATTAAAGGTCTCACATTTTTTGACCTTTTTAACTATTAGGTAATAGTCTTAAAGTAGAATTTACTTATTTTGCACAACAGTTAATTCTATAATGTTTATTAAGCCTGTACTTTACGTAACCTTATATAAGTTTTCTTTCTTGTAAAAGCAGCTTTTAAATGACACCTTTTACAGAAGTAAGTTGCACACCTAATTTTACTTGCCATTACTGACCATCCTTTGGAAGAACACGTGTTGTTCAGAAGTGCAGGTATAATGAGCCGTGTAACAGATGTCCATGGAGTCACTAAAGCATACAAACCTTGGTCAAAGTGCATTATAGCAAAACATTACTCAGGTTCTATTACCAGACATTACTCTCCAAGGTATTTAACTAGGTATTACTGAAGGTTCTTTTATCTGACTGATGACAAATAATTACTTGTAAAGGTAAGATTCTCCCTTATTGTCTTTTAAACTAATGTTCTAAAATTAAACATCTTTAATCTCAAATCATTGAACAGTGCTGGAGTCATCAAACAAGATACGGAATGAGGAGTGGGGCAGAGTTTTAGGAAGAGTGCCTTACATGATTAGAGCCACCCATTGAGCACTCGCGGTCTAGTTTCCATCTCGAATAAAACTAATTTTACTGTAACTTACTCTTGTTCCACATCGTTAAAGCTATGTTTGCAGATCTGACACCCAACCCTATTTGGTGCTGTCATTAGTTTAATAGTAAGAAGGTGCTAACTGAAGGTATGTAAAAAATAGTTTCCTAAACCAGCCAACACCTCTAACCTCATGTCATAGGTATATTAATGTACTAAGTAAATTAATCAAGGGTCACAATGTCACAGTCTGACTTTTTGGGTGGTGGTAACTTTCTTGCTTCCCTTGCACAAAATGTTCCACCCTCTTTCAGTCCTGATATTTTCTTTCTTATTGTCTACTGCCGTCATATACTCTGAAGAGTGCGGGAAATGTCTTGTAACATATGCGATTCAACATACTTCCTGTAACAAGTTCCAGGAGGACAAATACAAGTGATGGAGAAGGCAGTTCATGGAAAAACACTTTAACACGCTCCGAAAGATTGTTTGTTACCTGCAGGCAGATCCCATTGTTGTACTTAGCAGGAACAAAGCAAAATTAAATCTTTCCAAAAACACATGGAGTTTCTAATCTTTAAATATAGAATAAACATTAAAAAAAGAACATGTACTGTACATCTCTGCAATTATTATTTATATTGTTCCAACAAATCTAAAATAAAAAGCAAAGTGACTATGCAAATAGTCTACATTAAATATCTATTGCTTTGTTTCTACAACTCCTATGCAGATCTATATGTCTGCAGACTATGAGTAAAGGCGTCTTTGTTGTGTCAGAAACCCGTCAGCCTAGCATGGCTATTGTGTGAATCTTACCTACTGCAAAGGTTTTTGTATTATTTTTTTGTAATAAAATAAAGATGATTCCAATATTCCTTGGATATGCTGCTCTTTGTCTTTATACCAGAACTAATAGCTTTCTTTTCCTGCCCTATAAAGCATGTTGCATGAGATGCAACAGTTAGTCAATGCTTAGCTCTCGGTGAGTCAGCGCAGTTTTATTTTGCAAGTTTTGATGCATTGTCTGCTCAAATGGACACCGAATTTACAGATTTTTATTTATTTTTTTCAACTCCTTTCAGTTTGTAAATTAATACCAGTGTATAGATGAAAGGGAACCTGTCACCCCCCAAAATCGAAGGTGAGCTGCGGCCACCAGCATCAGGGGATTATCTACAGCATTCTGGAATGCTGTAGATAAGCCCCCAATGTATCCTAAAAGATGAGAAAATAAGGTTAGATTATACTCACCCAGGGGCGGTTCCGGTCCCGATCCGATGGGAGTCGAGGTCCGGTCCGGCGCCTTCTATCTTCATCAGATGACGTCCTCTTCTTGTCTTCACGCTGTGGCTTCGGCACAGGCATAATTTTTGTCTGCCCTGTTGAGGGCAGAGCAAAGTACTGCAGTGTACTGCAGTGCATAGGCGCCGGGCCTCTCTGACCTTGCCCGGTGCCTGCGCACTGCAGTACTTTGCTCTGCCCTCAACAGGGCAGACAAAGTATGCCTGCGCCGGAGCCGCAGTGTGAATACAAGAAGAGGACGTCATTGTAAGAAGATGGAGGCCCCGGACCAGACTGCGATGCCCATTGGACCAGAACCGGACTAGGACCGCCCCTGGGTGAGTATAATCTAACCTCTTTTTCTCATCTTTTAGGATACATCGGTGGCTTATCTACAGCATTCCAGAATGCTGTAGATAAGCCCCTGATGCTGGTGGGCTTAGCCCACCTTCGATTTTAGGGGTTACAGGTTCCCTTTAAAGAAAGGTTAAAAGTGGTCAGGTGAGCTGCATATTTTGCAGAAAAAAATGGCAACATTTTCATTTAGGTTTCGGATCTTCCCAGCGGACTTCATGTTTTGCAATGCATAGGTTGAAATCTGTGGCAAATGTGCATGTACATCCATGGCAAAAGCTGAATTCTTCCAATAAATTCTTACTTTTTGGACATACCCTAATGGTGTCAAATAATATAAGTTAAACATGGAGGTTTTCTTCCACAAATAGCATCACACAGTCCACAGGTTGTTGTGTCTGGTTATGCTTCACTAAAGTGATAACCCACACATTCTGTGCACTGCTTTTGATAGAAGGCCGCTATACTTTCTAATACTGTACAGCCCCTTTAAATGACACCATATTTAGCATAATTACTTTTATTCGTTACAGTCACATTATGTTTTTTCCATTCTTCTCCAGCAACCAAGGTGTTAATGTGTGTGTGTATATATATTCCTTTGTATGCACTACTGGCATGCTAATCCCAGCGTTATTTACTCAATGGTGCATTGTCTCTTCCAGTAGAGTTTGGAAAGGTTAATGGATGCTGGTGACGCTGTTATTTGAATAAGGAGAAGCTGCAGGCACAGGTGGAGGTGATTTATTCCTATTGATGTTATTCTTAGATTTTTTCCTAACTTACCTTAAGGTACCGTCACACTCAGCGACGCTGAGGCGATATAGACAACGAGCCGACCTAAACTAGATCGCTGGAGCGTCGCTGTTTAGGTCGCTGTAGAGACGTCAAACACAGCAACTCCAGAACGATGCAGGAGCGATCCAGTGACGTAACGGCGACTCACTTCTCGTTCTCGCTGGTTGTTAGCTCCATTACATCCATTGTTATCGTCGTTGCTTTTGATGTCAAACATGACGATACACGCCGACCTGGCGACGAAATAAAGTTCTGGACTTCTAGCTCCGACCAGCGATGGCACAGCGGGGTCCAGATCGCTGCTGCGTGTCAAACACAACGAGATCGCTATCCAGGACGCTGCAACGTCACGGATTGTTGTCGTTCTCATTGCAAAGTTGCTGAGTGTGACGGTACCTTTACCCCCAGCCTTTTAAGGCTCATAAAGAAAAGCTATTTATCTGGGGTACTACAAGGTAGAGATCCTGGGGCCCAGCTTGGCTGAGTAAATTATGGCATCATTGATTCCTGAAAATATTCAGAGAAAACAAATGTTCCCTCTGCCAAATCTTGTGATATTTATAAGGTAGAGCGTTTCTTTATTCAGGTATTGGAGTGATTCAATGCAGTCAAGGTGCTGATGAGGGTTTTGATCTTCCACAGATAAAAATCATATAATTAACCCTTTATCTACCAATGGCCTTTTTTTGGGACGCCTAATCTTTAGCTTCTAGCAACTAAGATTTTATAATTTTTATAATTAGGTCCAATTTTTTGTGTTGTGTTTGTAAAATGAATGTTTTCAAAATAGGAAATCATGTCATTGTCATTTTTAATTGAATATTGGGATGCCCTTTTCTGAAAAATCCGTAGTTGTAAAAATTTTAATTTGGCAAGTAATGCGTTAAGATTGAACGTGAAATGTCTGTGTCAAGGACGGATAATCAAATTTCTGTAGGATTTTAGATCATAACCAGTTAGAGAACTTGTGTCATATGTATTATGACACTGACCTTCCTTTATCATTCATCAATGAATGCATAGGAATAACTCTAAATAATGGTAATTTCTAATGTGTGATTGAACAGTTCACCTTAAAGACTATAGTTGATTCTACTACGTTGATTCTGTGGTGAAACTTATAAAATTCATCTTCATCCACAATTACTTTGAGTAATTATGCAAATATGGAATTTTTTTCATGGCCAAATATGAAAGTGACTTTCTGTCCTCTTGTGCCATCAGGCCTCTGGCCTATTGCCATTATATTGATGATATTTTAATAATCTGGACAGAGTCCGAGCAACAGATGAATGATTTAATCAGTTTCATTCCACCATCAACTTAACAATCAACCACTCCTGTACTGAAATTAACTTTTTGGACATCATCATCAGGATACAGAATAAAAAATAGAGGCATCCCTTTACCAGAATCCAATTGACTGTCCAACATACCTTAGATGGGACAATTTTCATCCAAAACACATAAAAAACTTTACAGATGAAGACAAACACCTTGGTGGCATCAGAATGACCTTTTTGAATCAGTTCTATCATACAAGAACAATTGTAAACCAGATTGCAAGAGCCACCAGAATGTCAAGGAATCGTCTCCTAGATTACAAAACTAAAGAAGAAAGCAACCAGGTCCAGGTCACCTACAATCCAAATCTGGAGGTGTTAAGGAAACTACAACCTTTATTACAAAAAGATGTCCAATTAAAATCTTTATTTCCTGATGCCCCACTTCTGTGTTTTAGGCAGCCCCCAATCTGAGAAACATCATTTTCAGAAACTTCCTGTCCTCACCAAGAGCTACAGGAACCTTTCCCTGCAAGCAAAGAAAATGTCATTTATAATGACAACGGACAAGATAAAGATCCCCAGCTCACATGAGGACTACAAGATTCCAGGTACTTTCAGCTGCATCACAACTAATGTAATGTACTTAATTATATTTACTAAATCTCTAACTGTGAGTCTCTATGTAGGGGAGACAGGGCAAAAATGTACAACAAGGATGAATTCTCCACACAATAAAAGAAAAAAGAATAGATCAACAGTATCTGTGGCCAAACATTTTTGTAGCCCTGATTACAGCATCATGGACATGAAATTGCTGGTATTGAAACGTAACTTCACATCCCACAGAGACAGAGGATTGTGAGAGTCAAAACTTGTGATGCTCATTGACGCATTCAGAGCAGGAATGAATGTATCACATGGATTTATGTATTTTTACATCACTTAAGGAATGTGCTCATCGGACCATTTGGAGACAGAGATGATGATGATGCCTGCAAAGGACTGTGAAATTAATGGCGTTATATAAGCAAAGCCTAATAAATAATAAATTGCATCATTTTAGATAGGCATAGCTTCTAAAATAACATAATTTTGGCTCTTCAACTTTCTTTATCTTTATGGCATTCAATGTATGGGCTTATTAATTTTATATTTTGATTAATTGGACTTTTATGTTCATGGCAATGTCAAATATGCTTACTTTTATTATTAAAGAGGAAAAGGGTGGGCTTCACAGGACAACAAAGATGACAATTGTGGAGGGGGCATTCAGTAAGTGACAACCCATGTGATCCCAGGGATCGGGCTACTTAAATGCAGCTGTGACTGACATGGGCTTCTTAATAGTTAAACTGCAGAGATCGATGTACACTCTGGCCTATAAGGTTACAGGAAAATGCCGGTTGTGTATCACAGTCAGCATCTGCCATGTATGGTGCAGGCTCAGCTCCTAAGCCCGCTCTATACCAACATATTACATAATAGTACAATGGTCAGTAGTACTGAATAAAAATAATAAAATCTGAATTAACTGATTCTATGCAGGTTCAGTTCTGCCTCTCCGATGCTGCTTTGGTCTCTGTTTACTACCTGCAGTGGTGATATCACATCCGCAGTGGACATTACTGCTGCAGAAAATCACTGAGCTCAGTGGCTCATGCCAATGCAAGATCTATAACATGGTCTTAACTAATATATATACTATATACTAGTATTGTTATTTCTTATATGGAGCATAGAGGCCTTTTGAGTCCAGTCTCTTGGGCCCACGCGCAAACACAATCGCTGTAACCACCAAAATTACCAGGTGACTCGTGCTGAAGTAAAATTCAGTATCCCAATGTGCTGAGATCAGTTTTATGAATTTAACATACAGTATGTAACTGAGGTTGTTACAAGTGATGAGCGAGCATGCTCGGTGATACTCGGACATCACTTGAGTATCTGGGTGCTTGGATATACTCTGCACTCGGTGAGCATTGGCTGGTGCTAGGATTGAATGCTCAAATTCCTGCCCCACATCTTTGGTGCCTGTTATGCAGCCAATAAACATGCAAGGATTGCCTGCCAGTTACTGTAATGCCATAGCCATCTTGGGAGTGGCATTACTGTGAATGGTTGGCCGCATTATCCTCATCAGAGGTTATAAAAGGACTAGCGCTGCCATGCTTCACACACTGCAATGGCGACAGCTTAGGGACAGTTTTTATTGGAGGAAGAGCGTAGTTTTCCAGGCCTGTGCGCACAGTTTTAGGAATCGGAGTCCTCTAGTGGTGATACTTTGCTGAACCATCATTCTAAAAGTCCTTCTTAGGGCTAATCTTGTGCTTTGCTGTTTCTTTGTGATACATTCTGCATTTAGCCTAGGGACAGCTGCTGGATGAGGGAGAGTGGCTGACTAGAGCCTTTAGGCAGGGTTTAGGGCTTTCAAGTCCATTGTTAAATATATAGCTGCTGCAAGTGGCTGCATTTTTTTGAGGGGGTGAAAAAATTGACTGTATTGACATCCATACAGTTTAACGTGCTTTGTGTACAATTATGGGCATTTTACATTTTTAACATTTTTGAAAACCGCTTCTCCTTCTACAGTTGACCAAATGTTTTCATTCCAAAAATTGACTATTGCGATCCAGTTTAATGAACTTTGTGTAAAATTATGGTTATTTAAAACTTGTAAAAACCGCTTGGACTGCTACAGGTTTCAATTAATTAAGGATATTTGGTTTCCAGAGACCTAGCAATTAGAAAATGCGTAAGGCTGAAGGATAAGGTAAGGGATGGGGAAGTGGAAGTGCTGATGATGTTGCATACAGATGCTGAGAACATCATGGGGCAGGTGCAAGTGCCTTGTTGCTGGAGCACAAGCAACATGCCCATCAATGCACATAGCTTCCTTTGCAGGAAGGCACAGGATGCCACACTAGCATGAACAGGTTGTCGGTTGGATAGCAGATAGTGCTTCCAGCATGCTTGTCAGCACCACCCACACAGTCCAGTCTCAGCACCCAAGAGTCTGGATCACTTAATCCTCACACTGATACTCCATCCTCCCACCAAGTCAGGAGGACCAGGGTGCGGCGGTGGAAGACGAGGTGGTGGATGGCAAAGTCACTGACCCAACCTGGGAAGCTGGCAAGCAGAGCGTTGAGGGGGAGGGATAAGCAGCACCAAAATAGGCAGGAAGAGGCAATGGGATGAACAGAGGAAGAAGGTGGGCAACTGTTACACAGAGTACCGACATTCGTGAAATTATCAGTCAATGAGTTAGGTGTTCTCCAGTCTGGGACTTTTTTAAAGAGAGTTCCGAGACAAAAAAAATCTATTTACCACTTGTGCCATGCCAAGATCATCAGGGGCCTGATCAATAAGAGGCTAACCACCAGCATGATCAGTCACATGTCATCTAAGCACCCGACTCAGTGGGCCAAATGCCTGCTTCCACAATTGGTGCCAGCAGGTGACTTCACTGCCTCTTCCCCTCTGCTAAGTGCCTGCCAATCCCCCATCCATGACACTGGTGCAGATGCCTCCTGCCTTGTACCTGTCCTTGCACACTTTGTAGCACCACCAGAAGGCTCTTCTAAAACCTTGTCCCAGCATAGCGTTCAGCTATTCCAACCCCAGGTCTTGCAACGAAAAATAAAAAAAGTCTCAACTACCCACCTACAGGCCCAAACACTAAACGGACATATTTCCAGGCTGCTTGCTGTGGAAATGTTGCCAACTCATGGCGGCAGCTGTCCCTCTGTACTCCGTCCCCAGCTATGACTATTTCTCCCGCTGTGGTGTCACCGCCTCAGCATGTGTCCAGAAACATCACCCGTGTCCTTACCAATGCACTTACTTGGATAATCCACTTAACGACCAACACATGGGCAACCACTTGTGGCCAGGGACACTACATTTCCCTGACGGCTGACTGGGTGAACACTGTGGAGGCCAGGGCTGAGTCCCCCTTGGCACGGCACATGTGCTACTGACGCTGAGTTATGTTAGCCCTACTTTTATCAGGGTTTCCTTCACCTCCTACACCAGTTCCTGCACCCCCTTCTGCTCCTCTTCATCCTCCATCTTCAATGTGTTATTTTAGAGCACATTGTCTACATCAGCCGGAAGTTGGAATCATCTTCAGCACTGCTTCAGCAAAGTGGCAACAGGCTCTGCTGAAGCTAATTTGTCTAGGAGACAATCCGCACATCACAGCAGAGTTATTGAAAAGACTAACAGACCAGATAAATCTGTGGCTCTCGCCGCTGAACCTACAACCAGGCATGGTCGTTTGTGATAATGGGCATAACCTGGTGGTGGCTTTGAAGCTCGGCAAGGTCACACATGTACAATGCTTGGCCTATTTGCTCAACTTGGTAGTTCAACAGTTTCTGAAAACCTACCCAGATTTGTCAGAGCTTCTGGTCAAGGTATACCACATCAGCGCTCATATTTGCAAGACGGCTACAGCTGCTGCCGTTCTGGCAATGCTGCAGCAGTGCATGCAAGTGCCAGCTCACCCACTGGTGTGCAACGTTATCACTTGCTGGAACTCCACACTGCACATACTGGCAAGACTTTGTGAGCAGCAGAGGCAAGTTGTTAAATATCAGCTCCAACACGCCCGTCAGTATTCTGGTCAGCCTCTGTGCATAAAAACTGAAGAGGACATGGATGTATGAAATTTGTGCAGTTTTTCAAGACTTTGAAGACTCCACAAAGATGGTGAGTGGTGACGACACCATAATCAACACAACAAACCCACTTTTGTGCCTACAGTCAGTGCTAACAATTAAACATTAAACTTTGCATGTAGACCAGGTGGAGAGGAAGGAAGACATGAGTCAGGAAGATATTACATAGCCCAGCCTCATCTCATCTGCTCAGGGCAGATTGGGTAAAAAAGATGAGGTGTAGGCTGAGGAGTAGGGTTGAGCGACTTTCATTTTTTTAAGATCGAGTCGGGTTTTGTGAAACCCGACTTAGTCCAGAGTCGAGTCGAGTGCAGTCGGCCGATTATCGCTAAAAGTTGGGGATCGACCGAAACACGAAACCCAATGCAAGTCAATGGGGAAGCATAGCCGGCAGTGAGTGGAGGCCAGGAAAACACCTACAGTGCCCATTTTAATGCCAAAAACATCCATTCTTGTTTTCTGAAGCTTGTCAATCTAAATTAACTTTATAATAATAGTTGGGCACTGGAAATTGGGGGTGATTTGGCAAAAGTTGTGGGGGGTAGGGCTGGTTCAAGGTTTTAGTGGGCACAGGAAACATGGACTACGTCACGGCGGTGGAGCAGTGAGAGGTAAGTATGTCAAGTTTGCAAGTGCTGTGATCCTAAGCAAGCAGGGGGGCCCACTCGTTGGCATTGGCACTGGCACAGGGCCCCTCAAAGTACAGAGTTGTGTTTGCACGGCGGGGGCGCCTCCCACCAGCAGTGACACTTTTGCGTACTCTGAGGGGCCATGTGCCAGTGACGTCGCCAACGAGTATGCCCCCCCCACCTGATGAAGGAACCTGCACTTTCATCTGCACCTTCCTCTTTGTCCCTGTGTAAGGTGGTATAACATGCGGGAAGGGGAACCTGACTTTCAGCAGGGTCAGATTCTGGCTGTGTAGAGTGCAAGGGGAATGTAGTGGTCTAGGTCAATGTACCAGCAGACTCATGTAGCAGTGGCTGGGCAGTGGGCAGGATGAGGAGGAAACAGATATAGGGCCAAAGAATAAAGTAGGCTAAATGCAGTTCAAAATTGGTAACAGGACTAAACAGGCGGCATTGCTTTGTTGAGTGGAGTAGCAAACCCAGGAGCAGCAGACACTGTTTTAAGGGCCCAAACACACTAATAGGCCAAATGCAGTATAATATCTGATACTATAGGCCGAAAGCCATAAGGTTGAAGCTCAGCTTTTTTTAGTTGAGGACAAACACCAGGGAGGAGCAAACAGAGCTATTAGGCCCCATCCAGCAATTTAAAAAAAAAAAAAAAAAAAAAGAGCCAGAAGGTGGAAACTCAGCTTTGTTCAGTGGAGGACAACACCAGGCATGGGCAGACACCGTTAGTAGGCCCTAACCACCAATTTTTAAAAACACAGCACTTAATGAGAGCAAGAAGGTTGAAGCTCAGCTGTATTCAGTTGAGGGCAACACCAGGGAGGGGCAGACACCGTTAGTAGGCCGTAACCAAAGTTGAAGGCCAAATGCAGTTTAATATCTGATACTATAGGCCGAAAGCCACAAGGTTGAAGCACAGCTTTATTCAGTTGAGGGCAACACCAGGGAGGGGCAGACACCGTTAGTAGGCCCTAACCACCATTTTGTTTTTTTAAAAAACACTTAATGAGAGCCAGAAGGTTGAAGCTCAGCTTTATTCAGTTGAGGGCAACACCAGGGAGGGGCAGACAACGTTAGTAGGCCGTAACCAAAGTTGAAGGCCAAATGCAGTTTAATATCTGATACTATAGGCCGAAAGCCACAAGGTTGAAGCACAGCTTTATTCAGTTGCAGCTTCTTTGCAATAATATAAAGAAGACGCGACAGGACAACACTCGGTGGATGCCATATCTGTGTTTTCAATGGAAAAAAACCTTTCAGTTAACTACTTGCAGGAGAAAGTTTTTGTAGCTGGTGGCCAATTTTGGTACTGTACCAGTTTTTGGTTGTATGTGTTTTTGTTTTTAATGTTAAAATGTATGCATTTGATATCTCTCCAGTATTTTCTTTATTATAAGCAAAATACTTATTTTTATATTTTCTGATGTTTTATACCGGAGTGTTCCTCGGGACACGCTTATAAACTTGATAATTGGTTCCAGGGGTACACGGGCAGCAGTGATCTGGTCAGTGGAGGCCTAGTGGAAGGAGGGACCGCAGACAGGCTTCGGAGGCCTAACACAATAAAATGGGCTGGCTGTAGGCACTTTAAAATAGGTTCCAGGGGTACACGGGCAGCAGTGGTCTGGTCAGTGGAGGCCTAGTGGAAGGAGGGACCGCAGACAGGCTTCGGAGGCCTAACACAATAAAATGGGCTGGCTGTAGGCACTTTATAATTGGTTCCAGGGGTACACGGGCAGCAGTGGTCTGGTCAGTGGAGGCCTAGTGGAAGGAATGACCGCAAACAGGCTTCCAAGGCCTATCATAATAAAATGGGCTGGCTGTAGGCACTTTATAATTGGTTCCAGGGGTACACGGGCAGCAGTGGTCTGGTCAGTGGAGGCCTAGTGGAAGGAGGGACCGCAGACAGGCTTCGAAGGCCTAACATAATAAAATGGGCTGGCTGTAGGCACTTTATAATTGGTTCCAGGGGTACACGGGCAGCAGTGGTCTGGTCAGTGGAGGCCTAGTGGAAGGAGGGACCGCAGACAGGCTTCGAAGGCCTAACATAATAAAATGGGCTGGCTGTAGGCACTTTATAATTGGTTCCAGGGGTACACGGGCAGCAGTGGTCTGGTCAGTGGAGGCCTAGTGGAAGGAGGGACCGCAGACAGGCTTCGAAGGCCTAACATAATAAAATGGGCTGGCTGTAGGCACTTTATAATTGGTTCCAGGGGTACACGGGCAGCAGTGGTCTGGTCAGTGGAGGCCTAGTGGAAGGAGGGACCGCAGACAGGCTTCGAAGGCCTAACATAATAAAATGGGCTGGCTGTAGGCACTTTATAATTGGTTCCAGGGGTACACGGGCAGCAGTGGTCTGGTCAGTGGAGGCCTAGTGGAAGGAGGGACCGCAGACAGGCTTCAAAGGCCTAACATAATAAAATGGGCTGGCTGTAGGCACTTTATAATTGGTTCCAGGGGTACACGGGCAGCAGTGGTCTGGTCAGTGGAGGCCTAGTGGAAGGAGGGACCGCAGACAGGCTTCGAAGGCCTAACATAATAAAATGGGCTGGCTGTAGGCACTTTATAATTGGTTCCAGGGGTACACGGGCAGCAGTGGTCTGGTCAGTGGAGGCCTAGTGGAAGGAGGGACCGCAGACAGGCTTCGAAGGCCTAACATAATAAAATGGGCTGGCTGTAGGCACTTTATAATTGGTTCCAGGGGTACACGGGCAGCAGTGGTCTGGTCAGTGGAGGCCTAGTGGAAGGAGGGACCGCAGACAGGCTTCGAAGGCCTAACACAATAAAATGGGCTGGCTGTAGGCACTTTATAATTGGTTCCAGGGGTACACGGGCAGCAGTGGTCTGGTCAGTGGAGGCCTAGTGGAAGGAGGGACCGCAGACAGGCTTCGAAGGCCTAACATAATAAAATGGGCTGGCTGTAGGCACTTTATAATTGGTTCCAGGGGTACACGGGAAGCAGTGGTCTGGTCAGTGGAGGCCTAGTGGAAGGAAGGACCGCAGACAGGCTTCGAAGGCCTAACATAATAAAATGGGCTGGCTGTAGGCACTTTATAATTGGTTCCAGGGGTACACGGGCAGCAGTGGTCTGGTCAGTGGAGGCCTAGTGGAAGGAGGGACCGCAGACAGGCTTCGAAGGCCTAACATAATAAAATGGGCTGGCTGTAGGCACTGTAAAATAGGTTCCAGGGGTACACGGGCAGCAGTGGTGTGGTCAACGGAGGCCGATTGTAATGAGTGTCTGCCAGTTAGTAGTCAAAAAACAACAAATAAATGTGAATGTCTCGCATTAAAACAAAGACACTAAAGGGTGCAATCATTAGGTTCAAGGGTGGGATCCTCTGCGTTGTTTCACACGTACTAATTTAGCGCAAAGTATTTACTGTAGTAAATAGAGGACACTGCCCCTGACTATGTTATGTACCATCATACATGTCAACACAATGGTATTGTCAGTGGCAGGTATGGAAGGATGTCAGCGCATAGACTAAACATTGGTGGAAGTGTGAGAGATAACTGTGGAAGTGGTAGAGCAATGTTTGACCTGGGGGTGGGTGAACTCTCTTGTGGCCGGCGGTACAGGCCCAGGGCCCCTCATGTTACAACAGTGTGTCTGACGTTGGGTGCGCACCACCACCGCCAGAGACACTTTATTGTACTATGAGGGACCCAGTACCAATGCCGTCGACCAAAAGCGAGCACACCCACCTCTTCAGGCAAACAGCTGTCTCACGGGTGCTTGCGCCAAGTCGCGATACCACGGCCCCGTGTGGTGAGTTTGGCCATTTAGGGAGGTGTAAACATGTCATATGCCGGACAATCAGCTGCAGAAAATTAGACATTAGAAAAGTAATTCACAGTAGTCCACAGGCAAGAGCTTTTCATAGGAAAGCTAGGTGTCGGCCGGGCAAGGTGGGGCAAAAGATTTTGAAATCCAGTTGTGGTTCATTTTAATGAATGTTAGATCGTCAACATTTTGGGTAGCCAGACGAGTCCTTTTTTCGGTTAATATTGAACCTGCAGCACTGAATACTCTTTCTGATAGGACACTTGCTGCCGGGCAAGCAAGCTCCTGCAATGCATATTCTGCCAATTCTGGCCAGGTGTCTAATTTTGAGGCCCAGTAATCAAATGGGAATGACGGTTGAGGGAGAACATCGATAAGGGATGAAAAATAGTTAGTAACCATACTGGACAAATGTTGTCTCCTGTCACTTTCAATTGATGCAGCAGTACCTGTCCTGTCTGCGGTCATAGCAAAATCACTCCACAACCTGGTCAGAAAACCCCTTTGTCCAACGCCACTTCTGATGTGTGCACCCCTAACACTACTAATCTGCTGCCCCCTGGAGCTCGTGTGATAACGATCACGTGCGCTGTGTGCTGGGAATGCCTGAAGCAAACAGTCAACAAGAGTTGATTGTTTGGTTGCTAATATTAGTTCCAAGTTCTCATGTGGCATAATATTTTGCAATTTGCCTTTATAGCGTGGATCAAGGAGGCAGGCCAACCAGTAATCGTCATCGTTCATCATTTTCATTATGCGTGTGTCCCTTTTTAGGATACGTAAGGCATAATCCGCCATGTGGGCCAAAGTTCCAGTTGTCAAATCTCCGGTTGTGATTGGTTGAGGGGCAGTTTCAGGCAAATCTATGTCACTTGTGTCCCTCAAAAAACCAGAACCCGGCCTTGCCACGCAACCAATTTCCAGTGCCCCCGGGAAAGCTTCCGCATTAAAAATATACTCATCCCCATCATCCTCCTCGTCCTCCACCTCCTCTTCGCCCGCTACCTCGTCCTGTACACTGCCCTGACCAGACAATGGCTGACTGTCATCAAGGCTTTCCTCTTCCTCTGGTGCAGACGCCTGCTCCTTTATGTGCGTCAAACTTTGCATCAGCAGACGCATTAGGGGGATGCTCATGCTTATTACGGCGTTGTCTGCACTAACCAGCCGTGTGCATTCCTCAAAACACTGAAGGACTTGACACATGTCTTGTATCTTGGACCACTGCACACCAGACAACTCCATGTCTGCCATCCTACTGCCTGCCCGTGTATGTGTATCCTCCCACAAAAACATAACAGCCCGCCTCTGTTGGCACAGTCTCTGAAGCATGTGCAGTGTTGAGTTCCACCTTGTTGCAACGTCTATGATTAGGCGATGCTGGGGAAGGTTCAAAGACCGCTGATAGGTCTGCATACGGCTGGAGTGTACAGGCGAACGTCGGATATGTGAGCAAAGTCCACGCACTTTGAGGAGCATGTCGGAGAACCCAGGATAAGTTTTCAATAAGCACTGCACCACCAGGTTTAAGGTGTGAGCCAGGCAAGGAATGTGTTTCAGTTGGGAAATGGAGATGGCAGCCATGAAATTCCTTCCGTTATCACTCACTACCTTGCCTGCCTCAAGATCTACTGTGCCCAGCCACGACTGCGTTTCTTGTTGCAAGAACTCGGACAGAACTTCCGTGGTGTGTCTGTTGTCGCCCAAACACTTCATAGCCAATACAGCCTGCTGACGCTTGGCAGTAGCTGGCCCATAATGGGACAACTGGTGTGCAACAGTGTCATCTGCCGATGGAGTGGTTGGCCGACTGTGGTCTGTGGAAGAGCTGCAGCTTCTGCAGGAGGACGAGGAGGAGGAGGAGGAGGTGGTGCGAACGCCTACAGCCAACTGTTTCCTAGACCGTGGGCTAGGCACAACTGTCCCGAAATTGATGTCCCCTGAGGACCCTGCATCCACCACATTCACCCAGTGTGCCGTGATGGACACATAACGTCCCTGGCCATGCCTACTGGTCCATGCATCTGTAGTCAGGTGCACCTTTGTACTCACAGATTGCCTGAGTGCATGGACGATGCGCTGTTTAACATGCTGGTGCAGGTCCGGGATGGCTTTTCTGGAAAAAAAGTGTCGACTGGGTAGCTCGTATCGTGGTTCAGCATACTCCATCAGGGCTTTGAAAGCTTCGCTTTCAACTAACCGGTAGGGCATCATCTCTAACGATATTAGTCTAGCTATGTGGGCGTTAAAACCCTGTGTACGCAGATGCGAGGATAAGTACTTCTTTTTTCTAACCAGAGTCTCATGTAGTGTGAGCTGAACTGGAGAGATGGAGATCGTGGAACTTGCGGGTGTGCCGGTGGACATGGCAGACTGCGAGACGGTTGGAGATGGTATTGTTTCCGCCGGTGACCTAGATGCAATATTTCCTCCTACAAAACTGGTGATTCCCTGACCCTGAGTGCTTTTGGCTGGCAAAGAAACCTGCACAGATACTGCCGGTGGTGCGGAAAATGGTGGCCTTACAGTGACGGAAGGGATGTTGCGTTGCTGACTAGCTTCATTGGCCGAGGGTGCTACAACCTTAAGGGACGTTTGGTAGTTAGTCCAGGCTTGAAAATGCATGGTGGTTAAGTGTCTATGCATGCAACTAGTATTGAGACATTTCAGATTCTGACCTCTGCTTAAGCTAGTTGAACATTTTTGACAGATGACTTTGCGCTGATCAATTGGATGTTGTTTAAAAAAATGCCAGACTGCACTCTTCCTAGCATCGGATCCCTTTTCAGGGATTGCAGACTGAGCTTTAACCGGATGGCCACGCTGTCCTCCAACAGGTTTTGGCTTTGACACGCGTTTTGGGCCAGATACGGGCCCGGCAGATGGAACCTGTTGCGATGTTGATGCCTGCTGTGGCCCCTCCTCCACCTCCGCTTCTGAACTACTGCCGCCTGCACCCTGTTCCCCCAATGGCTGCCAATCGGGGTCAATAACTGGGTCATCTATTAACTCCTCTTCGAGCTCGTGTGCAACTTCGTCTGTGTCACTGTGTCGGTCGGTGGTATAGCGTTCGTGGCGGGGCAACATAGTCTCATCAGGGTCTGATTGTGGATCAGTACCCTGAGAGGGCAATGTGGTGGTCTGAGTCAAAGGAGCAGCATAGTACTCTGGCTGTGGCTGTGCATCAGTGCACTCCATGTCAGAATCAACTTGTAATGGGCATGGCCTGTTAAGTGTTTCACTTTGTAAGCCAGGGACGGTATGTGTAAAGAGCTCCATGGAGTAACCCGTTGTGTCGCCTGCTGCATCCTTCTCTCTTGTTGTAGTTTTTGCTGAAGAGGACAAGGAAGCGACTTGTCCCTGACCCTGGACATCCACAAGCGACTTGCTGCTTTTACATTTACCAGTTTCAGAAGAGGAGGCAAAAGAGCTAGAGGCTGAGTCTGCAATGTAAGCCAAAACTTGCTGTTGCTGCTCCGCCTTTAAAAGCGGTTTTCCTACTCCCAGAAAAGAGAGCGTTCGAGGCCTTGTGTAGCCAGACGACGAAACTGGCTCCACAGCTCCAGACTTACGTGGAATATTTTTATCCCCACGACCACCTGATGCTCCACTACCACTACCATTATTACCAGCTGACAATGAACGCCCACGGCCACGACCTCTTGCACCAGACTTCCTCATTGTTTTAAAAACTTAACCAAAGTAACTTTATTTGTTGCTGTCAAACAACTTACACGGTGAGCTATAACTTCAATATGATTTCAATATCCCTTAACAGGTTGGTGAGACCACAAGGAAAATCAGGCACAATGTTACACACTCTGTTTTCTGTGGCACAAAATCACAGAGATGCCACACACGCAGGACTGTCACTCAAGCACAAATGTCAATATTAATCTCCCACCTATTTTTTTTTTTTTTTCCTCAGGGAGACTTTAGAAACCAAATAAGATAAATTGTTTTTTTCAGGGACAATTTAGAAACCAAATAATAATAATAAAAAAAAAAAAGCTTTCTATGGCCCAGTGCCCACTGAGTGAGAGATGGCACACACAGGAGTCAGGATAAGGAGTGGCACACAAGCCCTGAGGACAGTATTAATCTCCCACTGATGGATGTAGTGTTTTTTTTTTCAGGTAGATTTTAGAACCCAAATCAAGCAAAAAAATAAATAGGCTTTCTATGGCCCACTGAGTGAGAGATGGCACGCACAGGAGTCAGGATCAGGAGTGGCACACAAGCCCTGAGGACAATATTAATCTCCCACTGATGGATGTAGTGTTTTTTTTTTCAGTTAGATTTTAGAACCCAAATCAAGCAAAAAAATAAATAGGCTTTCTATGGCCCACTGAGTGAGAGATGGCGCGCACAGGAGTCAGGATCAGGAGTGGCACACAAGCCCTGAGGACAGTATTAATCTCCCACTGATGGATGTAGTGTTTTTTTTTTTCAGGTAGATTTTAGAACCCAAATCAAGCAAAAAAATAAATAGGCTTTCTATGGCCCACAGAGTGAGAGATGGCGCTCACAGGAGTCAGGATCAGGAGTGGCACACAAGCCCTGAGGACAGTATTAATCTCCCACTGATGGATGTAGTGATTTTTTTTTCAGTTAGATTTTAGAACCCAAATCAAGCAAAAAAATAAATAGGCTTTCTATGGCCCACTGAGTGAGAGATGGCGCGCACAGGAGTCAGGATCAGGAGTGGCACACAAGCCCTGAGGACAGTATTAATCTCCCACTGATGGATGTAGTGATTTTTTTTCAGGTAGATTTTAGAACCCAAATCAAGCAAAAAAATAAATAGGCTTTCTATGGCCCACTGAGTGAGAGATGGCGCACACAGGGATGGCACACACACGGATGGCACTGTAGCAGAAATGCAAATCTTAATCTCCCACAAAAAAAAAAAAAAAAAAACAGGGACTGTCCTACAATTACTATCTCCCTGCAGTAATCTCAGCCAGGTATGGCAGGCAGCAATAGGAGTGGACTGATACACAAATTAAATAAAAAGTGTGGACAAACAAAAAAGATAGCTGTGCAGAAAGGAAGGAACAAGAGGATATGTGCTTTGAAAAAAGCAGTTGGTTTCCACAGTGGCGTACACACAGCAATACAGCTATCACGGAGCCTTCTAGGGCAGCCCAATGAGCTACAGCGCTGAGAGAAAAAAAAAATGTAGCTTCCACTGTCCCTGCACACCGAAGGTGGTGTTGGACAGTGGAAATCGCTACAGCACAAGCGGTTTGGTGGTTAGTGGACCCTGCCTAACGCTATCCCTGCTTCTGACGAAGCGGCAGCAACCTCTCCCTAAGCTCAGAGCAGCAGCAGTGAGATGGCGGTCAGCAGGAACGCCCCTTTATAGCCCCTGTGACGCCGCAGACAGCAAGCCAATCACTGCAATGCCCTTCTCTAAGATGGTGGGGACCAGGACCTATGTCATCACGCTGCCCACACTCTGCGTTCACCTTCATTGGCTGAGAAATGGCGCTTTTAGCGTCATTGAAACGCGACTTTGGCGCGAAAGTCGCGTACCGCATGGCCGACAAGCACAGGGGTCGGATCGGGTTTCATGAGACGCCGACTTAGCCAAAAGTCGGCGACTTTTGAAAATGAACGACCCGTTTCGCTCAACCCTACTGAGGAGGAGTAACAGAAGAAGGTTGTTTGTGCAACACAGGCTAGCATCCTCTTAAGCTTTGTCCCGTTTCTCCTACATGGGTGGGCTGAGGAACGGAATGAGGAGGAGGAGGAGGAGATGGAGAGTTGTCATCACTTTGGAGACAGGGAAGTGTTGGCTGTAATAAGCAGCTTGGCACATATAGCTGAGTTTATGTACCACTGCCAAAAAAGAGTACTGGTTGTTCACCCTGCTAGACCCATGCTACAAGGAGAACCTTGCATTTCTCCTTCCTGAGGCAGAGAGGTTTGCTAAAATGGTGCTATACCAAAAGGCCAATGTGGAAAATATGTTGAAAAAATTCCCATCAGACAACACTAGCAGCAGGGGGCTAGCTTCCTTGACCAACCAAGGAAGAGAGGGGAGGTAGACACATACCAGGTACACCAGAGGCAGGGGTACACTGTTAAAGGCCTGGGTCAATTTCATGACAACCTCCCAGCATCCAGGCCCTGATAATTGGGTATTTTTGACAAGGAAGTAAAAGTTTTTAAAGATGGTCAAGCAAAACCTGTCTGACAAAAACAGTGTATTCCCTATTTTTTCTGTGACCTTCAACTATTGGGTCTCAAAGCTGGACACCTGGCATGAGCTATCCCTATATGCCTTGTTGTGCTGCCCTGTCATGCTAGGGTCTTGTCTTAGCAGGTTTCCAGTGTCACGGGGGAGGGGTTCATAATAGGCAGGTGATTTCACCTGTCAACAGAAAATGCTGACAGGCTCACTCTGATAAAAATGAACAAAACTTGGATTAGCCCTGACGTTTCCACACCACCAGAAGACAGCAGCACATAATGTGTTTTTAATCTTCAATATTTGAATATGGCTCGCCAGTTGTTGCCTTCAAGGGTGTATTGATGACCCTCCTTATAATTTTTTCTGGCCTTGCATTGTGTGCAGAGCCTTTATGAGTCTAGAAGTACAACAACTACACTGTCTTAATTTTTTATGAAGCCCTCCATTTGGTGATTTCAAGGGTCTATGGATGGCTCTGCCTTGTAATTTTGTAATTTTTGTCAGGCTTTGCACTGTGTGCAGAGCATTTTTTAGTGTAGGAGTACCACAACTACACTTTGTTCACAATATTTGAATGAGGCTCTACAGTTGGTGCCTTCAAATGTGTATGGATGACCCTGCTTCAAATTTTTGGCAGTCTTTGCACTTAGTGCATGATCTTTACGAGTCTAGGAGTACCACTGCATGATAATTTGAACAGAATATGTATTAGGACCTCCTTTACGTCTAATAAAGGGTGTATCTGAGTCCCTCTTCAATCAAATTTTTGGCGGTTGTGGCTTCCTTCATAAACTACACTGACATTTCAAATTTTTTAATAAAAGTTTCAATTTTGGTTTACTTAAATTATTATTATTTTAATCCTTTTTAAATTTTGCCTTATATGCAAGTCATTACACAGGAAATAATGTTTTTTAACAGTTTTTTTCCTGTGAACTCCAAGTTATCTTCGATTTTGAATGTTTTATTCTCAGTCATTAAAGTAGAATAAAAGTCTGACACCACCATTGTACTCAGCAGCAATCTGGGAGTCAGAAATGCTTCCCCATGCTGTTCTCTTTCCATTCAGCATTCTTCCATCCATTTCAACATTTTCACTGCCCCCTAGACCTCCTTGTACTGTCTCAAAAACTACCGGTCTATCCCTTTAGGGTGGCCGAAAAGCATGAAGAGATCCAAGATACTTATTAAAATAAGGCTTTATTAGTCATAGTGCACAAGCACCTAAACAAGAAGTGGGGAGCTACCACAATTATCATGCTAAACAGCACTTTTTTACTATGTAAGACAGACGGCAACGCCAATTATATATCAGGTACACATCATTTTACATTGCATAAGTATATATAAGTAACATCAATACATTAAGTGTACAAGAGCAACCGTCATATCTACCTGTAACTTGGCCCAGCGTCCCACCTCACCCCAACGCGCGTTTCGCAATTGGCTTCTTCCGGGGGCGGACACGCCTTATAATAAAGCCTTATTTTAATAAGTATCTTGGATCTCTTCATGCTTTTCAGCCACCCTAAAGGGATAGACCGGTAGTTTTTGAGTATATGTTTAGAAGTGCCAGTTTAATTATGAGGACATAGAGTGTTTAAACTCCTTGTACTGTCTGCCTGAAAAATTCTTGGATTTTCCATTGACTCCTATTATACTTGTTACTCGAAAGGAGAATCCGAACATTAGGAATTGTTTGGTTCGAATAATGAACATCAGAGCATTTTAGTGCTCTCTCATCACTAGTTGTTACATTCATTAGGCCAAATTCATCCATATCAATTCAATAATTAAATTACAATTCAATAATTAAATTACGTTACATGAGCACTTTTCTGTACATTATTACTGTTTTGGCCTGAAAAAAATGCTTTTTTGAGCCTTCTAATGTCTGTGATTGACCTTGTTATGACTTGCATGATATGAAGGTGACCCATATACTAATGAATAGTTTTGAGATTACTAAGGCATTGCATTCAGTTCCAGAGTATTGGACCATGAGGGTAATTATCTTATCTATGACTCTTCGTTCTGCTTCTTACATTTTTGAGATTTAGCTGCTACACTTAAGGGATATCAGCAAATCACCATCCATATACAGTTGTGAGAAAAAGTCTTTGCCCCTTCCTGATTTCCTATTCTTTTGCATGTTTGTCACTTTTAAATGTTAAAGGCAAGTGAAGCCTGCAGTTGTTTGGCTGTTGTTGTGGGGTCTTTTACGACCTCTTGGATGAGTCACCGCTGATCTCTTGGGGTAATTTTGATTGGCCGACCACTCCTGGGAAGGTTCACCACTCTTCCATGTTTTCGCCATTTGTGGATAATGGCTCTCACTGTGGTTCGCTGGAGTGCCAAAGCTTTTGAAATGGATTTATAACCTCTTCTAGACTGATAGATCTAAATTACTTTGTCTCTCATTTGTTCCAGAATTTTTTTGGAACATGTCATAATGTTTAGCTTTTGAGAAACTTTTTGGTCTACCTCACTTTGTCAGGCAGGTCCTATTTAAGTGATTTCTTGATTGAGTATGGCTAGGGTATTTGAACTCAGCTTCTCAAATATGTGGTAAACCTCCGTTAAAGGGAACCTGTCACCCCTGTTATGATCCTAATGGCAGAGGATCTCAGGAGTACCAGCTAAGTCTGCAAACACAAAAAAACAGCTCATAGGGAAGTGGTAACTAGGCTGACCGTATACCTGATCCTAGCACAAACAACTAGCAGCAGCCAGGGAACGTACCTACGTTGGTTCTAGACATCTCGCGCCAGCCGGAGAACTAACTAACCCTTTCAGAGAAAATAAGACCTCTCTTGCCTCAAGAGAAAAGACCCCAAAGTTATAATACAAGCCCCCCACAAATAATAACGGTGAGGTAAGAAGAAATGACAAACGTAAGAATGAACTAGATTTAGCAAAGAGAGGCCCACTGACTAATAGCAGAAAATAGAACGATGACTTATACGGTCAGCAAAAAACCCTACAAAATATCCACGCTGAATATCCAAGAACCCCCGCACCGACTAATGGTGTGGGGGGAGAATAACAGCCCCCCTAGAGCTTCCAGCAAAATAAGGAATCACATTTTAAACAAAGCTGGAACAAAATAAGGAAAATTCAAATGCACAAAAATAAGAAAGCAGGACTTAGCTTATCTTGCAAAATCAGGAGACCAGGAGACAGGAGAAAACAGACATGGTCTGATAACAACGAAGCCAGGCACAATACAGAGTATCCAGGAAGTTTATATAGGCACACCCAAGGCCAAACGAATCAGGTGGGTGCCAACCTGGGGAAAGACACTCCAAGTGCCATACCGCTAATGACCACAAGAGGGAGCAAAGAAATATAGTTCACAACAGTACCCCCCCTTTAAGGAGGGGTCACTGAACCCTCCCCAAGACCACCAGGGCGATCAGGATGAGCAGCGTGAAAGGCACGAACCAAATCGGCCGCATGAACATCAGAGGCGACCACCCAGGAATTGTCCTCCTGACCATAGCCCTTCCATTTGACCAGATACTGAAGCCTCCGTCTAGAGAGACGAGAGTCCAAGATCTTCTCCACCACATACTCCAACTCGCCCTCAACCAACACCGGAGCAGGAGGCTCAGCAGCAGGAACCATAGGCACCACGTACCGCCGTAACAAAGACCTATGGAACACATTGTGAATGGCAAACGACACCGGAAGATCCAAACGAAACGACACCGGATTAAGGACTTCCAAAATTTTATAAGGACCAATAAAGCGAGGCTTAAACTTAGGAGAGGAAACCTTCAGAGGGACATACCGAGAAGACAACCAAACCAAATCCCCAACACGAAGTCGGGGACCCACACCGCGGCGGCGGTTGGCAAAGCGTTGAGCCTTCTCCTGTGACAACTTCAAGTTGTCCACCACAAGATTCCAAATCCGCTGCAACCTATCCACCACGGAATCCACCCCAGGACAGTCAGAAGGTTCAACATGACCCGAGGAAAACCGCGGATGAAAACCAGAGTTGCAGAAAAATGGCGAAACCAAAGTAGCGGAACTTGCCCGATTATTAAGGGCAAACTCAGCCAATGGCAGGAAGGTCACCCAATTATCCTGATCCGCAGAAACAAAACATCTCAAATAAGCCTCCAGCGTCTGATTAGTTCGCTCCGTTTGGCCATTAGTCTGAGGATGAAAGGCAGATGAAAATGACAAATCGATGCCCATCCTAGCACAAAAGGATTGCCAGAATCTGGACACAAACTGGGATCCTCTGTCAGACACGATATTCTCAGGAATGCCGTGCAAACGAACCACATTCTGAAAGAACAAAGGAACCAAATCGGAAGAGGAAGGCAATTTAGGCAAGGGCACCAAATGGACCATCTTGGAAAAAACGATCACAGACCACCCAGATGACAGACATTCCTTGAGACACCGGAAGATCTGAGATGAAATCCATGGAAATGTGCGTCCAAGGCCTCTTCGGGATGGGCAAGGGCAAAAGTAACCCGCTGGCACGAGAACAGCAAGGCTTAGCCCGAGCACAAATCCCACAGGACTGCACAAAAGATCGCACATCCCGCGACAGGGATGGCCACCAAAAGGACCTAGCCACCAAATCTCTGGTACCAAAAATCTCAGGATGTCCTGCCAACACTGAGGAATGAACCTCGGAAATAACTCTACTGGTCCATTTATCAGGAACAAACAGTCTGTCAGGTGGGCAAGAGTCAGGTCTACCAGCCTGAAATCTCTGCAACACACGTCGCAAATCAGGAGAAATGGCCGACAAGATTACTCCCTCTTTAAGAATACCCGCTGGCTCTGAGACTCCAGGAGAGTCAGGCACAAAACTCCTAGAAAGAGCATCAGCCTTCACATTCTTTGAACCAGGCAGGTACGAGACCACAAAGTCAAAACGGGAGAAAAACAACGACCAACGAGCCTGTCTAGGATTCAGGCGCTTAGCGGACTCGAGGTACATCAGATTTTTGTGATCAGTCAAGACCACCACACGATGCTTAGCTCCCTCGAGCCAATGACGCCACTCCTCAAATGCCCACTTCATAGCCAACAACTCCCGATTACCAACATCATAGTTCCGCTCAGCAGGCGAAAATTTCCTAGAAAAAAAAGCACATGGTCTCATAACAGAGCAACCAGAGCCTTTCTGCGACAAAACAGCCCCTGCACCGATCTCAGAAGCGTCTACTTCAACCTGAAAGGTAAGTGAGACATCAGGCTGGCACAAAACAGGCGCCGAAGTAAACCGGCGCTTCAACTCCCGGAAGGCCTCCATGGCCGCAGGAGCCCAATTAGCAACATCAGAACCTTTCTTGGTCATATCCGTCAAAGGTTTTACAACGCTAGAAAAATTAGCAATAAAACGACGGTAGAAATTAGCAAAACCCAAGAACTTCTGAAGACTCTTAACGGACGTGGGTTGAGTCCAATCATGAATAGCTCGGACCTTGACTGGGTCCATCTCCACAGTAGAAGGGGCGAAAATAAAACCCAAAAAGGAAACCTTCTGCACTCCAAAGAGACACTTTGAGCCCTTCACAAACAAAGCATTATCACGCAAAACCTGAAACACCATCCTGACCTGCTTTACATGAGAATCCCAATCATCAGAGAAAACCAGAATATCATCCAGATAAACAATCATAAATTTATCCAGATACTTCCAGAAAATGTCATGCATAAAGGACTGAAACACTGAGGGGGCATTAGAAAGCCCAAAAGGCATCACCAAGTTATCAAAATGACCTTCGGGCGTATTGAACGCAGTTTTCCATTCATCTCCCTGCTTAATGCGCACAAGGTTGTACGCACCGCGAAGATCTATCTTGGTGAACCACTTGGCACCCTTAATCCGGGCAAACAAGTCCGACAATAGTGGCAAAGGATACTGAAATTTGACAGTGATTTTATTCAAAAGCCGATAGTCTATACACGGTCTCAAAGACCCGTCTTTCTTGGCCACAAAAAAGAATCCCGCACCAAGATGGGAAGAGGATGGACGAATATGTCCCTTCTCCAAAGACTCCTTAATATAAGCACGCATCGCGGCGTGCTCAGGTACAGACAGATTAAATAGTCGTCCCTTAGGAAATTTACTACCAGGAATCAAATCTATAGCGCAGTCACAGTCCCTATGAGGAGGAAGGGCACTGGACCTGGACTCACTGAATACATCCTGATAGTCCAACAAATACTCAGGGACTTCAGAAGGAGTAGAAGAAGCAATAGACACCGACGAGGAATCGCAATGAATTCCCTGACAACCCCAACTTGACACGGACATTGCCTTCCAATCCAAAACTGGATTATGGGTCTGTAACCATGGCAGACCCAGAACGACCAAATCCTGCATTTTATGCAAAACAAGAAAACGAATCACCTCCCGATGTTCAGGAGACATGCACATGGTCACTTGTGTCCAATACTGCGGCTTATTCTCCGCCAATGGCGTAGCATCAATTCCTCTAAGAGGAATAGGATTTTCTAAAGGCTCTAGGACAAAACCACAGCGCTTGGCAAACGATAAATCCATAAGACTCAGGGCAGCACCTGAATCCACAAATGCCATAACAGGGTAGGAAGATAATGAGCAAATCAAAGTCACAGACAAAATGAACTTAGGCTGCAAATTACCAATGGCGACAGGACTAACAACCTTTGATGGCCGTTTAGAGCATGCCGAGATAACATGTGTAGAATCACCACAGTAAAAACACAACCCATTCTGACGCCTATGATTTTGCCGTTCGGTTCTAGTCAGGATTCTATCACATTGCATTGAGTCAGGCGTCCGTTCAGACAACACCGCCAGAGGATTAGCAGTTTTGCGCTCCCGCAAACGCCGATCAACCTGGATGGCCAGAGCCATAGAATCATTCAGAATTGTAGGAATGGGAAAACCCACCATCACATTCTTAATGGCTTCAGAAAGGCCATTTCTAAAATTTGCGGCCAGAGCACACTCATTCCATTGAGTAAGCACGGACCATTTCCGAAATTTTTGGCAGTACACCTCAGCTTCATCCTGGCTCTGAGAGATAGCCAGCAATGCTTTTTCTGCCTGTATTTCAAGATTGGGCTCCTCATAAAGCAATCCGAGCGCCAGAAAAAACGCATCAATATTTGCCAATGCCGGATCTCCTGGCGCCAATGAGAAAGCCCAATCCTGAGGGTCGCCACGCAAGAAGGAGATAACAATTTTAACTTGTTGAGCTGAGTCTCCAGACGAACGAGGTCTCAAAGATAGAAACAATTTACAATTTTTCCTAAAATTCCCAAATTTAAATCGATCTCCAGAGAACAGCTCAGGAATAGGTATCTTAGGTTCTGACATAGGACTGCTAATAACAAAATCCTGAATGCCCTGCACACGTGCAGCAAGCTGATCCACACTAGTAATCAGAGTCTGAACATTCATGTCTGCAGCAGAGCTTCAAGCCACTCAGAGATAAAGGGGAGGAAGGAAAAAAAAAACAAAAAAAACTCAGACTTCTTTTCTTATAATCCCGCTTCAGCAATGCACTTTTTGGCCTGGCTTACTGTTATAATCCTAATGGCAGAGGATCTCAGAAGTACCAGCTAAGTCTGCAAACACAAAAAACCAGCCCATAGGGAAGTGGTAACTAGGCTGACCGTATACCTGATCCTAGCACAAACAACTAGCAGCAGCCGGGGAACGTACCTACGTTGGTTCTAGACGTCTCGCGCCAGCCGGAGAACTAACTAACCCTTTCAGAGAAAATAAGACCTCTCTTGCCTTAAGAGAAAAGACCCCAAAGTTATAATACAAGCCCCCCACAAATAATAACGGTGAGGTAAGAAGAAATGACAAACGTAAGAATGAACTAGATTTAGCAAAGAGAGGCCCACTGACTAATAGCAGAAAATAGAAAGATGACTTATACGGTCAGCAAAAAAACCCTACAAAATATCCACGCTGAATATCCAAGAACCCCCGCACCGACTAACGGTGTGGGGGGAGAATAACAGCCCCCCTAGAGCTTCCAGCAAAATAAGGAATTACATTTTAAACAAAGCTGGAACAAAATAAGGAAAATTCAAATGCACAAAAATAAGAAAGCAGGACTTAGCTTATCTTGCAAAATCAGGAGACCAGGAGACAGGAGAAAACAGACATGGTCTGATAACAACGAAGCCAGGCACAATACAGAGTATCCAGGAAGTTTATATAGGCACACCCAAGGCCAAACGAATCAGGTGGGTGCCAACCTGGGGAAAGACACTCCAAGTGCCATACCGCTAATGACCACAAGAGGGAGCAAAGAAATATAGTTCACAACACCCCCCCCAGGGCTTATTATAGTAAAAGAGCCACCTTCAGCAGCACTAAGGCTGCATTCTGTGAAGGTGGCTCTTATGTTTATTATCCCGAGGAATGCTGAAATAATGACTTTTATAATTTTCCTGCTATACCTCTATTGAGTCAGGGACGTATGTTTTCTCCCCCTGACTCAACCGCCTCACAGCCATCCATCATCACCCATCTTGCTTCCGGGTGCCGCCTCCTCTTTGTCGTGATGTCACCGGCGCCTTCATTTGGTGGAGGCCCTAGATCCCACCCCGCAGTGTGTCATGATGTATTCACACTGCGGGGCTGGGAATCTGGCGCCTGTGCAGTGGAGCGGGTCACCGTGCTCCATTGAAGATAGTGCCGATGTCTCGCGAGATTTGTGAAGTCTCACGAGACTTAGACACTATCTTCAAAAGGAGCATGGTGACCTGCTCCACTATGCAGGCGGGTCACCATGGACATCACAAGAAAGAGAGGAGGTGGTGCCTGGAGGCAAGACAGGGGATGATGAACGGCTGCGAGGCGGTTGAGCCAGGGGGAGAAAACATGCCTCCCTGACTCAATAGAGGTATGGCGGGAAATTTATAAAAGTCATTATTTCAGCATTCCTAGGGATAATAAACATAAGAGCCACCTTCACAGAATGCAGCCTTAGTGCTGATAAAGGTGGCTCTTTTACTTTAATAGGCCCTAGGGGGTGACAGGTTCCCTTTTATTTATGTTTTAAGATGGGGAGTCAAACAGTTTTTCACACAGGGTCCTACAGGTTGGAATTTCTTTTTTCCTTAATAATAAAGACCCTCATTTAAAAACTGCATTTTGTGTTTACTTGTGTTATGTTTGTCTAATATTTAAATTTATTTGGTGATTTGAAACAGTTAAGTGTGACAAGCATGCAAATGAATAGGAAATCAGGAAAGGAACAAACACTTTTTCACACAGCTGTACATACCAGACGCAAGTCATAATTGAGCAGAGCCACCTTCAGCACCCAGTAAATCTGGGCAAATTCCAGCGCTTACTGCCTTCCATTGTTACCGTTTGCGACATTCACTGACCATACAAGCATAGTGGATGTGTACACAGAATTTATCGAGCAGGTTCAGAAGCTAAGCAAGCTCCATACCATGCAAAATTACTGTACCACCATCAACCAAGCCTTAGACCTCATTCAGACATCTGTTTTTTCACATATGAGAAAAACAGATTGATTATTCTGATTAGATTCTGATCAGAGTTTGGTCAAAGTGTGGTCTGAGTGTCATCTGATTTTCTCGTACATGGAGAAACAAAATAAAAAGAAATGTCTCCACTTTCTCCTTTCTGACTTTGTGTGACAATCAGACCACAATTGGATGTCATCCGAGTGCTGACCAATTTTTTCACGGACCCATTGACTTGCATTGCTGATTTTGATCTGAAACTCAGATCAAAATCAGACATGTCTCCAATATTATCCACAGACCGCATTTCAGACATCTAAATGGCCCTATAGACTAAATGGCCTCATAGATCATAGAAGCAAGTGAAAAACATGGATAGCACTCATACGCGACAATCGGACATCTGAATGAAGGCTAACTACTGTGATCTAGAAGTCTATCAGTTCAACCCTTTATGGGTAGCTGTCATTGTGATGGAGCCATTTAAGATATTGGAAATGTGTGGTAGGTGTTCTTTCTGACACTGTTCTTCCCTTACAACTAGTCAGCATCTTGAAAGGGATCGTAACTAGAATTACATGTTTTATTGAAACTTATCCCACATTTTGTCTCCCCGTTCCACATGACTTTATGCAGCATTCTTTGGACTGTCGGTATGAGGGTGTCTTGGTTTGAGGATCGGGTTCTCTTATTTTTTAGTTCCCTCTCCTCCCGTCCCTCTCTACAGTTCTAACTTATTTCTGTCATGTGTTTGATGTTTTAAGTTGCCAAGTACTATTGCGCTAGAATTATGCACCTTATTTTGGGTCTGTATGGTACTGTGATATTGATATTGCATAATGGGGCTCTAATTATTTGCACTTTGTAGCAATATCACATTGACATCTTTATTGTGGGCGACATATGTTTTGTGGGCTGTCATTGCCCCTATACTAGGGCATGACGTGTATAGGTATTCAGTGCATATTTGCAATTTTTAAGTGTTTTTAAACAATTTTTGTGTTTTGTTCTTCACATGTACTCTTTTGAGGTTTTGTCAATAAAATAAAATATTGATATTTCTATATGTGGAGGTGTTCCTGTATATGTGGGCATGATCTTTGTCTTGTTTCTTGTCATGCTTTATTCCAAGCCCATGGTGAACCTTCCTTGTTGGGATTTATTTGTGGTGCCCTCCACTTCTTGCTTATCTAGAATTACATGTTTTATTCTTTTGTAAAATTAGTCCAGATGCGTGAACCTGCACTCGTCACACTAATCGGTGAGCCATGCCTCTGTAACTGATTCACTGGTTGTTCTTCATTGGAACACTTTTGATATAAAATAGCCAAATTAATTCCAAGAACACACAAAAGACCAGTCTTTTTTGTGACATTGTGACTATTTCCAGTTCTTTAGATGTGGCAAAATCTTACAAAAAAAGAGGAAAAAACATGACAAACTAATAAAAAAAATAAATTATACTGTATATATATATATATATATATATATATATATATATATATATATATATATATATATTTATATGTATATAGTTATGTGAAAAAGTTTGGGCACCCCTATTGATCTTAAGCTTAATGTTTTATAAAAATAGTTTTTTTATGCAACAGCTATTTCAGTTTCATATATCTAATAACTGTTGGACACAGTAATGTTTCTGCCTTGAAATGAGGTTTATTGTACTAACAGAAAATGTGCAATCTGCATTCAAACAAAATTTGACAGGTGCATAAGTATGGGCACCCTTATCATTTTCTTGTTTTAAATACTCCTACCTACTTTTTACTGACTTTTACTGACTGACTGACTAAAGCACTTTTTTTGGTTTTGTAACCTCATTGAGCTTTGACCTTCATAGCCAGGTGTATGCAATCATGAAAAAAGCTACATAAAGTAGCCATTTGCAAGTTGTTCTCTTGTTTGAATCTCCTCTGAAGAGTGGCATCATGGGCTCCTCAAAACAACTGTCAAATGATCTGAAAACAAAGATTATTCAACATAGTTGTTCAGGGGAAAGATACAAAAAGCTGTCTCAGAGATTTAACCTGTCAATTTCCACTGTGAGGAACATAGTAAGGAAATGGAAGAACACAGGTACAGTTCTTGTTAAGGCCAGAAGTGGCAGGCCAAGAAAAACATCAGAAAGGCAGAGAAGAAGAATGGTGAGATCAGTCAAGGACAATCCTCAGACCACCTCCAGAGAGCTGCATCATCAACTTGCTGCAGATGGTGTCACTGTGCATCGGTCAACTATACAACGCACTTTGCACAAGGAGAAGCTGTATGGGAGAGTGATGCGAAAGAAGCCATTTCTGCAAGCACGCCACAAACAGAGTCAACTGAGGTATGCAAAAAGCACATTTGGAGAAGCCAATTTCTTTTTGGAAGAAGGTCCTGTGGACTGATAAAACCAAGATTGAGTTGTTTGGTCATACAAAAAGGCATTACGCATGGCGGCAAAAAAACACAGCATTCCAAGAAAAACACTTGCTACCCACAGTAAAATTTGGTGGAGGTTCCATTATGCTTTGGGGCTGTGTGGCCAATGCCGGCACCGGGAATCTTGTTAAAGTTGAGGGATGCATGGATTCCTCTTAGTATCAGCAGATTCTTGACAATAATGTTCATGAATCAGTGACAAAGTTGAAGTTACGCAGGGGATGGATCTTTCAGCAAGACAATGATCCAAAACACCGCTTCAAATCTACTCAGGCATTCATGCAGAGGAACAATTACACTGTTCTGGAATGGCCATCCCAGTCCCCAGACCTGAATATCATTGAACATCTGTGGGATCATTTGAAGAGGGCTGTCCATGCTCGGCGACCATCAAACTTAACTGAACTGGGATTGTTTTGTAAAGCGGAATGGTCAAAAAAACCTTCATCCAGGATCCAGGAACTCATTAAAAGTTACAGGAAGCGACTAGAGGCTGTTATCTTTGCAAAAGGAGGATCTACTAAATATTGATGTCACTTTTCGGGTGAAGTGCCCATACTTATGCACCTGTCAAATTTTGTTTGAATGCAGATTGCAAATTTTCTGTTAGTACAATAAACCTCATTTCAAGGCAGAAACATTACTGTGTCCAACAGCTATTAGATATATGAAACTGAAATAGCTGTTGCAAAAACAACAATTTTTATAAAACATTAAGCTTAAGATTAATAGGGGTGCCCAAACTTTTTCATATAACTGTATATATACTGTATATATATATATATATATATATATATATATATATATATATACACACTGATCAAAAAAATAAAGGGAACATTTAAACAACAGAATCTAACTCCAAGTAAATCAAACTTCTGTGAAATCAAACTGTCCACTTAGGAAGCCACACTGATTGACAATCAATTTCACATGCTGTTGTGCAAATGGACTGGACAACAGATGAAAATTATTGGCAATTATCAATACACCCTCAATAAAGGAGAGGTTCTGCAGGTGAGGACCACAGACCACATCTCAGTACCAATGCTTTCTGGCTGATGTTTTGGTCACTTTCGAATGTTGGTTGTGCTTTTACACCCGTGGTAGCATGAGACGGACTCTACAACCCACACAAGTGGCTCAGGTAGTGCAGCTCATCCAGGATGGCACATCAATGTGAGCTGTGGCAAGAAGGTTTGCTGTGTCTGTCAGCGTAGTGACCAGAGGCTGAAGGCGCTACCAGGAGACAGGTCAGTACACAAGGAGATGTGGAGGGGGCCGTAGGAGGGCAACAACCCAGCAGCAGGACCGCTACCTCTGCCTTTGTGCAAGGAGGAACAGGAAGAGCACTGCGAGAGCCCTGCAAAATGACCTCCAGCAGGGTACAAATGTGCAAGTGTCTGCACAAATGGTTAGAAACCGACTCCATGAGGATGGTCTGAGTGCTCAACGTCCACAGATGGAGGTTGTGCTCACAGCCAAACACCATGCAGGATGCTTGGCATTTGCCACAGAACACCAGGATTGGCAAATTCGCCACTGCCACCCAGTGCTCTTCACAGATGAAAGCAGGTTCACACTTAGCACATGTGACAGACGTGACAGAGTCTGGAGACACCGTGGAGAGTGATCTGCTGCCTGCAACATCCTTCGCATGACCGGTTTGGCAGTGGGTCAGTAATGGTGTGGGGTGGCATTTTTTTGGAGGGCCGCACAGTCCTCCATGTGCTCACCAGAGGTAGCCTGACTGCCATTAGGTACCCAGATGAGATCCTCAGACTCCTTGTGAGATCATATGCTGGTGCGGTTGGCCCTGGGTTCCTCCTAATGCAGGACAATGCCAGACCTCATGTGGCTGGAGTGTGTCAACAGTTCCTGCAAGATGAAGGCATAGAAGCTATGGACTGGCACGCCCATTCCCCAGACCTGAATCCGATTGATCACATCTGGGACATCATGTCTTGCACCATCCACCAACGTCACATTGCACCACAGACTGTCTAGGAGTTGTCGGATGATTTAGTCCAGGTTGGGGAAGAGATCCCCCAGGAGTCCATCCGCCGCCTTATCAGGAGCATGCCCAGGCGTTGAAGGGAGATCATACAGGCACATGGAGTCCACACACACTACTGAGTATCATTTCCTTGATTTGAGGCATTTCTACTGATGTTGAATAAGCCTTTACCATCATTTTCCACTTTGATTTTGAGCTTCATTCCAACTCCAGACCTCCATGGGATATTAGTTGTGATTTACGTTGATCATTTTTAGGTTTTATTGATCTCAACACATTCCACTATGTAATGAGCAAAGATTTACAACTGGAATATTGCATTCAGTGATATCTAGGATGTGGGATTTTAGTGTTCCATTTATTCTTTTGAGCAGTGTATAAATGTTTACCATATATATATATATACACTCACTGGCCACTTTATTAGGTACACCTGTCCAACTTCTTGTTAACACTTAATTTCTAATCAGCCAATCACATGGCGGCAACTCAGTGCATTTAGGCATGTAGACATGGTCAAGACAATCTCCTGCAGTTCAAACCGAGCATCAGTATGGGGAAGAAAGGTGATTTGAGTGCCTTTGAACGTGGCATGGTTGTTGGTGCCAGAAGGGCTGGTCTGAGTATTTCAGAAACTGCTGATCTACTGGGATTTTCACGCACAAACATCTCTAGGGTTTACAGAGAATGGTCCGAAAAAGAAAAAAAATCCAGTGAGCGGCAGTTCTGTGGGCGGAAATGCCTTGTTGATGCCAGAGGTCAGAGGAGAATGGGCAGACTGGTTCGAGCTGATAGAAAGGCAATAGTGACTCAAATCGCCACCCGTTACAACCAAGGTAGGCCTAAGAGCATCTCTGAACGCACAGTGCGTCGAACTTTGAGGCAGATGGGCTACAGCAGCAGAAGACCACACCTTTCAGCTAAGAACAGGAAACTGAGGCTACAATTTGTACAAGCTCATCGAAATTGGACAGTAGAAGATTGGAAAAACGTTGCTTGGTCTGATGAGTCTCGATTTCTGCTGCGACATTCGGATGGTAGGGTCAGAATTTGGCGTAAACAACATGAAAGCATGGATCCATCCTGCCTTGTATGGAGCATCTTTGGGTTGTGCAGCCGACAAATCTGCGGCAACTGTGTGATGCCATCATGTCAATATGGACCAAAATCTCTGAGGAATGCTTCCAGCACCTTGTTGAATCTATGCCACGAAGAATTGAGGCAGTTCTGAAGGCAAAAGGGGGTCCAACCCGTTACTAGCATGGTGTACCTAATAAAGTGGCCGGTGAGTGTATATATATATATATATATATATATATATATATATATATATATATATATATATATATATATATATATATCAGTATGTAGAGACAACTATTGTTATGGAAAGCTGAAAATAGTAATGCCATTTACACTCCACCAATACATTTCCTCTAAGAACTCATTTACCAAACAATTTAGGAGGTGACATTTTCATTATCTATTATATCAATTATTGTTTGGTTTCTAAATAGCTTCATTTCTTCATGACAGGGTGGTTCCTGCTTTCCTATTGTATATCAGGTAATAGCAGGAAATGACATTTTTCTAACAATCATTCTACATATCTGCAAAAAGTACAGAGTATTTATAGGTCTTAAGTATTGAGATTCCAAAACCAGCCAAGATAAGCCTTAATGTGTGGGCCAGATATAAGCTCGTCATTGAGCCGAAATCTCATTCTGTTCAAGCGCCACCCCCAGCTCCATTTTCCTGAAGACTTCTGGAGGTCTACCACTGATGCCATTTTCATGAAGACTGTCACCAGTGAGAGTGCCTCTAACAGCTAAGATGGCGCCAGCCCAAAATTTAAATTAATGTATGATGATGAATGCAACAGAGGCAGCGAAGGAGCTGTGGCCGAGCTCTCTGAGCCAAAGACCCTACTCAATGTCCCACCACGAAGCACCGAGTAAAACGAAATTTATCATGATGATTTAACAAAAACCAGGCTCCAGATTTTTACACTAAAGTTGTGTATTAAATCAGTATGACAGCGCGATTCTGCTCATACCTTTAGTTTAATATAGATTATCCTGATGACAGGTTTTCTTTAAGACATATGGTTTATTTATCACATTTCCATATGTGTTCCTTTGGTGTTTTGCTGTCTTTAGTGTGAATCTAAAATATCCACATTTTAGTAAGATCTAGGAAAATCATTGCATGAGCAGGTGTGTCCAAACTTTTGTCAGGTACTATAAACACACACATATATATACATACAGTATATATTAGTGATGGGCAAGCACTAAAATGCTCGAATGCTCGTTGCTCGAGTTGAGCAAATTGGAATACTCGGGTACTTGGCCAGAACAACGAGCCAATGTAAGTCTATGGGAGACCCAAATATTTTTACCGCGATCCCCCCGGGGGGTCCTTTTAAGGTCTAAAAATGTCTGAAAATGATGGAAACACTGCTCAAATGACACAGGGACATCATTGTGTTGCATTGAATTCAAGGCCTGGCCTGCTACCAATTCATATGCACCCCAATAAGCCTTTGAACCCACATAGTGGATGGGCCCATGAAAATCCACTTCACAATATGCATTTTGTACTCCGTACCCCTTTGTTTTACACGTTGGCGGCAAGGCGAGCCCTGCTGCTTAGTCAGTCATATGCACCCCATTAGGCCTTGGAACCCACATACTAGATGTGCCTATGAAAATCCACTTCACAATATGCATTTTGTACTCCCGTACTCCTTGGTTTTACACATTGGTGGCAAGGCCAGCCCTGCTGCATAGTCATATGCACCCCATTAGGCCTTGGAACCCACATACTGGATGGGCCCATGAAAATCCAATTCACAATATGCATTGTGTGCTCCATACTCCTGTGTTTTATACATTGGCAGGAAGGCGAGCCCTGCTGCATAGTCAGTCATATGCACCCCATTAGGCCTTGGAACCCAAATACTGGATGGGCCCAGGAAAATTCACACATATTTTTTAATGGTATGATGGTTCCCTCTTTGCACAATTATTTACAGGAGAATTTGGCAATTTTATTTGACATGTTTTAAGAATAAGGTTCAGATACGGCTTTTAAAAAGGCTAATACTTGCAATACAAGTCAATTTTATTGCAAACTACAAAATTCAAGGAATAGTGTGATTGAATAGTGTGAGTGCGTACACTTTTGTATGTGTTAACATACACAGGTTAATAAGTACATGTAGGGATTAAATAAATATAGTGATTACGTATATATGAAGATTAACTACATACAGTATACTTAGATCATCACCACGAGGCTTTTTAACATCATCCATCTGGAATATCAGAGAAGCAACACCAAGACAGAGAACCCCTGGGAGATTACCTACACTGCATGGGCGTCCCCAATTCTGCAGGTATCAGCACACTGTACATGTACAGGTACCCCAGTTTTGGCATCTGTCTTAGTCATGTTTCTCTGGTCTTATATAGTAAATAACACTATGTAGTAACTCTAGTTTCACCCACACCTTCAAGTGGACACTTTTCAGGGTTGGATGAAACTGAGATATCATGGAGTCATCAGATGAGGGGCCATAAACCCCTAGAAAATAAAAGCCACAAGGATTTAGATGAAACCACCACCGGCATAGTTTCAGTAAACCTTAATGTTTTACAATGACAAACAGCAAACATATAGAGACTTAGAACTGTTTGTGAAGTGAATAAACAAACATTTATCAAGATTGTGTTACTATGAGCATTGTCTGTCACATCTCTAAATGTTTTACAAGAAATGCAGCTATGTGATTGTCTGAATGCATTCGGTATACAGTATTTCACTCTTGTTTACAAATCGCCATTTGTATATTCTCCATTTGTACATTTGAGGCAGACAAAGTTAAGGCTCGCAAGGAGAGAAACTAATATAGTGGACAAAGCTATTTCACTAGAAAAAATATATATTGGCCAGGATCTCAACTATATTATCGTATGCCTATCCTTAAAATTATAACCTTTATTATTGAACCTGAAAAGTTGGTTCACACCACAAAAAGACGGACCAAAATTATACAAACAAAACACTGTGCTCACATACAAACACTTAATAAAAATGGGGAATACTAGGCATCCCTAGTGAGCGCTGGACTCACACCTGCCTGTCTGCGGGGGTTGGCACCCTAAAGGGAAACGTTGTGGCGCCCCCGCTCCTCGGCGGCTGCTCCTAGAGGCCCTATGCAGCCCTATATCCGCTACGGAACACCCACTACCCGCAGCCTAGGAAACCACTGTAGGCTATACAGAGATCCACCTACACTAAGGGAGTTCTAGATCCCCACAATTAAAATCAAAAGAACACAGAGGGCAAAGAACAGTATAGATAATTGGCGTGTTGGCAAGGGAGTTATCTTTATACACAGTTCTACACCGATTATATCTATTTCTTATGGGAAAATCTGTTATGATCTATCTCCCAATGCTTAGGATATGCAGGTATACTCCCATAAGTGGATAACATAATACAATCACTTAGCTGCCATGATTTGCCAGTTGCCCATAACCACACAGCGCCTCTACGCGTTTCGCCCCATTTGGGCTCCTCAGGAGGCTAGATACATTGATGCGATGTGTCCTGATGTGGTGTCGTAGCTGTCTAACTCTGATATCACCCGCTTTTTAAACCCACCGCCAGTTCGGTGTCCCGGGATTTGTCCCGCCCCGCTCACCTGCTCACTTCCGGTGAGTGGTACGCTCCTTCACATTACGCCGCATACCCCCATTCGGGCTGCACGTGCTGCCTCATTTAACAGATTACATCACATCCGCTGTGTCAGTGTACTTCCTGGCGCCTCGAGGCCGACAGCTACAACTGTTTCCGGCTCAGTGCGTATCTCCGTAGTCACTGCCACTGCGCATGCTCAAGTCTCCTAGTTCCCAGTGCAGAGGCTAGCCGCCGCATCTGCGCCTGCGCCCACTTCTCAAAGGGTTCTGCGCCTGCGCCCTGCTTGTGCTCAGTATTGTGGAGACAACAGTGTATAACCCCGTATTATCACAGATAGATATCACCTAAATATTGGAGAATTCTGTGTCCATACCCCTATTGTACATAGTGTCATAGAGACCTTTAGATATTAATCTCTATACTTGTCCTCTTCTTTATTGTCCTGGTCTGTATATCGGACCTTCAGATGTCAAGGTATGATAATCAGCGCACCGCCGCAATACAATAACGCATGCGCTAAACCTTTGATCCATAGAATATACAGGGATGTATTACGTTACAAATAAGACAACATTCTCCTCATGCATCAGAATCCCCTCCTATCTTATTCCATATATCAGCATTCATGTGTCTGAAAATAATGCTCAGCCCACCGCCACCACACAATACAGCGTGTGCTAGGGCATGCGGTCCACAGACAAATTGTTCAACCGCACAGATACATTAAATAGTAGGCAAAATAACCACATTTTTGCCCCCCATGATGTGTCCCTACCATTGGGGTGTACACCTTCACACTGGGGCTAAGGGGGTCGTTGCCCCCACATAATACTCTCTAGTCTGTACACAGGCGGACTGAAGACATCGAGAAGGAGTGAAGAACTACAGGTTACACGAGGGAGACTCCTTCTTGGCAATAGGAAAGCGGAATTTTGATAACCACGAAGATTTTTATACACAGTGATCTGTATATCTCCTCCATATCGGGAGATCTACGCAAAAATTGGAATCCAAAACGACTTTTTAAGATAGTATGGCCACTTCTATATTATTTTACTTCGGCAGAATTATAGAAAGCATGCAAATGACATTTGTTCATTTATTCCCCTTGGTTCAAGGCTATCCACCCGGAAGATCCATTCACATTCTCTCTTCAGAATAGTTTTATCAGTATCGCCTCCTCTAGGGTTCAAGTTCACCACCTCAATAATCATAAATTTAACACTCCTCAAGTCTCCCCCATGGTGGGTGTGCATGTGCTTAGCCAATGGGGTATCTCTGTTGTTCCTTATATCCCCCATATGCTCGCCCACACGTCTCCTAAACTCCCTTTTAGTCTTCCCTATATAATCTTTAGGGCAGGAGCATTTTGCCATGTAGACCACCCCCGTGGTCCTGCAGTTGGAGAAATTTCGCTGATAATAAGTCTTCCCTGTGGCTGAGCTACGGAACGACTTCCCTGGTTCCATCCATCTACACATGCTACATTGCCCACACTTGAAGAAGCCACACGGTTTTCTATCCAACCAGGTTCCACTCAACTCTGGTCTTCTATATTGGCTATGCACCAACATGTCCCTGAGTGACTTTCCTTTCCTGAAGGTAATACTGGGGTATTCCCCTACTACATCTCTCAAGTCGGGATCCAGTCTTATGATGTCCCAATGCTTAAGCAATACTTTTCTGATCTCTTGATGCCTCACATCATATGTTCCAATGATTCTAATGGCATCTTTTGTGTCGTTATCTTTCTCTCTCTGTAAAAGTTTTTGCCTATCTGATTTCCTGGCATGTTCAAATGCTGTATCCAAGACATGCTCTGGATATCCCTTTTCTCTAAACCTTCTATACATCTCACCAGCTTGTTTCTCAAACAGATGGTTTTTTGAGCAGTTTCTTTTTAATCTCAAGAATTGTCCCTTAGGAATCCCCCTTTTCAGGGGGACCGGGTGGTGGCTTTGCCAATGTAGGAGACTGTTTGTACTTGTTGGCTTTCGATATATACTTGTTGAAATGTCTCCCCTCCTCTCTTTCTTAATGGTCACATCCAAAAATGACAACTCCTCTTTTTGGATCTCTGATGTAAATCTGAGACCCAAATCATTATGATTTAGATCTCCAAGGAAATCTCCAAAGCTTTCTCTCGTCCCCATCCATACCAGAAAGACATCATCTATAAACCTATACCAAACTGGGATAAGATCTTGCCACCAGCTGGAGTCGCTCTTGAACACTACCGTTTCCTCCCACCAGCTCAGGAACAGATTGGCATACGATGGGGCGCAGGGACTCCCCATCGCAGTGCCCCTGAGCTGGTGGTAGTACTTGCCATCAAATGTGAAGATGTTATGAGTGAGTGTGAACTCAAGAAGGGATAGTACAAAAGTGTTATGTTCCCGTGCAGCCCGAATGGGGGTATGCGGCGTAATGTGAAGGAGCGTACCACTCACCGGAAGTGAGCAGGTGAGCGGGGCGGGACAAATCCCGGGACACCGAACTGGCGGTGGGTTTAAAAAGCGGGTGATATCAGAGTTAGACAGCTACGACACCACATCAGGACACATCGCATCAATGTATCTAGCCTCCTGAGGAGCCCAAATGGGGCGAAACGCGTAGAGGCGCTGTGTGGTTATGGGCAACTGGCAAATCATGGCAGCTAAGTGATTGTATTATGTTATCCACTTATGGGAGTATACCTGCATATCCTAAGCATTGGGAGATAGATCATAACAGATTTTCCCATAAGAAATAGATATAATCGGTGTAGAACTGTGTATAAAGATAACTCCCTTGCCAACACGCCAATTATCTATACTGTTCTTTGCCCTCTGTGTTCTTTTGATTTTAATTGTGGGGATCTAGAACTCCCTTAGTGTAGGTGGATCTCTGTATAGCCTACAGTGGTTTCCTAGGCTGCGGGTAGTGGGTGTTCCGTAGCGGATATAGGGCTGCATAGGGCCTCTAGGAGCAGCCGCCGAGGAGCGGGGGCGCCACAACGTTTCCCTTTAGGGTGCCAACCCCCGCAGACAGGCAGGTGTGAGTCCAGCGCTCACTAGGGATGCCTAGTATTCCCCATTTTTATTAAGTGTTTGTATGTGAGCACAGTGTTTTGTTTGTATAATTTTGGTCCGTCTTTTTGTGGTGTGAACCAACTTTTCAGGTTCAATAATAAAGGTTATAATTTTAAGGATAGGCATACGATAATATAACAAAGCTATTTCACCAATGTGGGGTACCTTTTGTAAAAATAGACAAGTGCCATCACAGCCCCCCTTGCCCAAACTTCACAGGCCTATAACAGTAAAAAGCACGTTCACCCTGGTGATCTAGTGGCAGTTAAACAAGAGACATTGCAGGAGACAGAGTTAAGAAGCAGGCCCAATGGAATGCCATGCCCAATTTCCCAATGTGGGCTCCTTTTTGGACTGATTAAAATAGTGCCATCACAGCTCCCTTGGCCAAAATTTTGGTCCACTTCTCTTTGCAGATCATCTCTAAATCATTAAGATTTTGAGGCTGTCGCTTGGCAACTCGGAGCTTCAACTCCCTCCATAAGTTTTCTATGGGATTAAGATCTGGAGACTGGCTAGGCCACTCCATGACCTTAATGTGCTTGTTTTTGAGCTACTTCTTTGTTGCCTTGTCTGTATGTTTTGGCTCATTGTCTTGGTGAAAGACCCAGCCATGACCCATTTTTAATGTCCTGGCAGAGGGAAGGAGGTTGTCGGTCAGGATTTTACAGTACATGGCTCCATCCATTCTCCCATTGATGCGGTGAAGTAGTCCTGTGCCTTTAGCAGAGAAACACCCCCAAAACATAATGTTTCCACCTCCATGCTTGACAGTGAGGACGGGGTTCTTTGGGTCATAGGCAGCATTTCTCTTCCTCCAAATACGGCGAGTTGAGTTAATGCCAAATACCTCAATTTTTGTCTTATCTGACCACAGCACCTTCTCCCAATCACTCACAGAATCATCCAGGTGTTTACTGGCAAACTTGAGACGGGCCTGCACATGTGCCTTCTTGAGCATTTTGACCTTGTGGGCACTGCAGGATTTAAAACTTTTACGGCCCTGACATACTTATAAAGCTCTTTGTTCTTGCCCATGTTGTAGAGCAGGAGTCTTTTATAAAGGTGACTATGTAAGACAGCTGTCTTTAATGCAGGTAACAAGTTGATTAGGAGCGTCTAACTGGTCTGTAGGAGTCAGAACTCTTAATGGTTGGCAGGGGTTCAAATACTTATTTCTCACTGCAAAATGCAAATACATTTATATAATTTATACAATGTGATTTTCTGATTTTATTTTTGATATTCTATCTCTCAATGTTAAAATTAACCTACCCTTAAAATTATACACTGGTCCATGTCTTTGTCAGTGAGCAAACTTACAAAATTAGCAAGGGATCAAATACTTATTTCCTCCACTGTATGTATAACATTTATGTGTTTCACAATTACATGCCTGTGTCTTTAAATCTGCTGTTCAACTACTTTGTGTTGACTCATAAACACAGACTTGTGCTGATCTTCTGTGAGATATAAGGGAACTGCTGGAACTGATAAGGTGGAAAATACATTAGAAACAGGGGAGAACAGGTCAGGCATTTCGCTTTCAGGCAAGTGCAGTAGGAAAGAGAAAGGTAAAGAATCCTAGCATGAAGAGACTATAAAGAACAGGTAAATGACAACTAGCTGAAGTGGTGAAAGTTCTAGCACTTTTATTATGTTGTCATTGACATAAAGATACTTAAACTCCCTTTCAATATTGAAATTAACAGTGCTTGAACATAAATAATATTGATAAGGTACTCAATGCTGCACAGTGTTAATGCCCTAAGGGATTCTGCACATTTTATATGCACAGGCAGTAACATAATGTCATACAGACATGAAATTCAAGATTCAAAATATGCCTAAAGGGACTTTCCAAAATCTTAAAAATTAGCTAAAGGTAGCCAATAAAATACAATAATAAATGATCCTACTGTATAATCACCTGATTTATCCCCAGTCACTGCAGCACCACTCCCACCAGGCTTTCTTCACTTGGATGCAGTGGTGATGTGCCCATATATATTCCTCTGCAGTCAATCACCAGCCTCAGCAGTGTTCAGCACTACACCACTGAGGCCAGTGATTGGTAGCAGTGGTCATCATTGTCGGCATATCATTGCAGCATAGTAAACACAGACTAGTGGACATCATCAAAGTTGCTGCAATGGGGCAGCAGGGAACATGATAGATGAGTATATTGTCTGCCTTTGACCAGTTTTTTTTTTTTTTAAATCCCTAAAAAAACCTTTAATGACATCAGTCATACATGTATACATGTTACATAGCCTGCACTCAATAGTAACTGCTGGAATTGCAGCTAGCTCTGATTTAAACAGTTTAAAAGTGATAGCACCAGTTAAAAGGCTTCAACTTGGCGGCCATGAGAGCTGGCTACCTACTGAAGCCCCGTGTTTGTCATGTTAGACCCCCTAGTAAGCCCACCCTGCGAGCTACAGTACATCAGCGTATTGCAAAAGCTATCAAGTAATACCAGGTTCAAGTTCCCTAAGAGAACTAATTAAAAAGTAAAATTAGAGTTGCATGGATTGTTTGAAATTCAAATTCACCGGCAGATTCTGTAAAGGAGAGAATGGCTAATGAAATCAATTATTAACCTTACATAAGCTTGTAATATATGCGGTGTGGCAAGATGGCGTCTAGATCCTGGAACTACACCCTGGAATCCTTGGAATGTGAGGTGGATACACTGAAGACCATATATGGAATAGACCTAGCAGGGACCGAACACAGACTGATACATTGCTGCTCAGAAGATGTGCAACGCTCTCTTCCTGCCTGCTACATGATCTTTTGTTTGTACTTAAAGTTCAGTTCTGTGCCAGCTCTTGCTAAGAAAGGAGCGCACATCTGACCCTGCATCCGGTGTCTTTCTTTTACGCATGCACTTGGCTCATATTTATCAGGTGAGGGGCAGGCAATCACTAAGATCTCACCTTAAGAGATCACCCCAATATTCTAATTTGTGTCAAATACATTTTCCACAAATCTCAATATTAAAAAGCCTCTACCTGTCCCGAAAATATGTGCATAACATTCGGAGGTCTCACAGGAGTGTGTTGAACCCATTTTTAGCTCTGTAATATCATCAAAGCTTTATTAATGGCCTCGACCTATCTGGCTAGGTTGCAGCGGACGGTAAGGCGTGATTGGGGCAGAGGTGGAGATTTTACTTTTGGGTGTTAAAAATAAAATCTCTTGCCCATCTTAAAATGTAGAAAGCACACATTCTGTGACTCGCATGCTTCAGATTCAGATTTTTAGTTTAGTAGCAAAATGAAAACTAAGGGGTTTAAAAATGCCCCTTGAGTAAATAATCAGATATAGAGCATCCATATATATCACTTAAATCTTTGGATTATTATTCACAGACTGACACTATCACTCCTAACTTCAATCTGACTCAGCCCTAAAGCAGTGTACCAACATCAGATTACATTTTTCTATCCCCATGTACAATGAGCTGGGTCCAGTAATCGACAATTCTGTTCTACTAAAAGAGTTGAAAATGACCGGTCCAACCACATTCCATCTCTTACATGGAACTAATTAGATTTGTAGCCATTAAACTTACCGTTTCTCAATAATTAACATTTTGACTTTGTTCTTTTGCAAAGTGAATAAAGTGCAGTTGGTAATACTCCTTGCAGATCTGATTCTTGTGGCTTACACTTACTGTAGCGGTTCTATGTTCTGTATGTTGGCAGGACAAGGACAATCGATAGTAGAGTAAGGTTAGGCTCCCATCACAATTTTTCATCCTGTTGAAACAATGTGTTATATTAAAAATCAAAAAATCAAAAACATAGGTCAAACAAGATGGTGCACGAGGCTGTCTATCAATTAGTATCATGTTGTGATAGACTGGTGCTGTTCAATAAAAGGGATCCTCAGGATTTTCTACATCAAAAAAGAAAAATTGCGTTGGTGGAAACCAGGATTCTGAAGGAATCTTATCAAGCGAAGCCCAAAAAACACTTTACATCATGACAAATGTAAATCCATGGATCCTGTGGAGGAATCATTTGCCAGTAAAAAAAATTATCTCAAACAGATGTTTCACCTGGATATCCAAAAGTGGTGTAAGCAAGCCCTTACCTCAGTGTCACACATAAGTATAAACGGGCCCTTACCTCGGTGTCACACATAAGTATAAACGGGCCCTTACCTCAGTGTCACACATAAGTATAAACGGACCCTTACCTCAGTGTCACACATAAGTATAATCGGGCCCTTACCTCAGTGTCACACATAAGTATAAACGGGCCCTTTTATCGGTGTCACACATAAGTATAAACAGGCCCTTACCTCGGTGTCACACATAAGTATAAACGGGCCCTTACCTCAGTGTCCCACATAAGTATAATCGGACCCTTACCTCGGTGTCACACATAAGTATAAACGGGCCCTTACCTCAGTGTCACACATAAGTATAAACGGACCCTTACCTCAGTGTCACACATAAGTATAATCGGGCCCTTACCTCAGTGTCACACATAAGTATAAACGGGCCCTTTTATCGGTGTCACACATAAGTATAAACAGGCCCTTACCTCGGTGTCACACATAAGTATAAACGGGCCCTTACCTCAGTGTCCCACATAAGTATAATCGGACCCTTACCTCGGTGTCACACATAAGTATAAACGGGCCCTTACCTCAGTGTCACACATAAGTATAAACGGACCCTTACCTCAGTGTCACACATAAGTATAATCGGGCCCTTACCTCAGTGTCACACATAAGTATAAACGGACCCTTACCTCGGTGTCACACATAAGTATAAACGGGCCCTTACCTCAGTGTCACACATAAGTATAAATGGACCCTTACCTCAGTGTCACACATAAGTATAAACGGGCCCTTACCTCGGTGTCACACATAAGTATAATCGGACCCTTACATCGATGTCACACATAAGAATAAATGGGCCCTTACCTCAGTGTCACACATACAGTAAATATGAACAGGCCCTTACCTCAGTGTCACACATAAGTATAAGCGGGCCCTTACCTCGGTGTCACTCTTAAGTATAAACGGGCCTTTACCTCAGTGTCACACATAAGTATAAACGGGCCCTTACCTCAGTGTCACACATAAGTATAAACGGGCCCTTACCTGAGTGTCACACATAAGTATAAACGGGCCCTTACCTCAGTGTCACACATAAGTATAAACGGACCCTTACCTCAGTGTCACACATAAGTATAATCGGGCCCTTACCTCAGTGTCACACATAAGTATAAACGGACCCTTACCTCGGTGTCACACATAAGTATAAACGGGCCCTTACCTCAGTGTCACACATAAGTATAAACGGGCCCTTTTATCGGTGTCACACATAAGTATAAACCGGCCCTTACCTCGGTGTCACACATAAGTATAAACGGGCCCTTACCTCAGTGTCCCACATAAGTATAATTGGACCCTTACCTCGGTGTCACACATAAGTATAAACGGACCCTTACCTCGGTGTCACACATAAGTATAAACGGGCCCTTACCTCAGTGTAACACATAAGTATAAGCGGGCCCTTACCTCAGTGTCACACATAAGTATAATCGGGCCCTTACCTCAGTGTCACACATAAGTATAAACGGACCCTTACCTCGGTGTCACACATAAGTATAAACGGGCCCTTACCTCAGTGTCACACATAAGTATAAACGGGCCCTTTTATCGGTGTCACACATAAGTATAAACAGGCCCTTACCTCGGTGTCACACATAAGTATAAACGGGCCCTTACCTCAGTGTCCCACATAAGTATAATTGGACCCTTACCTCGGTGTCACACATAAGTATAAACGGACCCTTACCTCGGTGTCACACATAAGTATAAACGGGCCCTTACCTCAGTGTAACACATAAGTATAAGCGGGCCTTTACCTCAGTGTCACACATAAGTATAAATGGGCCCTTACCTCAGTGTCACACATAAGAATAAATGGGCCTTTACCTCAGTGTCACACATAAGTATAAACGGGCCCTTACCTCAGTGTCACACATAAGTATAAACGGGCCCTTACCTCAGTGTCACACATAAGTATAAACGGGCCCTTATCTCAGTGTCACACATAAGTATAAACGGGCCCTTACCTCGGTGTGACACATACGTATAAACGGGCCCTTACCTCAGTGTCACACATAAGTATAAACGGGCCCTTATCTCAGTGTCACACATAAGTATAAACGGGCCCTTACCTCGGTGTGACACATACGTATAAACGGGCCCTTACCTCAGTGTCACACATAAGAATAAACGGGCCCTTACCTCAGTGTCACACATAAGTATAAACGGGCCCTTACCTCAGTGTCACACATAAGTATAAACGGGCCCTTACCTCAGTGTCACACATAAGTATAAACGGGCCCTTATCTCAGTGTCACACATAAGTATAAACGGGCCCTTACCTCGGTGTGACACATACGTATAAACGGGCCCTTACCTCAGTGTCACACATAAGTATAAACGGGCCCTTATCTCAGTGTCACACATAAGTATAAACGGGCCCTTACCTCGGTGTGACACATACGTATAAACGGGCCCTTACCTCGGTGTCACACACAAGTATAAATGGGCCCTTACCTCAGTGTCACACATAAGTATAAACGGACCCTTACCTCAGTGTCACAAATAAATATGAACAGGCCCTTACCTCAGTGTCACACATAAGTATAAACGGGCCCTTACCTCGGTGTCACACATAAGTATAAACGGGCCCTTACCTCAGTGTCACACATAAGTATAAACGGGCCCTTACCTCGGTGTCACACATAAGTATAAACGGGCCCTTACCTCAGTGTCACACATAAGTATAAACGGGCGCTTACCTCAGTGTGACACATAAGTATAAACGGGCCCTTACCTCAGTGTAACACGTGAGCATAAACGGGCCCTTACCTCAGTGTCACACATAAGTATAAACGGGCGCTTACCTCAGTGTCACACATACGTATGAACAGGCCCTTACCTCTGTGTCACACATAAGTATAAACGGGCCCTTACCTCAGTGTCACACGTAAGTATAAACGGGCGCTTACCTCAGTGTCACACATACGTATGAACAGGCCCTTACCTCTGTGTCACACATAAGTATAAACGGGCCCTTACCTCAGTGTCACACGTAAGTATAAACGGGCGCTTACCTAAGTGTCACACATAAGTATGAACAGGCCCTTACCTCAGTGTCACACATAAGTATAAACGGGCCCTTACCTCGGTGTCACACATAAGTATGAACAGGCCCTTACCTCAGTGTCACACATAAGTATAAACGGGCCCTTACCTAAGTGTCACACATAAGTATGAACAGGCCCTTACCTCGGTGTCACACATAAGTATGAACAGGCCCTTACCTCAGTGTCACACATAAGTATAAACGGGCCCTTACCTAAGTGTCACACATAAGTATGAACAGGCCCTTACCTCAGTGTCACACATAAGTATAAACGGGCCCTTACTTCAGTGTCACACATAAGTATAAACGGGCCCTTACCTCAGTGTCACACATATGTATAAACGGGCCCTTACCTCGGTGTTGATGCAGAGTGCGTTTTCTTGCAGTCACCGCTGTAGTTAGGAGAGCTTCATTCAGCAAGATATCTTGTGTAAACAGTATTTACTTCATACTGGTAAACATGAGATACAATTCAGTGTCACACAGACCGTGCACTGAACACATTCATGAAGAAGAACATGAAGAATCAGGAAGTAAGAAAAACAACCAACAACTGAGAGTTTCCCTCTCCACATTACAGCAAGTATATAGCTTTACACACTATCGCCATCTGCTGTCTGGTTAGTATAAAGTCCTCCTTTGACTTATAATAAGTCCTAATCTGTTGCATATGCCAACACCCTTTCTCAACAGTAAGGACTTATTCAATCAAACCCAACTTTTTTATTAGTCTCTGATGTTTATCAGCATTCAACGCCTTCATGAGGATATCTGCTGTCATTTCTTCAGTAGGACAGTACTCCAACCTCAAGACTCCTTGTTACTGATGATCTCTCAAGAAATGATATTTCACATCAATATGCTTGGTTCTTGGATTGACTCTTTCCATCTGAGCAAAAACAAGACATCCTTGATTGTCCTCTTTCAGTTTTGTTGGTGCCAACTGTGGTTGTCCTAATTCTGTCAACAATTGTCTTAACCACAGTACTTCTTGACTCGCATGTGCTGCGGCAACATATTCTGCTTCTGTTGAAGATAGTGTCACAATTGACTGTTTCTTTTGCTTCTATCCATTTATTAGTTTCTTCTACAGGAAGATTAGATGTCTTCCCAAGAGGTAGGCTCATAGATTTTTCTTGTGCTTGTCTTGTATGAGAGACGTTTCGGTGGTTTTCCTTTGTTCTCTCTCATTGAACGTCTTGGTTCTGTGTTTGTTTGTAGATGTGCTTCTTCACTTTCTGTATTTTGTTCTTCATTAATTTCTGCTTCTTTCTCATCAGATATTTCTTCAGTTGTGTCACTATTGGTTTTCTCATTTTTTGTTTCAACTGAAATCATAATGTCTTCATTTAAATCTTCAATGAATGTCACACTGTTACTCACCGTAACTCTGTCTGTTTTGGGATCTAGGATTCTGTATCCCTTGCAATTTTCACTATATCGAAAAAATATTCCTTCCATGGATCTGTTTTGAAGTTTGGAACGTTTTTCTGTTGGAATGAATATGAAAACTTTACATCCAAAAACTTTTAAATGATTGACACTTGGTTTCATACCTTGCCACAGTTCATATAGAGTTTTCGTCAGTTTTCTGGAAAAAAGTCGGTTCTGTAGATATGTAGCTGTCATTGCTGCCTCACCCCAATATTTCTCTGGTAGTTTGGAATCCGTCAGCATACATCTTATCATCTCTGTTAGAGTTCTGTTTTTCCTTTCTGCTACTCCATTTTGTTCAGGTGTGTATGGAACCGTTTTCTGGTGTTCTATTCCATTTTGTCGTAAGTAGTCTTCTATTCTGTGACCTGTAAATTCACCTCCATTATCACTTCTGATGACAATTGGCTTCCTTTGAAATTTGTTACTTGATCTTGTTACATAGTCTACAAGTTTATCAAAAACTTCACTTTTGTTTTTAATTAAGTATGTGACTGTGTATCTTGAGTAATCGTCTATAAAAGTCAACATGTATCTATTGCCTCCTGATGTAGTCACTTTCATGGGTCCACATACGTCAGTATGCACCAAATCAAGTGGTCTTTCGCTTTTCATCTCACTTTCTTTTGGAATAGATATCCTTGTGGCTTTGGATTTTATACAACATTCACATCTTATGGTAATTGAGCAATCTGATGTCTTTAAATCTTTTGTCAATTCTTTTCTCTGTAGTTCCCTTATACTGTCAGGGTGTCTATGTCCTAGACGTCTATGCCACATGTGAATACAGTTTTTGCGATCATGTGTACATACCTTCATCTGTTCCTTTGGTGTGTCAAAATGATATAATTGTTCATCTGCCTTGACTTTGGTTATCACCTTGTTTCCTGCAATAATTGCACACTCATTGTCTTTGAATTTCACTGTAAGTCCTTTTGCTGTTAAACGTTTCACAGATAATAATCCGCCTTCCAATTTTGGAACATACAACACATCTTGTACAAGTATCTTTGAATCTTGTCCGAACTTGTTTGAACAATTTAGCATACCTTGTCCGATACCTTCTGCGGTTATTTTGCTTCCATCTGCAAGATAAATGGCTTCTTTCTTATCTAAATCAAGATCAGTAAAGAAATTCTTGTCACTTGTCATATGACTCGTTGCTCCTGAATCAATAAACCAACCAAGTGATGATTTCTTGTCTGTTACTTTAAATGTGCCATTCCAATTATTCTCACATGAATCGGAAATTGTGTTTTTCACTTTCTGTGTATGCTGTTTATGTTGTAATTTTTGTTGTTCTGCTTTCCATATGGTACAGTCTTTCTTTAAATGACCTTTTTTCTTACATCTGAAGCATTCTCTTGTCTCTTTATTATAGGGTTTTTTGAATTCTGTAGCTTTAAGAGCATTTTCACTGTCCTGTTCAGTAGAAGAATCATTTCTTTGTTCTTTTCTTCTCTGATATTCATCTATTAGTCTTGTTTTCACAAAATCTAATGTAATGTCAGTTTCTGGTCTTGTCTCAAGGGCATTTATCAAGGCTGTATACGAATCTGATAAACTGCACAACAATATAGCTGCTACATGACTTTCTTTAACATTTTCACCAATAGATCTTAGCTGTGATATCACTTCCATCATTGAGAATATGTGCTTCTGCATATCGTCATTTGCACTCAATCTCATACTGTACAGCTTTCTTAATAAGAATAACTTGTGATTCAAGCTAGGTCTTTCATACAGTTTTCTTAATGCTTCCCACATTCCCTTAGCTGTTTCTTCATTTCTTATATGTATTAATTGAGCATCATCCACTAATAAGCTAATAGTGGCTTTAGCTTTTCTATTCTTATTATCCCATGTCTGATTATCTTGATCTGGTCTTGCTGTAACAATTACTTCCCATAGATCATCCTTAGATAACAACATCTCTACTTTGAATTTCCATAACTGATAATTTTCACTATTCAGTTTAGCTACTGTAAATTTCAGTTCTGTGTTACTCATCATCTTTATATAGTCTTACTTGTTCAGAGAGTTGTTCTGAAGATATTCTCCTGTATATCCAGCTCCTGTGTTGAATTCCTCTGTCACTCTGTGTCTGGATTTAGTTTCTTCTGTTTACAGAGCTTATCTGTGTGCTCCGTTATCTGGGGTTATAAACCAGGATCCTTCTGCCTTGTAGTACAGACTTGTAGTGTCTGGGGTTCTGGGCCCATAACCTGTTGCAGAGTGCGTTTTCTTGCAGTCACCGCTGTAGTTAGGAGAGCTTCAATCAGCAAGATATCTTGTGTAAACAGTATTTACTTCATACTGGTAAACATGGGATACAATTCAGTGTCACACAGACCCTGCACTGAACACATTCATGAAGAAGAACATGAAGAATCAGGAAGTAAGAAAAACAACCAACAACTGAGAGTTTCCCTCTCCACATTACAGCAAGTATATAGCTTTACACACTATCGCCATCTGCTGTCTGGATAGTATAAAGTCCTCCTTTCACTTACAATAAGTCCTAATCTGTTGCATATGCCAACAGGTGTCACACATAAGTATAAACGGACCCTTACCTCGGTGTCACACATAAGTATAAACGGGCCCTTACCATAGTGTCACACATAAGTATAAACGGGCCCTTACCTCAGTGTCACACATAAGTATAAACGGACCCTTACCCCAATGTCACACATAAGTATAATCGGGCCCTTACCTCAGTGTCACACATAAGTATAAACGGGCCCTTACCTCAGTGTCACACATAAGAATAAACAGGCCTTTACCTCAGTGTCACACATAAGTATAAACGGGCCCTTACCTCGGTGTCACACAAAAATATAAATGGGCCCTTACCTCAGTGTCACAGATAAGTATAAATGGGCCCTTACCTCAGTGTCACACAAAAATATAAACGGGCCCTTACTTCGGTGTCACACATAAGTATAATCTGACCCTTACATCGATGTCACACATAAGAATAACTGGGCCCTTGCCTCGGTGTCACACATAAATATGAACAGGCCCTTACCTCGGTGTCACACATAAATATAAACGGACCCTTACCTCTGTGTCACACATAAATATGAACAGGCCCTTACCTCAGTGTCACACATAAGTATAAACGGGCCCTTACCTCGGTGTCACACATAAGTATAAACGGGCCCTTACCATAGTGTCACACGTAAGTATAAACGGGCCCTTACCTCAGTGTCACACATAAGTATAAACGGGCCCTTACCTCAATGTCACACATAAGTATAAACGGGCCCTTACCTCGGTGTCACACATAAGTATAAACGGGCCCTTACCATAGTGTCACACATAAGTATAAACGGGCCCTTACCTCAGTGTCACACATAAGTATAAACGGGCCCTTACCTCAATGTCACACATAAGTATAAACGGGCCCTTACCTCAGTGTCACACATAAGTATAAACGGGCCCTTACCTCAATGTCACACATAAGCATAAACGGGCCCTTACCTCAGTGTCACACATAAGTATAAACGGGCCCTTACCTCGGTGTCACACATAAGTATAAACGGGCCCTTACCATAGTGTCACACATAAGAATAAACGGGCCTTTACCTCAGTGTCACACATAAGTATAAACGGGCCCTTACCTCGGTGTCACTCAAAAATATAAATGGGCCCTTACCTCAGTGTCACACAAAAATATAAACGGGCCCTTACCTCGGTGTCACACATAAGTATAAATGGGCCCTTACCTCAGTGTCACACATAAGTATAAACGGACCCTTACATCGATGTCACACATAAGAATAAATGGGCCCTTGCCTCGGTGTCACACATAAGTATAAACAGACCCTTACATCGATGTCACAAATAAGAATAAATGGGCCCTTGCCTCGGTGTCACACATAAATATGAACAGGCCCTTACCTCAGTGTCACACATAAGTATAAACGGGCCCTTACCTCAGTGTCACACATAAGTATAAACGGGCCCTTACCTCAGTGTCACACATAAGTATAAACGGACCCTTACCTCAATGTCACACATAAGTATAATCGGGCCTTTACCTCAGTGTCACACATAAGTATAAACGGGCCCTTACCTCGGTGTCACACATAAGTATAAATGGGCCCTTACCTCAGTGTCACACATAAGTATAAACGGACCCTTACCTCAATGTCACACATAAGTATAATCGGGCCTTTACCTCAGTGTCACACATAAGTATAAACAGGCCCTTACCTCAGTGTCACACGTAAGCATAAACGGGCCCTTACCTCAGTGTCACACAAAAATATAAACGGGCCCTTACTTCGGTGTCACACATAAGTATAAACGGGCCCTTACCTCGGTGTCACACATAAGTATAAACGGGCCCTTACCATAGTGTCACACATAAGAATAAACGGGCCTTTACCTCAGTGTCACACATAAGTATAAACGGGCCCTTACCTCGGTGTCACTCAAAAATATAAATGGGCCCTTACCTCAGTGTCACACAAAAATATAAACGGGCCCTTACCTCGGTGTCACACATAAGTATAAATTGGCCCTTACCTCGGTGTCACACATAAGTATAAACGGACCCTTACATCGATGTCACACATAAGAATAAATGGGCCCTTGCCTCGGTGTCACACATAAATATGAACAGGCCCTTACCTCGGTGTCACACATAAGTATAAACGGGCCCTTACCTCAGTGTCACACATAAGTATAAACGGACCCTTACCTCAATGTCACACATAAGTATAATCGGGCCCTTACCTCAGTGTCACACATAAGTATAAACGGGCCCTTACCTCAGTGTCACACATAAGAATAAACGGGCCTTTACCTCAGTGTCACACATAAGTATAAACAGGCCCTTACCTCAGTGTCACACATGAGTATAAACGGGCCCTTACCTCGGTGTCACACATGAGTATAAACGGGCCCTTACCTCAGTGTCACACGTAAGCATAAACGGGCCCTTACCTCAGTGTCACACATAAGTATAATCGGGCCCTTACCTCAGTGTCACACAAAAATATAAACGGGCCCTTACCTCGGTGTCACACATAAGTATAATCGGACCCTTACATCGATGTCACACATAGGAATAAATGGGCCCTTGCCTCGGTGTCACACATAAATATGAACAGGCCCTTACCTCTGTGTCACACATAAATATGAACAGGCCCTTACCTCAGTGTCACACATAAGTATAAGCGGGCCTTTACCTCAGTGTCACACATAAGTATAAGCGGGCCCTTACCTCAGTATCACACATAAGTATAAGCGGGCCCTTACCTCGGTGTCACACTTAAGTATAAATGGGCCTTTACCTCAGTGTCACACGTAAGCATAAACGGGCCCTTACCTCAGTGTCACACATAAGAATAATCGGGCCCTTACCTCGGTGTCACACATAAGTATAAACGGGCCCTTACCTCAGTGTCACACATAAGAATAAACGGGCCTTTACCTCAGTGTCACACTTAAGTATAAACGGGCCCTTACCTCGATGTCACTCAAAAATATAAATGGGCCCTTACCTCAGTGTCACACAAAAATATAAACGGGCCCTTACCTCGGTGTCACACATAAGTATAAACAGGCCCTTACCTCGGTGTCACACAAGTATAATTGGGCCCTTACCTCAGTGTCACACATAAGTATGAATGGGCCCTTACCTCAGTGTCACACATAAGTATAAACGGGCCCTTACCTCAGTGTCACACATAAGTATAAACGGGCCCTTACCTCAGTGTCACACATAAGTATAAATGGGCCCTTACCTCAGTGTCACACATAAGTATAAATGGGCCCTTACCTCAGTGTCACACATAAGTATAAACGGGCCCTTACCTCAGTGTCACACATAAGTATAAACGGGCCCTTACCTCAGTGTCACACATAAGTATAAACGGGCCCTTACCTCAGTGTCACACATAAGTATAAACGGGCCCTTACCTCAGTGTCACACATAAGTATAAATGGGCCCTTACCTCGGTGTCACACATAAGTATAATTGGGCCCTTACCTCAGTGTCACACATAAGTATAAATGGGCCCTTACCTCAGTGTCACACATAAGTATAAATGGGCCCTTACCTCGGTGTCACACATAAGTATAATTGGGCCCTTACCTCAGTGTCACACATAAGTATAAATGGGCCCTTACCTCAGTGTCACACATAAGTATAATTGGGCCCTTACCTCAGTGTCACACATAAGTATAAACGGACCCTTACCTCAGTGTCACACATAAGTATAAATGGGCCCTTACCTCAGTGTCACACATAACTATAAATGGGCCCTTACCTCAATGTCACACATAAGTATAAAGGGGCCCTTACCTCGGTGTCACACATAACTATAAATGGGCCCTTACCTCTGTGTCACACATAACTATAAATGGGCCCTTACCTCTGTGTCACACATAACTATAAATGGGCCCTTACCTCGGTGTCACACATAACTATAAATGGGCCCTTACCTCTGTGTCACACATAACTATAAATGGGCCCTTACCTCGGTGTAACACATCAGTATTTTGTATCAGTTTTTAAAGCCAAAACCAGGAGTGGATTCAGAATTGTTGAAAATCTTTCAATGATATTTTTCAATCTGTAGTTTTTACTCCTGATTTTGGCTTGTACACACTGATGCAAAAAAATGATCAAAATTCAAGATGAGACTACAAAAAAGGCTTGTTTATACTTTGTAATAATGTAAATACATAGTCCTGCATAGGAGCTGTATATACAGAAACATTGGCAATTAACCCCTTCACGCATCAGCCCATTTTCGTTTTTGCGTTTCTATTTTTCGCTCCCCTGCTTCCCAAAGCCATAACTTTTTTATTTCTCCATCAATATGGCCAAGTGAGGGCTTGTTTTTTGAGGGACGAGTTATGCTTTTGAACTACACCATTGGTTTTACCATATCGTGTACTGGAAAACATGAAAAAAATTCCAAGTGCGGTGAAATTGCAAAAAAGTGCAATTGAACAACTGTTTTTTGGTTGTTTTTTTTTACCATGTTCAGTAAATGCTAAAACTGACCTCCCATTATGATTCTCCAGGTCATTATGAGTTCATAGATCCCAAATATGTATAGGTTGTTTTTTTATTTAAGTGGTGAAAAAAATCCAAAGTTTGTTGAAAAAAAAAATTACGCCATTTTCCGAGAACCGTAGTGTGCCGAGCTAACATTTTTATTGATACCATTTTGGTCTAGATATTATCTTTTGATCGCCCGTTATTGCATTTAAATGCAATTAGCGGCCACCAAAAAAAATGTAATTCTGGCGTTTTTACTTTTTTTTGCTACCCAGTTTACAGATTTACAGAATGAGGAGTGATTTGAACTTTTAGATTTTTTGTATTTTTTAACCCTTTTTCTTTTTATTTACACTTGCTTCAATAGCCTCCATGGGAGACTAGAATCTGCGATTATCCAATTGCTTGTGCTACATAGAGCAGGGCTGCGATTCCACCCACGGCTGTTAGGGGCACATGTCAGCTGTTCAAATCAGCTAACATGTGCCAGGAAACATGTGGGCTCAGCGCCGGAGCCTACATAAAAGGGAGAGGCACAACATGCGAAGTACGTGTCGTGAAGGGATTAATATGACAGTTCTATTGAAGAAATAAAACTTATGTGCACATAAAGATTCATACTTTCTTGATACATTTATTTAGCATTTTTTAAATGCAATAAAACAATACTATTTATTAGTATTTATATCCACATTGTGTCATTTTGGCTGTAATGGTCACAGCAGCTTCTTTGTTTAACAGGACCTTTCACTGAACTTTTTTTAAACTGACTACCTTCTCCAATTGGCACTGCTCCTCTGATCCTGAAACAGTTTTTCTTTTTATTCTGCACCCCTTCATTCCTTCTGGGCTCCCAAGTGTTAATGGTGATTGTTCTCCCTTCAGTGAACTGGGTGTATATCATCAAACCTCTTTGTGGGTGTGGCCGTGTTTTTAGTGGCCAGCAGCAAGCAGCAGCAGAGGCGAAAAAGCAAACACCCACAGGGATGTTCTGCGGTATACACCCAGAAGGGAACTTTTGCAGTGTTGTTACCTTGAAGCATAACTTTGGAATACAGAAGCACAGAAGAAAAAGAATTCCAGAATCAGCGGGGCAAGGCCATTGGATGAGGTACTCAGTTTAACTGAAAGTAAAATCCAGTGAAAGGTTCTCTGTAAATAAACAATAAACCAAAATCTAAACACAAGAAATGAGTCACTTGGTTATGATTTAAAACCACCAGGAAAGTAGGAGGCTTTGAAGACCCGACATCATGTATCTCTGCAACCTCAGCTCCTCCTGACTACCCCCAGTCGCACCTTGATGGCACCTCTGCTGAGTGTTGCGTATACATACATTCCCTGAGACATAAGTCCTGTAGGGACACACTTTAATAAATCCTCCATCACCATTTAACCACATGGAAGGAACCCCACACTTGCCATGGGCCCTCCATTTTTCCATGAAATAGGCATCCTTCAAAGACCCATCCTCTTGATAACCACTGTGACAAAGTTCAATACTTCACTAAAAAATATTTTTAATCAATCATAAGAAAATAAGATAGATGGGTGGGATTATCTACTGGCAACCGACTCCTACTAAAGATGGCTGTCCATTTTATTGTACACCTCGAACAAGACCACCCGCCAATCACATAAACTCCAATCATCCTAATTATTCTAAATTTCACCCCTCTACTTCCCGCTCAAAGTCCCAAGATAAACTATTTAAGTTTACCTATCCAAATTTTGGACCTAGAGGTAATGGTGCCCTCCCTTATGCTTGGGGCACAGTCCATACCTCTACTAAATGTCCAAAGAGAAAGGATTAATATTTAATGAAAATAAGAAGTGTTGGCCTTGGAGACCACTGGAGCCACTGGGAGTTAAGAGACGTAAGTCACACTTTTTTTCTGTTTTTTTAATAACCATCCTCTCTTTTTCAAACATATTTAAAAGATGCACTTTATAATAAAAAAATAAGTAACAATACTAAGTAAGCACAATAGGTTTATTGATAATTTTACAATACAAAGTGCCTTCTTAACTAAATAAATCTCTAAGATGTAATGAAGCTGCTGTATTTAGTTTTAAATTTCATGTCAAAACAGCTGTATAATCCTTTTTGAAAATTTAACTTATTTTTCAACTATTTAATCTGATTGAGATCTCCCCAGTGTTCATCCTCCCTGTTGCTGCTTAAATCTCACTTCCTTCATGAAGGAAGGGCTGTACCTCCTTGACTTCAGACACACAGGACCTGTCATCGCTGACCATCTGTGTTTTGCAGTAATCTGGAGACAGAATATAAAGGAGGAATATTCACTTTACAGATGGTCAGTGATTCAGCTAAAGTACAGGGTTTATTAAGGGTTAGGAACCAGTGATATTCCTGGCAATAGACATATATGTGGCGGAACTGTAAAAAATCACTTAAATTCATGTTAAACTGTCATTTTTCTAGTTTTTGTTAGGCTTCTCTCACACGTCAGTGTCTCCGGTACATGTACTGACAGTTTTGTCACGTACCGGAGACACTGACACACGTAGACCCATTAAAATGAATGGGTCTATGCACGTACAAATGGCTGGTGACTATAAAAGCAGAGGTGCTGGTGGACAAGATGTTGCACTTTGTTCCTTGAATAAATAGCTTGGTAATATCTCTATGTACTGATATATGTATGGTATGTTGATTTGTTATTATATATATATATATATATATATATATATATATATATATATATATATATATATATATATAGGTTAAAAAATTGGAACAGCACCGAACACAGTACCTTAACAAAGTGCACTCATCCCCAGCCAGCAATCTCAGAAGGCTCCTTGCATTGCAATAGTAGGAAAAAAGAAAACTCTGATCTTTTCTTATAAGAGGAATCGCACTGTAGGTTCTAATTTGATGAAATCTGATATTGGATCGTTCAAGAAATCTTATCAGACTACACTGACTGGGAGGGACAGAGGGGGATGTTTCCCCTGTCTGTCATGTGTCAATTGTTGCCTCATGATTAAAGATTCCAAATTTTTACATCTCATAACAAATGAAGAATTTAATATCCAACATTACTTGACATGTGACTCCGATTATGTTGTATATCTTCTGCAGTGCCCTTGTTCCTTGTGGTATGTCGGTGAAACTACGTGTGATTAGAAAACCAGGATTAATCAACACCGACATACCATAAGGAAGAAGAGGATGGATTTACCAGTTTCGAAACATTTCACGGAAAAACTTCACACAGAGAAACAATTGCGTTTCTGTATTATTGATGTAGTACCAGGTCTGAAGAGGGGAGGAGATCGTATTCAGAAATTAAAAAGAAAGGAACTTGAATGGATAATGAGATTAAACACGTTGAGACCGTTTGGTCACAATGTGGATTTCAAGTTGTGTCAGGTCATTTAGTGGTATATACAGGGCCGGCGTTAGGGGCAGGCAGACCAGGCAGCTGCCTGGGGCCCCCGCTCCTCCAAGGGCCCCCAGCTAGCGGCAAGTCACGCAGCCGCTATGGGGCCCCTGTGAGGCAAGGGGGCCCGCCTGCCACCAGCGTTGACTCCCCCGCCGCATTGAACTATACCGGCGTCTGGCGGTACAGTTCAAAGCAATGATGGAGGAGAGAGCATCACCTGACGCTCTCTCTCCCATCATTCCCCGCTCTGCCTCTGACACAGCGGGTGCGTGTCATCGCGTACTCACTGTGTGCCAGGCAGTGCGGCGGCAGCCGCCGACACAGGAGCAGGGAGCAGCGCGGGCTCGGGGAGAGGTAAGGAGCTTGTGTTTTTTTTGTTTTTTTTTACTGGTCTGTGCGGCCATTCTTGGGAGGAGAGAGGCGGGGAGGAAAGGGGGGATGTGGGCAGTGCTGTATACTACTGTATGGGCAGCAGTGCTGTATACTACTGTGGGCAGTGCTGTATACTACTGTGGGCAGTGCTGTATACTACTGTGGACAGTGCTGTATACTACTGTGTGGGCAGTGCTGTATACTACTGTGGGCAGTTCTGTATACTACTGTGGGCAGTGCTGTATACTACTGTGTGGGCAGTGCTGTATACTACTGTGGGCAGTGCTGCATACTACTGTGGGCAGTGCTGTATACTACTGTGGGCAGTGCTGTATACTACTGTGTGGGCAGTGCTATATACTACTGTGGGCAGTTCTGTATACTACTGTGGGCAGTTCTGTATACTACTGTGTGGGCAGTGCTGTATACTACTGTGGGCAGTGCTGTATACTACTGTGGGCAGTGCTGTATGCTACTGTGTGGGCTGTGCTATATACTACTGTGTGGGCTGTGCTATACACTACTGTGTGGGCTGAGCTAAACACTACTGTGTGGGCTGAGCTATACACTACTGTGTGGGCTGTGCTGTATACTACTGTGTGGGCAGTGCTGTATACTACTCTGTGGGCTGTGCTGTATACTACTGTGTGGGCAGTGCTGTATACTACTGTGTGGGCAGTGCTGTATACTACTGTGTGGACAGTGCTATATACTACTCTGTGGGCTGTGCTGTATACTACTGTTGGGCAGTGCTTTATACTGCTGTGTGGGCTGTTCTATATACTACTGTGTGGGCTGTGCTATATACTACTGTGTGGGCTGTGCTATATACTAAGTGGCTGTGCTATATACTACTATGTGGGCTGTGCTATATACTACGATGTGGGCTGTGCTATATACTATGGGGGTATATTATATTCTATGGGGGAGGCTGTGTTATATACTATGTGGCTGTGTTATATATTGTGGGGGTACATTATACATTATATTCTATGGAGGAGGCTGTGTTATATACTATGGGGGCTGCATTATATTCTGTGGGGGGCTTAATTAGATTTTATGAGGGATGATTGCATCATACCCTTTGATGGGGCTACATTATATTCTATAGGGAGGTGGGCTGTATTATATCTTGTTCGGGGCTACAGTATATTCTATGGGGGGCTGTATTATATTTATATTCTATGAGGGGTGATTTCATCATACTCTATGAGGGGGCTACATTATACTATATGGGGGGCTGCATTATATTCTATGGGGAGGTTACATTATACTCTGGGGGGTTACATTATACTCTGGGGTGGCTGTATTATACTCTGTGGGGTGGCTGCATTATACTCTGTGGGGTGGTGGCTGCATTATACTATATGTGGGCTGAATTATACTGTATCGAGGACTATGGGGAATACATTATACTATATGAAGAACCATGGGGTGCATTATATTATGGGAAGTGAATTGTACTACATGGATGACTATGGCGGTGCATTATACTATATGGAGCACTGTGAGGAGTGTATTATGCTATATGGAGGACTGAGGAGTATATTTTAATATATGGAGGACTATGAGGAGTGTATAATACTATATGGAGGACAATGGGAAGTGTATAATACTATATGGAGGACTATGAGGAGTAAAAAAAGGGGAGAAGCCAGCACTGCTTATGGTCAGAACGCAATACATAAGGTGCACATGCACATACTAATTTCTAACTGTATTTCAAAATGAGACATTTAGCAAACAATTGATCAATTCTTTGAGCCACCCCACCACTTCACGGCATTCTCATAATGGGGCAGTCCTACTCTACGTTTTTTATATTCGCTGTGCCATTACGGCCTCTAAAAAGCAAGACCACATTAAATGCAAGCTGTACCTGAAACATTTCTGAATCACTCCCTTGGTGCCAGAGAGGGCAAGCGCAGATAAAAGTTGACCAGGTCCAGACAGACATTTCAGGTTTAACCCCCACACTGCCCAACCAGCACCACGGATAAAGGGTGAGACAGGCTGAGACACAGGTGCACAATTAAACAGAGCCTAGGGCAGGGCAGGGCTGCTGTGTGTGTGTACAGCAGCCTATCAATCACAGTGAACACAGAAAGAATGGCATACATAACCCAGGAGTGTATTATACTATATGGAGGACTATGGGGCACATTATATTATATGGAGGACTATGGGGTGTGCATTTTACAATATGGAGGACTGTGGTGCACATTATAATATATGGAGGACTATGGGGTGTATTATACTAAACAAGCAAAATGCTGCATATTCATTGGGTGATTGGATTGTTTATGCCGGAATAAAAATCATTGTTCTCAGCGGCACATCGCCGGTGTAAATTGTAGATGTGCTGCTGATAACATGATACTGTATGGTGATCTGTTAGTGATCTATTAGTGATCATTCTGTCCCCTTCATTCTTTCTCAGATGGTGGAAAGAGGCCGGGAAACAAGCGTCCAACGACTTCAGTATTGTCGATCACACTCGTTTAGCGGCCTGAGATCACCGCATGTAAATACAACCGAAATGCTTCTGTGTGATGTGCAATATGTTAGCATTTGGGGCCCCATTTAAAACTTTGCCTAGGGCCCAACTTTGCCTAAAACCGGCCCTGGGTACATATTAAGTTATAGCCTCATCTTGACTATCGATATTTAATATTTTGAAATTAACATATTGTTTTATCTTTTATCTTTTTCTGGTCTAGGGTTTTCATCCTTGGGTTCATCGCACTCGCGTGCTCTTCTTCTTCTTCTTCTTTTTTTATTTTTATTTTTTTGAATATTTTTTATTTTTACATTGAGCATGCCTGTGATTGGATGTATAAATAAAGTAAATTTTCCTAAGGGATAGGATGAAAGGGAAATGTGGTGATTTTTTTCTAATTAAGAGATATGCGTCATACATGTATAAAGGAATAATATGGAGACTGAAGCTGAACTCTGTCATCTATTTGCTGTTTATACCTCACATTTGCATATGTTGGGGTGATATTCCCTTTATGGATGCTGGTTATGGATTTTTTTACATACGTTATCACTAAAATGAATATTTTAGTGTGGAAAAATGATATATATTTATAGGGCAGTTGGATCCTTGTTGCCATTGTGGGAAGCGGAGAGTGGGGATTACATTCCTCTCCTTTCCGTTTCCCCATTAAGGTGTGGGATATACCACTTAATTGTTGGGATTTTCCCCCACCTAGTGTCATCTCTGGGAATCATGCCCTGCCTATTATGGTATGGTTTATGCTATGTATTTGTCCACATAAAATACTTAAAAATGAAAAATGTTATTGGTTATGCATTTGTGACGCTGCTAACCTTACTATGTAACCAATGCTGTATTTATATTCCGGATTTATAAATTGTATGACTGAATCTGTTGATTTTAAAGTTATGGGAATAGATTGCATATTTGACCATTTCCAAAATGGCGATTTGAGCATCACAGGTGCCGTTGCGCATGTGCAGGCACATGAATTATGGGAAGACTTCTGACATCACAGACATGCTCAGTGGAATCATATGGACGCTGAGGACATAGCATGCAGCGATATTTGGAACATGTGAGTGCGATTCCCATTAGGATGCGACACCTGGAACCATTTAATTATTTATGTATTTTCACTTATATTGTGCACAATATTTAATATGCATTATTGTTATAATGGTGTTTTATAAAAAATCACATGTGTATGTGGATCGCCCCCAGGCGCAGGGCAGTGGGGTACTCGGTACCGGGTCCCTCTGTCTCGGTTCTGGGGATTTCACGGTGTCCCGACCCGGTCCGTGGCCCTGCTAAGGGGCGCCCAATTAAAGGATGTAGTTTGTCAAGTGTTCGTGACGCCACCTGTGGTGTTCGGTCAGGGTGACCGACGCTGCTTAGGGGTCCGCTGGGGTGATGTTATGGCAGCTAGATGGAATACCTTCCCACAGGTGAAGTATGTCCCCGGGGCTTCCCAGTAAGGTAAATGATGATGGTGAATGCGCAGTAAATAACGAGGACACAGGGTTGCAGTCTCTTTACCTTTTACTGTAGACTTCAGCGTCCACCATCCAGAGCACTCCTAACAGGGCAGGCTGAATCCGGCCGGTCCGAAGGCACATCCAGAGTTCCCTTTGCAGGTGGAAATCAGTAGCCTTCCTACTAGCGCCTGTGTGTTTTAGTACTTCCCTGCTGAGCACCACGGGATAGTCCTCACAACTGTCGTGTATGTTTCTGATATTCTGTCTCCGTCCCCCAGATGGTATGGATAGGATGACCCGTATGACGGGGTAGGCCTGGAGCTATTTTATAGGGACCCTAGAGACGCCCCTCTCCTACAATTTGCCTCCGTTGTCTTCATTAGGTTAAAGGTTGGGCAGCCAACTTGGAATTAACTGTCCTGCCGTAGTTTGAAGTAATGCGTAGAGTCTATTACTCCCTCGGTGTTCCGGCCACCGGCTACGCGCCTCAGAAAGATGTTGCCGATCTTAAGGCAGAACTCCTCCCGGTATTATCTCCTTGTGCTGTGATCTTGTTTCTCACTTCTCCACAATATACTCCGCTTCTTGTCCTTTCTTAGGATGCTGCCGCAATGAGGTGCAGGCGCAGCTCCGTAACGTTCTATTTCTCGCTCAGTCTCTGCCAGGATCCCACCCCTGACAGGGACCTCTGTCTGCAGCTCAGATGTTCCTCCTTCTCTCCCTGTCTGCCTGACAGGTCTTTCCTGGGTCTCACCCAGTAGCGTTCTCCTCTAACTTCCTATCCAACCCCCAGTTTTACCCGTGTGAGGAGTGGCCTAATACATAGAACCCTTTGCTCCCCCTGGTGGTTGGAGTGTGAAGTGTAGTGTGTGACTGTGATACCTGGTCAGGTGAACTCCTTTAGTGCCATCAGACGTACCATCACTCCCCCTGGTGGAAGAGTGACAATACTGCAACGATCAGGACTCTGGGGCGCTGCACTCCCCCCCCCCCCCCCGTTAAATCCAGTACTCCCGGACTGGGAAAAGAAGAACAACAATACATGTTAGCAAAAGACATACAAAATTTTTGGAATGCTGTAAACAAGTAAATATAACAGTGCTTCCCTTTATGGGAGGTGAGGACACTTGAACGTTGCAAACAAAAACATATTTAAGATTTTAAATAACACTTATTAATTAACTAACTATAAATAACTGTTATTACCCAGCCGGGCATACTATCTACTAAGTGCAAACTTTTTCTTTTAAGGGCGTATACCCACTAAAGGCATGCTGTAAAACTCAAAAGTACAAACTAACATTTTCTTTATTTTTCTCTTTTACTTTCACATATGCAGGATTATCTGTCTACCCCTCCGGGCCTACTGCATCTTTCTTCAGCTTTTCTCTCATAAAATCCTAGTAATTACTCTAACTTCAGTTTTATTCAAAGAACATTATCAACATTTCTATTCCTTATCACTATCTTTCTAACTACATACTATCACTATATAAAACATTATTACTATATATCTATTTAAGGCAACATTATCATGTTTTAAGCTAAGTGCAACAATTGAACATCCCCTTTAAGGGGAAACCAAGTCTCTTCTGAGGTAGTGCAAACCATCAATCTGCAAGTCAGTTTAAAGCAAGAACTTTCGCTCTGTAATCAGGAACAGTCTCTTCAAAAAGCTCTTCTTTTTGTAAAACCAGTAGGGAGCACCTTTAAGAAGGTGCAAACTATGTACAGCAACAGTTTGTAAATCATTCACCGTCCATGATTCAGCAGTCTTTTAGAACAATGATGAACTTGTGCAAAAAACATAAAACAATAGGGATCCCGGGTCAACAAAGGGATCCCTTTGAGAATTAACCCTAGACGGGTTTAGCAGCAAAACAACAGTTAAAGTTTTAAAATAACTATATACATTTCGGATTTCCGAGGTTTACTTGGGTAACAGCAAAGACCTTACCCTGCACACCATCCTCCCTGGCCGGGAAAGGGTAAAGTCCAAGTTCCGCACAGGGGTCCGCACAGCTTGTTCGGGAGCAGCGGTCGCTTCTGTTGCAGGCCCGGTCTCCTGGGCTTCCGGCGTCGCTAGGAAAGCGGCGCACCGCTGAACGTCCCGAGCCCACCAACTAGCCCGCTTCCGATACCGATCATAGGTCACGGCATCTCCAGGGCGCAGATCGCAGTCCGCATCATCCTCTGTGTGGCAGGGTTCCACCTCGTCTCAGTTGACGTGGACCCTCACGGGTAGTCCAATTTCTTGTATCAATCCCCTTCCTTCCCGGGGATTGAAGGCCACAATGACTCCCCATCTCGGCGAGGAGTCATTCAAGTCGTCCTTCAGGTCGATCGGGACCGTCTGTCGGGCCTCCTTTCTCCACGCAGCCACCAGGCGCCGCCGGTGTTCCATCCAGGGCAGGATCTTCAGATCCCGTTCCCGCGACTCACGACCCGGTGGTGGGGTCATTGGGTCCTCCGCGACCGGAGCGGGTGAAGAGGGGGACACGGGGCCTCCCCATAGGCAGCTCTGCGAAGGTCAGTCCCCTCGGCAACGGCAGATCCGGGTCCGTCTCTGGTGGTGAGGCCCCACGTCGGGCCAGAATGTCCCCACGTGGCTGCCTGGGGGTCGCCATGTTCGTCCCCTCCTCTCGGTCTTTTTCCTGCTCTCTCTTCTGAGGGCGGCCCCGTCTCTCAGGCCTCCGCCCCCCTTGGAGGATCAGGAGGCGGATCTTCTCAGTTTGTTCACGCCCACAACTCCACGCCCTTCTTCTTCTCCTGCGCTCCTCGTGGCGCTGTAATGGCGGCGGTTTTGGCGGGAATTCTTGGCGGCAAGTGGCAATACACAGTCTTTGCAATAAATCACAGTTCAAGCACAATTCTGGCACAGTTCTAAGGCACACATGACCAGATTTTCAGGCTTAAGTAGATCCTGTTCGTGACGCCAAAGTTGGATCGCCCCCAGGCGCAGGGCAGTGGGGTACTCGGTACCGGGTCCCTCTGTCTCGACCTATTGGTGGTCGAAACGTCATTTGCATTAAGGCGGAATAAAGTCCTTTTTTTATTACTACACCTGGATGGAGCGCTATTCTATTTTTTGATTGTCTGGACCATCCAAGAGGGTTCCTTGGACTTGGAACGGACGGCCCAATTCAGTGAGTGCTGTCAGCCTTTCTTTATGTATTGTGCTGGGAGTCCAGCAGGGCATAACCATTCGTACTTGTTCAGTTGGCCTATCTTGCCTTATTTGAGATTTTGTAGTATCCACATGCTGAGCAATTCTTCTTGGCTGTGACCAACCTTCACCCGTTAAAAGAAAGAGTTTCGATAACATTGTGTCTTGTCTTAATTATATGGGAAGTCTTTGGATAAATATGGTTAGTGGGTCTCAGCAGTCTAACAATTCCCCTTTCAGCCCAACAACTTGCCACTGCCAGTATGTTTGATGTGCCATCTTGATAAATGAAAGCCGAAAGTGTTTATACAGAGCAGGGAGCAGCAGCCAGCCACACAATTATCACACCCAACGTGTTTCAAACTGCTTAAGAGTCATTGGGAAACGACCTCTCACAGATGATCAAACACAAGTCAACATGATGATAGAAGATTACTGGGCTGGGATGAGGCAGATAAATAGAACTTCTTAACACTAGGTCATTACATAATCATCTGTTTATTTTAGAGGATGAAACCTATTCACTGACAAACTAATGAGGATGGGAAACAAGGATTATTTTTGAATTGCATTCATCATTAATTTACATAAATATATTTATATATTGTAAAAAACTAAACTGACAAGCGGGTCCTAGCAAACTGAAATGAACGTACAGTGCAGGTTGCTGCAACAACATTGCTATAGCATACAGCTAAGGTATATGTGAACATTGAATATGTGAATTGGAACTCCTTTACTACTGTATAGACTACACTTATAAAGTTGAGGAACTTAGTGCACAGGTTGGTCAATGGTATGGACCTATCTGCCAATCAGAAGGTAACCCGTGTAGATGACAATCTACACCAAGAAATTTACCTCTCCTGGGCTGAAGACTACAAATTTAAAGGGTGGGTGGGATCCAATTGTGTTTGTTTGAATCCAATAGCAATGCAGTCACAGCAACATGCGCCTGTACTGTACCTAATTTTCATTTTGCTTGGAGGTGCTTGTCAATATAGTTTTCTTTTCAGTGTACATTTCAAGGTAAGTGATTACCTCCATATTGGCTACACACTGTTCTCATCTTTCGAAGGCTGTTTTTAATTAGAGCTATCTAGTCTTTAAATATTAAATAGTGGTCAAGGATAAGAAAGTCTCTTCTACAGTAGAAGTCATCATCATCCTCTTCTGCTTCATGTGGGGGACACATCCTATGTCATCCACACAGTGTTCCCCATCGCTATCCTGCACAGGAGTACTTCTCTCTTCCCGGCTGAGGGAAGAACAAAGTCCTGTATTGCGCATGGGCGGTGAAAGACCAAAGAATGCCGGCGCATGCGCACTACAATACTTTGCTCTGCTCTCAACAGAGGACAGCGATTGCAAGAAGATAGGAGGCGTCAGACCTAGACCAGTGATGCTCATTGGACTGGATCCCCAATAGGTGAGTATCATAAAAGGCCTTTTTTTGTTTTTCAAGGCAGCTTGGAGACTTACAGTTGTGCTCAAAAGTTTACATACCCCAGCAGAATTTTTGCTTTCTTGGCCTTTTTTCAGAGAATAGGAATGATAACACCAAAACTTTTTCTCCACTCATGGTTAGTGGATGGGTGAAGCCATTTATTGTCAAACTACTGTTTTTTCTCTTTTTAAATCATAATGACAACCCAAAACATCTGACTCACTGACACTGCTCACCTCTGTGCCTGCTCCTCGACCGTCCGTGTGCTAAATGCCTGCTGTTGGAGGAACATGCCAGGTGGCCGCAGGTATTCAGCAATGTCAGTTTTTTTTCAAAGTGCCCTCCTTTCTGGGAGGCAGGACATAATGCCCTAGCTGGGTACCTACCCGTCGTCCCAGCCTTGATATTGAGCTATGGGCTCTATAATCACTTCCAGGACTCCTTGTTCTACTTATGATGATAATAGTTCTTAAAGTCATTGGCTGCATATTTGGGGTTGTTGTCCTGCTACAGAATAAATTTGGAGCAGATCAAATGCCTCCCTGATGGTATTGCATGATGAATAAGTATCTGCCTCTATTTCTCAGCATTCAGAACACCATCAATTTTTACCAAATCCGCAACTCTATTTGTTGAAATGCAGCTCCAATCTTGCAAGGTAGCTCCACCATGTTTCACTATTATTTGCAGACACTCATTTCTGTATGTAAATACAATGTATAGACAAAAAGTTGGGACACGTACTCATTATACCTTCACCTACTTTTATGGCATCCTAATTTAAACACATAGCCAGTAAAAAGGTCCCCCTTTTGCAGCTTATATGGCTTCTACTCTTTTGAGAAGACTTGCTACAAAATTTTGGAGTGTGCCTGTGAGCATTTTTGCCCATTCATCCAGAAGAAAATTTGTGAGATCAAATGTTGTATGAGAGGGTCTGTCTTTCAATCTCGCTAGTTCATTCCAAAGATATTTAATGGGGTTGAGGTCTGGGCTCTGTGTGGGCCAATCAAACTTACCCAACCTGAACTTGCTTTGAGCACTGGGACACTGTCATAATGGAATAGAAAAGACTAAGAGGCTTTCCCAAACTGTTCCCACTACGATGGGTCCTATGTATTCTTGTAGCACATGTAGTAGTCAAATGGCCCAACAGTGTTTGTGCTGTTTTGGCTATTAGGAGTAAAGCCGTATAGCTGTAACATGTTGCCTTCACAAGTGTCCATATATTAAGCTGACAGATGAACTTCGATAAGAAGATGTGACAGAAAAATCTGTTCCATATTAGTTTGACATTTATGGCATAACAAATCAATAAGCCATAAATGTCCATGACGGGGAAGGCAATATAGGTGGCTAGCCCTGTTTACACACAAAATCAGAAGCTTTGAATATGCTCCAACTGAGCTCCAATGTGGTGCCACAGTGCCACGCCTCATTACTTGGCTCCTGTACAGTCTTGTACACCCATTTAAATCACATATAGAGCATAAGCTTGTTCTAAACTGGGTTACCAGACACTGCACAAATAAAGCGTGCATTATGGAAGTGTGTATTGTAAATGGCACTGTGCCTAAGCATCAGTTTGCAACAGGGTATATGGAAAGCCGTAAGAAAACAAGATTAGTCAGGACATGAAGTTTGGAGGACACAGAGATAAGTACTGCTCACATGGAGGTTACACATTGCTTTACTCTTCTTTGTCCTGTGTAAATATAAATAAGCATTTTCTGATAGATGTCCTCAATGACAAGAAGTATACTCTGAGCAGGTTCCTCACTATTCACACTAAGCATTGGGGAACCCACCACTGAGACCACCACTATTCCTGAGAATTTATGTTCCCAAATCTCCTATGCGAATAGAATGATAGCTCTCACCTGTGACCACCACTCTATTAACTTCTGGCTATCTTCATCAGCCCAATAGATGTAGTTGGAACAGTGTTCACACATGCACAATGCTACTTTATTTAATCAGGGGATTTTAAAAACCCCTTTCTCAGTATGAATGGACATTCAAGTGGTTAGACCCTCAATGATTAGATATTAGTGATGTGCGAATGTGCTCGGGTAACTTGGACGTGCTCGATTATTCTGTTCGAGTCTCTGCAACTGCATGTTTTGCAGCTGTTAGGCTAAGTTCACATTAGAGTTCGGGGGCTTTGCGGAGGGCTGCGTACTTCCTCCTTTAAGCCCCGCCTACTTCCGCAAACTTCTGCATGCGTCCTGCGTACCTATCTTTAACATTGGGACATGAGGATGTATGCAGATGTATGCGGATGCGTTGTTTTGATGCGCCCGCCGACCGAACAGGAACGCAACAAGTCTAGTTTCCAAAATGGTGTCACTTATGGGCGTTGTCCACTGTTTAGGCACATCAGGGGTCTCCATATGCGACATGGCATCTGCTAATTATTCCAGCAAGTTTTACATTCAAAAAGTCAAATGGTGCCCCTTCCCTTCTGAGTCCTGCCCTGTGCCCAAACAGTAGATTTCCCCCACATATAGGGTATCGGCATACTCAGGAGAAATTGCACAACAAATTGTATGGTCTATTTTCTACAGTTACCCTTGTGAAAGTATAAAACATTAGGTCTAAAGGAAAATTTTTGTGAAAGAAAAGTAAATGTTTATATTTTCCTTCCACATTCCAAAAATCTGAAGGGTTAATAAACTTATTGAATGTGGTTTTGAGTACCTTGAGGGGTGCAGTTTTTAGAATGATGTCACTTTTTGGTATTTTCTGTCATATAGGCCCTCAGAGTCACTTCACATGTGAGGTGATTCCTAAAAAATGGTTTTGCAAATTTTGTTGTAAAAATGAGAAATCACTGGTCAATTTTTAAGCCGTATAACTTCCCAACAAAAAAAATATCTTTCAAAAATTGTGCTGATGTAAAGTAGACATGTGGGAAATGTTATTAACTATTTTGTGATATAACTCTCTGATTTAAGGGCATAAAAATTAAAAGTTTGAAAATTGCGAATTTTCAAAATTTTTGCCAAATTTATTTTTTTTCCACAAATAAACACAAGTCACATCAAAGAAATTTTACAACAATCATGAAGTACAATATGTCATGAGAAAACAAACTCAGAATAAGTGAGATTCATTGATGCATTCTAGAGTTATGACCTCATAAATTGACAGTGGTCAGAATTGTAATAATTGGCCTTGTCAGTGTTAGGCGTCGGGATTCTCCTGCTGCGTGGGATAGATCCCAAGCATCATCTGGTACTGTGGTCTCACTATTAGGTCCGGCCACTGCGGGTGCTGCTCAGCACAGACATTGGTCCCAGTGTCTTGCTCAGGCTCGTGGTATACGTTTGGTTACTGCTGGCTCTCCAGTCAAGTCTATTGTAACCAGTGATATTCGGGTGCAGCCTTGCGCTCTGGAGTCTAAGTCCAGAGATCACCTTACTGAGCATGCCAGCTATGTGGCAGCTTCTCATTGGTGGTCGGACGTTAGCTGCTCTGATGATGTGGCAGCACCGGATTGGCCCGCGTGTGAAGTCTCGACCGACTGGGCATGATTGTTTGGGGTGGAGCCAAGCATATAAAAGGCTCTCAGTGGCGCACGCGGGCGCTCTAGTGTCATTTATGTTTGGTGTGTGTGGGTGGATATGAGTAGCCTCACCTGGGCTGTGGGGTACTCGGTATCGGGTCCGGTGTCTCTTAACCCCTTCATGACCCAGCCTGTTTTGACCTTAATGACCTAGCCGTTTTTTGCAATTCTGACCAGTGTCCCTTTATGAGGTTATAACTCAGAATTGCTTCAACGCATCCTAGCGATTCTGAGATTGTTTTTTCGTGACATATTAGGCTTCATTTTAGTGGTAAATTTAGGTCGGTAATTTTTGCATTTATTTGTGAAAAAAATGGAAATGTCGTAATTTTCAAATTTTGAATTTTTATTCTGTTAAACGAGAGAGTTATGTGACACAAAATAGTTAATAAATAACATTACCCACATGTCTACTTTACATCAGCACAATTTTGGAAACAACATTTTTTTTTGCTAGGAAGTTATAAGGGTTAAAATTTGACCAGCGATTTCTCATTTTTACAACGAAATTTACAAAACCATTATTTTTAGGGACCACCTCACATTTGAAGTCAGTTTGAAGGGTCTATATGGCTGAAAATACCCAAAAGTGACACCATTCTAAAAACTGCACCCCTCAAGGTGCTCAAAACCACATTCAAAAAGTTTATTAACCCTTCAGGTGCTTCACAGCAGCAGAAGCAACATGGAAGGAAAAAATGAACATTTAACTTTTTAGTCACAAAAATGATCTTTTAGCAACATTTTTTTTATTTTGGGTGCGCAACAGGGCTCGGAAGGGAAGGAGCGCCATTTTACTTTTTCAATGAAAAATTGGCTCCAATCTTTAGCGGACACCATGTCGCTTTTGGAGAGCCCCTGTGTGCCTAAACATTGGAGCTCCCCCACAAGTGACCCCATTTTGGAAACTAGACCCCCCAAGGAGCTTATCTAGATGCATAGTGAGCACTTTGAACCCCCAGGTGATTCACAAATTGATCCGTAAAAATGAAAAAGTACTTTTTTTTCACAAAAAAATTATTTTAGCCTCAATTTGTTCATTTCCACATGGGCAACATGATAAAATAGATCCTAAAATTTATTGGGCAATTTCTCCTGAGTACACTGATACCTAACATGAAGGGGTAAACCACTGTTTGGGCACACGGCAGGGCTTGGAAGGGAAGGAGCGCCATTTGACTTTTTGAATGAAAAATTAGCTCCAATCGTTAGCGGACACCATGTCGTGTTTAGAGAGCCCCTGTGTGCCTAAACATTGGAGCTCCCCCACATGTGACCCCATTTTGGAAACTAGACCTCCCATGGAACTAATCTAGATGTGCGGTGACCACTTTAAACCCCCAAGTGCTTCACAGAAGTTTATAACGTAGAGCCGTGAAAATAAAAAATCATTTTTCTTTCCTCAAAAATTATGTTTCAGCAAGCAATTTTTTATTTTCACAAGGGTAACAGGAGAAATTAGACCCCAATAGTTGCTTCCCAGTTTGTCCTGAGCATGCTGGTACCCCACATGTGGGGGTAAACCACTGTTTGGGCATACGTCGGGGCTCAGAAGGGAAGTAGTGACGTTTTGAAATGCAGACTTTGATGGAATGGTCTGCGGGCGTCACATTGCGTTTGCAGAGCCCCTGATGTGCCTAAACAGTAGAAACCCCCCACAAGTGACCCCATTTTGGAAACTAGACCCCCCAAGGAACTTATCTAGACATGTGGTGAGCACTTTGAACCCCCAAGTGCTTCACAGAAGTTTACAATGCAGAGCCGTGAAAATAAAAAATCATTTTTCTTTCCTCAAAAATTATGTTTTAATAAGTAATTTTTTATTTTCACAAGCGTAACAGGAGAAGTGGACCCCAATGTTTGTTGCCCTTTTTGTCCTGAGTATGCTGATACCCTATATGTGGGGGTAAACCACTGCTTGGGCACACATCGGGGCTCGGAAGGGAAGTAGTGATGTTTAGAAATGCAGACTTTGATGGAATGGTCTGCGGGCATCATGTTATGTTTGCAGAGCCTCTGATGTGCCTAAACAGTAGAAACCCCCCACAAGTGACCCCATTTTGGAAACTAGACCCCCAAGGAACTTATCCAGATGTGTGGTGAGCACTTTGAACCCCCAAGTGCTTTACAGAAATTTATAACGCAGAGCCATGAAAATAAAAAATCATTTTTCTTTCCTCAAAAATTATGTTTCAGCAAGCAATTTTTTATTTTCACAAGGGTAACAGGAGAAATTAGACCCCAATAGTTGCTTCCCAGTTTGTCCTGAGAATGCTGGTACCCCACATGTGGGGGTAAACCACTGTTTGGGCATACGTCGGGGCTCAGAAGGGAAGTAGTGACGTTTTGAAATGCAGACTTTAATGGAATGGTCTGCGGGCGTCACATTGCGTTTGCAGAGCCCCTGATGTGCCTAAACAGTAGAAACCCCCCACAAGTGACCCCATTTTGGAAACTAGACCCCCCAAGGAACTTATCTAGACATGTGGTGAGCACTTTGAACCCCCAAGTGCTTCACAGAAGTTTACAATGCAGAGCCGTGAAAATAAAAAATCATTTTTCTTTCCTCAAAAATTATGTTTTAATAAGTAATTTTTTATTTTCACAAGCGTAACAGGAGAAGTGGACCCCAATGTTTGTTGCCCTTTTTGTCCTGAGTATGCTGATACCCTATATGTGGGGGTAAACCACTGCTTGGGCACACATCGGGGCTCGGAAGGGAAGTAGTGATGTTTAGAAATGCAGACTTTGATGGAATGGTCTGCGGGCATCATGTTATGTTTGCAGAGCCTCTGATGTGCCTAAACAGTAGAAACCCCCCACAAGTGACCCCATTTTGGAAACTAGACCCCCAAGGAACTTATCCAGATGTGTGGTGAGCACTTTGAACCCCCAAGTGCTTTACAGAAATTTATAACGCAGAGCCATGAAAATAAAAAATCATTTTTCTTTCCTCAAAAATTATGTTTTAGCAAGCAATTTTTTATTTTTGCAAGGGTAACAGGAGAAATTGGACCCCAATAGTTGTTGCCCAGTTTGTCCTGAGTATGCTGGTACCCCATATGTGGGGGTAAACCACTGTTTGGGCGCACGTCAGGGCTCGTAAGGGAGGGAGCACCATTTGACTTTTTGAACGCAAGATTGGCTGGAATCAATGGTGGCGCCATGTTGCGTTTGGAGACCCCTGATGTGCCTAAACAGTGGAAACCCCTCAATTCTAACTCCAACACTAACCCCAACACACCCCTAACCCTAATCCCAACTCTAGCCATAACCCTAATCACAACCCTAACCCCAACACACCCCTAACCACAACCCTAACCGTGACACACCCCTAACCCTAATCCCAACCCTAATCCTAATCCCAACCCTAACCACAACCCTAACCGCAACACACCCCTAACCCTAATCCCAACCCTAACCCAACCCTAACCACAACCCTAACCCCAACACACCCCTAACCATAACCCTAACCACAAGCCTAATCTTAACCCTATTTCCAACACTAGCCCTAATTCCAACCCTAATTCTAATTCCAACCCTAACCCTAAGGCTATGTGCCCACGTTGCGGATACGTGTGAGATTTTTCCGCTCCATTTTTGAAAAATCCGCAGGTAAAATGCACTGCGTTTTACCTGCGGATTTACTGTGGATTTCCAGCGTTTTTTTGTGCGGATTTCACCTGCGGATTCCTGTTGAGGAACAGGTGTAAAACGCTGCGGAATCCACACATAGAATTGACATGCTGCGGAAAATACAATGCAGCGTTTCCGCGCGGTATTTTCCGCACCATGGGCACAGCGGATTTGGTTTTCCATAGGTTTACATGGTACTGTAAACCTGATGGAAAACTGCTACGAATCCGCAGTGGCCAATCCGCCGCAGATCCGCAGCCAAATCCGCGCCGTGTGCACATAGCCTTAGGATATGTGCCCACGCTGCGGATTCCATTGTGGAATTTTCCGCAGTGGAATTGATAAATCCGCAGTGCAAAACCTCTGTGGTTTTTACTGCGGATTTATCACGGTTTCTAGTGCGGTTTCCGCTGCGGGTTTACACCTGCAGTTTTCTATTGGAGCAGATGTAAACCCGCAGCGGAATCCGCACAAAGAATTGACATGCTGCGGAATATAAACCGCTGCGTTTCCGCGCGTTTTTTTTCCGCAGCATGTGCACTGCGGATTTCATTTCCCATAGGTTTACCTTGTACTGTAAACTTATGGGAAACCGCTGCGGACCCGCAGCTGTGGAAACGCTGCGGTTCCGCAGCGAAATCCGCAGCGTGTGCACATACCCTAATTCTAACCCTAACCCTAATTCTAACCCTAATTCTAACCCTAACCCTAGCCCTAACCCTAATCCTAACCCTAACCCTAGTACTAACCCTAGTGTAAAAATAAAAGTAAATATATTTTCTTTATTTTTATTATTGTCCCTACCTATGGGGGTGATAAAGGGGGTTCATTTATTATTTTTTTATTTTGATCACTGTGATAGGTTTTATCACAGTGATCAAAATGTACCTAGAACGAATCTGCCGGTCAGCAGATTCGGCGGGCGCACTGCGCATGCGCCCGCCATTTTGGAAGATATCGGCGCCCATGGAGCAGACGGACAGACATCGGGAGGCTCAGTAAGTATGAGGGGGGGGGATCGGAGCACGGGGGATGATCGGAGCACGGGGGGAGCGGATAGGTGGACGGAGGGGAGCGGAGCACAGGACGGAGGACTGGGGAGGCGATCGATGGCAGTGGGGGGGGGGCATATCAGGGTTTCCAGCCATGGCCGATGATATTGCAGCATCGGCCATGGCTGGATTGTCTGCAGTGTGATTCCTAGAAGTGTGTCCTGAAAGTGTGAAGACAACAGTAGAATTAAAACCTGAAAGATGTATACAGACTGTGCCCTGCTACCTGCCACCATCGCACTCTAACAAGCATCTCTATTCTTCCGACAGGTATGCTCATCAACCCAGCTCCCCTGCTCTCCTGCTGTCTGTCTATGAAGTGCACATAGTACATCACCCAGCTTTGCACACAGACTTTCCTCTGCTCCTAGCATTCTCATGGTATGTTCATCCACCCAGCTCTCCTGCTCTCCTGCTGTCTGTCTATGAAGTGCACATAGTACATCACCCAGCTTTGCACACAGACTTTCCTCTGCTCCTAGCATTCTCATGGTATGTTGATCCACCCAGCTCTCCTGCTGTCTGTCTATGAAGTGCACATAGTACATCACCCAGCTTTGCACACAGACTTTCCTCTGCTCCTACATTCTCATGGTATGTTCATCCACCCAGCTCTCCTGCTCTCCTGCAGTCTGTCTATGAAGTGCACATAGTACATCACCCAGCTTTGCACACAGACTTTCCTCTGCTCCTAGCATTCTCATGGTATGTTCATCCACCCAGCTCTCCTGCTCTCCTGCTGTCTGTCTATGAAGTGCACATAGTACATCACCCAGCTTTGCACACAGACTTTCCTCTGCTCCTAGCATTCTCATGGTATGCCTTTCAGCTAACCCCAGCTTACCCTGTTTTATTTATGACCTTGTTTACTCTGGCTTGATTGTATGCATCTGGTCCACCCTTAATTCTCTGACCAAGATGAGCAGAGACCACTCCTCTCTGCTTCACACCTGAACGCACTTAGTTTTACATATATTGCATAGCTAAAGTCTGCAGTGTGATTCCTATAAGTGTGTCCTAAAAGTGTGAAGATAACAGTAGTATTAAAACCTGAATTGAACCTGAAGGGAACTGAAGGTAACTGGCCAGTCACTGTAAACAATGTTTCTGTTTGTTTTCACTTTCACCCATATAATCCTTCACTTTCTGCTAACTCCCATAATCCCCACACCAAGTAAGGAACTGTTTATCTCTGCTTCAATCCTCCCCATCCATCTCACCTCCTCCTCAGAACTGTTCATTATCATACAATCCTCTGCCTCCAAACACAGACAGCTCCCTCATGCCCTCTCCTGCTCCGACCTGCTAACACTTTCCCTGCTCCTTCTCATTGCTGGTGATATCTCTCCAAATCCTGGTCCTCCTCACCACATTCCCACAGTCATTTCTACCTCCCATCCACGCTCTATCACAAACTTCCATAACCTCTCTAACCTTATACCCATTCGCCCAGCCCCCGCTTCCCCAGTCCTACTAACAGGAGCTCTGTGGAACGCTCGCTCTGTCTGCAACAAGCTTTCCTACATCCATGATCTTTTTGTTACTACCAAACTTTCATTCCGCACCATCACCGAAACCTGGCTCACCCCTTCTGACACAGCCTCCCCTGCTGCACTCTCTTACGGTGGCTTCCACCTTTCTCACACACCCTGCCCCAGCAGCAAACATGGCGGAGGAGTTGGTTTTCTCCTGTCAGATAACTGGTCCTTCACCCCAATCCCACTGCCACCCTCTGTTACCCTCCCTTCCTTTGAGGTGCACTCTATGCGCATCTACTCCCCCTCCAACCTCCAACTGGCTGTCATTTACCGCCCCCCAGGGCCAGCCACCACCTTCTTTGACCACTTCACTACCTGGCTACTTCATTTCCTTTCTGCGAACATCCCCACTATCATCATGGGCGACTTCAACATCCCCATTGACAATTTCCTCTCAGCTGCCACTAAACTTCTATCTCTCACTTCCTCCTTCGGCCTCACTCAATGGTCTTCTGCAGCCACTCACAAAGATGGTCACACACTGGACCTCATCTTCACCCGCCTCTGCTCCCTATCTAACCTCTCTAACTCACCTCTTCCTCTCTCTGACCACAACCTTCTCACATTCTCTTCCCTCTCCACTCCATGTCTACAATCCCCACCCCACAAACTTTCACACCCTCGCAGAAATCTTAAACATCTTGACCTACATTCATTCTCTGAATCCCTCCTCCCTCTCACAGACATAAGTTCCTTACACAATGCGGATGACGCAGCCGCTCTATATAACACCACAATAGCTGTAGCTTTGGAATCTGCTGCCCCACTTACACATACCAAAGCTCACAATATCAACAGACAACCCTGGCACACCAGCCTGACCAAAGAACTGAGGCGAGCTTCCAGGGCTGCTGAGCGCAGATGGAAAAGATCCCACTCCAACGAGCACTTCATCGCATTCAAACAGTCCCTCACTACTTTCAAGACCACACTCGCCACAGCTAAACAAGCCTACTTCTCATCTCTCATATCCTCCCTGTCTCACAACAATAAACAGTTATTCAACACCTTTAATTCTCTCCTCCGTCCCCCAGCACCTCCTCCCTCCCCACTTATTTCAGCTGAAGACTTTGCCTCATTTTTCAAGTAGAAGATTGATAACATCAGAGACAGTTTTGGTCAACAACCCCCAGAGCCCTTCCTCCCAACTTCCCAGCCCTCCACCTTCCAAACCAACTTCTCCACCATTACAGAAGATCAACTCTCCACTCTACTCTCAAAATCGCATCTCACCACCTGTGCACTTGACCCGCTCCCATCCCACTTCATCCCAATCCTCACCACAGTCTTCATCCCAACCCTAACCCATCTCTTCAACCTATCACTAACAACTGGTGTTTTCCCCTCAAGCTTTAAACATGCCTCCATCACACCTATCCTCAAAAAGCCCTCTCTTGACCCATCCTCTGTATCTAGCTATCGCCCTATATCACTTCTCCCTTATGTCTCCAAACTACTGGAACAACACGTCTACCTTGAACTGTCCTCCCATCTCTCTTCTTGCTCCCTCTTTGACCCCTTACAATCTGACTTCCGGTCTCACCATTCCACTGAAACTGCCCTAACTAAGGTCACCAATGACCTCTTAACCGCCAAGAGCAAGCGACACTACTCTGTCCTCCTCCTCCTCGACCTGTCGGCTGCCTTTGACACAGTGGACCATTCCCTATTATTACAGACCCTCTCATCCCTTGGCATCACAGACTTGGCCCTATCCTGGATCTCATCATACCTAACTGACCGGACATTCAGCGTCTCCCACTCACACACCACCTCCTCACCTCGCCCCCTATCTGTCGGAGTCCCACAAGGTTCAGTCCTTGGGCCCCTGCTCTTCTCCATTTACACCTTTGGCCTGGGACAGCTCATAGAATCTCATGGCTTTCAGTATCACCTCTATGCTGATGACACACAGATCTACATCTCTGGACCAGATATCACCTCCCTACTAACCAGAATCCCTCAATGTCTGTCCACTATTTCATCCTTCTTCTCAGCTAGATTTCTGAAACTTAACATGGACAAAACAGAATTCATCATCTTTCCCCCATCTCACGCGCCCCCCCCAACGAACTTATCCATTACAGTACATGGCTGCCCACTCTCCCCAGTCCCACAAGCTCGCTGCCTCGGGTTAATCCTTGACGCTGATCTCTCCTTCAAACCACATATCCAAGCCCTTTCCACTTCCTGCCGACTTCAACTCAAAAATATTTCACGAATTTGTACATTCCTCAACCAAGAATCTGCAAAAACCCTAGTCCATGCCCTCATCATCTCTTGCCTTGACTACTGCAACCTCCTGCTCTGTGGCCTCCCCTCTAACACTCTCGCACCCCTCCAATCTATTCTAAACTCTGCTGCCCGACTAATCCACCTGTCCCCCCGCTATTCCCTGGCCTCTCCCCTCTGTCAATCCCTTCACTGGCTCCCCATTGCCCAGAGACTCCACTAACCATGACGTACAAAGCCATCCACAACCTGTCTCCTCCATACATCTGTGACCTCATCTCCCGGTACTTGCCTACATGCAACCTCCGATCCTCACAAGATCTCCTTCTCTACTCCCCTCTTATCTCCTCTTCCCACAATCGTATACAAGATTTCTCTCGCGTATCACCCCTACTCTGGAACCCTCTACCACAACACACCAGACTCTCGCCTACCATCGAAACCTTCAAAAAGAGCCTGAAGACCCACCTCTTCCGACAAGCCTACAACCTGCAGTAACCACCGATCAACCAAACCGCTGCATGACCAGCTTTATCCTCACCTACTGTACTCTTACCCATTATGTATACAACTCCTTGCATGTAAAGCGCCATGGAATAAATGGTGCTATAACAATAAATAATAATAATAATTTCACCATTTTCATAGGTGAAATATTACAAATTGCTCTGATTGGCTGTTTTACTTTCAACAGCCAATCAGAGCGATCATAGCTATGAGGGGGTGAAGCCACCCCCTCTGGGCTGAAGTACCACTCCCCCTGTCCCTGCAGATCGGGTGAAATTGGAGTTAACCCTTTCACCCGATCTGCAGGGACGCGATCCCTCCATGACACCACATAGGCGTCACAGGTCGGATTGGCACCGACTTTCATGACGCCTACGTGGCGTCACAGGTCGGGAAGGGGTTAAAGGGGATGTCACGGTGGCTGCGACCCGGTCTGCGGCCCTTGGTGCTCAATTAAATGGGAAAGGTCTTTAAAGGGAAAATAAAGTCTATTGTTCGTGACGCCACCTGTGGTATTCGGTCAGTAGGGACCGACGCTGCATAAAGGGGTTCTCTGTGGAGATGTTGTTGCAGCAAGATGGTAACACTTCCCACAGGTGAAGCGGGGTCCCCAGGGCTCCCAAGGTGTGTGGCAAAGATGGTGTATGCCGACAAATAAGTGGAGGACAGAGTTTGCAGTCTTTTACCTGGTTTACTGATGGTAGCAGTCCTCAGTCCAGGGTACCAGGTGTAGGGTAGTTGTAGTCCGGCCGGCTTGGAGGCAATAAGGGATCCCACTTCAGGTGAGATCCGTAAGCCTTTCCTACTTGTGCTAGATGGCGGAGTCCCCACTGCTTAAAGCTTGCTGACAGGGTCCCCTCTCTCCTGTCTTAAGACAGATGTCTATACGATAGGCAGTTTGAGCCTGTTTATAGAATCTCTTAGATGACCCAGCTCTTAAGTTTACTGCTTCATCTCAGACTTGTTACAGGCAATTGACATATAGTCCTATGCACTCCGGTTCTGTTGCACGTCCTGGAGAACAACACGACCTCGGGCTCCCGATACCCGGCTTCTGCCCTCTGGCTCTGAGGGTGTCCTTCCACTATTCCCCTGCTGAGCCTCTTCCTCCACTGTCTTCCCTTAAAGCTCCTCACTATTCAACTCCTTCAAGTTCTCACACTTTCCAGAGGCCACAGCTCCCACTTGGCTGTATAGCCCCTCTGTCTCTTCTAGACTCACTCCTCTACAACTGGCTGGCTCCTCCTCCAGACCAGGATCCATATAGCTAAGGGACGCTCCCCTGAATCCGGGTTCAGAACTCCCCCTCCTGGCCTAGATTCAGATGTGTTGAATGTAAGTGCCTTACCTGATAGAAAGAATCCCCCTTGCCTCCAAGCGTGACATCACCCTCCCCGAAGGCAACATCACTGAAGCAATCGGCCACATGGGGTGCTGCAGATACTCTACCACTCTGTCTGCACATTTGTGAGTCTTTGCTCTTAGACTGTACATGCTGGCAGGCAGGTTGCACACTTATGCGGTTTCGTACCTATGGCTCAACGCCCGAGTCCTTAGTTTTCTACATGTTTAGGGTGCTAATCAGGCACAGGTTCAGCAGAGCCAGGACTGGGGTAACTAGCCGCTTGGCTTAGCATCTGTTGTGTTCATGTGCGCGATTGGCACAGCTCAGTTACAGAGCAAGCTCAACCCTTATGCCATACTTCTCGGTGAAACTAACAGGGTATAGCACTTTGCATACTCGTGCCGCACCTCTCGGTGAAATAACTGAGCTTGGTACTCACAGAGTGGCATTAACTCAGTGTGTTCAAGGTAATGCTTGATGTTTAGTTCCATAATTATTCACACTAGCAGCAGGATTCATCCCTGTATGGTGGACCCTGGCATGCGATTGCACTTTATTTATAATTTATTTTAGTGCAATCCACCAACCCTAACAGTCAGGAAGGTGAAAACAGGCTTCAGGGTGAAGGGGTTAATAAAATCCTGTAAATACTTATATAAAGGTGCCCAGATCTCTGGCCTGCACAATCTAGCCATCTTCAATGTCTTTATGTTTCTTCGATGCAGCTGTAGATTGCACAGTTGATTGTACCCTAAATAGCAACACAGAGGACCGTGAAAGACTGAGAACCGATAAGGAAAAAAAAGGATCCTCCAAAAATAGTGTCTAAAAAGTATTGATTTTTATTTAACAATTATTTTTAAAAAGAACATAATTAAAAAAGGAGATGGCTACACATACAAACTGAAAACAAACAATACAATGTGCAGAGGTTATTTTTAAGCATCGCTCCATTTATAGGGGTTTGTACATATAGAGCCTGTACACTAGTAACTACCTAACATTGATGGAAATATATGCTGCGTCCTAATCACACTAACAATGCAATATACATTATAATGAACATTCAAGACAGTAAGGGTTAATATGCAAGAAACAAAATGCTGAGTGCTTAAAGGGAACCTGTCACCCCCAAAATCGATGGTGAGGTAAGCTCACCGGCATCAGGGGCTTATCTACAGCATTCTGTAATGCTGTAGATAAGCGCCCGATGTTACCTGAAAGAGGAGAAAAAGAGGTTACAATATACTCACCCAGGGGCGGTCCCGCTGCGGTCCGGTCAAATGGGTGTCTCAGGTCCGCTCCTGTGCCTCCTATCTTCATTCCATGACGTCCTCTTCTGGTCTCCACGCCGCAGCTTCGGCGCAGGCGTACTTTGTCTGCCCTGTTGAGGGCAGAGCAAAGTACTGTAGTGCGCAGGCGCCCGGCCTCTCTGACCTTACCGGCGCCTGCGCACTGCAGTACTTTGCTCTGCCCTCAACAGGGCAGACAAAGTATGCCTGCGCCGAAGCCGCGGTGCGGAGACCAGAAGAGGACGTCATGGAATGAAGATGGGAGGCGCTGTACCGGACCTGAGATGCCCATCGGAGCGGGACCGCCCCTGGGTGAGTATAATCTAATGTCTTTTTCTCCTCTTTCAGGTAACATCGGCAGCTTATCTACAGCATTACAGAATGCTGTAGATAAGCCCCTGATGCCGGTGAGCTTACCTCACCATCGATTTTGGCACCCCAAATGCAGGGCAGCGGGGTACCCGGTACCGGGTCTCTCTCTCTCGGTTCTGGGGATGTCACGGTGGCCTGACCCGGTCCGTGGCCCTGCTAAGGGGCGCCCAATTAAAGATGTAGGTGACGGTGTAGGTCGCAGTAAATGACGAGGACACAGGGTTGCAGTCTCTTTACCTCTTTACTGAAGGCTTCGGCATCCTCAATCCAGAGCACTGCTAACAGGGCTGGCTGAGACCGGCCGGTCCGAAGGCACATCCAGAGTTCCCTTTGCAGGTGGAAATCAGTTGCCTACCTACTAGCGCCTGGGTGTTGTAGTACTTCCCTGCTGAGCACCACGGGATAGTCCTCACAACTGTCGTGTATGTTTCTGTTCTTTCTCTCCGTCCCCCAGATGATATGGATAGGACGCACCCGTATGACAGGGTAGGCCTGGAGTTATTTTATAGGGACCCTAGAGATGCCCCTCTCCCACAATTGCCTCCGTTGTCTTCATTAGGTGATTAAGGTGAGGCAGCCAACCTAAAATTAACTGTCCTGCCGTTGGTTTGAAGTAATGCGTAGAGCCCAATACTTCCTCGGTGTTCCGGCCACCGGCTACGCGCCTCAGTAGGATGTTGCCGATCTCGGGGCACGACTCCTACTGGTTCTATCGCCTTTGTGCTGTGATCTCGTTTCTCACTTCTCCACAATATACTTTGCTTTGTGTCCTTTCTTAAGATGCCGCCGCAATGGAGTGCAGGCGCGGCTCCGTAACAATCTGTCCTTTCGCCAGGCCTCTGTCAGGATCCCACCCCTGACAGGAACCCCCCTGAATCTTCCCAAGCAACGCTCTTCTCTCACTAGATGTTACCTGGGCAAAACCCAGTCAGCTTCTCCCTAACTTCCTATCCAACCCCCAGTTTTACCAAAGTGGGAGGAGAGGCCTAATACATAGAACCCTTTGCTCCCCCTGGTGGCCGGAGTGTGAAGTGTAATGTGTGACTGTGATACCTGGTCCTCCCCCTGGTGGCCGGAGTGTGAAGTGTAATGTGTGACTGTGATACCTGGTCAGGTGAACTCCTTTAGTGCCATCAGACGTACCATCACTCCCCTTAGTGGCGGAGCGACAGTACTGCAACGACCAGGTCTCTGGGGCGCTGCACATATACATGATGCTGGAGACTGTCTCAGGTGTGTAGTGCAAACCAGACGGCTTGGATATTAAAAATAGGTTCTCAGAGTGTATAGTTGGTCTGAACTCTCAATCTTCAGGAGAGAATCACCCCTGGCAAATAGGAAGTCGGATGATGAGTACCGCACTCCTGAACAATAAGCCTGAGAACAACCCTTTAAGTAAGAATTTATTGTTTGACTAAATACATTAGTGGTGCATTAACATATCTGATCATTTCAAAGGAAATCTAAAACCAGTAGTTAAAGAAACATATTACAAGGTCCTTAAATATGGTGGGCCCACACACACGTTGGCTAAATAGTGGGATGGACATACACACACGCTTGCTTTTGCACAGTTGAATCTCCATTTTAGGCCTGGTCACACTTGCGAGTGTGATGCGAGAAACTCGCGCAAGTCTCTCACATCAATACCCGGCACTGCTGCTGGCACTCGGGACCGGAGCGTGCGGCTGCATGTATTTCTATGCAGCTGAACGCTCCGAACCCCGCTTTACACTTCTCCACAACTTTTTCCCTGACCTGTCTGGTGTGTTACTTTTCATGATACTGTTTGATCTCTAATAATCTTCATTTTTAGCACTGCAGCCTTGCAGCTCTGGAGTCCTGGGTTCAAATCCCACCTTGGACAACATCTGCAAGGAGTTTGTATGCTCTCCCCGTGTTTGCGTGGGTTTCCTCCCACATTTGAAAAGACATACTGATAGGGAATTTAGATTGTGAGCCCCATCAGGGACAGTGATGATAATGTGTGCAAACTGTAAAGCGCTGCGGAATATGTTAGCGCTATATAAAAAGTTAAGATTATTATTATTATCTCTAATGTTCTCAAATAAACCTCCGAGGCCTTCACAGAACAACTGTAGTTATACTGAGAATGAATTACACTCAGGTGGACTCAATTTGTGTATTATGTGACTTCTGGAGGCAATTGATCAATCAGGATTTTATCTAGGAGTATCAGGCTATGTGCACACGTAGGAAAAGTGATGCAGAATTTTCTGCACAAAATCTGCATCTCCTGGCAGAATCCGCAGTCACGGATTTGCCGAAGTTTTTATGCGGATTTTGTGCGGATTTGCCACGGAATTGATGCAGATTTTGTGCTGATTTTCTGCGTTTTTTGCCACTGCGGATTTCTATCATGGAAGGGTGCAGAAACGCTGCAGATCCGCACAAAAGAAGTGACATGCACTTCTTTTAAATCTGCAGCAATTCCGCACTGATTTTTCTGCACCATGTGCACAACTTTTTTTTTTTACATTGATTTGCATGGTACTGTAAATCACAGTGCGGATCTGCAGCCTTTCTGCGTAGAAAAATCTGCTGCGGATCCTTGCAAATCAGCATCATGTGCACGTAGCCTCAGACTACAGGGGGCTGATTAAAAATGCACGCCACAATTTTTAGATTATTTTTAAAATATTTATAAAATTCTGTATCATTTATCCTTTACACTTCACGAATAATTGCTACTTTGTGTTGGTTATACCACATTAAATCCCAATAAACTACATTTAAGTTTGTGGATGTAACATGAAAAAATGTGGAAATATATGCAGCGCCCCAGAGTCCTAGTCCTTGCATATACATGGGGTATGAAATTATGAATACTTTTTCAAGGCACTGTATATCTTTAGAATAGAATTTCTTCTTTTGGGTCATTATAGTACTCCATGGTATGTTTGTTATTTCCAACATCTGTAGAATCCATTTTGTTATTCACCTTCTTTTTCTTCTTTCTTCTACTGTTTCAAGGATAATTGTCTTTCTCCAGAAAGAAGAGTCTTTTTTCTCCAATGTCCAAGAACTATTTCTATCTGGTCATTTGTACTTTAAATGGATTTAGTCAGGGATCAACAAATCATTTGGATTATTCATTATTCTGCTTGGCCTTTTAACTTTTGCTTATTTTTTGCACCTTGACAAATCTGCAGTTCGCTCCTTCACTGAAGCTGCAGTAATCTGTGGAGATAACAAGATAGGCTGCCTGGATTGCAGTTATATTATCAGTATTTTCTCCTATGGGGCTCTTGATCTATCTGCTCACATGTGCATATAAAAATAAATCATCAGATTTTCATCCAGAAAAAAAATCGAACAATTTTTCACCTTTATCGCCATCCATATGTCATTTGTGTGGCATTCGTTCAGTTTCCTATGCTGATAATTGCAATGTATCCATAAAATCAGCTGCTTCCGTATGGGATCTTAATTTTTTTCAAACCTATAGACTTGAATAGATGAGTCTCTTCCGAAATACGGGAGAGATTACTGCATGCTGTGACTTTTTTTTTTTCACATCGATGTTTGGTCAGCTGAAAAAGAAAAAAAAAATATATATATATGAAAAACACACCTCTGAATGAGTCCTTAGGGTCATTATCCTAATTCTGCTTTGCAAAATAAATGAATCATAAATGAAACATTCTATTTTCTATTCTGGTTGAACAGCAATGACATTGATACAGGCATTTCTATTCCTTGGAGCACAGTCTCAGTGTGGCTTCTGCTTTTTTATCTTCTACCTCCCACAATCTGCCTCCATTCCCCAGCACTTGTGCTTTATCTCCCTCCCAGCTCATGTCCCTCCTTTTTTCTGCTTTCTTGGGAGTGTTCATGTCTTCTCAGCGTCTTAGGTGACTTGCCAAGTGTTTGTGTAGTTGTAGCAGTGAGCTGAGCACCAGACACTGCTTCCTCTCCACTGCTCTCATTGTCACACCAGCTCTGATGTCATTACCTGGACATAGGGGACCAAGAACATTTCACACCTGTTCCTACAGAAGAGACCCATTACTTCTCTGGTAACCTGCCTGACTGCTTCTATACAGGTGCCCCAGGCTTTGTTGTGGTAGGTGCACGCTTTTAAGAAGTTTGTATAGCAACAAACTGTAGTTAATCTGGAAAGTGAAAGAGTTAAATCACGTAGATCTAAACCTAAGCCTTACGGAGTCGTCTATATGTTTATGGAAAGAGAAGTCTTACAACAGGTTTAACATTTTATGTTGTAGGGCATCTTCACATAAGACAGCTCCTGTGCTAAGGAAGAGAGACACTTCAAGACCTGGTTGACAAGTTTGAGGAACAGATTCCATGAGGGTTGAGTCCAGACTCTATATCAGAACTTTGGGAAGAAGATGGAATTTCTGAACTCAATCTCCAAAAAATGCACAACAGGAACTTATAACTAAACCCATCTTCAAAGCAACAGTAATATAATTTCTGTCATTTACTACTGCAAAACCTTCTCCGCTGGATGTGAACCTTTGGCATGCCATGTCCACCTTGCATGAAGATGATCAGATATCTTCTGCACCCTCCAGGAACTAACATTCCACTCCTTATAAATGTTATTTTAACCTAATCCTATTGGTTTAGCTGTGTCAAAGTCAATTTGCCGTCCAAAGAAAACAACATTTAAATAAGTCAACGTGGAGGCTTCAAGGATTTGGAGGAACATTAAGGTGCTGGCATACTGAAGACGGGGAAATAAGGCGATTGTCTCATGATTGACTTGACCACAGGGGTCTCGTTGGTTCCACATCAGATTTTACATTTATGTGACATGAGGCACAGGAGCAAGATGCATTTTTTCAGGAGTGCTTCCTACGAGATTCAAGTGGACCAGAAAACGGAGGTCATTGCCAGCAGCATACAAGGGATCAGATGGGTATGTATGTTTTCTGTGGCTATTGAAATGTTTGCCGTGAGATTTAGTGTCCCTGGATAATCGGTCGTCATAATAAGACGCGTATTTGCTAATTGTTATCCTTCATTGTACCGCAGCTACACCTTCATTATGTGCTTTGGTCTATATCAGGAAAGTACAATTATGATTTGTTTTCCAAGAATGCAACAGATAAATCGTTCATGATCATGTTGTGGTGACATTTGTACACAGCATATTATTGATATGCCAGTTATGTCTGAAACTTGAAACTTTTTTTTTAATCTCTGGACCACGTGCTTTAAAAAAAGAATTGTTTCCGAGAACAATGTGCATTGTAATGGTATCTTTCCGGATACGCTGTATTTTCCGTAATGCTAAAAGCTAATATGAAACAGCAACTAAAGGGAACCTCCTGGTGTCTAATCTACCTGCACCATGTTAGACAACAGGATATGAGCAAATTGATATATAGTTTTGTGAAAAACAAATCAGAAGAGCCTGCATTTTACTCATTTAAAGGGGTTGTCCAGGACTTTAATATTGATGGCCTATCCCTATGATAGGTCATCAATATATGATCAGTAAGGGTGTAACACCTGGCACCCCCACCAATCAGCTGTTCTCGATGATGGCAGCAGCTAACTATGCTCAATTGTGGAGCGGAATTACATAGTTCCATCAACTGCATAGTGGCCAGGGCCGGGTACTGCACATCCGCCCTCTATTGATTCGAATAGGGGGACAAATGTGCAGTACCCAGCTGTGGCCACTAGACCGTTGATAAAGCTGTGAGGCTCCGCAACCAAGCACATCCGGCTGCCACTGGCACAGCTGATCGTCTTGCTCTCCCAGTGATCAGATATTGATAACCTATGCTAAGGCTGGGCCATCAATATAGAAGTAATGTGCAACCCCTTTAAAATCTATGCTCATTCTGGGTTTGAGTCCAGTGGGCGGTTCTCATAAGTGACAGACAGTTCTGTGTAAGCATGCGCAGACACAGCTCTCAATCATTGACCACCCTGAACCTGAATATTTTCCCACAAATCTATATATATGAGTCTGCACGGTAACGTTCTTTTCACCGATCAGCCTGAATATTCAATATGCCAGATTCCATTTAGCCTCAATATGCCACTGACCTCCTCTGACAAGTACAGGAACCTCATACATGATTATTTATTTTCCAGGATCCTTATACTGAGTTAGCCTACAGGGATAAGAAGGCAAAACATGTTTTTACATTGTCCATGAGGGACACATAGATTGAGGTTGATGAGATATTGGTGTTGGATTTTCATTTTCTGGCAGTACACAGAAATGCTGTATCAAGCCGGTACAGCTCCATATTACCCAAGGGCCCTGGTGCGGAGCTGTAGTGGAGGTGGCACCTTATTTCCTCTAACCTATGTGTGTCTCTGTATGAAGCTAGAGGCATCTGAAGGTCAAGCCTGAGCAGATATATGGATCAGACAAGTTGTGTGCATACGGCCAAAGGCTTTGTTAAAAGGTTATTCCTAAAAATAATAAACTATCCATAGATTAGGGGTAATTTACTGATATCTGGGACCCCCTATAATCTCAAGAATGGCACACTGGAATCCAGTGTAGACCCCGTTTTGAATGAATCGGACATGCCCATTCATTATCTATGAAACCGAGAGAAGTAGTCGAGTACAGTGCTCTGCTCCGCTATCGGGCTCACTGAGGGTCCCAGCAGGCAGACCTCCAGTGATCGGTAAGGTATTTCCTTTCCAATGGACTGGGGATAACGTGCAATCTTGGGAATAACCCTCTAACTGAAACTCAATTTGCAACAATAGAGACACACCTCATTCCATAGGTAGTAATCGCAAAGATTTACAGATGATCACTCACGAATACTAGTTATCACTCATGTAAAATTAGATTCCCACTCTTAAAGGGATTTTTTAGACTTTGCAAAAAAAAAACATTTTAATTGTGATAGCTTAATTAAAAAAAATCCCATTTGTACCTTTTCATCAACCACCATAATACCACTTCTCCCCCATTTACTGAATCTGTAACATGCTTTATCAGGACATGATCGCTCCAGTCCACTGCTGATTGCAGAGGTCACATATTGCCTACTGCGGCCAGCGATCAGGGGCAGTCACTGCCTCTCTGATATGTCACAGCTATGCCACTCCTGCGCTCTTGCTAGTCACTTTTTAATCTCATGATGTCATACACGTAATAGGAATGAAGATAAAGAAAATTTGTGAATATCTCCCACGCTGCCGTGTATAGAAGACATCTATTTTCAAAGGTTTATTTAACATGCGGTTTCGAAGTGACAGATACTTCTTCAGGAAGACAACCACATCATTTTTTTGATTTTTGGTTGTCGTCCTGAAGAAAAAACATGTGTTGCTTTAAAATGCGTTGAATAAAACCACAAGTTAAATAAACCTTTGAAAATAGACATCTTCTATACTCGGCAGCGAAGGATGTCCCCAAATTGTCCTTATCTTCATTTCCATCGGTTTGACAGCCCGTGGATCCGCAGCAGTTGCACATTGATTTCAAAATCATAGAGCAGGTTAGCACAATCTGATAAAAATCATTTTAATTTGTCTGCGATATTTTCTCCCTAGTGTTTTTCATAGACCTAATGGAAAAGAGAAGAATTAGCTGGGTAGAAAGGCAAAATGAGCAATAGTAAGTTCACAGTGCTATATAATATGATGACTGCAATAGAATAAGAGGATAACAACTTTGATGCTTGTGCTTTCTTTTTAATGTGGAAGAATAATGTACAATACCCCCTGACATACTTTATTCTGCTGCTTCCCGGCTGTAGCTGAGTTTTATTGATTCATACATGTTAAATAATTCCCGTGATGACTTTCTGTTTGGCATGTGCACATACGTAACACACATTCCTAAATATATAGTATCATATAATTTATCAAGTTTTGACCCAGTTCTGTGATTTCTAATGATAGAGGTTATTTTATAAACTCATCACATGATTATATACCACCCTTTACTTACAGGATAGCGAAACTACAGGTATTTATTCCCTTAACCTAGTTTTTCTCCCCCTCAATTACCGTCTACTCTATGAACACGTGTCAAGAACCTGACATTGGACATTTCTAAATAATCCATGACATACTTCCTATAGAGATACAGTAGATCACAAATTAATAAAACATTTCTAACCATTTCCACATCTCTGTGAAATAATTTTTAGAACTAGAGCTGCTCAATAGCTTAGGATTTTGTTGTAATGTATCAGTCTATCGCCTTGTGCGGATGGCCATATTTTTGGTTTGGCAAAACATCGTATCGCACTCGGACCAATGTTATTCTATGGGGCCGTATACATGTCTGATTTCTCCTTTGGACCTTGTTGGTCTGAGAAATAAATTGCACCATGCCCGAGTTTGATCTGATATTTGGTTTGCACTCCTCCACCATACAAGTCAGTGAGTCCATGAACACCATTGGACTGACACAATGGAGAATATGGAGACATTTTCTCCATGACAGCAAGTAAATAATATTGATGTATTATTTGATGATTAGGTTTTATTTATACAAGTATGGACAAACCCTTACATCTGGGCCATACTAATCTGGTCTTTATTTCCCTACGTACTTATAACATGTTCTGACTCAAAGTATGTCGGTCCAGGCCACACATCTTGCAGTGGTGTTAGGAAGCTTGGCACTTCAAGTATCAATGTCTATAACAACTGCTTGATGGAGGTGCCGGTTATTGGACCACCAATTATATTAATCACCTATCCTAAGTATAATATGTTGGACTACCCCTTTTATTGATATAGTGAACAGCATTTATTGAAATTTATGAATGATAATATGTTTGGTTGGATTTGGACACAACACAAGTTACAGTGGTGTAACAAGTTCATCTTGGGGCTGTAGGACTAAATTTATAGTGTAGCTAACTTGTAAATGACCACCATCAGCAGCAAAGTGAGCTTAAAATGCGGAAGGCAGAGATTATTTTGGTCTTCCTCCAGGTCTTGCTGTCTCATAAGTGACTTTTCTTCCTTTCCAAGATCTCCCATGCTTCCGCATTCACCTTTTATCTGCACCTTACTTGTATAAAGAGGTGGCTGTTCTTCATATCTCCTTCCCTGACCTTTATAACCAGCACAAGCTACCAGTCCATGTCAACCTAATATATTTATGTAAGTTAAGAACACAACCCAATGATAGTTTTCACATGAATTTTTTTACAAAATGTATGAAATGCTGATAGCTTTGGGCCCCTGGGCAATGACAATTTACAGACAACTCTTAATGTGAGGTTCAGTAGAACATCTTGGACAATGGTTATTCAGTGAGTTATTTTGTTGTTGACAGATCGCAGTGTTTCACTGTTTAAGCTGTTCTGTCATCAATTAACTTTTAATCTGTTATCCAGTAAAAATTAAAAAAAAAGGATTTATACCTACGTTCATGTCATCTCTTTGGTGAAAACATTTCATACGTGGATGCTGTTGATTTGCTGTATGTAAAAAATTTTTCCACTAAAGTATTGATTTGAAGGGATGAGTTAGTCTGCATATTGGAACAGATGTGAAATATTGATCCACAAAAAGTATATTGTGACCATGTGCTGTCAATGGGAAGCACAGACAGCACACAGTTGAAAATCTCTGATGTCTAAATAAGACTTTAAAAGGACCAAGTGCAGAAATTCCTAAATGAGTTCCTAATTAAGTTTGTGAGGCACTGATCTCCAGCCATCAAGTGACTTATGCCAACTGCTGCCCATACAGAGATCTGTACAGGGTCCCACCGGGGAATTCCCTGTTCCCCTATGGGCCAGTCCGAGCCTGCCTACAGTCTTCGGCTGGCGTTTTCAAACTATTTCTCTGAAGGGGTACAACAGGGATCTGTTTCATACAGCCTGTGATTTGGACAGCATGAAACTCAGGACAGATTTCTTTTAAAACTCCAAAACTAAATATTCAGAATAACGAAGAATCATTTTAACTTTGCAGTTATGTGGTGCGGGTTGGTTACTCTTGCTAAGCGAAAAGATATGATGCCAGACTATGGCACAATCAATGAGAGAGAGAAACTGGAGAGGAGACAAAGCGCAAATATGGTCTTATCTGGGTAATAATATAGAAAGATATGCGTGATAACTCTCACTATGGTGGGTTGTGAGGACACAACTAGTTATAAGGCTTGAATCTGAATCTGCGTTCTAAAAAGAACAACGAAAATCATTGTGTGAATAAGAGCGTTCAAACTCCTAACCAGTACTGCACATTCTCCATATACTTTGTATATCCTCTACCTACCATACACCTCCTATATTCTCTGTATACATTAATTAGAAATGCGCAACTAAAGTATGGAAACCACATCTGATAAGTAAAAAAAAATCTCAATTGTTACGCACAATTAAATTATTCACCAATGCTTGTGGGTTTGTGTCAACAGTATTTCTAGTAGCAGTAAAATAATGTCATGACCGCGTATCGCCAATGCAGGATCCTGTTAGTCATGAATCCTCCAACCCCAACTACCTTGCTCCCCATTAAAACCATACCCTTTTACCTACCCAATGAATTGACACCAAGACATAAATTTCTTTTGGATAATTTGGCCACAGCGGCCATTTTATTAACAAACAAATACATTAATAACAAATGTAAACATGGTAAATATAAAAACCTCGAGGGGAGGGTTCTTGGAGCAAAAATCTGGCTCATAATAGGCCGAAAGCCTACCACAAAATTTGACCGAAAACACGTATTTACCCTCAGCCGTAACCACCAGCTCGAGGGCACCATGTAACCCGTTTTGGGCAAAACCAACCCCAAAGCTCCCGAGGTAAACACCCCGTCCAGAGCCTGTAACAAAAGCCAGATCAACCCTCTAAGCATCATCACCAACTCCAAGAACCCCACCCCCCGCCACACACGAACAGCCCTGACCACCTCAGGCTCGTGAGTGCCCCACCATCGCCAAAGCTCTTTCTACACCGTCCTGCAGACCGAGCGCCCATAAATCCATGCCAATCTCGTTAAGGTGCACTCCATCATCTCGCCAGAAATTCCCAACCCCGGCCTCCAGCTCAAAGTGTCTAACGGCAATACCACCGTTCCGCGACACAAAACTCGCCACCGACCTGTTCAATTTCACCCTGGCCCTGTTAATCCCTTTGTGGGAACGGGCCTCCCGCCACGTCCGACGTGGCACAATGTCCGACCACACCGTCAGAATACCAGGGAAAGAAACCCACAGTCTCATAAAATCGAAACGGATATCCCGAATCAATTCCCTCACTGGTTTAGCCCCCAAATCGTTACCTCCCAAGTGAACCACCAAAATGTCCGGGGGGCGATCCAGGCGTGTGGCACGGGAGAATTCCGACAAAAAACTACGCCACAACATTCCACGACGACCCATCCAACGAATAACCACTGCCTCCCGACCAAAACCCAGTTGCCTACCATTCAACCTAGCGTCAGCCCGGAGGGCACCCCAGTAAACGAAAGAGTGTCCAACAATCCAAGCCAAGGAGGGGGGCCGACCTGCAAAACACAACCACAATTAACAAAAAAAACCAAGAAACACACCTCCACTTTTCCGAATCAATGTCGCACATAAGACAGGTAACGATTAGAACTCCACCTGCCTATCTTCTTAATCACCTCCGGCCCCAGTCCCAAACCATCGGCCTCGGACGCAGCCCCAATCCGAAAAGAGTGCGAACCGAAATTCTCCGGATTAACACCCAAATATTCCAAGCCTCTCTTCAAAATAGCTATAAACTGGAAACGCGACAAAAAATCCCCTCCTTGGTGTTGTAACAAAGGACCAAACCTAACCAGGCACACGTTCCAATAAACCTCCAAACAGTGTTGCGGGCACATCCCGCTACCATCCACCCTTCCTAAAACTACCTTCTTTCCCCTGCCCAGCTGGTCCGTCTTCGATTGCCTTATCCAAAAAGTAATACCACCATCCCAAAAACCCACATCTTCCGCCAAAAGACCCCCTGACCTGTCCCTGCTCGGGGAAACCAATTCCCCCAACCGCAAGGCACCAAAAAACGCTAAAGAAAAGGCCAAACGAAACAGTACCACCTCAAACTGAGAAGAACAAATGGAAACCAAGGCCTCGCCTAAACGCTGCAACATTTCAAAAGAAATGGGCCTGCGCTTATCAAAAGTTACATTACCCTTACGAAAACCCTTCAACGCCTGCCGTATCACAAAATCTTTCGTAACGTCCCTTAACCCTTGAAGCTGAAAACCAAAAACCAAACCTGCAATGAACTTATTCAACCTAGACACAGACCAACCCCATTCCACCACCTTACCTATCAGGGCCAATAACGCCATAGTCCTATCGCCATCAGACTCAGTCGGGCCACATTGAGACAACCAACCTTCCCACATAGCCCAAGATGCCGTGTAATCCAACCAAGTCCTATTTGACACTGAAGCTCGAATCAGCCGGCCTCCCGTTCCGTAACCACCTGCCACAGCTGCAAAGGACATGCCGCTCCTGTCGCCTCCGAATCTGGAGCCAATTCCCGGAAACGGTCCCACTGCAAACGAGACAACGCGTCAGCTATGTTGTTCTGAACACCTGGCACGTGCACCGCCGAAATCCATGCGTTCAACTCCAAACATTTTAACACCAATTCCCTGACCAACCTGATTACTGGGAGGGAAGAAGAAGATAAGCTGTTAATCACAGACACCACGCTTGAGTTATCGCAATGAAAACGGACGCGCCGGTCTCTAAAATTGTCGCCCCAAATAAACACCGACACCACAATTGGAAACAGTTCTAACAACGTCAAATTCTTAGTAAGCCCCGTCTTTTTCCAATCTTCAGGCCACACACCCATACTCCATTTTCCTCCACAATAGGCACCATAACCAACACTTCCTGCTGCGTCCGTGTAGATCTCACAGTCAAATGCATTGACATCTTCCCACTGAATAAGCGACCTGCCGTTGTAGCTAACCAAAAAACGCTGCCACACAAGGAGGTCATCCTTATGCTCTCTACTCAAACGGATAAAATGGTGGGCTGACCGAACACCAGCCGTCGCCCTGGACAGTCTGCGGCAAAAAATCCTGCCCATCGGCATAATACGGCAAGCAAAATTCAGGCGGCCCAGCAACGACTGCAACTCCTTCAAGGTAGTCTTACGCATTTTACTGATCCTGTCCACTTCCTGCTTAAGCAACAGCAATTTATCATCAGGCAACCTACATTCCATTTTTTCGGAATCAATGAGAATCCCGAGAAAACTCAAAACCTTGCAGGGGCCCTCCGTTTTTTCCTGCGCCAAAGGAACGCCGAACTGTCCGGCCACCCATTCCATGGTGGCAAGTAGATGACCACACACCGCAGAATCCGGTGGACCAACAAACAAAAAATCATCCAAGTAGTGGATGACAGAAGGAACGGCTGAAACATCTCTCACTACCCATTCCAAAAAGGTACTGAAAGTTTCAAACAAAGCACACGAAATCGAGCATCCCATGGGCAAACACCTATCCAAGTAAAAACCCCCTTTCCAACAACAACCTAACAAAGGAATGCTCTGCGGGTGAACCGGCAGAAGCCGAAAGGCCGACTCAATGTCTGTTTTTGCCAACAAGGCCCCGGGCCCGTACCTGCGCACCCACTTTACCGCCGCATCAAAAGAGGTGTAAACAACAGAACACAACTCATCCGCAATCCCATCATTAACCGACGCACCCTTGGGATAAGACAGGTGCTGAATCAGCCGGAACTTATTCGGCTCCTTCTTGGGCACCACCCCAAGCGGGGAGACAATTACGTCAGCCATAGGCAGCGAACTAAATGGCCCCGCCATTCTTCCCAATTCAACCTCTTTTGCCAGCTTAGCCGAAACAATCTCCGAATGCAAACTAGCCGATCTCAAGTTTTTCGTAGAAAAAGGGACAACATGCGTCGGGTGAGGGATCTTAAACCCCTCAAGAAAACCTTCTCTAATAACCTCTGCCTTAAGAGAATCCGGGTATCTATTTAGATAGGGGGCCATCTTTTGAAGCCTCACCGGAGTCTCCCCCTTGACCGCCACCCACGGATGGCTTGCCCCGTGATTTCTTAAAACATTTAGCGGCCCCATGTGAGGCCCCGCTACAGTGGGAGCACACATGTTTAAACTTACAGGTTGCGCCAAACTTACACTGGCCGTCGTTAAACTGCCAGCATGTCCCCGTCTTTTCCTTAGCCTGTGACCCCTGACCTCCTCCACCGTGTCCTGACTGCTGACCGCTACCCCCTCCGCCCCCTTGAAAGGACTGCCCGTAACGCACCGGTGCCATAACCTTCAACCACAATCCAATGTCTTTTTGATCCCATCTTATCTCGGGCCTCACCGCCTTGCGCTGCCTGAACTGTTCATCGTATCGCAGCCAAGCCTGGCCCCCATAGGTACGATGCGCTTCGCCAATAGACTCCAAATAACAAAAAAGGCCCGAGCAATTCTCTGGGGACTTTTCCCCTATCACGCTCGCCAGAATGTTAAATGCCTGCTGCCAGTTAACAAATGTCTGAGGGATAAGGCGCCAACGCCTCTTTTCCTCCTCCTCCTTTTTACTATCATCTTTCTTTCCTTTATCCAAATTAAATTTTTCTAAAGGAAGGAGAGAGAAAATCTCGAGGTATTCGTCTTTCCAAATCTTTTCCTTCACCTCTTTCTTCAAATGGGCCCCCAGCGGGCCCTCAAAGCACACGAAAACCTCACCTCTTGCCCTGTCATCTAACTTGACGGTATCGCCCCTCCCCGACTCGGTTTGTACCGACACCGACACACCAGCCGCTGAAGACAGCGGCCCGCTAACGGAACTAGCAATTTCGCTCGAACCCCCAACTCCATGACCGGCAACCGACACCCAAGCCCCAGCGGGCGACGCTCGGGCACTATCCGCAACCCCGCCATCCAATCTACTCAAAATCTGTGACATACCCGCCAAAAGTTCTCTAATACCCGGAACCTCACCACCATCCCCACTCCGCTCAACAGACCCCGAAAAACCCGCCACCGGAAAAGGACTGGACATATACTCACGGGGCTGCGCAGGTGCTGTGTCCCCACCAGCCGTGCTTCCTGAAGCCTGCCGCTCGCTGTCTTCACGATGCTCACTCCCCGAGTCGTCGCTGTTTCTTCTCTGCCCCAGGCCCGCGCCCCTGGCCTCCACGTCACCAGGGGGGACCGAGACTGGCGAAGGCGACCGCTCCCTCGACCTCCTGCTGGACCTGGATCTGGCAGCTTGCACAAGTCCCCTGGGTGCCGCCGCCGGACCATCCGCTCTGCGCGCCGCTCCTGCGCTGCCCCGACCACGTGCCCCTTGCCGCGGTGATGCCACTGGCCTGGCCGCCATCCTGCTGCTCCGTCCTGTCCCAGAGCCAGGTGCACCGTACGGCAAAGATCCAGGTGCACCCGCCGCAGTACTTCCCGTGTCCCGGCTCCTGTCATCTGCTGTCGCTGCTGCGCTCCTACTGCGCACCGTCCCCGGAGTCACCGCCGCTGGAGCGGCTCCCCGGCGGGTCTGGCGTGCAGAAATCGGCGCTGCAGCGCTCCCGCGCCCCCTGCCAGGCCGAACCGGAAGTGCGGCCATAACATCCTGTGAAGCGCCGGCGTCCTGCCGCGCTTGCCCAGCTCCTGCAGCGCCTCGTCGTCTCGCGCCGGCAGGGCCGCCGGGTGGATTCCTGCCGGAGGGGGGGGCGGGCGGTGTGGCTGCGCCGCGTCCCCCAGCCCCCGCAGGGTCCCGTGAGGGGCTCCGCGGCCTGCGCCTGCCGCGCGGTGTAGAATCTGGGGACAACCTCTCGGGCGGCCTCGACCTCCTGGAACTCCGGCCCCGGCTCCCGCTGTCCTGGCTGTCACCTCCTCCTAGCAGCCCGGTGAGCTGCTCTTCCAGCCATCCGGCCCTCCTGGATCTCGCCTCCCTCCTAAGCTGCGCGACCAAGCTGTCCACCGCGGCCATGGTGAGTAACGCTGCGGCAGCTGGTCCACTCACTTCGGCTGTGTCTAACTGACTGACCCCCTTTCCCGCACTTTTCCCAGGTCCCCCCTCCCAATCCCATAGAATTCCCCGCCCCCACTGCTATCCACCAATCCTGAGCCTCCCTTCTAATTTTTTAAAAGAAAATTACTACCCTGCTCCCCATGGCAACGCAGTCATGTGGGGGCTTCCTCTTAGCTGCGCCCCATACAGCCCCCCCTCTTTATATTTATGAAGCAGGATCATTTGAAAAATAATAATGCTATAACTTCCTCCAATAGAGCAGATGAAGGACAGGGAAAAAGTGCATGGAGATGAAGGACAGGGAAGAAGTGCATGGAGATGTAGGACAGGGAAGAAGTGCATGGAGATGAAGGACAGGGAAGAAGTGCATGGAGATGTAGGACAGGGAAGAAGTGCATGGAGATGAAGGACAGGGAAGAAGTGCATGGAGATGTAGGACAGGGAAGAAGTGCATGGAGATGAAGGACAGGAAAGAAGTGCATGGAGATGTAGGACAGGGAAGAAGTGCATGGAGATGAAGGACAGGGAAGAAGTGCATGGAGATAAAGGACAGGGAAGAAGTGCATGGAGATAAAGGACAGGGAAGAAGTGCATGGAGATGTAGGACAGGGAAGAAGTGCATGGAGATGAAGGACAGGGAAGAAGTGCATGGAGATGTAGGACAGGGAAGAAGTGCATGGAGATAAAGGACAGGGAAGAAGTGCATGGAGATGAAGGACAGGGAAGAAGTGCATGGAGATGAAGGACAGGGAAGAAGTGCATGGAGATGTAGGACAGGGAAGAAGTGCATGGAGATGTAGGACAGGGAAGAAGTGCATGGAGATGAAGGACAGGGAAGAAGTGCATGGAGATGAAGGACAGGGAAGAAGTGCATGGAGATGAAGGACAGGGAAGAAGTGCATGGAGATGAAGGACAGGGAAGAAGTGCATGGAGATGTAGGACAGGGAAGAAGTGCATGGAGATGTAGGACAGGGAAGAAGTGCATGGAGATGAAGGACAGGGAAGAAGTGCATGGAGATGAAGGACAGGGAAGAAGTGCATGGAGATGAAGGACAGGGAAGAAGTGCATGGAGATGAAGGACAGGGAAGAAGTGCATGGAGATGTAGGACAGGGAAGAAGTGCATGGAGATGTAGGACAGGGAAGATGTGCATGGAGATGTAGGACAGGGAAGAAGTGCATGGAGATGTAGGACAGGAAAGAAGTGCATGGAGATGTAGGACAGGGAAGAAGTGCATGGAGATGAAGGACAGGGAAGAAGTGCATGGAGATGTAGGACAGGGAAGAAGTGCATGGAGATGTAGGACAGGAAAGAAGTGCATGGAGATGTAGGACAGGGAAGAAGTGCATGGAGATGAAGGACAGGGAAGAAGTGCATGGAGATGTAGGAGAGGGAAGAAGTGCATGGAGATGAAGGACAGGGAAGTGCATGGAGATGTAGGACAGGGAAGAAGGGCATGGAGATGTAGGACAGGGAAGAAAGGCATGGAGATGTAGGACAGAGAAGACGTGCATGGAGATGTAGGACAGGGAAGAAGGGCATGGAGATGTAGGACAGGGAAGAAGGGCATGGAGATGTAGGACAGGGAAGAAGTGCATGGAGATGTAGGACAGGGAAGAAGGGCATGGAGATGTAGGACAGGGAAGAAGGGCATGGAGATGTAGGACAGGGAAGAAGTGCATGGAGATGTAGGACAGGGAAGACGTGCATGGAGATGTAGGACAGGGAAGAAGGGCATGGAGATGTAGGACAGGGAAGAAGGGCATGGAGATGTAGGACAGGGAAGAAGTGCATGGAGATGTAGGACAGGGAAGAAGGGCATGGAGATGTAGGACAGGGAAGAAGTGCATGGAGATGTAGGACAGGGAAGACGTGCATGGAGATGTAGGACAGGGAAGAAGGGCATGGAGATGTAGGACAGGGAAGAAGGGCATGGAGATGTAGGACAGGGAAGACGTGCATGGAGATGTAGGACAGGGAAGAAGTGCATTAAATGTTAGCAAAAGTGAAGATATTTTTGGAATTTCTCTGTTACATTATGTCCTGTTGTAAATCTCAAGTCCTGTGTTTAAACTGATAAAGTAGCAGTCGGTGCTGGTTATATTTTTATTGCATATGAGGTGATATAAAAGTCACGGGCTATGCTATGTGGCAATGTCAAATATTTGGAAGAGCATATTAATTGAAGAATGAAGAGAGTTAAGAGTGTATCAGCGTGGAAGGAGCTAGCAGAGTGGAAATATTTGTTCAAGGTGCTGCTGACGTTCATAGGTAAAGGAACCGTGACATAAGGAGCCAAACCAGGTAAATATTAAGCGCACAACACTTCTCTCCCCGTAACCACTGAGTCATGACGAGTCTCAAATCTCTGCTGTAATGTCATCACTGGGGCAAAGTTACTACAAAAATAGGACATAAATTCCAAAAAGTTCTAATAGGGTATTTGTAAGTCAACCTATAAGAAATAGCTCCAAGTGCAGTGAGCTTGTGATCAACTAGAGCTTTGGGGCCCATGTTTGTAGGGGTGCAGGGGTTGCAGTATCACTAAGGCTTTGGCCTCTCTTCTACATAAGAGGATATGGTGTTATAAGTGGTGCTTGGTAGGTGGAAGGAGAGGTTAGCAATTTTATTTTAGGGCTTAGGAGCTTCATGATACACTTTTTCATGTGCCTGTCCTGACCTAAGGATCTTCTCGAATTTTGGTGGGCCTGTCAGACCTTACAAATACAGTAATTATTTACGTTGTTATGTCACTCCAGTGAAAACCTACTTAACTCCCTATTGCCCACATAATAGGTGATCATGGGGTCTTTATCCACTATGGCTGTCTGAGGGGGTCCAGCAATATGAAATATGTTTTTCAAGCAAGGCAAATCTTATGATACATCTCATTTTGTTTTCAAGATCAGAAAATTGTTTCTTGGTATGTCAGTGACATTTTCATTTGCTTATAGGGGTCACATCTGCGAGAAGTATGGAAACCTTCTACTTGATAATACAGTGGAGCTGGACATCTACTTAAAGGAGCACTCCTCCCATTAAAGTTTGTATCCTCTTAATTTATTGCAGTTATAATATTATATAGCACTGTGCACTTACAATTGCTCATTTTGCCTTTCTACACAGCTAATTCTTCTCTTGTCCATTAGGACTATGACTTCACAGGTTTAAAATTAGACTATCTGAGTCCTTCTAAGCTCTATGTAGTAACAGGAAACCTCTTTTCCCTGCATAAGTCATCACGGTAAAAGTCCCTGCCCGGGGGGAGGAGGGTGCAGCTGGGTCAGGAGTTGAAGAGAGGGATGAGTAGAGAAAAGAGAAGCATTAACTGGGTATGAGGGCAAAATTAGCAATTGTAAGTATATAGTGTCATATAATATGATGATTGGAATATATTAAGATGATAAAAACTTTGATGGTAGTGCTTCTTTAATTGTTAAATTATTAAACAGTTGCCTTCACGATTGATCTTGAGGAGCAAACCACTCCCTAGCCCTCTGGCTTCCTGTTTTCTTGAGGCAGAGTAGTGCTGAATGACTGACAGTTTGGACTTGTGGCATTGTCACACGGCTACTGTGCACTCTGATACAGGTAGTCGAGGCAAAGTATCAGAGGAGCACAGAAGCAATGAAGATGGCAGGGCCCAGCCATCTAGCTATTTTCAGAGCAGCACTTGCAAGCTCTATAGCAAAGAGTTTGTAAGCTCTGCATTCCTGGAATATAAGAGTAGCCACTGCTGCCAGACTGCAGCAGTGGTTGGTAACCTAGGCAACAAGCTGTAAACAATAGAATTAAAAACCAATCTATCCTTGAGAGCAGAGAGGAAGTTTAATAAAAAATAACTTTCAATTCTGCTTACCGGTACTTTTACACAATTCTGCTTACCGGTACTTTTACATGCATTTTGAAATTGTAAGCAGTATAATGATGAGAATTATCCTTTATGTGCCATAATTTAGCACAGCTATTTGTTATGCTAATAACAGGTAGATTAAGGGTATGTGCACACGTCAGGATTTCTTCAGGAATTTTTACGTTCTTTTTGCGGATTTCCCCGATAAAAACGCTATAATTCTGCATAAAAAATGCATACATTATGCATCCTATCATTTAGAATTTAGCATTTTTTGTGCACATGTTGCTTTTTTTCCGCAAAAAAAACCCATTCCGGAAAAAGAAGCAACATGGTCATTATTTTTGCAAATTTTTTGCGGATTTCCCATTAAATTGGAGTGTCAGGAAAAAAAGGCAAAAAATCTGCATAAAATCCGCAAAAAAAAACGCACAAAAAACGTGTAAAAAACGCAAAAAAAACTGCATGCGGATTTCTGGCAGAAATGTCTGGATTTTGTCAGGAAAATTTCTGCAAGAAATCCTGACGTGTGCACATACCCTAACAGTAAAGAGGAAGCTGTTCACAAGAGCTTACACTCCTACGATTGAGAGGTTACATTAACAGAAGTGGGTCAACAAGCTAACTACAGAGGAACTGTAGGAGGTAATCCAGTGGTCACATTCTTCAGTTTGGGGCAGAGTGTTTGCAGATTTATATCTCTTTCACATACTTTATAAATTGATGATCCATTTTTTATTCAAGATTATTATTAAGATAATAAAGAAAATGATCTTATGTGGAATAACTTGTTAAAAAAATAGGATAATAGTATACTTCTACAAGAGTATTTGGGAATTTGCCAAAAATACGTACAGTAAGACATTATGACAGATTTTGTGTGGTTCCTGTTGTCGTTCAGCCCATGTTCAAAATTCTTTGTGCATTACAAGACTTGATTTCTTAGTATGATAATTAGTTTCCATGTTTTTTTTTAATAATGCAGCAATCTCTCCTATTCTGGCCAGAGTGCAATGGAATCCTAATGCAATGGACCTGTCGGCCCAAACTGACAGTATATACATAGCTTTGTAGGGAATATTGCCCCTATAAAAGTCTTATCATTAGTGTTCTCATCACTGTCTTCTTTCCAGAGATACTGAAGTATGCTAACTAGATTGCTCGGTGCACCCTTGGTGTGGCCAAGAGTCTCAGGGCACCGTTTCACTCTCTGGTTTTGCCTCTCTTGTTGGGTAGCAATGCTGTCTTGCCTGAGCTTTCTCCGGAGACTGTGCTTGCTCTAGGTAGGCCAGCGCTGTCAATCATCAGCCAGGGAGGTGGAGCCATGCAAGACTAGTGGGTGGGACAGTGCACTGAGAATTTTGGCCACACTGACAGTGCACCAAGCTCCCTAATTAGCATATTTAAAGGGAACCTGACAGCTGATCCACAGTCAGCATGCATCAGAAACTGGTTGCATGATTTCAACCATATATGGTATGTTTAACTTTGAAATGCTGCGGTGGTTCAGAGAAAATGTAATATCCACTGCGGACCGAGTCGTACGGGGGCTAGATGGACAGGAAGGTCCCCGGTGGCTCTGCCCACCCACTCCCTTTAAGTGACAGGCTTCTCCCTATACACGCATTCAGGAAGAAACCTGCCACTCCATGGCAGTGGGCAGGGAGAAGATGTCGGGGCGGCCTGCCTGTCGACTTTTAAAGTATGTTTTTCCCTCTAATGCTAGTGTGAATGGTGCTGGTGTCAGTAAGGTGGTAGTAAATACAATTGGCCTACCAATAGATTTCTTATCTCTAAAAGGCTAAAAGATGTAGAAAATGCAGACATTATGAATACATACAAATGCGTAAAACGCAAAGCTTTTAATTTAATGATATAAGTTTGCAGTAAACTTTCCCACAACCTTGAAGGAATTTTGCTACTTTCAGGTCACTTCTATACATGACCATTTGGGTGTTGTCTTTACCCCATATTGCCAGCAGTGCAGCGTGTGTCTGCGGGGTCGGGGTCCGTCTGCGGCCAGCTGAATGATTTTCTTGGATACATAGAGGAGAATTTGTATTATAGATTATAGTAGGAGTCAGAGTATTAGAAAGAAGGAGATTAAAGAAGGAATTGCAAGTAGATATGTGATTTTTCTGAGTATTACCTAGTTTAGTGTACCTTTAATAATATTTTTTTATTATTGGGCTTAGCATATAGATCGGGATTTTCACCTGACATAATTGCATGTCTAACAAGAACAAGCATTTTACAAGGAGGGACGGTAGACGGCATTCATGGAATCATAGAATGGTAGAGTTGGAAGGGACCTCCAGGGTCGTCGTGTCCGACCCCCTGCTCAATGCAGGAGTCACTAAACCATCCCAGATAGATGTCTGTCCAGCCTCTGTTTGAAGGCTTCCATTGAAGGAGAACTCACAACCTCTCGTGACAGCCTGTTCCACTCATTGATCACCTTCACTATCAAAAAGTTTTTTCTAATATCTAATCTGTAGCTTCTTATTTCAGTTTCATTCCATTCCTTTAAACCGAAAGGAAAAAGATTATGTAAGATCTTATGTTAAATAATAATTGCTTTGAAAATAGTAGTAGGACGGAATTGCTGCGGATTAAGCTGTCATGGTATAATAATGGTGAGGTTACAGCCCCGAGCAGTCGATTGGCGCTCCCTAATTAGCTTTTATATATAAACACTATGTATATAAAAATACACCGCGGTATGTGCTGTTCCATTGTGAGCGTCTGCAGAATGAAATGTTCGAGTTATTTTTACCTCCGTAGGAAGTGTGAGATTATTATTAGCTTTCTAGGTGTCATAAACCGCAGGAACCGAGCTCACGCCGCCCCAAAAGCCACAGATTAAAATTTATTGACATAACCTTGGCCAAGAACCAGGACTGTCCATATCTGAACCTAGGGAGAACATATGCCATCCAGACATTTTATGTGCAGATTGAGCTCAAATTCCTTCCACATTACATTTATACAGTATATTTTTCATCACTATTGAGGTCTCCGAACTAAAACAAAAATAGATGTGTAATTACTGTGGTCATTAGGGTCCCCTGCTTTTCCCGTCAGATCAGGCACTGTCACTGGTGTGGGCCTATGGAGAGGGAAGGACGAGCGAACAAATGTCTCATACCCAAGCATGGCGGGGTTAGAGGGCTGCCTACTACACCCTGGGCTTCAGGGCCTACACAGTCTAGGAAAAATAGTAGATGCCATATATTCCACAGCACAGTATCTACTTTGAAAATAATTGTAAAGAAGAGACGAGTGATCAATGAGTGGAACAGGCTGCAGCGAGAGGTGATGAGTTCTCCTGCAATGGAAGTCTTCCAACAGAGGCTGGACAGACATCTGTCTGAGATAGTTTAGTGAATCCTGCATTGAGTAAGGGGTTGGACACGATGACCCTGGAGGTCCCTTCCAACTCTGGGAAGATTGAGCTGGGGGATCAGTGAAGACCACCCTCATGGCAGCACAGGAATTGCAGGAATTAAAGGGAGTCTGTTGCCAGATTTCTGCCAACTAATATAAGAGCCGCATAACGTAGAGCCCAAGACACTGCTTTCAGCAATGTGTCACTTACTAGGCTGCTTGCTACAGTTTTGGTAAAATCACTGTTTTATCTGATGCAGATCTACCAGTTCTCTGAATGCTGAGTCCTGTATAAATCCACCCACCTAGCTGATTGGCAGTTTCTGTGTACGCTGTGCATAAGCAGAAAGCTGCCAATCAGTGGTGGTGGCGGGATTATCGAGAGGTCAGGCATATGGAGGACTACCCAGCAGCAGGTATACTAGTCATCTAGTGATAATCTCCCTCTGATAAAACAGTGATTTTATCAAAGCTATAGCAAGCAGCACCATAAGTGACAGATTGCTGGAATCAGGGTCAGTGTCTCGACAATATGCTGCTCTGTTGTGAATTCTGCTTTTGGGCTCCCTCCGGTGGTAGTAGGTGGTAATGCAGTTGTCCCTGGGTTGCAGTCCTGGTCAGGTGTGTCTGCTGATTGCAGTTCTGACTGGGGTATTTAGGTGTGCAGGATTCATTAGTCCTTGCCAGTTGTCAATTGTTGTTGCGAGGTGTAGGACCTCTGCCTGGTTCCTCCTGCCTTTCTGCCAAATCAGCAAAGATAAGTGTCTGGTTTTTTTTTCCTGTGGCACACATGCGGTGTGCTTCACAATTCAGTGCTATTCCTTGTGTTTTCTTGTCCAGCTTAGATTGTGTCAGTATTTTCTCAGTCTTGCTGGATTCTCTGGAGTGGCAGATATACATTCCATGTTTTTAGTTAGATTGTGGAACTTTTTGTATTATCTGCTGTGGATATTTTTGGAAGGGTTTTAATACTGACCGCCTAGTAATCTGTCCTATCCTCTCCTATTTAGCTAGAGTGGCCTCTTTTGCTAAATCCTGTTTTCTACCTGCGTGTGTCTATTCTTCTCCTACTCACAGTCAATATTCGTGGGGGGCTGCCTATCCTTTGGGGGTCTACTCTGAGGCAAGGTAGCATTCCTATTTCCACCTATAGGGGTATTTAGTCCTCCGGCTATGTCGAGGTGTCTAGGGTTTGTTAGGCACACCCCACGGCTACTTCTAGTTGCGGTGTTAGTTCAGGATTTGCGGTCAGTACAGGTTCCACCGTCTCCAGAGAAAGTTTCATGCGGCTCCAAGGTCACCGGATCATAACACTGCTCTCAGAATAGGTGGCAAAAATCTGATGACAGATTCACTTTAATAATGGGTAATAATTATTTTGATTTTATAGCATTTATTGTTTTTTTAGAATTTCAGAAGATCCCAAACAATCTCATAAAAGAAAAAATAGGGCCCCACACATTTAGTATTAAATTAATGTACAGATGCACAAATACACTGTTTGGCCAATATATATAAATCATTTAAACCTTTAAAGGGAATCTGTCACTGTGGTTTTGCTACCCCATCTGAGAAAAGCATAATGTAGAGGCATATACCCTGATTCCAGCAATGTATCACTTACTTTGCTGAGTGCTGTAGTTTTTTTTTTTTTTTTTAATCTCCCAGTTTTCTGAATGCTGAGCTCTGCTGTCCACACCACTGATTGGCAGCTTTCTGTGTACACTGTGCATAGGCAGAAAGCTGCCAATCAGTGGTGTGCTGATATAACGTTGATTTTATAAAAACTGGAATCAGGCTCTCTGTCCCTATCATATGCTCCTTTCAGATAAGGTAGCAAGTTGACAAATTCTCTGTAAGACTTGTCCTTCCACTAGACACTCTTTAAAGAGCCATTTAGTGGTAAGAGTTAAGATGTTTCTTCTTACACAGAGAATTAGGCGGATTCTCAAATGTAAACTAACCTTATTATGTTGACAGGTTGACTGTCAGTTGTTCAATCATTGCCTGATCATTCACTGCTGCTACAAATGACTTATACCCAGCCTGTACTTTGCCTGTTGATCTTGACACCCGTGACTAGACACCACTCATTTTTACATCAGAATGGAGTTTGTAAGCACAAAATGTCTGTGCAAATCAACCAGGTGCTCGGTGCATCAATGGAGCGGCCGAGCAGGCCCGTGCTCCTTCTCACCTGTCTCCACCATCCCCTGGCTCCTGTAAAGCCAGAGCTGCCAATCAAGGTAGAGGAGGGCAGATATAGATGAAAAACAACAAGTAGGTGGGACGGCGCACTGGACAGCTGCGGCACGCCAAGACTTCCCCGCGCACTGGTGCTTGGTTTGAACAGTCATTATGTGCTGACGTATTCCCTGTAACATGGTTCTACCGGGTTAGGAGAATATAGCTGCTTAATTCCAGAAATAGTAGTACACCGTCCACACGTTGTGTGTTGTAATGTAGCTCAGCCCCATTCACGTCGATAAAGCTATGCTGCAATACCAGGCACAAACTCTGAGCAGAGGAGGCGCTGTTTCTAGAGGAAAGCAGTTATGTTTTCCTAAATTTGGGCAACCCCTTTAGTATATTTATTACAGAAGTCAGATAGGCTCATCTCGGGCACATACATGTACTCTGAGGCTATTCTAGTTCTCTTCTAGGAAGTATAGAAGCTTCTGTTGGCCCACACAGGGCGGCATAACCTGCTGAGATGCCCATTGTTTGTGACTGGCACACAGTAGGCTCTTAGGTTGATGAACTCTTTCGTTGGAAGCAGATGCCTTCCATCCCAATAGGCAGGAACCAGCCTTAGTAGAAACCCACTGCCATTAAACCTATTTTAACATATATAATTGTAAGATCTGAGGAGCTTCTGGGCAAATGGTTAATAGAGCACGTCAGAGCTTGAAATGATATATAATGGGAAAAGCTTTGCAAATATTCCCTTAGAACGAAAGGCAAGGCGGGGTGCCCTAAAGTACACTGTGCGTATCCATAGCAACAGCAAACTGTTGCCAAATCCACTGGGACCAGAGCGGTGAGGCCTGGAGGAAGGCCAAGCTCCTGCCGGATGTGTCCTGTAATTCAGGATTTCTGGATCAGAATAGGGCAGGAAAGCCTGTGCAACGAGACAGGAGGAAAGGAGGGGTGCATGCTATTGTATGGGGAGAGGAAGCTCTCCTGGAGCAGAATGGTAGATTTTTACTAAGCCAGCACTAATATCCAAATATTCTGGATACAATACTACATGGGAAGGGGCAGGACGATACTATACATCACACTAAAGCAATATTAATAATGTTATATAATATGAAATAGATATGACATATACACTGATTGGAGGTCAGCAGATGATTGACAGGACTGTTCTGTATCATCCAAGCACTCTTCTTTCTTGGACCACAAATCAGCATTAAATGAGATGCCCACGATGAGCAAAACAAAAGGGGTTCTTCCAAAAACAGCGCCACTCCTGTCTACACGCTATGTGTGGTTGTGCAGCTCAGCTTCTTCTTTTCAGGGGAACGATGTATTATTACCAGATATAACGTCTGGACAGGTGAGCATTGTCCATAGATTATATGGAGCACAGCAGTCATGCCTTTGTTATCCATTTTCACAGGTTCATGTACTGTGCTGGGATCGCAGTGCTCTGTCCACATGCAGCGTGGGGCGGCAGCCGTGGGTGAGGCACTCGTCTTCTCCTGTCAAGCCAGGCGCGCCACATGAAAGAGTGGCTCCTCGCCGGGTGTTGGGGCTTTGAGGGCCTTGCGCCTCTGCTGCTCGTCCTTAGCCGATGGTGTTGGCTGGCCAGGACCATAGGTTTCAGAGTTCAATGAAGGAGCCTTCCATTCTAAAGCACAGCCTTTACTGAATGGTAGCTTGGTAAGCGTTATATTCAAGGGGTAGCGGTAGAGTATCCTTCAACACCAGTGTACTGCAGGGCCGGTGAAGCACACTGTTTCACCCTACTTCGTCATAGCCTAGCTTGTCGCTACAGTCATCATCAGCAAGTCTTTCTACCTGTTCAGCGGTTCCGTATCCTAATTATTCCACTACTGGTGTCCTAGATCGACTGCTTGGGACCCCCACTAGTTCCACAATCTCAGTCCTGTTTAGGTCCGTTATCTTCAGCACTTAGTAAGCTCAAGGTTTCTCGTGACACGTTGTCCTATCCAAGGATCCCTTTAGGTTGGAAAGCCCCTGTATCTTGTCTTTGGTCAGTTCCAGGTCCCGCTACTCCCTTGTCCCTTAGTCTCCATTTTTTAGTAGTTCACCCAAATGGCAGCACTGCTCACAGACACTTCCTACTTCAATTTGAACTTGTCCCTGTCTGACTAACTACAGAAAGTGGTCTCTTTCCCTAACACTAAGCCCCTTCCACTATGGGCTAGTCCTGAACATTAACTCTATCCTTACCATAATGTCACTATCTAACTACAGTCACTATCTTTTCCTACCTATCTTATTTCCTAAGTCCTAGCCTATGTCTTACCCTATACTTATCTTACATGTTCACATCCTACATTATACATTGCTACACATTACATAGGTAAACATCACAATATATACAAAAGATGCAGGACATTATACACATGACATGATTGGTGTCTTCAGGGGTAGGAAAGCGACAGTCCAGTCCACATCTCTTACACAACCACTAGGTTCACTGATGTATGGCATACAGTATATGTATCAATTACCGTAGCTCAGGTGAGGAGACCCTGCAGTCAGACCAAGTATTGCACAGCACAGCCCATGTATAGGTGGTCTAATCCTTTAGTACACCCATTAGCCTTTATATAAAGAGGTCTGATTGCTGACTGATTCTCACATCAGCTTAGCCTTCTATATTTAGTCTGAGACTTAAAATTTGCAAATCATTTTGTCCTTATGTAAAAACATTCTGCGTCACATGCATCACTGTGTCCTTTGTGTACATTTTAGGCTACATTCACACATCCATGTGACAAATCCTAGTGCAGTTGTTTTTTTCTCGGACAACACATTGACCCATAGAGCTACCGTATACAGTACAGACCAAAAGTTTGGACACACCTTCTCATTTAAAGATTTTTCTGTATTTTCATGACTATGAATATTGCACATTCACACTGAAGGCATAAAAACTATGAATTAACACATGTGGAATTATATACTTAGCAAAAAAGTGTGAAACAACTGAAATTATATCTTATATCCTAGGTTCTTCAAAGTAGCCACCTTTTGCTTTGATGACTGCTTTGCACACTCTTGGCATTCTCTTGATGACATCTGAGTCATCTGATTTTACATTAAGAGTCAATGAATAAAAATAATTCAAAAGGTCTGTCTTCTTCATTAAAAAAAAAGGATGAAAAAAAAATCTAAAAGCAAGTTGGATGCAACTATTATGAATGTGATATAGAATTGTAGTTCTAATGATGACTAATGCAGGGAAAAAAGACTCCCTGTTTCTACATGGAGCTTAGAAGCCAGTCTGTTTTTAATCATGTGATGTCATAGACCTAATGGAAAAGAGAAGAATTACCTTGGTAGATAGGCAAAATGAGCAATTGTCAGTACATAGTGCTGTATAATATGATAACTGCAATATATTAGCAGGATAAAAATTTTGATTGGAGATGTGCTTCCCTTAAAAATGGATGCAATTAGGATGGAGTTCTTTAGTTTAAAGTATGCCTTTCATGTGTCATCCATTTTACATGGTCCCCCCCATAGACTTTTACAACCGAGTCTGATTCACAAAATTGACGAGAATTGGACATGCTCTGAGTCTCAAGGACACTAGTTTCTTTTCTTTTTGAGCAATATAGCTATGATGATTAGGGCTATTGCCACAGACTGTTTTCATACTATGGCTCCCACAATAGCAGTCCTTGTGATATGATGTGATAGGTGTTGTCATCCGCTCCGCCACTATTATAGTGTTTCCTCCTCCACTAATCCTGTTATTTATATGTATTGTATTTATATTTGATTACTCAGTTTGAATTATATATTTTGATAATATAAATAAAATTATACAATTTTTAAATAAAATGCGTATTGGGACTTGGATATCGTAACGATATCGCTAGAACGTCACGAATCGTACCGTCGTAGCGATCAAAATGGCACTGTGTGACGGTACCCTTAGGTATTAGTAGTCTTTTCTGTTTGTTTAGTTCTACATCTTTGGAGAGGCCTAAGACTCGCTGTTCTTCAGAAGAAAATGTTTGTACTTTAAACACAAATTAAGATATTTTTTGTGGCTGTCATTCACACGTTGTGGCCACCGTGCTTTTTTTTGCAATAGAATTGAAATGTTTTCAGAGATATTGGAAAATTGTGGCTAATAGATGCGGCTGCAACATGTGAACGCGCCACCATCACACATTTCAAGCTGCAACACTTCCTAGTCACCTGTCATGATAGGTTGCAGCCTGAGGAAACTAGCTCCATGTTCATTTGTAAAACCATGTTGCTAAGTCTGTCTGACAGCTTTAGACCAGGACACGGAGACTGACTGAGCATACAGCCGGACTGAAGCTGGAGATTAAAAAAAAAAAAACCCTTGTGCTCAGTTGTTTTTAGTTCTCCTTCTACAGTCCTGCTCAGTGACTGAGTGAGCAGATCAGATATAAGTTAATTCACAAAAAGGACGGAAAACTTATCATCAGCTCACTAAGGCAGAGTTTCCAAAATATTCAGGGTGCGGTGCAGGGATAAACACTAGGCCGGTTATGGGGCAATTCGGAAGGCAATAGAGGACCGGCAGTGAAAAATGTCAGGGAGACACCAGGTTGGAACTGCATAGACCCACTATCTCCCTGACATCTTTCATGGTATTTATATTTTAACTCATTTTCATTTTTTTTCAAAATTAATGTGAAGTTTTATCCACTACTACTGCGGTTGCTGGATTACCAATCCACTTTTGCTTTCTATGCTTGTTCACGATGTTGCTCCTCTTGAGCAGTGTTTCTTTAAGCAGAGTTCTGACACATGACTAGGACAGCTTGCAGTTTGAAATTTGTGACGGTGGCCATTTTTATCACATTCTTCAAGATCCCCTTTAAGCTTCCCTTGAAACTCCTGTTAAGTATTTGGTAGTTGAGTGTGGCTAGAATAACAAGTTAATAAAAAGATTTCACAGACCATGTGACAAAATAATAATTATAAATAAAAATAATGATAGTAATAAATAATTCAGTAGTGCAGCTTAAAATAAACAGTGTAGCTATGTTTATCTACAAATGGGTAAGTATGGCTGATGTTCTTTTTAATTACAGATAAGAACAATGTTAAATTAGATATGCTAGGCACAAATAAATACAATTACCTCCTTTAAATATGTGAACACTCTTTTCTAATATCTCTCTTCCATGTTGAGATACTGTCACTTTACATGACAGCTTAAAGTTTGTGGCTGCACTACTGCCAGACTCTGATGACAATAGGTTCCCCTTCTGGTTACACATTTTTATCACTGTATTTGTTGCTGTCAATGAATGAAAAGAAGGACAACATTGATTAGAAATCTATAATCAGAATCCAATAGTGCTGTATCAGGCTTCATCTGAATAAAGTAATGGTGCAAATTGTCTCTTCAGAGAGGAAGAGGACCCGAACTCCAGCACCACCTATTGGAAGTAGCAATTCCAAAAGTCAATATCGACCCTTTAACGAGCCTTAGCACATGACTTATGATAAAAGCAAAAACCAGAGAAATGGCATAATTTTTAGATTGTTTTGCTCTCTACTTCCTTTGTAGAATGATTTATATGGTGCAAAGTCAATATAAAAGACATTTCAGGAATGATAGGAGTGCTAATATAACATTAATATAAACACTTCACATTTAGGTATGTCAGTTGAGTAACATATTGCTCTATACCTTTGATCATTTTCTTATAATTGCTGCATATTTCTAATTCTTTGAACACAGTATATTTCAAATTCCTGGAAACCAATTGCAGCAAAAAATCTGGTCCCACTGACCAGCAGGGAGGAATACTTTCAGTGGGAAATTGTAAGGACTTTCCAAGTTACTAAGAGCACTGTGCGCACAGCTGGACTGTATAAAGCTATGCATTGCTATACATCATAGAAAATAAATGGAATTTCATACATGTATTCTCTGTTGTGTACAGTGTTTAGCACTGATATATTATCCCACTCACAGTCTTGTACATAGAATTTATTGGAAAGTATGATTTTCAGATTGTATGCCATATTTACTAAGCCTCATTTAATTTTTTGCAACACTTTTATAAAATAATGGCATATTGGTTTATATTCTCATCACAATGTGATACGACAACCAAAGAAGTAGTGATGAGTTACTGCCGGTCAGACAGAGAAACCTACATCTTGGAGGTGTACCTGTATTAATTAAGATCCCCATTATCTGTAAATTGTAATCAAATGTGTGCAAAACTGTAAAGCGCTGCGGAATATGTTAGCGCTATATGAAAAATAAAGATCATCATTATTATTATTATTATTATTATTATTATTAATAAACACACTGGGAATAAATTATTAGATCAAATGGCCTACCATGTTTTAGGGGCTTAGGAATATTACAAAGGCCTTTGATGCCGAGAGTAAAATCTTTTTTTTTTTTTTGAAACATTGCATTTTTACTTTTGATTTGTTAGGATGCATTTACTCTATCGTTAATGAGCATTCATTGCTCCCAATGATTTCTAAGCTTGCTTTAAAAATCTTTATACTCTGCAGCACACTGGGAACAATGACAGCCTACGTGCACAGGCTGATCTAGAACTGGCTGTTCTGTGAGCGTGGAAGTGCAGCTGGCCTGGCCAAACAGGCTATTAAACGACCGGCAGTTGCTTCTATGTATTCGATTTGTAGTCACTTAACAGCGATAAATAGTGTAAACCTACTAACCGTAAATATTTTTGTTGTAGTTTTTTTTTTTATTGGTTCAACCAAACCAAGAATTGAGTTATTTGAGTTTAAGCAAAATAACACTGATGTGAAGCAAGTCAAGTGCTTTAACGGGATAAATGTCTAGAGTCCATTCCATTTGAGTTCAGTGAATTTTTCAAGAAATTTGGTTCCAATTACGATCGTGGGCGAATATTGGTTTTGCAATATTCGCCGAACACAGCCGAACGTCATTGGAGTCAATGGGAGTAGAAATGACTGAATATGTTCGGAACCGATCATCAAACATAAATTTGGCACGAATAGTTTACCAATATGGCACGAATATGGGAAATTCAGATTCAGCGACCGATTCCGAACATATTCGCTCAACTCTACTCATGAGTTTACATGGGGTGGGCATCTAGAGGTTAAAAGAGCTGGTTCACTATTACATATTTGATATAGATCCTATATGATGTATAATATTTGCCATTTACATGGTGTTAAGTAACAATGCAGTGAAGACTTGTGACATTTTCTCTGAAGCATCTGGTGCTTACAGTGCAGAGCAATGTGCACTTCCATCTAATGAGCTGAATACTGCAGGACACACATGCTCAGTCACTATCCCCAAATCTACGTCTAGGTCTACTCTAGGGCAGCCAATAGAAATAACCATCTGCCCGGCAAGCTAATTCTATTGGTTGCTCTGCAGTAAACACATGATGACTGAGCATAGATTGGGTAGTGACTGAGCATGTGTGGACAACTCAGAGAGAGATTGGTAAAAGGAGACCAATCAGTGCTTACATGGATATAGAATACTGTACCAACTACAGCTACATATGTAATTTATGTGTCAGCTAGCCTCAGTATTTTACTTCCAGAAAAGGAAGACATGTTGGCAACGCACTCTCATGCCAAGAAGAAAGTTCTACAGCGTATTCCAGGTAAAATAATAAGTTTTATTCCAATGTGTTAAAAGAGCAAGACATATTCAAGTATACCCAAATATATATTTTCCTTTACCCACGCGTTTCAGACTGTAACTCAGACCCATAAATAAGGACTGAGTTACTGTCTGAAATGCATATAAAGGAAAATATATATATATTACTCTGTCACGGGAAGCCTTGGTAGGCAAGAGCTAATAACCCGGGCCCCTGCGATTTCCCTCAACTCTGGGAAACCCTGACTGACCCTCTCCCAGAGTTTACACTGATGGGGTGCATGTCTGGGCCTCCATCCGCAACCCTGTCTCCTGTTTCAACCCCTGGCTGAAACCATCACCCACCTCCCAGTGAATAGACCACTAACCAATACCCACAGTTAGCACAGACAAGGATAACGGAAAATATGCACCACGCTGCAGTCACACAGGAATACACTATAAGGGCAAAGCAAATACAAATATAGGAAGGAGGAAAATATGACAAAGGGAAATACACCACCAGATACGAAACTCCTTCTCCTAGACCACCACTCCAGACCGAGATAACTGAGCACAAGACAGAAGCTATAATCGGCGACGCCCAATGTTCAGAAGAACTGTTTAAAGGCAGTGGGCATGACCCAGCTTCCAATCCGAGCACCAGCTAAATTAACCCCGGACCAGCTAGATAAAATCTAGCCAACGCCACTGAGCGCATAGTGGACAAAAGCGGAATTACCGCTGTCTGTCGAACGCCCTAGAATGAACAGCGTCCGACATGACATACTCTTAATATATTGGAATAAAGCTTACTATTTCATCTAGAATGTGTCTAAAGAACTTTCTTCTTTGGATCCTCATTGTGCCATACCAGGCAGGAATGGCTTTCTCCATGCCGAGAATCTCACAGTGACCTTCACAGGGGTTGGCTAGTTTTTTCCTATATTACTGTTCCAACTGACTCTGATGCTCTAAACAGTGGGACCTGACAAACATTTACATTGGTTGAGAAGAAAGTCTAAGTTCCATTCCCCACCTGAATACCACCAGTTCCTTGTCCTCAGCTGAACCTTAGTTCCACCATTACATCACAGCTAGTAAAACCACACCAGACTGACCAAACAAAACGCACATTGGCATAGTTTATTGCATGCCAGCTGAAAAGCAGCAACCTGTCCAAAGATGTGTATCATTCAGAATGTCACAGATCAGATTGTCCTATGACGCCATTGTACACTTTAAGAATAATATTGACAATTAAATCAGTAATAATTAACCACAAGTCAGTATATCGTTCACTGCCTGGTGGTTTTAAGTGTTGTGTAGTTTTTTGTACTTAATCACGTGGTATTCTTTATATAGATATTTAACCTTTTTTCATCACTCTCTAATTCTGTATCTTAGATAGAAATGAATAAGATAGGCTAGATAACAGAATTCTGGGAGCTGCAGTAATTTTTTTCTATGGGAGCAGGGTTGTCAATAGCGATTTGGATCGACCATGACATTTTTATGTATTTTTTATTTATTTATCTGTTATTTTTAACTCATTTATTTTACACATTGTGCTCAAAAGTTCATAAAAGACCTTGGAGGGGTATTTACATATTGAAATATTTTAATTTCAATCTTCTTTCTCTTGTAACTGGGGCTCGTATATTAACCTCCTATTTCAAATACTTGATATTGTGGGCTTTAAAAAAAGTAACTGCAGCAAAATGCCGGTGGCGGCGCATGCGCAGTAGCTTGTCGATAGATGCTACTGCGTAAGCGCCGCTGCCATTTTGCTGGAGCAAACCACAGTTTGCTACTTTAGGACCAGATGTCCAGTTATGGGGCTCATTTAGACGTTCGTAATATTTGTACGAGTTCTGTCTGTAAATTTTTAGGGATATAACACATACGGTATCTATTATTGTCTATAAATATGTTCACATCTCAGATTGCTCTTTTATGTTGTCTGCAAAAAAAAGGAAACTAGCAAATAATAATCACAATAATAATAGTATTATTTGTATAGTGCCAAAATATTCATCAGCAGCCACGCCTTTGGGCCACTGAAAGAATTGGATGGCGCGCTCATGCCATCCTAGTTGCATCTGTGTGCTGTCCGATTCTCATGTTTGATAGGAGAAACTTGAAAAATCTTTTCATATGGAAAATCAAAACTGATGAATCTTTGAAGGTCAAAAACTGACACTGGAAAAAATCTGATCCAAAACAATGAAGAAAATCAATCCGTTTTTTCTGCAAATGAGAAAAGCCATTGATGTTGGATGTTTTCTGCAACTACAATCAAACTTTAAAATGATGAGTACAGGGAACAAGTTAATATTTCACTGTGAAATGCCACATATTTCTGATTGCATTTCTATATAAAAGTTGAAAAAAAGTCCAAAATATAATTTAATTAGGTATGGAATTTCAGTTCAGATGCCTGTAAGTGTATTTTTTTTATTTCTAGTATGTGGTCAGATATTTTCCCAGCTGCAGAACTTTAGATCTGCTAGACAATAGTCAGCAATGTGCTTGGGTCAAAGCTTACCGTCGCCTCCAAGCACAGTTTTGTTTGCTGTCTAGCTGTGATGACCGGTGTTGCATTGCAATCTCATACCAGCGCTATGGGGTGCCCAATGTTGTTTGTTGTTGTTGTCCTATGTATAACTATGACCCAAAGCAACCAATCAGAACTCAGCTTTCATTTTGTAAACAGTTCAAGTGAAATGAAATTCTGCTCTGTGATTGGTTGGTAAGATCAACAAACAGGTTTCTTTTAGATAATTTTGATAAACGTGCCTTACTCCAAAAAAGAAATCACATGGCCAGGCATTTATTTTATTGAAAAATCTGCATCAGAAATATAAGGATAACTCTTGGATTTACGTCATGGATCTATATCATGAATATTCATGTTGTTTGGTCCCATTACTTAATGCAAAATTCAGAGAAATGATGCTCATTATTTCCACAAATGTTTCTTTTCTGCACCGTACACAACAATGAGCCTGGATTTTTTTCTTGGAGCAAGTGAGGCCGCACTGGGCAAGGCATAAAAGGGAGGCTGACATGACAGGTTTAGGACAGAATATTAAGAGGAAAAGGTGGATTAGGAGCAGAAAGGATTAAAGTAGTAGAGGAGGCTAATGTGAGTCACCTGTTGGGGGTGGACTTTAGCGGTAGGGGATAACGGGGGTATATAAATGGATGACTGGGAAGAAGGCAGCCATTTAATGCACATCCCTGAGGAAAGAGCAATCTCCGTTACTCATCACTCACCAGGGTGACACAGCACCCAGGCAGCTGGGTGAGAACCCTCAAAACTTTCCTTACAGAGCTCCACTACCAGCTCCTGGAAACGGAGGGTTAGGGTTTTTTTCTAGGGGGGTCAGCAGAGGCAAGAGTATATTGTTATAGGGGTTATAGGAATTGGCAGCAGTTCTGGGGTCTGGGGGGGTACACAGAGGAGCATCACCGGCAGTTGCATGTACGGGCGTACCAAGTTTTGGAGTGGGGCGCCGTGTGTTGCGAGTTTAGGTCTTAGGGGTCATGGGACAGATGTATCGGGATCAGTGGTTACAGCGGAGAATGCCACTGGGGACAGCTCTGCAGCTTAGGTGCCATCGGCAGTAAAAAAGGAGGAAAAAAAAGAGGATACGATTAGGCTTGATGATTCAGCTAAAAGGGAGTTCTATGTGTGCTTCTGAGGAGCTGCTAGGGGCTAATTTAAAACAGGAATTAAGAGATAAAATATGGAAAAATTATATTTTTTCACTTTTGCCTTTGCAACTTTTTAGCCTATATAGAGTTAAATAGGATGACACTAAAAAAAGAGGATGAAGAAAAAAGGAGGTACCGTTTAATTCCACGTACCTTCTCAAATTGGTTGCAGGTATTTGCCGTTTTGGCTAGTGTGATAGGAGAAAAAGCACTGAAAATTGTTTGGCGCTGTTTTACTACATGGACGCTATTGGGGAGGCATATAGGGTATATGGGGTCAATGGTGGTTGCGGTATGACAGACAATTTCGTCAGTGAAAGGTGGTGCAGTCAAATATTTGTTGGAATCATAAAGATAGCGGTCAGGACACTTGCAATCTTACTGACAGTCAGGACACTTGGTGGCTATGCAAAAAAGACCGTGCTTCATATTTAATCAATGAGCCTGCAAGATCGGAGCTAAGTGCAAATTCAAGCACAAATGCTTGATTGGGGCACTACCATTTGTTCTACTACCTCATTCCGGATTTTAACAACCCTGTATAATAACTCCTGGTTGATCGCCATATGTGGGAACACCGTCCCCGCACCCGGTTGCTGAGCCACCCCATTTACTCGATTACTCTTTCCCGTGCCCGGGTCAGAGTTGGATCCTGAAGCTGAGCTGTCCCAAACTTATCAGGGGACACTTCCAGCTCGGGGATCAGTGAGGTCTCCTCAACCTCTCCTGCCAATACCTGTAGGGGAATCCCCTTGGGGTTACACTCTGTCCCTAGGTTGGCAACCCCTATGGCAGGTATCCATGACTCGGGATCGTCAGGTTACATGCCGGGAACAACATTTACCCTGGTAGGGTTAACCCTGGTCTACCACAGGGACCAGAACAGGGGCAAGTCTCTTCCTAACACAGTCCCATTTGGAAGGGTCTTCATCACTCCCACTACATGTTTTATTTCTCCACACGGTGTGGAAAACAACCTCCTCTTGGAGTTCTCCATGTATACACACCACCCCCACTTTCCATTGGGGTTGTCCTCGGCAACAAGGGACCCATAGACCAGAGTCACTAAGCGCCCCGAGTCCAAGAGAGCCTCTGTTTGGTACCCGTTGATGAGTACCTGGCACTGTTTGGGTTCACTGCCGGCAGTGCCTGTAGTTGCTGTCCAGATGGGCTGGGCGTACATAGACTTTCAGCGAGTATACCCGCAATCCATGGGTTCAGCTGTTAGGGGGTAGTTGGCAGCCACCTGTCCATGACCTTGGCACCACCAACACTTAATAGCTGCGGCACAACTAGACCTTGGGGCCGATTTAGGGGAACCTATCTCTTGTCACTCTCTCTGTGGATTAACCCTCAGTACGGGCTCGGTCCTGGTTGGCCCCAGTAGAGTGTCATAGACTTTTCCCAGGCTCCTGGGCTGGCGAGGCCCGAAGTGATAACCGTAGTGGAGCAGTGTCCCGTTTAAAGTCCTGAGTGGCCATATGGCCACTCAATCAGGCTGACCACCTGATCTAGGGTGCCGGGATCCCCTTGACCCACCCAATGCTGAATAGGGGCTGGCAGAGTTCTCACTAGCCGGTCGACCACTACTCTCTTCACCATCTGGTAAGGAGTTAAGGTCTCAGGCTGAAGCCTTTTTTAACAGCTGTAACAAGTCATATACCTGAGACCTGGCGGGACGAGACTCCGCAAAGGGCCATTGGAACACTCGTTGGGCCCGCACATATGTATTAACCCCCAGTCGGGCTAGGATCTCACTTCTCAGTTTCTCGTAGTCTGGGGCATCATCCTGACTGAGGTCCAAGTAAGCCTTCTGGGCATCTGCTGTCAGGAAGGAGGCCACCACTTCAGCCCACTGGGTCATTGGCAAGCTCTCCCACTCTGCTGTGCACTCGAACACTGGGAGGAAAGCCTCCAAATCGTCTTCAAGACTCATCTTCCTCAGCGCTGACCGAACTTTGTACCGGGCCTCAGAGCGGATCGGGGTTGCTGGTAATGGCACCTCTCACAGAGCTGCAATTTGCTGTAGAATCAGCTCATTAGTCTTCTGTTGCTGCTGATACAGCAGCTGCTGCTGATGATGGTGCTGCTCCTGCTGCTGTTGCTGCTGCTGAACTGCAGTTGCTCCTCCTGCTGCTGAAACTGCAGCTGCTGCTGCTTCTGCTACCGCTGAGATGCTGGGTGAGGGCCGACTTCTTGAGTATTTCCTTCATCTTGTCAGCAGGCTTGAACTGTAGCATTGCAGGCTTAATTACTGACATGCAGTGGGCTTTCGGTATGCCTCAGTTCACACTGCCCGCATTCCCCACCATATGTAGTGCAGCGGGGTTGGTGCAGTGTGACAGATAGGCAGGGACCGCAGAAAAGTTCACAGCAAACATGTTTAATGTCCAAACAACTCACACAGTGAACAGTACACAGTATCCTCCGGATTGCAGCAGGGGCATCACAACAGTCCGTGTACGAGACCAGTTGCCGAGGGTGACTGCACCACCATATCATGCTACAGGGTGCCAGGCGTTCGCTGCTTTTGGCTCTGTGTGACCTCACACAAGCTGGACGCTGCACAGCCACCTGCTCTGCCACTTGCAAACAAACACTGACACACCAAACCCTTTGCTGCACGGTTTTTAAATGGAATCGGTGGCCATGGGCCACTTGTAAGATCTGCTCCACTACCATCCTGTAATTCACTCCAAAAATAAAAGCCCTTAACGGGTTTTCCTGAACATTGCCTTGGTCAAATAACTCAACCAGGTCCACACTTACTTTCATTTTGCACTGCAGCCACAGCTATGTCTGCGACTGCAATGCACTTCAGCGGGTGTAATACTCTTGTATGTGCATCCTGGGAGATAAATAGCGACCCTCGCATATAATACCTGTCTGCCTCACAGTGAGAATAATCAAGATTTAGGTCTTATGTACAACCTACCCAGTTTTAAGTTTCTGTGGTTTAAGGTTTAAAAAAAGAGGGGTTTAGAGGAAGATGGATTATTTTGATGTTTTATATTTCCACAGGCGCTTGGCCCCAGCTAGTGTGGATTATGGGTCATTCCTTTGTATTCTGTGGGCATTACGAGCTTCAGTTCGACCGACGGGCAGGCAGCTGGGAATTTCAATGGAGGATGCCATACCCTGGTGGATTTGGAGTCAGTTTCTTCCGGAATTCCACCAGTTTATGAGGCTAGATTAGTCTCCGGATATACTGCTGTTGCATATCGGGAGCAGTGATCTGGGGAGGAGGCCTTTTAGAGAATGGCTAAGGGACATCAAATTTGATCTTTTAAGGTTATGGACAATGTTTGCCAGGTTAACTACGGTATGATCAGACATTATCCATAAAAAGGTGTGTGTGGGGGTGAGATCTGTGGTCAACATCAATATGGCGATTATAAAAGTCAATAGGGCAGGAATTCTGGAGGCAGAACTGAGTGCATCTGAATGCAATGGGACTAGATATGTGGTGTCAAGTCATCCAAGAAGGCATTGAGCTTGGTTGAGGATGTGGAGAGACAAATGTTTGAGTGGTGCAAAACATGTTGGTGAAAAAGGGGGGGTCCTCAAAATTGGTGGATGTGGTAAGGTTCTGGACCCCCCAATTGAAGTCTATTAAGTGGTAGCAGGTAGTGGAACCCCTGTGTTAAGGGCTAGAAGTTCCCACAGGTAGTGGACTATGTTAAGAAAGCCAGGTTGGTTAACAGGTGCCTCTGGGCTGATGATAAAATGGCTAGAGGTAAGAAATTCAGCCTGAGCAGTTGGTTAGGTAAATACTGCCTGGCACATGTCACTGGCTTCAAGGACCAGTCTCCTATTTTCATCCGTTATACTTATAGTTTGTTATTATAAAGGTTGCTGTGGCCAATTTAAATCATCCTGGTTTGCAGCTGGTTTATTTTTGGGAAATGAGATGGGGGTGAGTGAAGGTTTGTTGGAGGTGACATCACGTATGACTCGCCAATACCCTTTGTCAGGTAAATGGATTACAAAAACTTGATTCACATGAATGTGGAATGTCTGTAGACATAATGATGAGGATTTACACTCAATTTCATAGTCCAAATACAGGATGAGCCAACTTACTATTAGTAGTATTATATACAGTCATTAAAAAACTAAGCTTTGAATTCTATGTTAACCTGACATAATAAAATTAAAAAAAAAGTGTACTTTAGAAGGTCTTAAAATTTTGGAAATACAACCACCTCAAATGAACTACAGCACATAACAGATTGCACCATGTCAATAATTAACAAAAAACTAGACCAAGACTCAGAAGCAGCATGTGACAAATTAAGTTCATATGAATCAAAAGGGTAAGTAGCAGACAGATGCTGCTAATTAAATGCCCTTGATTAAGTTATTGTACTGTACATCAGCAATTGTAACCAACTCTATAAAAGCAGAACTATTGCCAGTTTGCTGATCTGGAGCATTTAGCTGTGTGTTAACATTTGACAATGAGGAAATACATCAGCAGTAGTGTTGAGCATTCCGATACCGCAAGTATCGGGTATCGGCCGATACTTAGCGGTATCGGAATTCCGATACCGAGATCCAATACTTTTGTGGTATCGGGTATCGGTAACGAAACAACATTAATGTGTAAAATTAAGAATTAAAATAAAAAATATTGCTATACTCACCTCTCCGACGCAGCCTGGACCTCACCGAGGGAACCGGCAGCGTTCTTTGCTTAAAATGCGCGCTTTTCCTTCCTTCCGTGACGTCACGGCTTGTGATTGGTCGCGTGCCGCCCATGTGGCCGCGACGCGACCAATCACAGCAAGCCGTGACGTAATTTTCAGGTCCTCAATGCCTAATTCTAGGCATTCAGGAATTTAAAATTACGTTCCGGCTTGTGATTGGTCGCGTCGCGGTCACATGGGCGACGCGACCAATCACAAGCCGTGACGTCACGGGAGGCAGGAGACGCGCATTTTTAAAATTACGTCACGGCTTGTGATTGGTTGCGTGCCGCCCATGTGACCGCGACGCGACCAATCACAGCAAGCCGTGACGTAATTTCAGGTCCTCAATGCAGAAATAGGCATCAGGACCTGAAATTACGTCACGGCTTGCTGTGATTGGTCGCGTCGCGGTCACATGGGCGGCACGCAACCAATCACAAGCCGTGACGTAATTTTAAAAATGCGCGCGTCTCCTGCCTCCCGTGACGTCACGGCTTGTGATTGGTCGCGTCGCTCATGTGACCGCGACGCGACCAATCACAAGCCGGAACGTAATTTTAAATTCCTGAATGCCTAGAATTAGGCATTGAGGACCTGAAAATTACGTCACGGCTTGCTGTGATTGGTCGCGTCGCGGCCACATGGGCGGCACGCGACCAATCACAAGCCGTGACGTCACGGAAGGAAGGAAAAGCGCGCATTTTAAGCAAAGAACGCTGCCGGTTCCCTCGGTGAGGTCCAGGCTGCGTCGGAGAGGTGAGTATAGCAATATTTTTTATTTTAATTCTTTCTTTTACACATTAATATGGTTCCCAGGGCCTGAAGGAGAGTTTCCTCTCCTTCAGACCCTGGGAACCATCAGGAATACCGTCCGATACTTGAGTCCCATTGACTTGTATTGGTATCGGGTATCGGTATCGGATTAGATCCGATACTTTGCCGGTATCGGCCGATACTTTCCGATACCGATACTTTCAAGTATCGGATGGTATCGCTCAACACTAATCAGCAGTGTTCTTGGACACTCATTGGCTGCTGCTCATCAATAAGAGAAGGGTTAGGCGTAACACGTTGCGTTTTTGCTGCGGTTTTGCTGCGTTTTTTTTCTTTGCTGCATTTGTTTATGCAAATTTTAAGCTGTGTTTTACAGTACCAGAAAAAGCAATGGGATTTCAGAAATCTCATGAACACACATTGTTTTTTTTATCCTGACTGAATTGGAAAACTTCTGCGTTTTTGAAAACTGCAGCATGTGACTTATTTCAGCGTTTTTGCAGAGTTTTTTCAACCATAGAAAGCAATGAGTAAGTACAAAAATGCAGCAAAAACATGCCAAAACATGCAGGTATCAGGTCTTGCTGTGTTTTTTGGTGCAAAAACCTAAGGAAGTTGCATTGTGTTTTTTTGGGGGTACTAAACTTTATCAGCAAAAACGCAGCAAAACCTGCTTTCTGTTAGCAGCTTCTTTACTGCCTAGATAGTAGGTTTTGCCTGCAGAAAAAAAGCAGCACAAACGCAACGTGTGAACATAGCCTTATAACGCCATTTCCATTATTTTGTAATCCATCAATCTACAGTGAGAAAGATTATTCACAAATAGAAAATAATCAAGACAGTTGTTGTAGAAACCCCTTTCTGCGACTGTTTTTGGGGGAGACGGAAGGAGACTCTCAGTCTGCCGATACTGGTCAAATTAGGGAATGATGCCTCTGAGACAAGAAATACACAGTAGCCTGAATTAGTGTACAAGACTTGTCTATCTGGCTGACAGAGGTGGAGGCTTTTATTGAGTAGCTAAAAGAAGAGGAAGTATCATATTATCAAAAGAAGACTAAACAGAAGATAAAAAAAAATACTTGCTTAGCGAAAAATAGCAAATAATTTCTGTTTACGTGGCAGTTCTAAGCCTTCAAGCAGTTTACTTTGAAACAATGCTGTCTCGCTGCTTTTTTGAACAAGAATTATAAAACCTAAGGAAAAAGTTATACCTAATGTGACTAAATAAGAATATATGATATCCTTGCCGTAACACTGTTAACAGTCTTCTCAGAAGTGGACATGCTAGCAAATTCACCTCAAGGTTGAACCATGCAATGCTTAGAGAAATTGCAAAAAACCCAAGAGCTACAGCTCAAATTCTAAAGGTCTTAGCATGTTAAAACTTCAAATTCATGTCAGTACAATTAGATAAAATGACAGGAAAAATATGGTTTGTTTAAAAAAGTTGCCCGTTTAAAACCTAATCTTTCTAAAAAGAACATAAAAGCATGGCTAAAGTTTGCAAAGTTGTATCTCTATAAATCACAAGACTTCTGTAACAATGTACTTTAGACAAACAAGACTAAAGTAGTGTTTGGCCATAATGCCCTGCAAAATCATAGCACAGCATATCAGCATAAATACCTCATATTATCAAGCACAGCGGTGGAGGGGTGATGATTTGGGCTTACTTTGCATCCGTAGGAACTGGGACTTTGCAGTCATTGGGCTGAGCATGATCTCCTCTATATATTAAAGTATAAGAATATGAAATATGAGGCCATCTATGTAAAAGCTAAAGCTTGGTCAAAACTGGGTCATACAACAGGACAATGATCCCAAGCAAATCTACATTCAAGTGGCTGAAAAAGAAAAGAATCAAGGTGTTGCTATAGCCCAGAATCCAGACTTCAACGCAAATGAAATGCGTTGTGCATTAACAAATGCCCAGAAACCTCAAGGAACTTCAGAAACATTGCACAGAAAAGGGGGCCAACATTTCTACAGACTGATAACAGTTGTGAACTCTGTTTTTGGGCTCCCTCTTGTGGTCACAAGTGGTACTGTGTGAGTGCTGTCTTTGGGCTCCCTCTGGTGGCTCTTTGTGTCATTCTGCAGGTCTGAGGCTGGTTCAGCTGTCTCGTTATCTGTTAGCTGGTTTCCTATTTAGCTCACCTGGACTTTCAGTGGTTGCCTGCTGTCGATGTATTCAGTGCTATTTTGATCTCTCCTGAATTACTTCGTTATCTGTCTCGCCAAGAGAAGCTAAGTTTCTGTTTGGTTATTTTTTGCTCATCAGTGTTCAATATGTTTCTTGGTTATTTATTTGTCCTTGTCCAGCTTGCTAATATGTGATTTCCTTGCTTGCTGGTAGCTCTAGGGGGCTGAGTTTCTCCCCTCACACCGTTAGTTGGTGTGGAGGTTCTTGAACTCTCAGCATGGATATTTTGTATAGGGTTTTTTACTGACCGCACAGTTCCCTGTCTGTCTTCTGCTATCTAGTATTAGTGGGCCTCATTTGCTGAATCTGTTTTCATTTCTACGTTTGTATTTTCCCCTTACCTCACCGTTATTATTTGTTGGGGGCTTCCTATATCTTTGGGGTCATTTCTCTGAGGCAAGTGAGATCTTACTTTCTCTATAGGGGTGGCAAGTTTCTCAGGCTGCGTCGAGACGTCCAGGAATTTAGGCACGTTCACCAGCTACCTTTAGTGTGTTTGGTTAGAATCAGGATTGCGGTCAGTCCAGTTACCACCTCCCTAGAGCTTGTTCTATGTTCAATAACTTAGCTAGTCCATTCAGTGATCCTCAGCCACTAAGGATCATAACAGTACAGCAGGCCAGAAAGTGTTTAATGCATCGCAGAAGTGGGATAAGAGAAGTCGTGAGTACAATTTATTTTTTTTTCCTCTCCCTTTGCTGCAGTCTGTCCAGCTTCTCTCATCCCCTTAATCTCTGGATGGCTTTGAGTTCAGCTGCAGACATGGATATTCAGAGTCTGACTTCTAGTGTGGATCATCTTGCTGCAAGGGTGCAAAGCATTCAGGATTTTGTTGTTCACAGTCCTATGTCTGAAGCCATTAAGAATGTTATGGTGGGGTTCCCCACGCCTGCAAGTCTGAATGACTCAATGGCTTTGGCCATTCAGATTGATCGGCGTTTGCGGGAGCGCAAATCTGCGCACCATCTGGCAGTGTTTTCTGAACAGAGACCTGAGTCTATGCAATGTGACCGAATTCTGACCAGAATTGAGCGGCAAAATCATAGACGTCAAAATGGGTTGTGCTTTTACAGTGGTGATTCAACTCATGTTATCTCAGCATGCTCTAAGCGCATAAAAAAAATAGCTAAATCTGTCACCGTTGGTACTATACAGCCTAAATTCATTTTGTCTGTTACTTTAATTTGTTCTTTGTCATCCTACTCGGTTATGGCTTTTGTGGATTCAGGTGCTGCCCTGAACCTGATGGATTTGTCGTTTGCCAGGCGCTGTGGTTTGGTCCTGGAGCCTTTGGAATTCCCTATTCCACTGAGGGGAATTGATGCTACACCATTGGCTGAGAATAAGTCTCAGTATTGGACTCAAGTGACCATGTGCATGACTCCTGTACATCAGGAGGTGATTCGCTTTCTTGTGCTGCATAATTTGCATGATGTTGTCGTTTTGGGTCTGCCATGGCTGCAGGCCCACAATCCAGTTCTGGACTGGAAAGCTATGTCTGTCAAGTTGGGGTTGCCAGGGGATTCATGGCGATGCTCCTTTGGTGTCAATTGCTTCTTCCACTCCTTCTGAGGTCCCTGAATTTTTGTCGGACTACCAGGATGTATTTGATGAGCCCAGATCCGGTGCCCTGCCTCCTCACAGGGATTGTGATTGTGCTATAAATTTGATTCCTGGTAGTAAGTTTCCTAAGGGACGACTTTTTAATTTGTCTGTACCAGAACATGCCGCGATGCGGAGTTATATAAAGGAGTCTTTAGAGAAGGGACATATTCGCCCGTCCTCCTCCCCTCTTGGTGCAGGATTCTTTTTTGTGGCCAAGAAGGATGGTTCTCTGAGACCTTGTATAGATTATCATCTTCTAAATAAAATCACGGTCAAATTTCAGTATCCTTTGCCATTATTATCTGATCTGTTTGCTCGGATTAAGGGGTCCAGTTGGTTCACCAAGATAGATCTTCGTGGTGCGTATAACCTTGTGCGTATTAAGCAGGGGGATGAATGGAAAACAGCATGTAATACGCCCGAAGGCTATTTTGAGTACTTGGTGATGCCTTTTGGACTCTCTAATGCTCCTTCTGTGTTCCAGTCCTTCATGCATGACATCTTCCGAGAATATCTGGATAAATTTATGATTGTGTATCTGGATGACATTTTGGTCTTTTCTGAGGACTGGGAGTCCCATGTGAAGCAGGTCAGGATGGTATTTCAGGTCCTGCGTGCTAATGCCTTATTTGTGAAGGGCTCAAAATGTCTCTTCGGAGTACAGAAGGTTTCCTTTTTGGGTTTTATTTTTTCTCCTTCTACTATTGAGATGGACCCAGTCAAGGTCCAGGCTATTCATGACTGGACTCAGCCTACATCTGTTAAGAGTCTTCAGAAGTTCTTGGGTTTTGCTAATTTTTACCGTCGCTTCATTGCTAATTTTTCTGGCGTGGTTAAACCCTTGACGGATTTGACCAAGAAGGGTTCTGATGTGACTAATTGGTCTCCTGCGGCCGTGGAAGCCTTTCGGGAGCTGAAGCGCCGGTTTTCTTCGGCTCCAGTTTTGTGTCAGCCTGATGTCTCTTTCCCTTTTCAGGTCGAGGTTGATGCTTCTGAGATTGGAGCAGGGGCTGTTTTGTCGCAGAGAAGCTCTGATTGCTCTGTGATGAAACCTTGTGCTTTCTTTTCAAGAAAGTTTTCGCCTGCCGAGCGGAATTATGATGTTGGTAATCGGGAGTTGTTGGCTATGAAGTGGGCATTTGAGGAGTGGCGACATTGGCTCGAGGGAGCTAAGCATCGTGTTGTGGTCTTGACTGATCACAAAAATCTGATTTATCTCGAGTCTGCCAAGCGGCTGAATCCTAGACAGGCTCGTTGGTCGTTGTTTTTCTCCCGTTTCGATTTCGTGGTCTCGTACCTGCCTGGTTCGAAGAACGTGAAGGCTGATGCTCTTTCTAGGAGTTTTGTGCCTGACTCTCCGGGAGTTTCAGAGCCGGCTGGTATCCTCAGAGAGGGAGTGATTTTGTCTGCCATTTCCCCAGATTTGCGACGAGTGCTGCAGAAATTTCAGGCGGATAGACCTGACCGTTGCCCACCAGAGAGACTGTTTGTCCCAGATAGATGGACCAGCAGAGTTATGTCCGAGGTTCATTCTTCGGTGTTGGCAGGCCATCCTGGGATTTTTGGTACCAGAGATTTGGTGGCTAGGTCCTTCTGGTGGCCTTCCTTGTCGCGGGATGTGCGTTCCTTTGTGCAGTCCTGTGGGATTTGTGCTCGGGCTAAGCCTTGCTGTTCTCGTGCCAGCGGTTTGCTTTTGTGCTTTGCCTGTCCCGAAGAGGCATTGGACGCACATTTCCATGGATTTTATTTCGGATCTTCCAGTCTCTCAGAGAATGTCTGTCATCTGGGTGGTGTGTGATCGTTTTTCCAAAATGGTCCATTTGGTGCCCTTGCCTAAGTTGCCTTCCTCCTCCGATTTGGTTCCTCTATTTTTTCAGAATGTGGTTCGCTTGCACGGCATCCCTGAAAATATTGTGTCTGACAGAGGATCCCAGTTTGTGTCCAGATTTTGGCGGATCTTTTGTGCTAAGATGGGCATTGATTTGTCTTTTTCGTCGGCCTTCCATCCTGAGACAAATGGCCAAACCGAGCGAACTAATCAGACCTTGGAAACTTATTTAAGATGTTTTGTTTCTGCTGATCAGGATGATTGGGTGACTTTTTTGCCGTTGGCCGAGTTTGCCCTTAATAATCGGGCTAGTTCTGCTACTTTGGTTTCGCCTTTTTTCTGCAATTCTGGTTTTCATCCTCGTTTTTCCTCGGGTCAGGTTGAGTCTTCTGACTGTCCTGGGGTGGATTCTGTGGTGGATAGGTTGCAGCAGATTTGGAACCATGTGGTGGACAATTTGAAGTTGTCACAGGAGAAGGCTCAGCGCTTTGCCAACCGCCGTCGCGGTGTGGGTCCCCGACTTCGTGTTGGGGATTTGGTATGGCTGTCTTCTTGGTATGTTCCTATGAAGGTCTCCTCTCCTAAATTTAAGCCTCGCTTCATCGGTCCTTATAAGATTTTGGAAATCCTTAACCCGGTGTCATTTCGTTTGGACCTCCCAGCGTCGTTTGCCATTCATAACGTGTTCCATAGGTCTTTGTTGCGGAGGTATGTGGTGCCTGTGGTTCCTTCTGTTGAGCCCCCTGCCCCGGTGCTGGTTGAGGGCGAATTGGAGTACGTGGTGGAGAAGATCTTGGATTCTCGTATTTCTAGACGGAGGCTTCAGTATTTGGTTAAGTGGAAGGGCTATGGTCAGGAGGATAATTCCTGTGTTGTCGCCTCTGATGTTCATGCGGCCGATTTGGTTCATGCCTTCCATGTGGCTCATCCTGATCGCCCTGGGGGTTTTGATGAGGGTTCGGTGACCTCATCTTCAAGGGGGGGGGGTACTGTTGTGAACTTTGTTTTTGGGCTCCCTCTTGTGGTCACAAGTGGTACTGTGTGAGTGCTGTCTTTGGGCTCCCTCTGGTGGCTCTTTGTGTCATTCTGCAGGTCTGAGGCTGGTTCAGCTGTCTCGTTATCTGTTAGCTGGTTTCCTATTTAGCTCACCTGGACTTTCAGTGGTTGCCTGCTGTCGATGTATTCAGTGCTATTTTGATCTCTCCTGAATTACTTCGTTATCTGTCTCGCCAAGAGAAGCTAAGTTTCTGTTTGGTTATTTTTTGCTCATCAGTGTTCAATATGTTTCTTGGTTATTTATTTGTCCTTGTCCAGCTTGCTAATATGTGATTTCCTTGCTTGCTGGTAGCTCTAGGGGGCTGAGTTTCTCCCCTCACACCGTTAGTTGGTGTGGGGGTTCTTGAACTCTCAGCGTGGATATTTTGTATAGGGTTTTTTACTGACCGCACAGTTCCCTGTATGTCTTCTGCTATCTAGTATTAGTGGGCCTCATTTGCTGAATCTGTTTTCATTTCTACGTTTGTATTTTCCCCTTACCTCACCGTTATTATTTGTTGGGGGCTTCCTATATCTTTGGGGTCATTTCTCTGAGGCAAGTGAGGTCTTACTTTCTCTATAGGGGTAGCAAGTTTCTCAGGCTGCGTCGAGACGTCCAGGAATTTAGGCACGTTCACCAGCTACCTTTAGTGTGTTTGGTTAGAATCAGGATTGCGGTCAGTCCAGTTACCACCTCCCTAGAGCTTGTTCTATGTTCAATAACTTAGCTAGTCCATTCGGTGATCCTCAGCCACTAAGGATCATAACAGATAACGTTATACAGAAAATCATTACTTCAAGATATTGCTGCTAAAGGATGTTGTAGAAGAAGTTATTGATTCAAGGGGCGTATTTCATTTTTCATACTTTACCTCTGCATTTTGTCCTAGTTTTTAAGAATCTAATGGCACAGTGTAATTTGTTAGGTCTAATTGTCCATCTGAAATTGTATTTACCTAAATTTAAGATTTTCTAGTGACCATATGTTTTTGTATTATATCCTGATACTAAAACAAAGAATTCAACCAGGGTGTACACCACAATAACAAACAGTACTTTTCATTTGCCTTTTTTGTTAAAGATTTTAGTTTAGAAAAAACAACTCATGCAGAGAGCAGGTGGGGGCAGCAGAAAGCAGGCATGGGCAACAGAGAGGAGCCACAGACAGAAGTAAGGGTACCAGACTGAAGATATAAAGGAATATGCTTCCTATCCTGGTATATGCTCTCGCCTTCCTGGTATATGCACCCTCTTCCTGGTATATGCACCCACACCCTGCTGTATATGCCGCCCATCCTGGTATATGCTTCCCCAATCCATGTATATGCCCCTCAAACTATGTATATACCCACATCCTGGTATGTGCTCCCCCATCCTTGTGTATGTTCTCTTATCCTTGTATATGTTGCCCCAATTCATGTATATGCTCCCTTATACTTGTATGTGCTCCCTCGTTCTTGGATATGATGCCCCCATACTTGTATATGCTCCCTCAATCCATGTATATGCCCCATCCTGGTATAAGCTCCCTCATTTTGGTATATGCTTCCCCATCCTGGTATATGCCCTTCATCCTGGAATATATATGCTCATCATGCATCATGGTACATATGCACCCCCATTCTTGTATATGCCTCCCATCCTGGTATATGTTCTCCCATCCTTGTGCAGCGCCCCAGAGTCCTGGTCATTGCAGTACTGTAGCTCCGCCACTAAGGGGGGCTATGGTACGTCTGATGGCACTGAAGGAGTTCATCTGACCAGGTATCACAGACACCAATACATTTCACAGTCTGGCCTCCAGGGGGAGCTAAGGGTTCTATTTATTAGGCCACTCCTCACAATCTGGTAAAATTGGGGGTTAGGCAGAAAGTTAGTTGAGAAAGCTGACTGGGTTGGAACCAGGCAACACCTTGTGGCAGAGGGTGCTGTAGGGGAAGATTCAGAGGGGTCCCTGTCAGGGGTGGGATCCTGACAGAGGCCTAGCAAACAGAGAAGAACGTTACGGGACCGCGCCTGCACGATATAGCGGCGATACCCCAAGAAAGGACAAGAAGCGAGGTATATTGTGCTGAGTGAGAAACGAGATCAACGCAACAAGGAGAATACCAGTAGGAGTCGTGCTGTAAGACGAGGCAACATCCTATTGAGGCGCATAACCGGTGGCCGGAACGCCGAGGAAGTATAGAGCTCCAAGCCAAACTTCAAACCTACGGCAGGACAGTCAGTTATAGGCGGGCTGTCTCACCCAATTGACCTAGGAAGACACAGGGGGGTAACAACAGGAGGGGGGCGACGCTAGAGTCCCGGAAGAGCTCCGAGCCTCCCCGTCATACAGGTGCGTCCTAACCATAAGATCTGGGGGACGTGGAAGAACATCAGAATCGAGTTGTGAGGGAACACGAGAAACAGACACAACAGTTGTGAGGACTATCCCGTGGTGCTCAGCAGGGAAGGACTACAACACACAAGCGCTAGAAGGTAGGCACAGATTTCCACCTGCAAAGGGAGCTCTGGATGTGCCATCGGACCGGCCAGGCTTGCGCAGCCTGGTTAACCGTATTCCGGATTGAGGATCCTGAAGCCTTCAGTAAAGAGGTAAAGAGACTGCAACCTGGTGTCCTCGTTATTTACTGCAACCTGCACCGCACCGCCACGACATCATCACCATCACGCACACCTATCATTGTACTCCCCTCAGCAGGGTCACGGACCGGGTCTAGCCACCGTGACAATCCCAGAACAGAGACTCAGAGGCCCGGTACCGGGTACCCCTCGGCCCTGCGACAGTGGGAGCGCTACAATTTTGGCGTCACGAACAGGATCTACTTATGCCTGAAGAATCAGGTCAGGTCATGTGTGCCTTGGAACTGTGATTTATTATACTTGGACTGTGATTTATTGCAAAGACTGTATATTGCCACTTGCCGCCAAAATCCGCCGCCATTGCAGCGCTGAGGAGAGCGCAGGAGAAGAAGAGGGGCGTGGAGTAGGCGTGGACCAGCTGGAGAGCGCGAAAGACGATGGCCGCCCAGTCTAAATATTTCTGCGTCCTGAGGACGTGCCCGTCAGCAGCCGAGGTCCGCCTCCTCATTCTCTTTGGAGGATGGAGACCATGGAGACGGGGCCGCCCACGAAAGAGACCGCGGGAAGAGGACACTGGAGAGGAAGCGAAGATGGCGACACCGGGAGCACCGCGTGGGAATGACCCGACTCAGCGAGAGGCTGCACAACCCGACACAGCCCCGGACACGCCATCGTTGCGGGAACTGACCCTTGTGGAGCTACCGATGGGCCGACCCCCGTGGCCGCCGTCCGAGGAGTGTGTGGCTGCAGCCGAGGCCCGGCAGATAGCCTACCGCCTGGAGGCCGACGCCCGTGTGATCGCTCGGCTGGGCCAACCTACGGAGGTCCGCCTGTCTCCGGTGTCCCCCGCTTCTTTCATCCCGACCGCGGCGGAGTGTGAGCTGCAGGCACAGGGCTTGAGGATCCTACTGGAGGCAGAACACCTGCGACGTTTGATGACGGCTTGGCAGAACAGACCCCAACCTGCGTCCCAGGTCGATCTGACAAGCGTCGCGGAGACTCCACCGTCACACTGGGGTGTTGTGGTGTCCTTTAACTCCCGGAAGGGAAGGGGAGTTATCCAGGAGATCGGGGAGCCACTACAGGTCCGTGTTGATCGAGAGGAAGTGGAGCCCTGCGGGGAAGGTACGATTCTGACCTGGAGCCTGGCGACGCAGTGACCTACACCCGGTGGAGGAGGGAGGTCGGCTGGATAGCTCGGGGCGTCCAGCGGTGTGTCGCACTCCAGGCCGATACCGGGGCATCTGGGGACGAGCCCCCTGCAGAGAAGGCGATGGAACCTGTCTCCGTGGAACCTCCGGAAGTCCGGGCTCACCGTGTGCCCCTGGGTCGTGCTTGTCCACGAGTAAGGAGGGCATCCCGCAGGGGGATCCTGTCGTTGCTGGAGCCGGGACCGGCCCTTGCTGCACCAACGCGGCCCGTTGGCCGGGTGAGGCCTGGAAGGAGACCACCCCCTGCACAGCCAGGAAACTGAGTAAGCAAGAATGCTTTATTGATTGTAAATAGTTCATTGTTTTCCTGCGTTTTGCTGCTAAGACCCGTCCAGGGTTAACTCTTAAAGGGATCCCTTTGTTGACCCGGGATCCCTATTGCCTTTTGTTTGTTTTCTACTTGTTGCTTCAGTTATCAAGAGACTGCCGAATCATGGACGGTGAATGATTCAAAAACTGATGTTGTAAATAGTTTGCACCTTCTTAAAGGTGCTCTCTACTGGTTTTATAAAAGAAAAGGACTCTTTGCAAAGACACTGGTCTTGGAACCAGCACCGGAGTCCTTGCTGCGAACAGACTTGCAGCTTGAGAAGTTGCACTACCTCATAGAGACTTGGTCCCCTCTTAAAGGGAATGTTCACATATTGCACTTATGAACAGTGTTGCCTTAAGATGGTTAAATGGCAATAGTGTTTTGAAAGAAGAAGTTAAATGTAACCAACTAGTTGATTGTAAGAAATGTTGGTAATGTGCTCTGAAATAACGTCCTGTAAAGGTGAAAGCTAAAAGAAAGATGCAGCAGACCCGTAGGGGTAGACATAGCGTCCTGCATATATGTCAGTAAGAAAGTAATGAAGGAAGTTTAATGTTTTATTTAATAGAAAATGTTTAATAATGTGCTAGAAAATGAGGACAGGAAGTGAACCTGTAGGGGTTAGTGGTGAGTCCTCTTAGGAGCCATACAGAGATGGCTCAGTAATCCTGAACTGAAAGATGGATGATATGTTCTATACTGTGTATAGTAATGGAAAGACAGTAGGCCCGGGCAGAAAGGGGCGGTCCTGTAACAGAAAGGAGAGGCAGTAGGTCTGGAGCAGTTAGGACAGGCGGTCCTGCCAATGTAAAGAAGGAGAATGCATAAAAGTTGATTAGCCTTATAATGTTTTATAAGAAGGTCTTTAGTGGATCCAGTGAGTACGTCCTTAAAGGCAAAGTTAAATTAGTGTTCAAAAATTTCGCACTTAGTAGAATACCCGGTCGGGTAAGAAAAGTATTTATAGTAAGTTATTTAAAGTATTTAACCATGTTTGTAACGTTCAAGTGTCCTCACCTCCCATAAAGGGAAGCTCTGTTAAAAAGTTTACTTGTACTTGCATTTTCAAAATTGTATGTCTTTTTGCTGACATGTATTGTTGTTTTCTTCCCAGTCCAGGAGTACTGGATTTAACCGGGGGGGAGTGCAGCGCCCCAGAGTCCTGGTCGTTGCAGTACTGTAGCTCCGCCACTAAGGGGGGCTATGGTACGTCTGATGGCACTGAAGGAGTTCATCTGACCAGGTATCACAGACACCAATACATTTCACAGTCTGGCCTCCAGGGGGAGCTAAGGGTTCTATTTATTAGGCCACTCCTCACAATCTGGTAAAACTGGGGGTTAGGCAGGAAGTTAGTTGAGAAAGCTGACTGGGTTGGAACCAGGCAACACCTTGTGGCAGAGGGTGTTGTAGGGGAAGATTCAGAGGGGTCCCTGTCAGGGGTGGGATCCTGACAGAGGCCTAGCAAACAGAGAAGAACATTACGGGACCGCGCCTGCACGATATAGCGGCAGTACCCCAAGAAAGGACAAGAAGCGAGGTATATTGTGCTGAGTGACAAACGAGATAAACGCAACAAGGAGAATACCAGTAGGAGTCGTGCTATAAGACGAGGCAACATCCTATTGAGGCGCATAACCGGTGGCCGGAACGCCGAGGAAGTATAGAGCTCCAAGCCAAACTTCAAACCTACGGCAGGACAGTCAGTTATAGGCGGGCTGTCTCACCCAATTGACCTAGGAAGACACAGGGGGGTAACAACAGGAATGGGGCGACGCTAGAGTCCCGGAAGAGCTCCGAGCCTCCCCGTCATACGGGTGCGTCCTAACCATAAGATCTGGGGGACGTGGAAGAACATCAGAATCGAGTTGTGAGGGAACACGAGAAACAGACACAACAGTTGTGAGGACTATCCCGTGGTGCTCAGCAGGGAAGGACTACAACACACAAGCGCTAGAAGGTAGGCACAGATTTCCACCTGCAAAGGGAGCTCTGGATGTGCCATCGGACCGGCCAGGCTTGCGCCGCCCGGTTAACCGTATTCCGGATTGAGGATCCTGAAGCCTTCAGTAAAGAGACTGCAACCTGGTGTCCTCGTTATTTATTGCAACCTGCACCGCACCGCCACGACATCATCACCATCACGCACACCTATCATTGTACGCCCCTCAGCAGGGTCACGGACCGGGTCTAGCCACCGTGACAACCCCAGAACAGAGACTCAGAGGCCCGGTACCGGGTACCCCTCGGCCCTGCGACAGTGGGGGCGCTACACTTGTATATGCTCCCCCAATCCATTTGTGGGCCCTTCATCATGGCATATGCTACCCTCATCCTTCTTTCCTTCCTCTCCCCCGCCACATCATCTTCTGAAGTTAGAAGATTATTTTAGTGTCACGCTTGACGTCACTGTCATGTGCCCAGTTGCATGTACGCCGACGTCACCTGCTGGCGTCTGGTTGGCCAGCAGTGTGTATTACGGCACACGGACCAGGCAAGTTTGTGCTCTGCAATAAACCTAGGCTGGATGTGTGCCTGAGGAACTGAAGTAAGGCCTGGTGTCGTGGGGCTCCTCGCCCGCTGATGAGGAACGGCGATGGTGCACGTGCCCACAGGAAGGGCTCTGCATGCCCTCTCTAGCACCTGTGCCATAGGTTCGCCACCGCTGATCTATAGTATACAGAGCAGCTTTGACACTTACATTTGAGGGAAGAGAATCAAAGTTTATTGGCCCTGATGTGTTAAAAGTCTGCTGTATATTTTACTATTGAGTGTTGACCAGAGTTTCACCTTGCAGGTGTTGTCCAAAATTAGGAAAACATGTCTGTCTATTGTCTTCTGGAAACAGCATCACACCTGCCTGCAGGCTGTGAGTGGTATTGCAGACCAACAAGATTAATTTCAGTAGGTCTGAACTGAAATATCAGACACACCCAAAGACACGTGTCCTACTGCTTCCGGAAGACAACGCAGCTTTGATTTTCAACTCTGAACAACCTCTATAAGTAGGAAATGTTTAAAGACGGTGCAGCCATTTTGGATCATTTTTTTTGTTTCAGTTTGAGGACAGATTCCAACAGGAAAAATAGCTAATAGGTTAAGGTAAAAATGCATATAAAAAAATAAATAAAAATAAAGTGCAATGTTCCTAGTCTAATAGCCTATAGACTGTAGGTCATAGACAAAGATTGTGACATGCTGCATCATATCTAAAACTTTTTGTACACCTTTTTTCAAAGTACACCCTCAGTTGCAAAAGATGTGCTACCTTCACTTTGCCACCATCAAAACTGAAAATGTCATAAAAGGAACAAAAATAACTGAATGGTAGAATATTGGCCCGAGGAGAGGGCGCAGCTGTACGTTTTATTTAAATAAATATATATATATATATATATAATTTTTATTTATATAGCGCCAACATATTCCGCAGCACTTTACAATTAAGCGGATGTACAAACAATAAATTCGGTACGAGTTAAGGCTATTTAAACAGTGACATTAGGAGTGAGGTCCCTGCTTGCCAGCATACAATCTACAAGTATATATATATATATATATATATATATATATATATATATATAAGCCTAAGGAAGGTGACATAACCCTGTGGCAATTACATTACATCAGGGATCAGGGGCAGGGTGTGTTCTCAAATACCTGAGTGCATGTTTGTATTGCTCTTTCCTGATTATTCTGCTGTACGCCTGATTACAGCAGGTAATCGCATACTAAACCCAAACATCTGGTACAACAGGTACATTACATAGCTATTACCTACTGCGGCATTCCACTATTACAAGGGCACACCAATGGCAGACTTTTTATTGATTTACAGATAACATTGAAGTACATTTAAGGATATATTCACCTTTTATAAAGGTGTTTTCGTGACTTGTAAACTAATTCATTTAACTGGGTGTTCTCATCTTGCTAGGTGCTTTTTAGAACTCCCACAGGCATTCATGTCACAGTATTTCGTTAGGTAATGTAATAGATATACCATTGACCTCAAACAACCGTTGATATGATAATTCACAAAGAAGGAGAAAATGGAAAGCAGTGATGCGACTTAAGTAGTATTTCTATCAAATAATATGGTTAAGCAGATAAGCCTGCTCTAATCCGGAGTAAGTTTAAAGGGGTTCTCCAGGACAGGAGCAAATTCATTGTTTAAATAAACGTTAGTTGTCAATGAAATATAAATTTATCTAAGGGTACCGTTACACAAAACGATTTACCAACGATCACGACCAGCGATACGACCTGGCCGTGATCGTTGGTAAGTCGCTGTGTGGTCGCTGGAGAGCTGTCACACAGACAGCTCTCCAGCGACCAACGATGCCGAAGTCCCCGGGTAACCAGGGTAAACATCGGGTTACTAAGCGCAGGGCCACGCTTAGTAACCCGATGTTTACCCTGGTTACCATCGTAAATGTAAAAAAAAAAAAAAACGTACATACTCACATTCCGGTGTCCGTCAGGTCCCTAGCTGTCTGCTTCCCGCACTGACTGACTGCCGGCTGTAAAGTGAAAGCAGAGCACAGCGGTGACGTCACCGTCACACACACCGATCCAGCGATGACAGCGGGAGATCCAGCGACGAAATAAAGTTCCAAACGATCTGCTACAACGTACGACTCTCAGCAGGGTCCCTGATCGCTGCTGCGTGTCAGACACAGCGATATCGTATGGATATCGCTGGAACGTCACGGATCGTACCGTCGTAGCGACAAAAGTGCCACTGTGAGACGGTACCCTAATATACTGTCATTAAAGGGGTTTCCCATGAACAAATATTGATTTTGAATCAATAGATTTTGGAATAATAATAAATTCCACAATTGGATGTGTTTAAATATAATATTCATGTGCTGAGATAATCTTATAAATGTGTCCCTGCTGTGTACTGTGTAATGGCTGTGTCTGACCGAGCAGGAACATGGTCGGATCATACCACAGCTCCTGGGCAGGGGAGGAAGCAAAAGAGAGTATACAGACAGGACAGCATGGGATCACAGCTGATTCTTTATTTGAAGTCAAACATTTTTTAAAAACAGGCAGGGAAATGTTTAACCTCACAGAAAGAATCATTTGCGATCCAATGCTGTCCTGTCTGTATACTCTTCTTCTTCCCCCCTGCCCAGGAGATGTGGTATGATCCGACCATTTTCATGTATGGTGAGACAGCCATTACACAGTACACAGCAGGGGCACATTTATGCGATTATCTCAGCACAGGAACATTTTTTTAAACACATCCTTTGCTATCTTGCCATGGAAGAAATTGCTCCCCTTTCCTTCCTTGTCGAGATGTCATCAAATCAGGTAACCAATCAAATTTAAAATGATAAAACAGAACTCAATGTATTCTGGGAGTTGTGATCACATAATAATCCCTTTCATCACCTGATCTGATGGCAACAAAAAAGAAGGGAGAGTAGTTTCCTTTGTGTCAAGATGACAATAAGCTATAGAATTTCAAGCACACACACTTAGAAGATGGCTGTATAGATAAAAGCAGCTGATACTTATAATTAAAGGGAATCTAAGGCTATGTGCACACGTTGCGGATTTTGATGCCTTTCCGCAGCGTTTTTGGATGTGCAGAATTGCATCAAATCCTCAGTGTAGTGCAAAACCAATGTTAAGCAATGGAAAATCTAGAATTGGCGTGCACATGCTGCGTAACAAGGTGCGGATTTGCAGCATTTTATTTTTCACAGCATGTCAATTCTTTTTGCGGATCTGCAGCATTTCTGCACCCATTGACTTCCATTGATTCAGTCAAATCCGCAGCAAAACCGCAGGTTTAAAAAGATCTGTGGTTTTGCTGCGGGGTTGGGTGCGAGAAACGCTGCAGATCAGGAGGAGGAAGAGTGTGTGGGCGGAGACTGTGTGTGTGGAGAAGATGTGCGTGTCTGTGTGGGTGTTTGTGTGTATCTGTGTGTGTGCGTGGGTCTGCAGGTGTGTGCGGGGCTGTGTGTGTGTGTGTGTGTGCGGGGCTGTGTGTGTGTGGGTCTTGTGTAGGCATGCATCGTCCGATGGGACTACAAGTCCCATCCGGCTATGCCTGCTACAGTGACAGCTAGCCAATGATGGGACAGCAGTAGTCCCATCATCCGGTTACTGTGTAAAAAAAAAACCCACACACACACATATACACATACAGTACATACAGTACATACAACATACAGTATATACTCACCTTACAGCTATTCCCCAACTTTCTCGATCACCTGTAAAAAAATAAAATAATAAACCAACAGTATACTCCCTGGTCCGATGTAATCCATTTAATAACTAGTGTCCCACGACAATCTCTCGTGGAAAGCTGTCACATCGGCAGATGTGATCGCTCTCCAGGGGCTCCGGTGATACAATGACAAGAGGTAATCCTCCACACTTTATCCCTCCGAGCCGTGAGTTCAGCAGAGTTCATACTGTCACTTCCAGCACCGCTGCGTGGGAAAATTCTCATGCAGCAATGTCGTAAAGTGAGAACATGAACTCAATGAACCCTCAGTGATAACACTGCAGGAGCCATTGTCTCCTGTCAGTGTGTCACTGTAGGCCTATAGACTCGAGCAGTCACATCTCCTGATGTGACAGCTCTATAGGGGAGATCGTCGTGGGTCAGTCATTATTAAATGGACTACATCGGACCAGGAAGTAATTGTGATGGTTTATTTTTATTTTTTTGCAGGAGATCGAGGGTGTTGCATGGATTGGCAGAACAATAAAGATGGGAAAAATGTGTAGTGTTTTATTTCATTAAAATACTTTTTCCTGGCTGTGTGTCAGATTTGACATCTATAGGATTAGTAATGGATAGGTGTCTTATTGATGCCTCTCCATTACTAAGCTGGCTTGATGTCCCCTTACAATTCAGAGGTGACATTAACCCCCTATTACACCATATGCCACCACTACAGGGCAGTGGAAAGAGAGATGCTAAGTGCTGGGGCGGCTGGGAGCTAGTGTTTGTAGCCAGGGGGCCAATATCCCTGGCCCCTTCCTAGGCTATGAATATCAGCCTGCAGCTGTCTGCATAGCCTTTTTTGGCTATTAATTATAGGGGGACCTCACGTAATTTTTTTTGAGAGGTCCCCCTATTTTAATAGCCAGTAAAGGCTAATTATACAGCTGCGGGCTGATATTCATAGCCTGGGAAGATCCATGGGTATTAACCCCTTCCTAGGCTATAAACATCGGCCCCCAGTCACTGGCTTTCCCTCTCTGGTGGAAAAAATTGCGCGGGAGCCCATGCCATTTTTTGTTTTAATTAAACAGATATTGCGTTTAAGGCCCGGGTCACACTTGTGAGAAACTCGCACGAGTCTCGCACCTCAATACCCGGCACTCAGGACCAGAGTGTGCGGCTGCATGTTTTTCTATGCAGCTGAATGCTCTGGTCCGAGTGCCGGCGGCAGTGCCAGGAATTGAGGTGCTAGACTCGTGCAAGTTTCTCGCAAGTGTGACCCCGGCCTAACGCAGATTTTGTGTGTGTATGTGTGTGTGTGTGTGTGTGTGTGTCTTTATTTAACTCTTTATGTACCATTTTATTATGTTTATTACTAAACATCAGGCTTGGTATTATCTATCTATCTATAGATATATCTAACCATCTATCTATAGATATATCTATCCATCTATCTATAGATATATCTATCTATAGATCTATCTATCCATCTATCTATAGATGTATCCATCTATCTATAGATCTATCTCTTTATTAACTATCTATCTATCATCTATCTATTATCTATATATCTATCTTATCTATCTATCTGTGTGTGTAAACATAATTCTTCAATGGAGTATGTAAATAAAGAGGTTGGACAAAGAAATTAAATCCACGCGGAATTTTACTGGTGTTTTCTGCCAAGAGATGCAGAATCTGCGCAGAAAATTCCACAGGCAAATCTGCAACGTGTTCACATACCCTAACAGATCCCCCATGCCCTGCAACCCACCAGCATTTGTATATTACTTGCTACATACCCTGCCTAACCAGCCCTTTGTAGTGTTTAACAACTAAACACGTTTTAGCAAAGTCTGTTTTTCATATGCAAATTAACCTTTTGACAACTGTCAAACTTAGGGGGCTGAATACAAATGCACGTCAAAATATTCAGATTTATATTTTTTAAATATTTAGAAAGCCACGCATCATTTCCTTTACCCTTCACAAATACTTGCTACTTTGTGTTGGTACATCAGATAAAATCCCAATAAAATGCACTTAGGTTTTGAGGGTACAGTGTGAAAAAATTTACAGGTTATGAATACTTTTTCAAGGCACTGTATATAAAAGGGTGTGTATTGTGTTTTCCTGGATTTAATTATGTCAACTAATGTTGGTGAGAAATACATGGACAACAGTTGGAGCGCCACATATTTGTGGCAGACTGGTGGTATCTTCTAAGGCAGCATTCTTTTAAAAGTAAATTGGAGTATAATAGCTTTGCGATATCTTCCATGATAAAGAAGTTTACATGTTTGTCCTGCAAACATAGTCACTCAGGTAGAAGTCAATCTTCACATGACAGCTGGTAAAAGGGGAAAGGTTCATCAGAGACCTTGTAAGGAAATGCAAAAAACACAAAGGTAGTCTCTGCAAAGATGCAGCAGCTTATATTTATTCACGTAGAAGGTTACTTGCATCTTACTATTTACAGGGAATGTGTCATCAGAAAATAACCTATAAGGTTTATTTGTTACATGTCTTTTATAAAAAAAAAATCTGGAACCTTTTTTTCATAACACAATCTAATATATAAAGCTGAATGTGTGTATGTGTGTATGTATGTATGTCCGGGATTGGCATCTGAACCGTCGCAGCTACAGCCACAAAATTTTGCACAGTCACACGTCTGGACCCCGAGAGCGTCATAGGCTATGTTGTGAGGTGAAATTTTAACCCCGCGCTTTCCAATTCACCAAACAATTTTGCCCCTATCTACATAATGGGGAAAAAATGAAAGGAAAAGTGTTGGAGGCAAATTAACAGCTGCCAGATGTGAACAAGGGGGACTTAAAGAATGAGAGCGATGGCGCCAAAGAGTATATACTGTACAGTTGCTAAGGTGGGGCCCCGACATGGGATAATCACCACACCACCACGGGGAAATGAACACACACACAAAATGCGCCACACACTACCACGTGCTCGAACACATATACCACCCTCAGCGCACATTTCACCACACATACACCAACCTCGCCACATAAAAGTCGAAACACAAAAGTCGCTGCTCAAAACTCGCCACGCGCAAAACTCTCCACATGCAAAACTCGCCACACGTGCAAAACTCACCTCATGGAAAACTCGCCACACGCAAAACTTGCACACGCAGAAAAATTGCCACATGCACAAAAGTTGCAACACATGCAAAAGTTGCCTCACACAAAACTTGCACATACTCAAAAGGCACCACACATAAAACTCGCCACGAGCAAAACTCGCCATGCGCAAAACTTGCTGCACACAACTTGCTACACTAACCTGTCACATGCAACTCGACACACAAAAAGTTGCTACACGCATGTCGCCACACAAAACTCATCTCACAAAAGTCGCTACATGCGTGTCACCACACGCAACTCAACACACACAACTTGACACACGAAACTCGCCCTAAAACACACACAAGTCTGGTATTATCCTTCAAAAATAAAAATCTGATTAATAAGCAGACAAACTACAAGAGCAACAAATGTACCATATAGGAATCCGGCAGCTGTCAGTCACATGACCAGTCTATTATGTGTATGTGTGAGCTAATCTATACTGCCAGGGGGTGGGCTTACTGTTGGCTGGGGATTTATCAGGCTGCCAATTTAGCTTACAAATACTGAGGTAAAAATACTGACCAAATAACGTGTGACGAGGTCTAATACAGGAGGAGATGACATACAGATATATACTATATACAGGAGGAGATGACACACAGGTATATACTATTTACAGGGGAGATGACACACAGGTATATACTATATACAGGAGGAGATGACACACAGATATATACTATATACAGGAGAGATGACACACAGGTATATACTATATAGAGGAGGAGATGACATACAGGTACATACTACATACAGGAGGAGATGACATACAGGTATATACTATATACAGGAAGAGATGACACACAGGTATATACTATATACAGGAGCAGATTACCTACAGGTATATAGTATATACAGGAGGAGATGACATACAGGTATATGCTATGTATAGGAGGAGATGACATACAGGTATATACTATATACAGGAGGAGATGACACACAGATATATACTATATATAGGTGAGATGACACACAGGTATATACTATATACAGGAGGAGATTACATACAGGTATATACTATATATAGGAGGAGATGACATACAGGTATATACTATATACAGGGGAGATGACACACAGCAGGTATATACTATATACAGGGGAGATGACATACAGGTATATGTGCAGCGCCCCAGAGTCCTGGTCGTTGCAGTACTGTGGCTCCGCCACTATGGGGAGCTACGGTGCGTCCGATGGCACTGAAGGAGTTCATCTGATCAGGTATCACAGACACCAATACATTTCACAGCTGGGCCTCCGGGGGGAGCTAAGGGTGCTATTCATTAGGCCACTCCCCACCATAGTGGGTAAACTGGGGGTCAGGCAGGAAGTTAGATCAGAAAAGCTGACTGGATTGGACGAAGCAACACCTGGTGGCAGAGGGTGTTGTGGAGGAAGAGACAGTAGGGTCTCTGTCAGGGGTGGGATCCTGACAGAGGCTTGGCATTGAAAAGAACGTAACATGTCCGCGCCAGCTCCGGGAAGCGGCGGGACCCAAGAAAGGATTAGAAGCGAGATAGATTGTGCTGAGTGAGAAACGAGATCAAGCGATAGGAGAATACCAGTAGGGGTCATGCTGTAAGACCGGAGCAACATCCTACTGAGGCGCACTACCGGTGGCCGGAACGCCGAGGGAGTATTACAATAACCAGCTTCAAGCAATACTCTAAACAGCGGCAGGACAGTCAGTCTCAGGCGGGCTGTCTCACCTAAATCACCTTGGGAGGCAATTGCGGGAGAGGGGCGTCTCTAGGGTCCCGGAAGAACTCCAGGCCTATCCGACAAACGGGTGCCGTTCCAACCGTAACATCAGGGAGGGACGGAGGATTAGAAGAACATCATTTAATCGAGTTGTGAGGGAACACGAGAAACAGACACAACAGTTGTGGGGTACTTTCCGTAAGCACAGCAGGGAAGGACTACAACACATAGCGCTAAGAAGGAAGGCACCGATTTCCACCTGTGAAGTGAACTCTGTAGGTGCCATTGGACCGGCCGGACTTGCGCAGCCTGGTGAACCATATTCTGGACTGAGGACTCAGAGATCTCCAGTAAAAAGGTAAAGAGACTGCAACCTGGTGTCCTCGTTATTTACTGCACCGCACCACCACCACTATCCACACCGATCATTCACTGTGCGCCCCACGGCAGGGTCACGGACCGGGGCCTAGCCGCCGTGACAACCCCAGAAGCAGAGACTCAGAGGCCCGGTACCGGGTACCCCTCGGCCCTGCGGCAGTGGGGGCGCCACAACTTGGCGTCACGAACAGGATCTACTTAAGCCTGAAGAATCAGGTCATGTGTGCCTTGGAACTGTGATTTATTGTGCTTTGACTGTGCTTTATTACGAAGACTGTGTTGCGCCATTTACCGCCAAAATCCGCCGCCATTGCAGCGCTGAAGAGAGAAGGGGCGTGAAGTAGGCGTAGACAAGCTGGAGAGCGCGAACAGCGATGGCCGCCCAGTCTAAGTATTTCTGTGTCCTGAGGACGTGCCCGTCAACAGCCGAGGTCCGCCTCCTGATCCTGGTTGGAGGGTGGAGACCATGGGGACGGGGCCGCCCACGAAAGAGACCGCGGGAAGAAGACATTGGAGGAAAGGCCAAGATGGCGACACCAGGAGCACCACGCGGGGCTGACCCGGTCAGGCCTGAGGCTGCGCAACCTGACATAGCCCCAGAAACGCCGACGCTGCGGGGTCTGACCCTCACAGGGTCACCGATGGGCCGACCCCCTCTGCCGCTGTCTGAGGAATGTGTGGCTGCAGCCGAGGCCCGACAGCTAGCCCGCAGGCTGGAGGCTGATGCCCGCGTGCTCACTCGGCTGGGCCAGCCTACGGAGATCCGTTTATCCCCAGTGTCCCCTGCTCCCTCCCACCTGGCCGCGGCTGAAGGTACGCTACAGACGCCGGGCCTGAAGATCATGCCGGACGCCGAACATCTACGGCGTCTGATGGCAGTGTGGCGGAGCCGGCCCCAGCCTGCAGAGCAGGTTGATTTAATTAGCACCCCGGAGATCCCGCCATCACACTGGGGTGTAGTGGTGGCCTTTAACCCTCAGTATGGACGCGGGGTTATCCAAGAAATCGGGGAGCCGCTACAGATCCACGTGGATCGGGAGGAGGTGGAGCCCTGCAGCGGAAGATTTCCCCGCGACCTGGAGCCAGGCGATGCGGTGACTTACACCAGATGGAGGAGGGCTGCGGGAGAGTCTGGTTGGATGGCGCGAGGTGTGCAACGATGTATTGCCCTCCAGGCGGCTGCCGGAACACCGGAAGAAGATGATCCCAAGGGGAAAGCAGGAGAGCCCGGCCCCGCGGAATCTCGAGGAGCCCGTCCTCGCCGTGCTCCGGAGGAACGTGTGCACCTACCCGTGAGAAGGGCGTCCCAGCGAGGGATTTTATCACTGCTGGGACCGGAACCGCTTCCTGGCGCACCAGTGCGATCCGTTGGCCTGGTGATGCCAGACCGGAGACCACCACAGTAAGATTCTACTGTACTTTGTTACTTGTAAAATAGTTACTGTTTTATTGCCTTTTATGATTGCTGCTAAAACCCGTTCAGGGTAAACTTTTAGGGGGATCCTTCTATGGACCCGGGATCCCTATTGTTTTTGGTTATTTTTCTATTTTTCTATGTTATTCAAAAACTGCTGAAATCATGAACAGTGCATGATCCGAACTTCTTGTAAATAGTTGCACCTTATTAAAGGCGCTCCCTACTGGTTTTACTTAAAGACTCTTTGCGAAGATACCGCACTGGAACCTTTGCTGAGTAGGGACTGGTAGCTTGGGAAGACACGCTACCTCACAGAGACTTGGTCCCCTCTTAAAGGGGATGTTCATTTATCGTATTTCAATAGTAAAATTGCTTAAGATAAATAGCAATAATGTCAATGAGAGAAAAGTGATGATAATGTTTGTATAAGAGAGTTATATGTGTTTAATTAGTTAAATGTGAAGGAATACTGATGATGTGCTCTGAGAAGTAAAAGGTGAAAGATAGAAGAAGGATGCAGTGGGCCCGTAGAAATAGATGTGGTGTCCAGCATGCAAGAAAGGAAGAAAGATAATGAGAAGGATTAATGTTCGATAGACAATGTTTAGATAATGCTGATAGAAAGTTAGGATAGAAGGTAAACCCTGAGTCCTGATAGGAGTCATGTAGAGATGACTCAGTGCTCTTAAACTGAAAGAAATGTTATGTTCTATACTGTGTATAGTAGTTGAAAAGGCAGTAGGCCCTGGCTGAACGGGGCGGTCCTGTAAAAGAAAGGAGAGGCAGTAGGTCTGGTGCCGATAGGACCGGCGGTCCTGCAGATTTAAAGAAGGAGAATGAGAAAGTTAAAGTGCCTTATAATGTGATTATAGGAAGGTCTTTAGTGGATTTAGAGTGTGAGTCCTTAAAGGCAATGTTAAATTATTGTTCAACAATTTTGCACTTAAGTAGAATGCCCGGTTGGGTAACAGGAGTTATTTATAGCCTGTAATTTATAATGTTAACCATGTTTGTAACGTTCAAGTGTCCTCACCTCCCATAAAGGGAAGCTCTGTTCAAATATGCTTATTGTTATTGCACTCAACAAAATTGTATGTCTTTTTGCTAACTTGTATTGTTGTTTTCTTCCCAGTCCCGGAGTACTGTGTTTAACCAGGGGGGAGTGCAGTGCCCCAGAGTCCTGGTCGTTGCAGTACTGTGGCTCCGCCACTATGGGGAGCTACGGTGCGTCCGATGGCACTGAAGGAGTTCATCTGATCAGGTATCACAGACACCAATACATTTCACAGCTGGGCCTCCGGGGGGAGCTAAGGGTGCTATTCATTAGGCCACTCCCCACCATAGTGGGTAAACTGGGGGTCAGGCAGGAAGTTAGATCAGAAAAGCTGACTGGATTGGACGAAGCAACACCTGGTGGCAGAGGGTGTTGTGGAGGAATAGACAGTAGGGTCTCTGTCAGGGGTGGGATCCTGACAGAGGCTTGGCATTGAAAAGAACGTAACAGGTCCGCGCCAGCTCCGGGAAGCGGCGGGACCCAAGAAAGGATTAGAAGCGAGATAGATTGTGCTGAGTGAGAAACGAGATCAAGCGATAGGAGAATACCAGTAGGGGTCGTGCTGTAAGACCGGAGCAACATCCTACTGAGGCGCACTACCGGTGGCCGGAACGCCGAGGGAGTATTACAATAACCAGCTTCAAGCAATACTCTAAACAGCGGCAGGACAGTCAGTCTCAGGCGGGCTGTCTCACCTAAATCACCTATGAAGTCTTGGGAGGCAATTGCGGGAGAGGGACGTCTCTAGGGTCCCGGAAGAACTCCAGGCCTATCCGACAAACGGGTGCCGTTCCAACCGTAACATCAGGGAGGGACGGAGGATTAGAAGAACATCATTTAATCGAGTTGTGAGGGAACACGAGAAACAGACACAACAGTTGTGGGGTACTTTCCGTAAGCACAGCAGGGAAGGACTACAACACATAGCGCTAAGAAGGAAGGCACCGATTTCCACCTGTGAAGTGAACTCTGTAGGTGCCATTGGACCGGCCGGACTTGCGCAGCCTGGTGAACCATATTCTGGACTGAGGACTCAGAGATCTCCAGTAAAAAGGTAAAGAGACTGCAACCTGGTGTCCTCGTTATTTACTGCACCGCACCACCACCACTATCCACACCGATCATTCACTGTGCGCCCCACGGCAGGGTCACGGACCGGGGCCTAGCCGCCGTGATAACCCCAGAAGCAGAGACTCAGAGGCCCGGTACCGGGTACCCCTCGGCCCTGCGGCAGTGGGGGCGCCACAACTACTCTATACAGGAGATGACATACAGGTGTATACTATATATAAGGGAGATGACAAACATGTATATACTGAGGTGAAAATGAGAGGTGTGAGGTGAAAATGAAAAGGTGTGAGTGCAAAATGAGAGGAGTGAGGGTAAATAGTGGAGTGATCGGAAATGTTGGGGGGGAATGAGAGGAGTGAGGGGGAAAATAAGAGGAGTGAGGGGGAAAATGAGAGGTGTGAGGGAGAAAATGAGAGATGTGAGGGGGAAAATGAGAGGCGTGATGGGAAAATAAGAGAAGTGAGGTGCTATAATTAACCACAGATATTTACTATGCCCAGGCAACGCCGGGCTCTTCAGCTAGTTCTGTATAAAAAAAATAGTAATCTTGCAATTTCCCCACTGGCCACTGGGGCTTTGCTAGACTCGAACTTCCTTTTCTTTCAGGAAGAGTTTTCTGCAGGCTCTTTATCATCAAAGTCAGTATTACAATGAAAGCTGATCCACTAATCACAATAGCTGCTCCCCCTTCTTTCATAATGACTTTTGCACACGCTCATTAGATGCGTCAATACAAAAAATAGGACCTGTGTAGATATTGTGATCAGCCGACTTGTTGACTCAGATATTTGCCTGGACGTTCACTTCTTGACTATTGAATGGATGGACAGACATCATTTCGTATTCTTCCAACTATCATGGCACTCGCATGATGCAGTTTGGCGATTTTCTTGAGAGACCTCTACTGAGCTGGATGATGTTGTTTCTCTTTTCTTGGTACTGTACAACAATGCAGTGACATGACAAGAATCTGTATAACTAATCATATGCTAGATAGTTGCAAGTCAAATTTATGTATGAGATAGCCAAGATGATTGTCTATAAAATGATGGTAGGCTCTCATTCTAAGCTGTAGTGGATGGTGCGATATGGAGCCTGAAAGTCAAAAGTTCAAGACATTGTTACCCTTTTGCTCTTCAGTGTATGTATAAGAACCCAGTAAGACCACATTCACACTAGCAGTATTTGGTCAGTATTTTCTGTCAGTATTTGTAAGCCAAAACCAGGAGTGGAACAATCAGTGGAAAAGTATAATAGAAACACGTCACCACTTCTGTATTTATCACCCACTCCTGGTTTTGGCTTATAAATACTGAGGTAAAAAACTCACCAAATACTCAACGTGACATTTTTATCAATACATTTTATCATAGCTTTAATCATTCAGTGAAGAAAAAAAAGGATGATTCCAGCTCCTTGTTCTATAAAATATTTTTCCATGGATTGAAACACGGGACAAGAAAACAACATGGTGATGCGCTTCGAATGCAAACAGCGTTCTTCCTCAAGGCCTGATGGGAATGAATTACCCATGGGCCTTATATACACATGGAAGTGATTCCAATTGGACATAAAAAATCACATGACATTTAAAACACACATTCAGCGGTAATAGACACGTTTTATGTCTGTTATAAATGTCATGTGAGGAAGAACGCTGTTAGCGTCTGAAATGCGTCACCATGTTGTTTTCCTGTCCCCTGTTTGCATCCACATGGATTTTTTAATCTTTTCAATAATCTTGGAAAAATAATTTACTGAACAAGAAGCTGGAATCAACTTTTCTTTTTTCTTCAATGAAAATTACACCTGTCAGAGCGTTCATACAATTATCTATGGATTACCTGACCCCAGGTCTCACAAAGATCACAAATCTACAGCAGACTAAAGAGAGACAGGCAGACATACCATTCCATAAAGAAACAGGCACAGCTGAGAGGTGCAAAGTGTTGGGTGCCTTGGCGTATCCAGCACGGGCGTTTCACCCTTCTCTTTGCTCCAGCAGAGTTCTGTTTGTGATGGGTATAGAAGTATTACAACATGTCTAAAACATATTGTCGGTCACAGCCGGAAGAATTCTTTATAGATTGGATGATGTTGATGGTCCTGTTTAAAAAAAAGATGAAATATTTTATTGTAAAAATCTTTTGCATCCAAAAAATGTATGTATGGCTTTGTAAAAACTCCTAAAATTTGTCAAGTATGCCCTCTCTCCCATTTTTTTTCTTATTTATTAAGTAAAATAACTGGGATGCAAAAGATTTTTACAATAAGATATTTCATATAGTGCCATTAATTCCACAATACTTACAGACATTATCATCACTGTCCCCATTGGGGCTCACAATCTAAATTCCCTATCAGGATGTCTTTGGAATGTGGGAGGAAACCGGAGAACCTGGAGGAAACCCACACAAACACGAGGAGAACATACAAAAAGACTTGTGACCCCACATCATTTAATTATTTATAGCATAGGCGCCGGCTGATGAATATTCTCATCAGCCTCGCCTGCTCTCATTGCTATCAGCACCTGTGACCGGCAGTAACCTTTTTACCGCTGGTCAGAGCTGCTGGCTCATGCAAAGTTACCGTCAATCAGAGCCACCGGTGTTTCTGGCGCCATCACACAGATGACAGTGTGGGAAACACTGGATGTTCGGGCCCCCCAATTATTTGAATGGGGTCCGGATTCAGGTTCCGGTTATGGTACCGTTCTGGAACTCGAACCAAATATTTTGTTAATGTTCAGCTGAACCTGCTGGACCCGAACATCCACAGCTTTGCCCATCACTAACTATGGGTAATAAGCGCACAGATAATGTAGAGTCAACTCCTGTGCAGTTATGGGGTTAGCAGGCAGACATATTAAGAGTATGTTTTCACAACTTAGGTGTTTTTTATTTCTGCAGCAAAAACCAGAGTGTTTGCAGGAATAACGCTGTATGAAATAGGTGCTTTTTTTGTGTGTATTTTTTATGCTTTTTTCCCATTTATTAGATTAGGTGTAAAACGCTGCAAAAACACTGAAAGATTTGACATGCTGCATACTTCAAAAAATCGCATAAGAGCTCAAAAAACACGAGGAAAAATAAACTAGTGTGTGCATGAGATTTTAAAATCTCATTTACTTTGTTAGTACTGTGAAACGTTAATTTTTTGTTGAAGAAAAACATTCAGCAAAAAACATGTGCAATGTGTGATCATACTTCTAAAAACGAGAAAAAGAGAATAAAATATTGTGTTTCCCTAACCTGAAAGTCATTCATAGCAACATGTGTGAACAAGTTCACAGAGTGGCAGAGTATAGTAGATGCTGACCAGACCCAGGATGCACATTTTTAGTGTTACTTTAACATTTTTTTTTTTTTTTTTACTGTACTTGTACGTTCGGAATGCGTCATATTTTCTGGTAATGTAAGGAGATTTTTGTTTCACCTTTGTGCTTGTATATGTGATACAAGTTAACAATCAGTTTTGCCCTTAAGAACGTCCCAGAGGAGATGAAATAGTCCTCTTTGCTCTTTTTAGATACAGTAGTCTTTTATTTGCCTTTTCTTTAATATAAAGGAGATTATTTTCTTTCTTTTTTCCAGACCCCACTTCCTGATAGTGAAACACAAGAGGAGTACAGCCAAACCGTGAAACAGGTAACACAAGAGTACTTTTCTACACAAAAGCTTCCTCTGTCTAAATAATTGTATTCTGCTAAGGATGACTACGAGAAATGGATAGGCCTACTGTACCTACTGATTATTCATCTACACATTCCTATGAAAAAATGCATTGATGCCAACTAGTAGTAGAATTTCCTTGGAATGAATTCAGCTTAGCCAGTAAACCTAAGAATATCAGGCTTTAAATATTACAGGTCTCTGTTCCTCTTCATTAAAGAGTTACCGATCACATCTAGAAACAAAAAAGAAAAATTGCAATGAACAAAACAGCCTTCCTCTCATTCCACGGCCTTCATGTTAAAACCAAAACTCTGACCTTCGTTTGAAAATCCCAGTCCATATTGGGATATTCAAATGGAGCCTCATCAGCAGGCAGAGGCCGCGGTTACTGCTGCAGACTCTGCCTAGTCCTGAAATGAAATGTTATCAGTGACCTCCCTTTCAGGGGATGGGCTAGTCCCTGTGCGATGAGCACTGGCCGATGTGCACAATGATAGTGAGCTTTCTATCAAGTCTTTTTCCTCACTCTGGAGCTAGATTCACATCTACACAGATAATGGTCAAAGATAGTTTCACTCATCATGTACACACAGGACAGCTTATTCTGAAACGTTTCTTGAAAGCATAATTAGTAATTACCTGTTAATTAATTGGTATTCAATGTAACTTTCTCATTATTTATGCTTTACGCAATTCTAACATTTGCTATACTGGTGTGCAGAAGAGCAGAAACAATAAGTATAAGCAAAGAAAAGAAAAAGAGGTGTAAACATAATTAAAAATTATTTTTTTCTTATTATGTAATAACATATAAAAAGATTTACAGTAACTGATTTTTTGTAAATTACGACTGATTCACAAAAACATCAGGATTTGGTCCCCAATCCCCATAGATCGATCTTAGTCCTCTATAGTTAAGATATAGTAGCCAAAGTACCAGTCACTTATGTAAAGCTACATGCAGGAAATAATCCACAGGTTTCCAGTAGGAGATTAACGTATTGTACGTTTTACAGCCTGAAATGATATATTCCAGAGAAAGACTTTGCACTTATACCCTAATTTAATAATTTATACTGCCTTGTGGTCCTAGACTCTGAATTCATTATTGGTTATATGACAACAAGCAGGGATAAAATACATTGAATACAGTCTGGATTTAGGTAGAACATCCTCAAAATTGTATGAAAAAATCTTAAATTTTACATTGCATAAAAATACTAAAAGTCTAAAAATGGCTGCATTGTTTGATCATACTCTGACTTTAGCATAAGGGAAATAGATGTTGGCAAACATGGACTTCTAGCCACCGCTGACATACAAATGAGGCAGTCTTATTGTGGAGTGATTGATTCAGTAAAGAGTAAAATGGTTCACATTAAATAACAAAACAGGAGGAGAGATGTGGTGAAGGAGAATTGTAGCACTGTAAAGCAAAGTAATGCTTAGGATTGCAGAAGAACACATTACTTTAAATCTTAGGATAATGAAAAAGAAACTTAAAGGGAATCTGTCAGTAGGATCAGACCTCCTAAGCCGTCTATATGGGCATGCAGGTCATAGGAACTTGAATACAATGATACCTTGATATCTGCAATTCGATGTCTTATTCACGATAAATCCACATTTTTCTTAATATGTAAAAGAGCTGGTAAGATCTATGGATTAGACTGGAGAATCTGCCTCCAGAGCTTACTGGAAATGAAAGTGGGTGTTATCAGTGTGAGACATTTATATCAGAAGAGCGGACTGACAGTGTTTCATTATAAATAATCTCTGGACGGGGATTCTCGGGGAGATCTGTGACCGGCTTATAGATCAATATGTGTTTGGAGTGTGGGAGGAAACCGGGGAATCCAGAGGAAACTCACTCAAACACAGGGAGAACATACAAGCTGCTATGACTGCAAAGGAACAGTGCTGACCACTGAGCTTCTTTAGAGGTTTTAATCCCCCTGCAGACATGCTTGAGCAGTTTTTTCTTTGTAATGAAGTAGGTTGCTAATTGACTTGGTCCTAGTCCAGGTTTACAGATTTATTTTTCTACACAGTTTGCCAGTTTATAGCATTTAAGTCTCATGGGGTATTTTATATAGTATTATCGTTGGAGCATCTCCACACAGGCACACATTGCCTGTATATTTTACTGTATGAGGTTAATAAATGTTCCAGTGTTTAATACAAAAAATTATGATAATCGTCATAATGTAAAAATGTGTGTGTCTATATTCATATAATCACTATTGCTATGTGCTGCAGTCAGTACTTTTTATTGTAGAGGCTTCCTGTAAAACGATGAGTGTTGCAAAGATCCTACGTGGTGCGGAGTTGGATAACATGTGAAGGAAAGTATACTCGGGCTGTTCAGGCATGTTATCCCCAAAGGCGAGAAACCACACCTGTTTCAAACACAAGGCGTCTCATGCTCTGTAAAGATACCGTGTGCAACTATCAGCCATAACAATGACTAATATTAGGTAAATCCCCATGAAGCCTCTAAAACAGCCCTGATCCATCAACTCCACAAGACCTCTGAAGATTTGTTGTGTTATCTGGCCCAAAGACTTGAGAAGCAGGTGCTGTAAATACTCCAAATTACATTTCTAAGGGTATGTTCACACTGATATTTCTAGGTGTTTCTAAAGTAAAAAATGAGCGGAAACGCTCCAAATTCTGCTCCAAAACTTGGAGTTTCTGCTCAGTTCCTGCTCCAAAACCTCAGCAATAAGACGTTGTCTTATTGTGCATATACCCAAAGTCTTCTAACTGAACTTTCAGTGATTTGTTTGTAGCACATCCCACAGATTCTCAATTATAGATTGACCTGGTAGATGTAAAAATTATCAAGTTTGGAACAATTATGCAGTGTGCCAGGGTGCAATATTCTGCTGAAAAAGGCCACCACTACTGAGAAATACCATTGCCATGAAGGAATGTACCGTATTTCGTGTACAGCTATGTTTAGGCAGATGGTACATGTCAATAAATGCCAAGAACCAACATTTCCCATGAGAACATTGCCCAGGGCATCACATTCACTATCCACCAGCTTGCCTTCTTCCCATAGTGTGTTCTGCCGTCATCTATTCTCCAGGAAAGATCAGACCACAGTTTTACATTGCTACGTGGTCTAGTGTAGGTGCTCCAAGGCAGCAGACAGGGGTCAACATTGACATTCTAACCAGTCTGCGGCTATACAAGCCCATACACAGCAAAGTGCAACCTCACATATAATCTGATGCCTTTACACAGCCATGAACTTTCTCAGCAATTTGAGGTATAGCAGCTCTTCTGCTGGATTAGACGTGATGAACTAGGTATTGCCCCCCTGGGTGAAATCTGTCATTTCATCTGAACATAGCATTAGAGACTACATTCAGTGCACAGTGCGGCGGAATATATTGAAATTATGACCATATATATATTTATATGTACATATATACATATCATGCAATATATTTTTCTCACTGTCAAATCTGGTATATTCCAGAGTCTCCAACTAATAGGCATCTAAACTGGCACCTATTTATAGGGTAGCCACTAGTGATGAGCGAATAGGATTGTTGCATGCTCGGGTGGTCTCTGAGTATTTGGATGTGCTCGGAGATTCAGTTTTCGTCGCCTCAGCTGCATGATTTATGGCTTCTGGACAGCCTGAATACATGTGGGGATTCCCTAACAAACAGGCATTCCTCCCGTGTATTCAGCCTGTCTAGCAGCCTTAAATCATGCAGCTCAGGCTAGGAAACCTAATTCTCCGAGCACATCCAAATACTCGGAGATCACCCGAGCAATGAGTATACTCGCTCATCACTAGTAGCCACCTCTGAGTGGTATTATTTCTTTTGGGAGTAAACTATTTTCATACTTTCTCACAGGGAACATTGCCCTGATTGAAGATTTTTAATACTGGGATAATTTTTAAGATTTTTAATACTTGCATAATTTAAAGCTACATCCCTGTGATGTGTATTGGTGAGTTTTTGATGTTACAGATTAAGTTACATGAGATTTTTTTTACATATATTTGTATCACATTTTGACAAAGCGATTTTTTTCTCTTTTTGTTATGTTATGTTTTAAATAAAGCATGTTTGTTTTTGATACATCCTGGTATTTGGCTTTGACAAAGCTTTATTGATACAGTCACGCATGGATCTAATTATTTTTTTTGTGCATTTGCACACCTAATATTGTTTTCTGTAAATTATTATGGTTCGACAATCTTACCTAAACTGCTGCTCTGCTTTGTTCACAGCAGTGTCGAGATTTATTTGACATCAGTCACTATTTAGGGAACTTTTGTCTGGACGTGACTTTTTGGGAGATATTTCTAGGCCTTCTCTGTCATCTGAGAAGCCAATATGCAGGAAGGAGGAGGTGAGCTGTCACCATCACCTATAGTGAATGGTGGATGCTGTGCTATCCATCTATAAGCATTACTTTTCAGGATATCCTGCCGGTGATGATAATCAAAGGACTAATTATCTGTACATACATAAGGCTCAGTGGACAGTGTGATAAGGATTGTTTTATAATATAGATAATAACACAGAATATCAGAAACACATCACCAAATTTTATTTAAAAAATATATTAAAGAGAACGTGACAGCAGAGACATGCTGCCCAATCCATGGGCCGCATTTATCAAACTGACCAATCTCTCTCCGAGTGGTGTTTGTAGGGAGAAACCAGTCACTCCGGGGAAATGGGCAGGGAGAAGTCCCACCTGGATGAGTAGTATCTTGTGCGGGTCAGCCCCTGACGGCCTTTAAACCTTGTTTTTGTTTGAAATCTGCAGCATTTCAGAGTTAAGCATACAGTCATGGCTGAAAGTGTTAGCACCCATGAAATTATTCCATAAAGTGAACTATTTCTCCCAGAAAATTATTGCAATCACACATGTTTTGTTATACACATGTTTATTTCCTTTGTCTGTATTGTAGCAACACAAAATAAGCACAGAAAAGGCAAATTGGACATCATTTCACACAAAACCCCCAAAATAGACGGGGTAAAATTGCTGGCACCCTCACTTTAATATTTGCTTACACACCCTTTGGAATAAATAACTGCAATCAATCGCTTTCTATAACCATCAAGAAGCTTCTTACATCTCTCACCTGGAATTTTGGATCACTTTCTTTTGCAAACTGCTCAAGGTCTCTCATGTTTGAAGGTGCCTTCTCCCATCAGCAATTTTAATATCTCTCCACAGGTGTTCAATGGGATTTAGGTCTGGACTCATTGCTGACAACTTCAGAACTCTCAAGCGCTTTGTTTCCATTCATTTCTGGGTGATTCTTGAAGTAAGTTTCTGGTCATTGTCCTGCTGGAAAACCCATGACCTAGGACGCAAATCAAGTTTTCTGATACGGGGCACTACATTGTGACCAAAAATCCTTTGGTAATCTCCAGATTTCATGATGCCTTGCACCCAGACAAGAGACTCAGTGCCAGAGGCAGCAAAATGACCCCAACACATCTTTGACTGTAGGTACTGTGATCTTTTCTTTTGTAGGCTTCATTCCAATTTTGGTAAACAGTAGAATGATGTGCTTTACTAAAAAGCTTTATCTTGGTCTCATCTGTCCACAAAACGCTTTCCCAGAAAAATTTTTGCTTAGTCATGTACGTTTTGGCAAACTGCACTCTAGCTTCTTTATGTCTCTGCGTCAGCAGTGGGTTCCTCCTGGGTCTCCTGCCATAGTGTTTCATTTCATTTAAATGTTGACAGAAAGGGTGTGCAGACACTGATGCACCACAATCCTGCAGGACTGCTTGAATTTCTTTGGAACTTGATTGAGGTTGCTTATCCACCATCTAGACTATCCTGCCTTGCAACCATTCATCAATTTTTTCTGCTGTCCTGGAAAATTAACTATAGCTCTATGGGGTTGTAAACGTCTTGATTATGTTTTACACCGTGGAAAAAAGAACTTCAATATCTCTGGAGATAGACTTGTTACCTGGGGATTGTTGATAGTTTTCATTTAAATTTTGGTTCATCAGACAGTTATTTTCTCCTCTTTCTGTTCTTCATGCTTAGTGTGGTACACACAGACACACAAGGCAAAGATTTAGTCAACTTCTCTTTTCATCTGGTTTCAGGTTGGATTTTCATATTGCCCACACCTGTTACTTGCTACAGGTGAGTTTGAACAAGCTTCAAATGCTTGGAATAAAGTTGTTTAGCCATAATTTTAGAAAGGTGCCAACAATTTTGTCTGGCCCATTTTTGGAGTTTTGTGTGAAATTATTTCCAATTTGCCTATTTTCTCACTTTTTTGTGCTGTTCCTATACACACAAAGGAAATAAACATGTGTATAACAAAACACATGTATTTGCAATAATTTTCTGGGGGAAATACTTCATTTTCTGGAACAATTTCAAGGATGCCAAAACTCAGAATATAATAAAAGACATCCACTGGTATAAAATCTTCAACTTTATTTGTATATAACTAAAACATCTCCACATGCATCCTTAGTCATAGTTAGTCCCTACTTATCCGGCAAGCTATAGCGCTTACCGAATATGCTGCAGAGGGAACCCGAATACCTGGATTGCTCCTGCTGATCAGCTGCCCGATGCCGCAGCTGCATGTGTCATGGCTGTTTCACTGTCACAACACATGCATGGAGAGCCTGTTTGTTGGATTAAGGTGTGGATTTTGACTAGGCCACTCCAAAACATTTACACGTTTTCCATTAAACCACTCGAGTGTTGCTTTAGCAGTATGCTTTGGGTCATTGTCTTGTTGGAAGATGAACCTCCTTTCCAGTCTCAAATCACTGACATATGGAATCGGGTTTTGCTCAAAAATATCCCTGTATTTGGTACCTTCCATCTTCCTCTCGAAAACGACCACTTTCCTTATCTTTGCTGACGAAAAACATGCCCACAGCATGATGCTGCCACTACCATGTTTCACTGTGGGGAAGGTGTTCTTGAGGTGATGAGCTGTGATAGTTTGGTGCCAGACATAGCGTTTATCTTGGTGGCCAAAAGTTAAATTTTAGTCTCATCTGACCACAGCACTTTCCCCCATACATTTGGAAAGTCTCCCACACGTCTTTTGGCAAACTCAAAATGAGCCTTACAATTTTTGTGTAAGTAAAGGCTTTTTTCTGCCCACTCATCCATAAAGGCCACTTCTATGGAGTGTACGACTTAGGGTACCGTCACACAGTCACATTTTGATCGCTACGACGGTACGATTCGTGACGTTCTAGCGATATCGTTACGATATCGCAGTGTCTGACACGCAGCAGCGATCAGGGATCCTGCTGAGAATCGTACGTCGTAGCAGATCGTTTGGAACTTTCTTTCGTCGCTTGATCACCCGCTGACATCGCTGGATCGTTGTGTGTGACAGCGATCCAGCGATGTGTTCGCTTGTAACCAGGGTAAACATCGGGTTACTAAGCGCAGGGCCGCGCTTAGTAACCCGATGTTTACCCTGGTTACCAGCGTAAACGTAAAAAAAACCAAACAGTACATACTTACATTCCGGTGTCTGTCTCCGGCGTCTCAGCTTCTCTGCACTGTGTGAGCGCCTGCCGGCCGGAAAGCGAGCACAGCGGTGACGCGGTGACGTCACCGCTCTGCTTTCCGGCTATGGTGCTTACACAGTGCAGAGAAGCAGAACGCCGGAGGACAGACACCGGAATGTGAGTATGTACTGTTTGTTTTTTTTACGTTTACGCTGGTAACCAGGGTAAACATCGGGTTACTAAGCGCGGCCCTGCGCTTAGTTACCCGATGTTTACCCTGGTTACCCGGGGACTTCGGCATCGCTCCAGCGCCGTGATTGCACCGTGTGACCGCAGTCTACGACGCTGGAGCGATAATCATACGATCGCTGCGACGTCACGGATCGTGCCGTCGTAGCGATTAAAATGGTACTGTGTGACGGTACCCTAACTGTGGTCATATGAACAGATACTCCAGTCTCTGCTTGGGAACTCTGCAGCTCTTTCATTGTTACCTTTGGTCTCTGTGCTGCCTCTCTGATTAATATCCTCCTTGCTCAGGCTGAGAATTTTGGTGGACAGCCCTCTCTTGGCAGGTTTGTTGTGGTACCATGTTCTTTCCGTTTGATGATAATGGATTTGATGGAGCTCCGGGGGATCATAAGAGATTGGCATATTTTTTTTATAACCTAACCCTGACTTGTACTTCTCAACAAATTTGTCACTGACTTGTTTGAAGATCTCCTTGGTTTTCATGGTGATGTTTGGTTAGTGATGCCTATTGCTTAATGGTTTTGCAGTCTCTTGACTTTCAGAAAAGGTGTGTATTAGGCTGGGGTCACACATGCGTGTTTTACGTACGTAAGAGCGCAAAAACTACGTACGTAAAACTCGCATTACATACGGCACAATGCTTCTCAATGGGGCTGCTCCTATTAGCCGTATATTACGGTTCAGTATTATACGGCGTTCTACGGCCGTACAAAATCGCAGCATGCTGCGTTTGTCAGCGTATTGCGCAAATAATACGCCAATGAAAGTCTATGGGGGCGAGAAAAATACGGATTCCACACGGACCAGCAGTGTGACTTGCGAGAAATACGCAGCGCTGTTAGTGAAAAGTCGGTAATTCAATTGCCGGCTTTTCATTTCTCCTGCACAAACCCGACAGGATATGAGACGTGGTTTACATACAGTAAACCATCTCATATCCCCTTTTTTTTTGCATATTCCACACTACTAATGTTAGTAGTGTGTATGTGCAAAATTTCAGCGCTGTAGCTGCTGAAATAAAGGGTTAAATGGCGGAAAAAATTGGCGTGGGCTCCCGCGCAATTTTCTCCGCCAGAGCGGTAAAGCCAGTGACTGAGGGCAGATATTAATAGCCAGGAGAGGGTCCATGGTTATTGGCCCCCCCGTGGCTAAAAACATCTGCCCCCAGCCACCCCAGAAAAGGCACATCTGGAAGATGCGCCTATTCTGGCACTTGGCCACTCTCTTCCCACTCCCTGTAGCGGTGGGCTATGGGGTAATGAAGGGTTAATGCCACCTTGCTATTGGAAGGTGACATTAAGCCAGATTAATGATGGAGAGGCGTCAATTATGACACCTATCCATTATTAATCCAATTGTAGGAAAGGGTTAAAAAACACACACACACATGATTGAAAAGTATTTTAATGAAATAAACACAGCGGTTGTTGTAATAATTTATTGTTCTCTCAAATCCATTTGCAGTCCCTCACTTGGCAACATAATAAACGCACAAGATACATACCTTCTGATGTACTGTCAGGTCCAACGATGTAATCCATCTGAAGGGGTTAACTAATATTACAGGCAGGAGCCCTGCTAATGCAGCTGTGCTCCGTGCCTGTAATCCCCGGCGAATGAATGAAATGTAGGTCATTGACCTACATTTCATTCATTCGCGGTGATGCGCCCCCTGGTGGATGTCCTCATATGACCTGGAGCGTGGGAAAAAGTTCCCAGGCTGCAGTTCATGAGAACATCCACCAGAGGGCGCCTCACCGCGAATGAATGAAATGTAGGTCAATGACCTACATTTCATTCATTCGCCGGGGATTACAGGCACGGAGCACCGCTGCATTTAGCAGGGCTCCTGCCTGTAATATTAGTTAACCCCTTCAGATGGATTACATCGTTGGACCTGACAGTACATCAGAAGGTATGTATCTTGTGCGTTTATTATGTTGCCAAGCGAGGGACTGCAAATGGATTTGAGAGAACAATAAATTATTACAACAACCGCTGTGTTTATTTCATTAAAATACTTTTCAATCATGTGTGTGTGTTTTTTAACCCTTTCCTACAATTGGATTAATAATGGAGAGGTGTCATAATTGACGCCTCTCCATTATTAATCTGGCTTAATGTCACCTTTCAATAGCAAGGTGGCATTAACCCTTCATTACCCCATATCCCACCGCTACAGGGAGTGGGAAGAGAGTGGCCAAGTGCCAGAATAGGCGCATCTTCCAGATGTGCCTTTTCTGGGGTGGCTGGGGGCAGATGGTTTTAGCCACGGGGGGGCCAATAACCATGGACCCTCTCCTGGCTATTAATATCTGCCCTCAGTCACTGGCTTTACCGCTCTGGCGGAGAAAATTGCGCGGGAGCCCACGCCAATTTTTTCCGCCATTTAACCCTTTATTTTAGCAGCTACAGCGCAGAAATTTTGCACATACACACTACTAACATTAGTAGTGTGGAATATGCAAAAAAAAGGGGGATATGAGATGGTTTACTGTATGTAAACCATGTCTCATATCCTGTCGGGTTTGTGCAGGAGAAATGAAAAGCCGGCAATTGAATTACCGGCTGTTCACAGATATCGCGCTGATTGAAATCTAAATACAGAATATATATATATGTGTCACAATGACATATATATATATATATATATATATATATATACTGTATATATGTTTTCCCGAACATTTGAGCACATAAATCCATTAGATGTCGGTTTTGCAAGCCTGCGCGAAAATCTCGCAGTACGGATGCCATACGGATAACATACGGAGGATGCCATGCGCAAAATACGCTGACACACCCTGACTACGGATCACTATTTTGGGAACATTTCTCCGTATTACGGCCGTAGTACGGACGTATAATACGTGGCGTATTGTCTTACGCCATGTGTGACCCCAGCCTTAGTGATGAGCGAACGTGCTGAGATGGCGACTTATCCGAGTATGCTTGTGTGTTATCCGAGTGTCTGGGAGAGCTCGTATATTATGCTCGAGTCCTGCATGATTTGTGGCTGTTGGACAGCCTGAACACATGTTCATGACTTACATGACTTATGTAATTGCTTGCATCAGAAATTTTGAGGCCTTCATCGCAAAAGGGGGGAATTCATATGCACATGACAATTTTTAGGTACTTGATCTGTGACAAAGTCACTGGCAAAGTACTGGAGGTGAGATATGTAGCACTGAGGTTTTTAGCTCTAGTAATATAACCCCTTCATGACCTTGGGATTATCCGTTTTTCCGTGTTCGTTTTTCGCTCCCCTTCTACCCAGAGCCATAACTTTTTTATTTTTCCATCAATTTGGCCATGTGAGGGCTTATTGTTTGCAAGACGAGTTGTACTTTTGAACGACATCATTGGTTTTAGCATGTCATGTACTAGAAAACAGGAAAAAAATTCCCAGTGCGGTGAAATTGCAAAAAAAGTGCAGTCCCACACTTGTTTTTTGTTTGGCTTTTTTGCTAGGTTCATTAAATGCTAAAGCTGACCTGCCATTTTGATTCTCCAGGTCATTACGAGTTCATAGACACCTAACATGACTAGGTTCTTTTTTTATCTAAGTGGTGAAAAAAGAAATCCAAACTTTGCTAAAATAAAAAATAAAAAAAAATTGCGCCATTTTCCGATACCCATCTCCATTTTTCATGATCTGGGGTCGGTTGAGGGCTTATTTTTTGCGTGCCGAGCTGGCGTTTTTAATGATACCATTTCAGTGCAGATATGTTCTTTTGATCGCCCGTTACTGCATTTTAATGCAATGTCATGGCGACCAAAAAAATGTAATTCTGGCGTTTCAAATTTTTTTCTCGCTACGCTGTTTAGTGATCAGGTTAATGCTTTTTTTTTTTATAGATCGGGCGATTCTGAACGCGGCGATACCAAATATGTGTAGGTTTGATTTTTTTTTTATTGATTTATTTTGAATGGGGCGTGATTTAAACTTTTATATTTTTTTTATTTTTTTAACTTTTTTTAACTTTTTTTTTAACTTTTGCCATGCTTCAATAGCCTCCATAGGAGGCTAGAAGCTGGCACAACTCGATCGGCTCTGCTACATAACAGCGATCATCAGATCGCTGCTATGCAGCAGAAATGCAGGTGTGCTATGAGCGCCGGCCACAGGGTGGCGCTCACAGCTACCGGCGATCAGTAACCATAGAGGTTTCAAGGACCTCTATGGTTACTATTCAGAAGTATCGCTGACCCCCGATCATGCGACGGGGGTCGGCGATGCGCTCATTTCCGGCTGCCCGGCCGGAAGCGCCGGTTAAATGCTGCTGTCTGCATTTGACAGCGGCATTTAACTAGTTAATAGCGGCAGGTGAATCGCGATTTCACCCGCCGCTATTGCGGGCACATGTCAGCTGTTCAAAACAGCTGACATGTCCCGGCTTTGATGCGGGCTCACCGCGGAGCCCTGCATCAAAGCGCGGTATCTGACCTTGGAAGTACTATCCCATCTGAGGTCAGAAAGGGGATAAAAAAAAACCTCCAGCACACTAAGTGCTCAGAGGGGTTAATCGGCAATGTTTAGTTCTAGGTTGATTGAACAGGTGTAGAGTGTAGAGTGGGAGGAGTCCAGAGTATAAATTCCCAGCCTTCCAGAGCATTCAGGTGAGGACGACCTGAAGGTACAATCTCTGGAGCTATGGTTTCATGTTAAGGAAAGCTGAACCTTGTGTTGTTTGTTCCTGAAGCGGATGGATTCCTGGAGCAACAAGGACTATACCATAGGTTATGTTTTTGTTTTCCTGTTAGGCCAGGAAGGCCATGTTTATTTTGCTATAGTTTACCTGGTTTATACAGTACTCTTATTAAACCAGTGGAAGACTTAAAGATACAGTGTTCCTGTGTCTACATTTATGTGCAGCCAAGTGAGTCTATCTACCACAGATCCCATAAATTCAATTTATGCCTATATTTTCTCACCTCATCAACTTAGACTATTAAGTGCTCATACATCACACACAAATGATAGAAAATGACAGTTAATATTGTTTTGATGTTCACTATTGATTTTTTTTTAAAGAAAAGAAAACCATTGCTAAGCTTTAAAGGGAACCTGTCACCCCGGCGTTGGCGTAGTGGTTCGCGCATGTGCAACAGCCGAATGCACTGCGCAGCGGCAGAAAAAGAGCACGATCTGCGCTATTCACCGGTTTATCGGTGGCGGCGGCCATCTTCCTGAGGCTGCACGTGCGCAGATGGAGTGCTCTACTTCCCGGGGCTTCAGGAAAATGGCCGCCGCGATCACCATCTGAGCACACGCGGCATCCTGCGGCCATTTTCCTGAAGCCTCGGGCAGCAGAGCACTCCATCTGCGCACGCGCAGCCTCAGGAAGATGGCTGCCGCCACCGATAAACCGGTGAATAGCGCAGATCGTGCTCTTTTTCTGCCGCTGCGCAGTGCATTCGGCTGTTGCACATGCGCGAACCACTACGCCAACGCCGGGAAGAAAAGCAAGAGGTGGGGGAGAAAAAGCCATTTCACCACGCCAATTTGACCAGACCAGCGTGATTGACAGGCGAAAACGGCGACTTTTGTAAGGTATTTCGGCAGCATAGGTGGGGAATCAGGGGACAAAAAATATACTATTGTAAAGCGCAGCTCAGGCCCTATTTAATGGTATTTTTATCTCATGCTGAAAAAACGGGGTGACAGGTTCCCTTTAAGGCTATGTGTGCTCGATGTATTCACAATACCTTTTTTGCATCGAGATTTTCCAAAAATATGTAGTAGAAATCAATTGATTTTACATCATTTTTGGAAAATCGATGCAAAAAATACGTAAGTAATGCATTGTGTGAACACAGCCGAATGTTGTTCATTCTAATTCAGTTATGTCCAACCTTGTATATATGTAATAACGAGAGGTCTTATTATTCTATGAACTTTAAAGTGGATCTTCTTAGTCTGCGAACATCTTTTTGCAGGAGTTTGGGCTTTTCCAGACATTCAGAGAGAGACATTTATGTACTTTGCTTAGTTTAGCTTCTTCTGCAGTTCCAAACAGCCAACTACATGCATATAAAGCATTTCTGACCATGATTTCATTCTCCCTTGTGCTCATTTATAAATACCATTGACAGATGAAATACAAAATGATACTTAACCCTTGTGACTTTGAGGCAGCCAGGTAAGAATCATCGTCATTAGTATCAGTATTCGTCATTTCATTGTGCGCTTCCAACAAAAGCCTGAGTTTGTATTTATTGCATAGCAATGTTATTAATCAATCCTCCAGGTCTTTAGAATGTGGCTTGGCATGTCCTGAAGACGTTGTACCCTTCTGTTCCTCTAGGTGGTGTCACACAAAGTTTGGAGAGCGGCTAAAGTCCTGCATACCTATGTTCTTGCCATGTCACCAGCATTGATGCGTGATAGAAAACACCATTTTCGGAATCACAGGTATAGTCCTAATAACCCGAAATTATGGACTAAAACATTTTTTCCCGTCCTGTTGTATCATTCGCTTGTCTCCTATTTATTTCTTACGGCTTCTCTCACTGCGCTGTACAGACATTATCAGCCATTCTATCATACATGCATGAGGCCGTACATACACTAACACGGGTCTGTGCTGGCATCACCGGTGTGTCACATTTATGGTTGATTTATATATGTATTTCTTGTACTGATGAATTGGAGGAAATGTCAGCATCTCACTATTCTCAATAGTAAACATAAGGGAGCGCATCAAAAGGCAATTTCCATCTTATAGCCTGATGGCACACATACTGTAGCTAACGTACGCCATCACACAAATATAAGGCATACCGAAAAATCTGATCTGGTATCGATTACATATCTTAAGGATAAGACATTAATATTAAAGTACTGGCAACCCTTTTAAGGGGAAACAACAGGTTTTTGCTATTTAATCTAAGAGCAGCATAATGTAGGCATTGAGACCCCGATTCTAAGGATGTGTCACTTATAAGACTGTGTGCTGTAGTTTCTATACAATCAGTGTTTTATCAGCAAGAGATTATCACTGCAGGACTAGGTCTCATGTGCAGGGTAGTCCAGCTAATCTGTATAACTCCGCCCTCACCACTGATTAACAGCTTGCTAACAATGTACCATGCACACAGGAAGCTGCCAATCAGGGGTGTGGGCGGGATATACAGAGCTCAGTAATTTGACCTCTGCTATATTTATAACATAGAAAACAGGGATTGTAGCGAAACTGCACTAAGCAGCCCAATAAATGACAAATCAGGGTCTCTGTCCCTTTATTATGCTGCTTTCAAATTCCATAGATAAAATCTCCTGACAGATTCCATTTAAGTCAAGCTTTGACAAAGAACACCGGAGTATGATCGAAAAGTCTCACTTTCTATTCATTTGCCTTGGATGCATTTTTAAAATTTATTGGAATAAAGAAAACATTTTTTTTTTATCAGGAGCTGGAATACATTCCCCATATTTTTATAGTAAATTGTTACAGATTCCCTCAAATATAATAAATTCAATTTAATTCATTGTTACACATTAAAACAAGAAAATGTCTAGTGATTGAAGGGAATAAATAATAATGTTGCCTGTTATCATTATTAGTAACCATATTTTCATAAGAAAACTTCAATTTTTAACCCTATCATAGTAATTTTATAATAGAGGTGAGATTATATCCTTTCATTGGTTGTGAATAGGGCTCCATCTAGTGGCCAAAGAATGCATAGGTCATTTCCTCACAACAACCTAATCATTAGATTGATGATGATGAATTATTATTTTGGAGATTTGTTTAGGCTATGCTTAAGAGTAAGAAACATTTGCGATCTGAAAATGATATTGATACTCCAATGTATTACGATGAAAAAACATTTAATAGTAAAAATCCACTTATGGAATAACGGCAAAAATAAAAAGTTCATTCAAGGAATTTTGTTTTTGTAAAAGTTTTTTTATTAAGTAAAAGTCATAAAAATATTGAAAATCCCACTTAAAAATACATAGAATAACTGCTGCATGTAAACAATTCTTCAAGAATGTATACACTTAAAAATGCAAAAAACAAGACCTCACATTGCAACAACAGTGATAAAAAAAAGTCTCAAAATGCAGAGAAATAATTAAAAAAATAATACAGTTGTGTGAAAAAGTGTTTGCCCCTTCCTGATTTCCTATTCTTTTGCATGTTTGTAAACACAAAATGCAGTTTTTAAATGAAGATCTTTATTACTGAGTTTGTATATTTTCCCCATATTTTCTTGGTATTCCTTCAGGTCCCCCCCCCTTACTTTTGCACCCATTTGTAGGTACACATGTTGCATCAATGGTATGTCCCACCATATATAAATTATTATTATTATTCATTTTTATAGCGCCATTTATTCCATGGCGCTTTACATGTGAAAAAAAGGGGCAAATATAGACAACTACAATAAACATGAGCAATACAAGGCACACACAAGTACAGAAGGAGGGAGGACCCTGCCTGCGAGGGCTCAGTCTACAGGGGATGGGTGAGGATACACTAGGAGAGGGTAGAGCTGGTCGTGCGGCGGTTCAGCACACTAAGGATCACTGCAGGTTGTAGGTTTGTCGGAAGAGGTGAGTCTTCAGGTTCCTTTTGAAGTTTTCCGTGGTAGGCGAAAGTCTGATGTGTTGAGGTAGAGAGTTCCAGAGTATGGGGGAAGCACGGGAGAAGTCTTGTATGCGGTTGTGGGAAGAGAAGACAAGAGGGGAGTAGAGAAGGAGATCTTGACAGGATCGAAGGTTGCGTGTAGGTAAGTACCGGGAGACTAGGTCACAGATGTATGGAGGAGACAGGTTGTGGATGGCTTTGTATGCCATGGTTAGGGTTTTGAACTGGCGCCTCTGGACAATGGGAAGCCAGTGAAGGGCTTGACAGAGAGGAGAGGCTGGGGAATAATGGGGAGACAGGTGGATTAGTCAGGCAGCAGAGTTTAGGATGGATTGGAGAGGTGCAAGAGTGCTAGAGGGGAGGCCAGAGAGTAGGAGGTTGCAATAGTCAAGGCGGGAGATGATAAGGGTGTGCACGAGCACTTTTGCAGTTTCTTGGTCAAGGAATGCACGGATCCGGGAAATGTTTTTGAGCTGGAGTCGGAAGGACGAGGCAAGGGCTTGGATATCTGGCTTGAAAGAGAGGGCAGAATCGAGGATCACCCCAAAGCACCGAGCATGTTGGACTGGGGAAAGTGAGCAGCCATTGACATTGATGGATAGGTCTGGTGGAGGGTTAGAGTGAGATGAGGGAAAGATGATGAATTCTGTTTTGTCCATGTTCAGTTGTAGAAAGCGAGCAGAAAAGAAAGATGAAATAGCAGACAGACATTGTGGGATTTGGGTAAGTAAGGAGGTGAGGTCAGGTCCGGATAGGTAGATCTGTATGTCATCGGCGTAGAGATGATACTGCAAACCGTGGGATTCTATGAGCTGTCCCAGGCCAAAGGTGTAGATGTAGAAGAGTAGGGGTCCTAGAACTGAGCCTTGGGGAACACTGACAGACAAGGGGCGAGGTGAGGAGGTGGTGTGGGGGAGGGAGACACTGAATGTCCTGTCTGTTAGATATGACGAGATCCAAGATAGGGCCAAATCTGTGATGCCAAGAGATGAGAGAATCTGTAACAAGAGAGATTGGTCCACAGTGTCAAAGGCAGAAGACAGGTCCAGGAGAAGGAGGACAGAATAGTGTCGCTTGCTCTTGGCGGTTAGTAGGTCATTGGTGAGTTTAGTTAGGGCAGTTTCAGTTGAGTGATGGGATCGGAAGCCTGATTGTAAACAGTTCAAGATGTGCATGCTTTTCCAGTAGCTTTGAGGCATAAAGGAGAAGTGATATCGGGCGATAGCTAGACACAGAGGATGGGTCGAGGGAGGGCTTTTTGAGGATGGGTGCGATTGAGGCAAGTTTGAAGGATGAGGGGAAGACACCATTTGCAAGTGAAAGATTGAAGAGATGTGTTAGGGTTGGGACGAAGACTATATAAATAGGTTATTTAGGTTCAGATGGTCAGCAGAATTACCTTACGGTATTCTGTAAGTATAATTTCTAATATTAGGATGGAAATTTGTTAAATTGGTAAAGGATGATTTGGTAAAATGGCCATCTTTTAAGTAATACCAGTCCAGGGGCAGATATACACATGTGTAGCCCATGGTCTAAAGATGTAAATAAGATTCTTCTTCGTTACAGTCATATTGTACTTCATAGAGACCTATCTCTATATACCAGTACCTCTTATATATAACTGAATATTGGGGTGAACTGATTTTTGTTTTCTAAAAAAAATTAAAAAAATTTCAACTAATTTTTTTACCCAATTTTTTTTAAATACACTTTTAAAAATAAGTGTCACAAACCAGTAAATAACATGGATATATTTGGTATCCCTGTAATTATAACAACCCATATAATCCAGTGAACAAATTATTTATGCTGATTAGTAAATATAAAAAAAAACAATGGAGTCATTGTTTTTTTTTTTTCTTAACTCCATTAAACTCATAATAATTAACAGAAATGTAACGCTTATATATGTGTTTAATAAAATGGCACATAAAAAAAAGCCACAGAGCCACTCGCAAAAGACCATGACCTTGTATAGAGCAGCTTAGATAATACAAAAATTATGACTGCTACAAATATGAATGTGTGTCACAAAAACATAATTCTGTATATGCACGTGTTATTTCTCTTGCCCCAATTCATCAAGACCAGTGTGAACAATGCCAGTTTTGATGAAGGGGTTTGTTGGAGTCAGACGCTCCAGATTCATTAAAGGGAACCTATCACCCCGTTTTTTTCGGTATGAGATAAAAATACTGTTAAATAGGGCCTGAGCTGTGCATTACAATAGTGTAGTTTGTGGACCCCGATTCCCCACCTATGCTGCCGAAATACGTTACCAAAGCAGTCATTTTCGCCTGTCAATCAGGCTGGTCAGGTCGGATGGGCGTGGCTTCTTCCCCCAGATATTGCGTAGTTTTCCGTTGGTGGCGTAGTGGTGTGCGCATGTCCAAGGTCCCCAATCCTGCACGGGGGGGTGAAAATAGCAGCGATGTCCGTTATTCCATTGGTGGTCGGTGGGCGCGGCCATCTTGCTTTGGCCGCGCGTGCGCAGAAGCGGCGCTCTGCTGGCCGCGGCTTCAGGAAAATGGCCGCCGCGATCTCCATCTGCGCACGCGCGGCATCCCGCGGCCATTTTCCTGAAGCCGCGGCCAGCAGAGCGCCGCTTCTGCGCACGCGCGGCCAAAGGAAGATGGCCGCGCCCACCGACCACCAATGGAATAACGGACATCGCTGCTGTTTTCACCCCCCCGTGCAGGATTGGGGACGTTGGACATGCGCACACCACTACGCCACCAACGGAAAACTACGCAATATCTGGGGGAAGAAGCCACGCCCATCCGACCTGACCAGCCTGATTGACAGGCGAAAATGACTACTTTGGTAACGTATTTCGGCAGCATAGGTGGGGAATCGGGGTCCACAAACTACACTATTGTAATGCACAGCTCAGGCCATATTTAACAGTATTTTTATCTCATACCGAAAAAAACGGGGTGATAGGTTCCCTTTAAGTGATGCCTCTTAATGACCCCGCCATGTCTTGTGCCTCGCCACAAATCTTATTCCAGAGTATAGTATACAGTCGCACTCGTGAGGGTTCCTTCAGAGTATATATTTTTATTATTCTGCACAAAAGTTCACCACAGTGGTAAGTGACAAAACAGTGACAAAATATATCCAAGCGAATTCTTTATCATTTCGACCCAAGCCCGGGTCAAGTGTGAGTAGTGGTAGAGAAGCTGAAGATGAGCTGGTACCTCGCATAAGGCAGTGAGCTTCAGATGAGAAGACAAGTATGTAAGTTAATACATTGGTGGTAGTGGGTTACCTGGTAGCATCAATGGAGCCTGTGTCATCAGCACATTTGTGTAATGTCTAAACAGGTTCTCTGTGGAGGGTACACTGCGTAGACATTACACACATGTCCTCATGACACAGGCTCCATTGATGCTACCAGGTAACCCACTACCACCATTTTTCAAGCTAATTTACTGAGATAATGACTTTTGGGTTTTCATTGGCTGTAAGAAATAATCATCAACATTAACAGAAATAAACACTTGAAATAGATCACTCTGTAATGACTCTATATAATATATGAGTTTCACTTTTTGTATTGAAGAACTGAAATAAATTAACTTTTTGATGATATTCAAATTTTGGGAGAAGCACCTGTATATGCTTGTGTGCATGTTTATACTGTATACAGCGATATGTGTAAATGGGTGTCTAATGTAATAACGTGAATATTTTATACATGTGTACCTAATGTGTGAATGTAAATGTGTGTGTATGGTGATGGGGCTGGATGGATGGGCACCCAAGACACAAGTCCCACTCAGGGGCCCTTCACTGTCAGGGTATGTGCACACGTCAGGATTTCTTGCAGAAATTTTCCTGACAATATCCGCACATTTCTGCCACAAATCCGCATGCGGGTTTTTTTGCGTTTTTTTGCGCATTTTTTACGCGTTTTTGTGCGTTTTTTTTTTTGCTGAATTTTTGCGTTTTTTTCCTGACACTCCAATTTCATGGGAAATCCGCAAAAAATCCGCAAAAATAATGGACATGTTGCTTCTTTTTCCGGAATGCGTTTTTTTGCGGAAAAAAACGCAACATTTGCACAAAAAATGCGGAATGCATTCTAAATGATAGGATGCATAATGTATGCGTTTTTAATGCGGTATTATAGTGTTTTTATCGAGGAAATACGCAAAAAAAAAACGCAAAAATTCCTGAAGAAATCCTGACGTGTGCACATACCCTCAGTGTCCGACCGTGTATCAAACCATAGATATGATGCTTTGATGATATCTTCTTGCTCTTCATCAGGTTTCTGGCAATTGTACAATGTTAATGTGTTGCTTGCTTTGTTTTCCAGCTCAGATTACACTGGTGTTTGCCTAAAAATTATCCCGTCATTTCTTACTCACAGGCAGTGCTGTTCAGGGAAAGAGCTTGTGGACTGGTTAATTGGTCTTAGCCCAGGGCCACAGTCACGCAGCCAAGCTGTAGGAATATGGCAGGTGCTAGTGGACGAGGGAGCTCTGGTGCACGGTAAGTAATGTCTTCAGGAAGATCTATCTATCTCTCCGATGTCATCACCAGTTGGGATTCATCATTTTCCCTCTGAAAAGTGGTGACTGGGAAATGTTATAGAGGGATACGGAAAATACAAGAAAGGTGGGATTACTCGCTATAAACATGTGTGTTGAGCTCTTAGATCTAGATTCATCATTTGTGTTTTCTCTTAAGCCGATTTTTCTTTTTTGTCTTGCGGTATTCATTGTCTTTTTTGTACCAAATTCTTCAACATTTCTGAATTTTGTAAAGAAAATAAGTCTTCATTTTTGTCTTTGATCTGTTTTTTGATTTTTTTTTAGTGTAAAAATTCACACATCTTGCAAAATAAGGCAGAAATTGTACCAAAAATATCTGACGTACGGTACATAAAATGACTATAGGGGGTAACTGAAGTTCATTTGTGCAAAATTTTACAACTTTTAAGAAATCACAATTGATGAATCAGCGAAAAACATCCAGAAACCCGTAACACTGCCCACAATGGCAAACATAAGAAACAAAAAGCCAAACCCATATACTGTTAAATAGACTTAAAGGGAACCTGTCACCTCAAATTGGCGGGATATGTAAATGCCTTTTTTCCAGTCTGATGGGCGGCGTTTCCTCTTCATTTCTCCACCCCATCCGTCCATGTTGTCCGCGATATGTTCGAGTATTAGAGAACTTGTCCTCCATAGTTCGCGCGTGCGCAATGCAATCTTCGCTCGCGCATGCGCAGTATGCTTTGCCCAACTGTGGGCAAAGCTAAAAAGCATTACAGCACATGCGCCCGCGCACTATGTCCTGAAAGTATTTTGCTGTGTTCTGGATGCGCAGTAATGCAAGAACCGGACCGGAAAAAAGGCATTTACATATCCCGCCAATTTGAGGTGACAGGTTCCCTTTAAAAAAAGCCAGAAGTTAAAAGTATTAGGACCAAATGAAAAACACCAAAAACTAGACAAAAGCAGGCACAGATGCAATAATAAATTGGGTCCATGGAGTCTATTTCATGCAGTAGATTAAACTTCCACTTTTGGTATTTTGTGGCTCCAGTTTAAATGTGAGAGCTCATGAGTACAAGTGTATTCAATCTCTGCTCAGTCAACTTGACATCTGCAGCTTGTACCGAGCTGTGTGAGATCTCAACAGCAGGAGCGATACTGAGGAGCTGTCAATCATGCTAGGAAGTAGAAAGGATTATACAGCCATTCAGACATTATCAAAGTCAGTATGTCAGCCTCATCTGGACTAAGAGATCCATTTAATATTTGCTGTCCTTATTGTGAAATCTGTTGACAGATCCTCTTTAATGCTTCCTTAGATCATGAAAAATGTAATATAGGAGGCTTTACTGGACGTTTATATAGTCCTTTTAATTGGTTTTGTTTCATCAAATCCTTTAGTGTCTTGGTCTTTTTGAGATTAGTGGTTAATCCAGCACAAGTACATCACTTATCAAAAAATCCATCATATTTTTGCAGTGCGACAAGAGCCAAATTTCCAAGACAAGGATTCCCAATTTTACAGATTCTATAAAGATGAGCCACTTATAGAGACAGCTACCAGTGACCGAGATACTGAGGATGAGCTACAAGAATCTCTGGTATTTCTTGCACAGCTCGGACCTGCAGCTTTACTTACAATGATTCTTCGCAAACCGTAAGTTCAATGTACAGATGCCAAAAGATTGCTTGAGATTGTAAAAAAAAAGTCTGTCTGCTAATGCTGGTCAAACCAAAATGGCAATAAAGTGCAATAATTGGCCATGGTACACTTTTTGGACTTTATAGACCTCTGTAACTATTAAATTGCTTTGCATAATATAGGGCGACTTAAAATATTATATACATAGAATAGAGGGATCTCAGGGGTTGGGCGACTGGAGGAAGTAATGTTATAGTTTTCTCCACACACTGTCAAAATAAATTCTTCCTCTATTAGAGAATACCAGATCTAACAATGGGATTATATATTTGTGGTTTGGTGTCATTTAGTACGAGTTTGAAAGTTAACTCAAGGAGAGTCAACTTCATGCTGTGATGTAAGAGCTGTGCTGTGCTGATGTAAGAGCTGTGCTGATGTCAGAGCTGTGCTATGCTGATGTAAGAGCTGTGCTGATGTAAGAGCTGTGCTGATGTAAGAGCTGTGCTGATGTAAGAGCTGTGCTGTGCTGATGTAAGATCTGTGCTGATGTAAGAGCTGTGCTGTGCTGATGTCAGAGCTGTGCTATGCTGATGTAAGAGCTGTGCTGATGTAAGAGCTGTGCTGATGTAAGAGCTGTGCTGATGTAAGAGCTGTGCTGTGCTGATGTAAGATCTGTGCTGATGTAAGAGCTGTGCTGTGCTGATGTAAGAGCTGTGCTGATGTAAGAGCTCTGCTGTGCTGATATAAGAGCTGTGCTGTGCTGATGTCAGAGCTGTGCTGTGCTGATGTAAGAGCTGTGCTGTGCTGATGTCAGAGCTGTGCTATGCTGATGTAAGAGCTGTGCTGATGTAAGAGCTGTGCTATGCTGATGTAAGAGCTGTGCTATGCTGATGTAAGAGCTGTGCTGATGTAAGAGCTGTGCTGATGCAAGAGCTGTGCTGTTGTAAGAGCTGTGCTATGCTGATGTAAGAACTGTGCTGTGCTGATGTCAGAGCTGTGCTGTGCTGATGTAAGAGCTGTGCTGTGCTGATGTCAGAGCTGTGCTATGCTGATGTAAGAGCTGTGCTATGCTGATGTAAGAGCTGTGCTATGCTGATGTAAGAGCTGTGCTATGCTGATGTAAGAGCTGTGCTGATGTAAGAGCTGTGCTGATGCAAGAGCTGTGCTGATGCAAGAGCTGTGCTATGCTGATGTAAGAACTGTGCTGTGCTGATGTAAGAGCTGGGCTGTGTTGATGTAAGAACTGTGCTATGCTGATGTAAGAACTGTGCTATGCTGATGTAAGAACTGTGCTATGCTGATGTAAGAGCTGGGCTGTGCTGATGTAAGAGCTGTGCTATGCTGATGTAAGAACTGTGCTATGCTGATGTAAGAACTGTGCTATGCTGATGTAAGAGCTGGGCTGTGCTGATGTAAGAACTGTGCTATGCTGATGTAAGAACTGTGCTATGCTGATGTAAGAACTGTGCTATGCTGATGTAAGAACTGTGCTATGCTGATGTAAGAACTGTGCTATGCTGATGTAAGAGCTGGGCTGTGCTAATGTAAGAACTGTGCTATGCTGATGTAAGAACTGTGCTATGCTGATGGAAGAACTGTGCTATGCTGATGTAAGAGCCGGACTGTGCTGATGTAAGAACTGTGCTATGCTGATGTAAGAACTGTGCTATGCTGATGTAAGAGCTGTGCTATGCTCATGTAAGAACTGTGCTATGCTCATGTAAGATCTGTGCTATGCTGATGTAAGAGCTGCGCTGTGCTGAAGTAAGAGCTGCGCTGTGCTGATGTAAGAACTGCGCTGTGCACTCTAAGGCTGCCGTCACACTAGTAGTATTTGGTCAGTATTTTACATCAGTATTTGTAAGCCAAAACCAGGAGTGGGTGATAAATGCAGAAGTGGTGCATATGTTCCTATTATACTTTTCTTCTAATTGTTCCACTCCTGGTTTTGGCTTACACATACTGATGTAAAATACTGACCAAATACTGATAGTGTGACGGCAGCCTAACTCTGATAATCCCTGCTCCTACTGCTCCCTCTCAAGCTCTTTAATTGAAAAACTGCAGCTACATCCCCTTCCTCTCCCTGTTTGTATGTACTATTTTACAATGTACACCTATGACGATCAATGTTTAAGTGGGTCCTAACAAATCCTGAAAAATCCCAACAAATTCATAATTGAGGACTGTCCGAGCTCTGGAATATTTGATGGCAAGAATAATGCTGAAGAGTAAATTATCAATATCATAAAAATATGGAAATCTCAACAGAAACCTGATGGACTGAAGTTTTTATAAGACTAAACCTACTTACTGGATATATATATTTTTTTTTTACTGATTCCAGTCCTGGTCAGCGCACTGAAGAAGAACTGGAGGTCATATTCGAAGAGTTACTCCATATAAAGGCAGTTTCACATCTTTCTAACTCAGTAAGTATTCACTATTGTTTCACAGAATTTACTGAATTGAAATCAAAATAATTATTAAAAGTGTCGGCCCAGCCATCAATAAACCCCAATAACTGCACGCAGCCTTAGAAACTAGAGCATTCGCAGGGTTATTTAGTGGAGGTTTGGGTTTGATCCCATGTCCTTCGTCAGTGGCCAGGAATCGGAATGAAGCCGCCATGCTGTGATGTGCCGGCACTTTTAAAATGAAGACTTTGGCTTCGCTCTCAAAATAACATTACCATATATTAGTGAAATGATTCAATGGAAGTTTTCAACACATTTGCAAAAAATTATTAGAAATTGGTCAACCACTATAATAGCTAAAGGAATCATCCAGTAGTGCCATGGAGTCAACTGGTTTGCAGCATAAGGCCAAGAAGACTAATAGTAATGATGCCCATATACTGCCAGGCTTTGCCTCTGCCCTTGACTAAAACTTTGGCTGTAGTTAATACTGGAATGTCCATGCGGTCTGACTGAATTTTGCCAGATAATACCGTATGTTAGATAAGGATTGTGCAGTTTTCTGTGTTTGGTTTGTTTTTAACCCATAAAAATTTCATTGTTAATTCGGTTCACTGACCTTCTCTATCCAGACATCTTGGCAAATCTTAATCTAGATGAATATAGCTGAACTAAAATACTTAGAAAAAATCCCACCATGCTCTGTTCTTCTTCCAGGTAAAGAAGGAGTTGGCATCAGTGTTGGTGTTCGAGTCTCACGCAAAAGCTGGAACAGTGTGTAAGTGTTAAGAGTGTATCCATTATCTGAAATGGAATCATGCTGGTTTTAAAGGTTTTATCTCAAACTTCAAAAATCGATGGGGGTCCATCTTTAGCCACCTTACAAGGGGCCGTGCTGTTACTAAAAGCATTGCGTCTCCATTGTTTGGCAGGCAAAGCTCTGTACCTTTAGTAGTGGCTGATTCTAGTGTTACAGCGCTATGGCATGCACTTGGAACAGAGCTGTATTTAGTTGTAGTACCAGGGGGCTGAGAGTTGGACCCCACAGATGAAATATTGATAGATTATCCAAAAAAAAGGTAATCAAATAATAATTAATTCGTGAGATTTCTGGCATAATGTGACTAAACGTTTCCTGACGTAAAATAATTTTTGTAATATATCTTAATTTATCTTGTGGTTTACCTTTATTCTACATTTTACACTTCTTAAAATATTTGTTCCTACCTTGAATCAACCAACAATCAGTTTATCTTCTGAAAATTCATTCTAGTTTTTTTCTAATTATGGTTGCCAGTAATTTCAAAGACTTGTCTAAACTTTATACATCATCATCTGATTACTGTCATTAGCATAAGAATATTTGCATTGGATAATTTTGTGTAAATTATCAGGTCTATGGTAGATATTAGAAAGGGGTTGTCCCCTACTTCAAAAATCGTCCCATAGCAGTTCTAAAATTAAAAAAAAACACAATAAAAGAAAAAACCTCACCTACCAGACCCCAGACATGCTTCTGTACTGCTTGGACAATCATTCAGCCGACAGCCAGCTCAACCAAGTGTTAGTTTGGCTAAGCGTTCCTATGTTCTGTATGAGAAAACCGCTGGCTGATACGTTGGGCGGTGCAAGAGAATCGGCAGTCCAAAATTGGACATGCCCGAACGACATATCTCCTGATAATCAGTCTTTAGGCGTCCCCATGAAAATCAGACTGTCTGCCGAACCTGTCGATATCAGCGGATTCGGCTAGCATTAGCTTAATCCATATAGGGGCCTCAAGTGCTTAGAATCGTCTTTATTGACGGTAATTGGCCCTAGAAATGTAAGATTTTTTTTTCACTTTCTGTCTTGCCTTGCAGTGTTTAGCCAAGGTGATAAAGGCACTTCTTGGTACATTATATGGAAGGGTTCTGTGAATGTGGTCACCCATGGCAAGGTCAGTGTCACTATTTTACATGTCTGGACAATGTTAATGCATTTCTTAGGACCCATTTAGAGGAGGGAGTAACTGGCGAACGATAGTTTGTAGAAACCTTTACTCCCAATTATCGACCCATCCAAACAGGATGGAATCGCCCGATGAAAAAGGAAAATGCTTGTTTGTTCGATGGGATGATTTTTATCAGCAGCACATCACCCCATATAAACAAGATGTGCTGTCGATAACCTGATACTGTATGAGGACAGAATGATGGCATTAGCGATCGTTCTGTCCCCATCATTTTCAGCAATCGTTCTATACAGAGAAGTAAATGACTGCCCTTTGGTTTGTATATAGCCGATCACCAGCCATTTCATGAGCCTTTAGGCTAGGGCTCTACAGCAGACTTTACTTCTGAATTTGGAGTATTGTATGTAGCAACAAAAGGTTATGCATCGGTGTTGGAGGCACCTAGGGTGCCTGGGTGCGCCACAAACGTCATGTTTCTGTTTCAATAGGTTTTAATGTTTACTTAACAATATTTAGTTTTACCTTACCTGGATGGATGTGATGGATAGAATCTGTTCCCTAGTTCACTGTGGGCCCCCAAAGTCAATGTTACTGGTGGGCCCTTGTCAGACACTGAGTTCACACATGCATTGATGGTCCCATTCTTGCTTTACCGTAAAGAGGTTATTCTATCTGGTCAACCATTTTTTAGAATTAAACTGCTCAGCTGATTTCCCCAGGATCGGCTTTTTTATCTCCCACTATGATTTGGGATTGCCAGGCAAGCTCTGTGTGTCTGCTCATTCAAATGAATGTGTTACTTATGTGTTGCATATGCTGAGGGGGAAATTCACTATTTTGGTTCATGGAGAGGGGACCCGAGTAGGATGTCCTCCTCTATGGTGTACATACTGTATACACTAATATGCCACAGAGATATATAGTAACAGTTTTCCCACAAACAAAGTACATTTTAATTAGTAGATCTTGTAATAAAATTACTTCCCACAATTAAATGTGTTAAAAAAAATGTTCCTGTGCTGAGATAATCTTATCAATGTGCCCCTGCTGTGTACTGTGTAATGGCTGTGTCTGACCAGGCCAGAACATGGTTTGATCTTACCACATCTCCTGGGCAGGGGAGGAGCAAAAGAAGAGTATACAGACAGAACAGAATGGGATCCCAGCTGATTCTTTTTGTGTAGCAAAACATTTCACTGCCTGTTTTTAAGCAATGTTTTAATTGAAAGAATCAGCTGCTGTCCTGTCTATATACTCTCTTTGCTTCCTCCCCTTCCAAGGAGCTGTGGTATGATCAGACCATGTCCCTGTACGGTCAGCCATTACACAGTACACAGCAGGGGCACATTTATAAGATTATCTCAGTACAGCAACATTTTATTTAAACACATCCAATTATGGAAATTATTATTATTCAAAGATCTATTGATTGAAATGTTGATGAAAATTAACTTTGTCCCTGAGAAAACACTTTTAATACGGTTGAAGGAAGAAATGTGCCCATCAAATTCAACCTGACAGCTACTTATTTATCTCTGCAAGTCTCATGTTATGTACAGTGCTTTGATTATTAGTGTAAAAAAATAAATAGAAATATTATATTGTATTGAGCTTTATTATTCTGCTGAAACAAAGGAGTCTGAAAAATCCCACAAACTCAGGTCTGGTCTCATGCTAATGCTTGAGCTCACAGTAATATTTTATGGCAGGGTTTGGTCACCACACTTCATGAAGGAGATGACTTTGGACAACTTGCTCTTGTCAATGATGCCCCAAGAGCTGCAACCATAGTACTGAGAGAGGACAACTGCCACTTCCTACGTGTTGACAAACATGACTTCAACCGGATTCTTAGGGTCAGTAAACCTAATTTGATAATAAATAGTTATGTCCTTTAATTTTTTGTTCTCCTAAGTGTAATATGCTCTGAGCATGACCACAAGCTTATGGTCTTGCCCTCAGGACGTAGAAGCCAACACGGTGCGTCTGAAAGAGCACGGTAAAGTGGTATTAGTCCTGGAGAAAAGTTCTCAGCTATCTGGGAATAACTTACCGACCTCAGTGCCTGGAAATCATAAGTAAGTACCTATCAGATTTATCCCACATAGCGAGGAATTATTTGGGGTTCCTTACTATTTCAGCTAATATTAATGTAATCGACCATGTCTTAAGGTACACAGTTATGTCTGGAACAGCCGATAAGATTCTGGAGCATTTGCTGGAGACAATGAGGTTGGATTCATCTCTTAATAATCCAGAAGGTAACTTCTTATCTGTTTTTCAAATAACATGAAAACAGTGATTATATAGAGTACCAACTAGAAATGTTTGATATAGAAGGGTATTTACTACAAGTAGTCACTACGGGTAATGGTCAATGGAGAGAAATGTCGTACTTTCTATCATCACGTATAAGGAATAAATGGGCAATTACATATAACTGCATATCCATATAGATCTAATTAGTACAATATGGAGTTCTTCGTAATCCACTTGCTTTGCATGTCATGTTTTATTTCCCCAGATTCATTTGCTGGTGAATTCCTTCTGACACACAGCGTATTCATGCCAACACATCAGCTGTGCCAAGCATTGCTCCATCAGTATCCTTGTATCACTAGGTTATCACTTTCTCTTATACAAATTGAATGGGGAACTCAAATACATCTAAATTAGCCCACCTCCAGAAGTAAAACTGCCCCCATAGTGCCAACCATAGGTAGCTTCGCTGTAAGTTGATGTTTGACCCATCAAAGAATTTTTCCAACATGACTAGGAATATCCACAAAACCGGAGACATTGATCTGTAGACAACTGTTTCAGGCTCTTGCTCCTCTTCAGTGCAGTGTATGGTACAGGTTTTCTAGGGGAGATGCTTTTAACACATGACTAAGGTGAAAATCAACAGTGAAAATATTTGAGCAAGCTTCTCCTACATCAGGAGAAAAAAAATGGAAAAGTACGTGAATATTATGCGCTCGATATAAATGAATCATTATACTCTAGATACAATGTGAATACAGTGCTAAATAAATATAAAGTCAATTGAAGAACCATATGTAGTTTTAAAGGGTATTAAGAAACATTTTTGATATATCAATGCGACATGATAGACGTTTTGATCAGTGGAATCTGGGTAATGAAATCTCCACTGATTGTTGAAATAAAGAGGCCGAAACATTCTTGAACTCTATGTCGCTTAATTTCTCATCTAAGGAGAGGGAAAGTGATATAAAATGGTACAGTGCTTTTTTGAGAGTTTTTCCACCTTATACCTTTAGCTTATCACAAATTCCCTACATGGTTCCTATCAGGCATGAAGAGTAGACTATAATTGAGAAAAAGCACCCAAAGAAGTCAAGACCTTTGAAATTAATTACTGAAGAATGCCCTTTAAGGAAATCTCTCACCAGGGTTTGCTGCTCCGTCTGAGGGTAGCATGATATAGAGGCAGAGATCCTGAATCCTGCATTGTGTCACTTACTGGTCTGCTTGTTTTATTTATGATAAAAGCACGGTTTTATCAGCTGTAGATCTATCTGGCAGTTCTCTGAATGCAGAGCTTTGTATAACCCCGCCCACACCACTGATTGGCAGCTTTCTGTGGACACTCTACATAGGCAGAAAGCTGCCAATCAGCAATAGGGCGGTGTTATACAGAGCTCATGAATATGAAGGACTAGAAAGAGATAATCTCCTGCTGATAAAACTGTGAGTTTATTAAAACTACAGCAGGCAGCCCAGTAAGGAACACATCAGGGTAATGTCTCTACATTATGCTGCTCTCAGATTAGGTGGTATAAATTTTGTGAAGCCCCTAAAAAAAAAAATTCCTAAACATTTTAGTTAGCAGTCCTAGCATTCTACGACACAATATTTTTCTTCCTATATATGTATAGTTAACTGGAACCAATCAATATGATCCCGCTGCATTTATTAAAAATGACTCAGAGTTCAAAAATTGGACCATGGTTTTAGAGAACATCTACTTTTTTCCTGTTGACCCTTAACAGCACCTCAGATTTAATGTGGAGCCATCTGAAGTGAATGAGCCTGAGAAGGTCATATACTCTCTCCACAAGAGGCAGAATATCGTGAGACTTGTCCATCTCTGGGTAGAGCTTTATGGTCGGCTACTGGAGGCAGAACCAAGTGCAAAAAGTTTTCTAGAGGTAAAAACTTGTGTCAAAGAATGAATATAATACGTTGTGGATGAGGCGGGGTTCACACTACATTTAGCCTTCCTGGTTCTCCATCTGAACCCCCAAAACAGGACTCAGATGTTCCTCTGACCGAGCCATTGAGTACAATGAGGCAAAGGGATGCCAAAGGTTGCATGTTTGGGCTCCATATTGCCTTCATTCCTGAGATGTCCATCTTTTTAGTTGGCCACAATAGCATATTCCAGCTAAACACAATGTGAACTTGGCCTAAGACTGCTCCCATAGCAATACAGGGGCCAATAGAAGCCGCATGTCTTATGATATCTTATATCTCATCTATAAGTCAATATACTTAGGCTCAATTGCGCAGACAGGTACAAAAATTCTGTCAATTATAACATTTATTCTGCTTTTTATTTCTTAGAAGATCTCAGAATATGTCAGCAGGGATCCTCGTTTGCTTCCATGTGTGAAGGAAAATTTTCAGGATCGAAGAAAGACTAGAACGTAAGTAGCTTTTAAGCCTAACATTTATTATTATAAGGTGACATTACTATGTAAAAGCATGTAGCCTCCTATGTAAATGCGGAAAGCCACAGGGGAGGCGCCAGATGTTGCTGAGGTGAGGAAGTGAGGTGATCGCGCCCGCTGTGTCAGAAGCAGGGGGAATGATGGGAGATGGAGCGTCACCTGACAATCTCTCTCTTCCATCATCAATTTCAAGTGTATCGGCATCTACAATGCAGATACAGTTGAATGCGGGAGGGGAGCGACATCGGGCCCCCTGACTCACGGGCCCTGTGAAATACCTAGATTGCCTGCCTCTAACGCCGACTCTGCAATAAGCTTATGATTAACCAAAACACCAAAACATCTAACTGTTAGTAATGTACTAGAGTAGATAAAATAAGTTGCCCCAAGCGAATATGCACAGATCAAATACCCACAAAGAAAGCAAAATGCATGATTTAAGTCATAAGTGTGTAAAGATGAAAAGTAATATACTAAAGTGCAAGTGCTATACCTAAACATGGCAATTTAAGAGGAGGTTTGGTTGTTTTCCGCTTACTGACCCAACATGTCACCTACTCCCCCATGGTGTATGCAAAATGAACAAATGACTGCTACAACTTGGGTAAAATGGCCACAACAATCTTTTATTAAATATTTCACACAAAAACCAGGGCATCCACCACAATGACGACCCCACAATAGTATAAACGATAAAAATATAAAATATAAAATGACTATAAACAGCTAATAGGTCTGGTCCAGTGGCAAACCCGATAATCTTATGAATCTCTCTGGCCGCACTGCACCACACCAACCCAGGGAGAGAGATATTAGTAATAATTACAGAAATTCCCCTAACCTTCGGGGGACCTACACCCGCTAATTAAATTGGACTGTATCATAAGTCACTATTCTCCACTAGTTCCTACCCACTGAAGGACATGACCAACTAACCAGCTTCTGAACCAGACCTATCCCTAAAACAAAGGTTGGGTGGGTGGGTTGCTGGTTCCTGAGATGCCACAGAAGGTACCAACCCCCTTGCTCACCTTTTTATCCTCCTCTTATAATCCTATCCCCTTGCTGATACTGCTAGGCAAAAAGGGACAGAGTCAAAAACTGGACTGCCATAGGTAAATAGGTAAAGGACCTTGATTTTAATGAAAAATATTTTATCTCATTACAGAATGGAGATTAGTAGTGGAAACATCTCGCCTCAAATAAAGGTATTTCTATAGTGTATATTTAGTATTATTGTAGGATTATCCTATTAATTTTGAGTGTGCATAATACTTAATTGGATCGTACATAGCTGTGTGCAATAACTTACATTTACTGTAAAAAAGCATGAAAACCTCGGTATGGACTAGTCAAATACACAATCCCTATTTCCAACTATTTCCAACAATCCCTATTTTACTAGATTTCCAACTATGGGAGCCTTCTGTCCATTCATGATGAAGATCAGCCTGGTAACTCATACACCATCCAAGCCAACGATAAAGGTATAATATACAGATTTGGCTTATCAATATATACAGTAACTATAACAGTTGTGTGGAAAACCTTACTATTGTTAGTTCATTATGAAATCAGTCTGGTTGGACCAGTGCAGTTCAACTTCGCTCAAGCATGGAGGACGGATCTGCAATATGTTTCAGGTGAAACCATACAGTAGTCCTGGAAAAATCTTTCTTAAAGAGAAGTTGTCTTCAGGGAATTATACCCCAAACTAAAGTCATGTTTTAATTGCTTATTAAATGCATAACTTTCTTGTAGTATTTAGTTTTGGAAATTGTAGAGCAATCCATCAGTGGGCGGACACTTCCAGCTCTCATGCCGGTCTCCTTATTTCCCTACCTGCCGTCGGCCTTCACTCTTTGACTAACAGGTCACTTATCTCTCTTTCTCCACCTGAGATACAGCAAAGGCGCCAAATCATTTGGGTTCATGTCATCAGATGGGACAGCACACACATAGTAAGCTCCTGTCGGAGCTAGCCTAATGATCTCTTCATGTGGTGGACCTTCATTTGAGATCATTCCAGATGATGATTCAGCACCTGTGAATAATCACTATCTGGGATCATGTCATCAGAGGAGGTGGCGCATGTGAAGATCGATAGGTCAGCTCTCAATCAGTGATCTACGTGTGCGCTGCCCCATCTTATGGTGGAAAAGAGAAGGGTGACCTTTCAAAGACTGAAGACCACCAGTGGGCAGGGAAATAAGGAGACAGGAGTGAGAGGCGGGAGTGCACTGTTCACCCACTGCACTTGCGATTAAAACTTCAGAGATGGATTGCCCTACAATTTCCAAACTAAGTACTACAAGAAAGACAGTCTGGAGCGAGCCGCCCATCCCCTCTCCCGGGTGGCATACGAGGAAGCCGCCATGACAGTGGTTTGGAGCATGAAGAAGGGGGGCGTGGGGTTCGCTCCTAGGGGAGGGTAATGTTTGCCTGAGAGGGGTATAGTGTGAGCAGGTGGGAGGAGTTGTTCACTTCCCGCTCAGCGGACTCGTGAGCAGTCCCGCCCGCCCTCCCTTTATTTCGTGTTCGAGGAGGTTGTTTGGCTGTCTGTTTTCAGGTCATAGTGGCTGTAGGCGGGGGGAGGGGTCCTTGGAGTTGGTGCTAAATTGGCCTGGGGGGTCCGTCGGGTTACGGATTCTCCAGTTGGTATAAGTTTTGGTTGCGGGTCTGGTGATTTGGGGGAATCTTGGTATGGTGGGCCAGATTCCTAAGTTGGAAGTGGACAAGGGTAACCCTTCGGGGTATTTTGGTGCTCTCGAGCCTGTGGGGTAACAGCTGAGAGTAATCTACGGTTGGTCTCTTGTCCACTTGTTTATACTATGGTTGACACCAGACTTTTAGCTTCAAGGACCCTTTCCCAGCTCATGTTACGTTTATATGTTTTGTTTGTTTATAATAAAGGCCGCTGTGGCCAATTATATCCAACTTGAGACTCATGTTGTTATTTGGAGGTTGGGAAGGAAAAGGGTCGGTGACTCTTGGGAAGGCGCTTATTCATGGTAGTCGACGATACCAATGTCAAGGAAGATGTTTAGAATTGAGAGTCCTCAGTAGTTGATACCTTTTAATGGCTAACTGAAAAGATGGTAACAAATTGCAAGCTTTCGAACCAAGATATATATCTTTCCAAGAATATCTGTACAAGAAAGGAATCCATTTAATAAGCAATAAAGGGCCATAACATACTTTAGTTAGGGGTCTAGTTTCCTGATGATCTAGTTTCCTGATGACAGCGTCCCTTTAAGTAATGCAAACCTGTTATGTGCCAGCAAACTCAAAGGTCACTCTTAGATTGAGCTCTTAAATCTACGATTTGATCTTCCAGTGCCTTATGACATATATCTACCAGACCATTCCTTCATCACCCCCACGTTTACAGTGAATGCAAGTGTTCAAGAAGTGATCTCCTCGCTGGCTACAAAGAATGGCTACCACAAGGACCTAGTTTTAGTTAAAGTAAACTCTTGTGGAGGTAAGAGGAAACCTCGTGTTGAATTTTACGCCTGTTAAGTGTGTCCATTGTTGGTCCACTGATTGGATTTCTTTTTTAAGGTCGTGTTTTAAGGATTATTATAAATTACATTTATTTTGTCATTTTTGTCTATGTGGCAGAAAGAGTATGTCTGAAACATGAGGACACGGGGGTCTTCACTTCTCTCGGAATAAATGAGCGCCTTTTTATCTGCGGTTCTCCAGACATGAGCTCTCTGGTGAGTATGTCTTACCTGTTATGATCCTTTAGCTGTGGATACATTTTCAGTTTAGGACTTGGAGACATTGAACTGAAGATGACACTATTAGCACTAGGTAGGCTGTCATCTTCTGGTCATGAATCACCACCATATCACAAGCATCAATAGGCAGCAAAGCCAAATCCTAGTCCACCATACTGCTCACAGTCCTTGATTTCAACTTTCTATATTATGCAAAATACAATATCTTTTGTCTTTTGCATTCTCCAAGACTCCTCTACCAGAGCAGATGGGGCCGAGCAGCAGTAGCTGTGATGTTCTGGATCTCATCAGCTCCAAGGAACTTGCACTCCACATGACGGAAAACGACTGGAATCTCTTTAAGAGCGTTCACCAGGTACTGTACACATCTGTTTGGTGCATCTAGTTTTCAGACATATACACCAATTCTGCTTACCAAATTGTTGTAGAATTAAATACAGTTTCCTTATAATATTGGCTAAATCTGCTATGCCTAATATGTGAATAATTTAGGGTAAGGCCAGACAGAATGGTTGCGACATGGTAATGAATACAAAATGCCTGCAGTTGACTGCATGTTTTTGTGTAGACAAACCTGTCTTCACAGTATATTTTATAATACATGACATATTTATTCAGCCAATTTAAAGTGAACCTGTCATCCAGTTTTCGCCACCTAATATGAAAGCAGCATAACTTAGAGGCAGAGACCCTGATTCTAGCAATGTGTCAGTGGACTTCTTAGAATAGTTTTTAAAACAAAGCTTTGTTTTATCAGCATCAGCAGGAGATTTATCACTAAGGGACTAGTAAACATGCTACCATGTATTACAGTCACGCCCCACCACTGATTGGCAGCTTTCTGTGTACACTCTGCAGAGGCAGAAAGCTGCCAATCAGTGGTGTGGGTGGTGTTATACAGAGCTCAGCATTCAGAGAACTGCAAGATCTGCAGCAGATAAAATAGTGATTTTTATCAAAAATAAAACATGTATTTCAGTAAGTGACACATTACTGGAATCAGGGTCTCCTTTCCTACATCATGCTGCTCTCAGACAGGATAGCAATTACCTGGTGACAGATCACAATTAGTAACGACCCTGATAACATGCAAAAAAACCGCAGCTACTACATGGACTTTTTGATCACATCATGACTTTGTTAATTGTGTCGGCATAGTCTATTACTTTCATGTGTCCCATCAACCAAAAACTCTAGGGCAGTGGGTTTCAACTTTTTGTATAAGTTTTGACCCTTGTATCAGTTTTCTGTAGTGCTATGACAGCCCTTGTGCTCAATAGTTTTTACATTTGGCCACAGCAGGTAGGAACAGAGAAAAACCCAGGAGATACATGTGGTTCCCAATTTACAGTTTGAGGTATACAGGACGTCTTCTAAGACAAATCCCTGCCACAGTCAGACTTTTCATAGAATGTGATTTTTACCCAGATGGGTGTACCACAATAAGTGTAGAAAAGACTCCCTAGAGACGCTGAGGGTCATCAGAGACGCTGAGGGTCATCAGAGACGCTGAGATTCATCAGAGAAGCAGAGGTTCATCAGAGATGCTGAGGGTCATCAGAGACACTGAGGGTCATCACAGACGCTGAGGGTCATCACAGACGCTGAGGGTCATCAGAGAAGCAGAGATTCATCAGAGAAGCAGAGGTTCATCAGAGATGCTGAGGGTCATCAGAGGCACTGAGGGTCATCAGAGATGCTGAGATTCATCAGAGATGCTGAGGTTCATCAGAGACACTGAGGGTCATCAGAGATGCTGCAGTTCATCAGAGATGCTGAGTTTCATCAGAGACACTGAGTTTCATCAGAGATGCTGAGGTTTATCAGAGACACTGAGGGTCATCAGAGAGGCTGCGGTTCATCAGAGATGCAGAGGTTCATCAGAGATGCTGAGGTTCATCAGAGACACTGAGTTTCACCAGAGAAGCTGAGGGTCATCAGAGATGCCGAGGTTCATCAGAGATGCCGAGGTTCATCAGAGATGCTGAGGTTCATCACAGACACTGAGCGTCATCAGAGATGCTGCGGTTCATCACAGACACTGAGCGTCATCAGAGATGCTGCGGTTCATCACAGACACTGAGCGTCATCAGAGATGCTGCGGTTCATCACAGACACTGAGCGTCATCAGAGATGCTGCGGTTCATCACAGACACTGAGCGTCATCAGAGATGCTGCGGTTCGTCAGAGATGCTGAGGGTCATCAGAGATGCTCAGGTTCATTAGAGACGCTGAGGGTCATCAGAGATGCTCAGGTTCATTAGAGACGCTGAGGGTCATCAGAGGCGCTAAGGGTCATCAGAGACGCTGAGGGTCATCAGATCATTGCACACTTTTAGCATAATGCCCTTGGCTTTACTGCAGACAGCAAGGACTCCCTATGGGTAAATTATTTCAATATTGCGTACCCCATTCTCTAGACTTGTAATTCAGAGAGTGTTTTAAGGTTTATGGTAATTATCTCTCCGAGAACCATGGAGTATAATGTGCAGACATCTCATTATGGTGCCTAACCTATCTACTTAGGGGGAGTTGCTGTATCACACATTTGGGAAACAGCGGTTCCGTAACAGCACAACTGCTAATCTGGAGAGGTTTATAAGGCGATTCAATGAGGTGCAGTTCTGGGTGGCAACGGAAGTCTGTCTGTGCCAAGACGATGAGAGGAGGACGCTGCTATTGCGCAAATTCATCAAGCTGGCCGCACAGTAAGTTGCCAGTACAATCATTGTGCTCTTCTTTCTCTTACCTTCTGAACCATTTCTTATTATCAGGAGGTCTAATAGACCACATCTGTTGTAGACACTCATGTACATAGCAAAAGACCCTGTAAGGCAGCACACAGCGCACCTACAATTCTGTACTATGGACCTGTAGGAAGTTGTTACCTGTGTGCATAATACCGCAGTACTAGGCACACTATTACAACACACGTACCAGTACACAAAGTATTTAGCCATAATCTTTATCCCAAAACTGATAGCACTGGAACTATACCTATAGGTAAATAGGAGGCAGATTGGAAAGGCTACCTTTCTTATTAACACTCATGACCAGTAATGACAATGATTCATATTCTCATAGGAGGTTCTAGTTTGGATTACAAATTTCTGAATATTTAATCATATTTCTTTGTCTGCAGGCTCAAGGAGCAGAAAAATCTGAATTCTTTCTTTGCTGTTATGTTTGGCCTCAGTAACACAGCGGTGAGCCGTATGTCCAGGACATGGCAGGTGAGAGACTGACCAAGCAATGTCACTTTATTGTGCATTTAGCACTGTATATTTATACATTGAGTATGGAAGAAGAGCCAATATGGCAAATACAAGTTTTAACACCTTCATGACCAGAGGTATTTTCATTTTGGCGTTTTCGTTTTTTTTGCTCCCCTTCTTCTAAGAGCCATAATTTTTTTTAATTTTTCCGTCAATATGGCCGTGTGAGGGCTTATTTTTTGCGAGACTAGTTGTACTTTTGAACAACACCATTGGTTTTAACATATCTTGTCCTGGAAAACAGGAAAAAAAATAAAAGTGCGGTGAAATTGCAAAAAAAAGTGCAATCTCACAGTTGTTTTTTGTTTTGCCTTTTCACTAAAAATGCTAAAACTGATCTGCCATTATGATTCTCCAGGTCATTACGAGTTCATAGACACCAAACATGTCTAGGTTCTTTTTTATCTAAGTGGTGAAAATTCCAAACTTTGCTAAAAAAAAATAATTAAAATTACGCCATTTTCCGATACCCGTAGCGTCTCCTTTTTTCGTGATCTGGGGTCGGGTGAGGGCTTATTTTTTCCGTCCCGAGCTGACATTTTTAATGATAGCATTTTGGTGCATATACGATCTTTGATCGCCCATTATTGCATTTTAATGCAATGTTGCGGCGACCATAAAAACGTAATTCTGGCGTTTTGACTTTTTTTTCTCGCTATGCCATTTAGCGATCAGGTTAATTATTTATTTTTTTATTGATAGATCGGGCGATTCTGAACTCAGCGATACCAAAATATGTGTAGGTTTGATTTTTTTTTAATGGTTTTATTTTGAATGGGGCGAAAGGGAGGTGATTTGAACTTTGTATATTTTTTATTTGTTTTATATTTTAAAAACATTTTTTTTTTACTTTTTGCATGCTTCAATAGCCTCCATGGGAGACTAGAAGCTGCAGCTGCCATAACCCAATCGCTTGTGCTACATACAGGCGATGATCAGATCGTCTGTATGTAGCAGAATTACTCACTTGCTATGAGCACCGACCACTGAGCGGCGCTCATAGCAATCCGGCAGTGATAACCATAGAGGCCTGCAGGAGACCTCTGGTTGTCATCACAATCACGTGACGGGGTCACTGATGGGCGGATCTTCGGCGTGATCTTCGGCGTGAGTGTTAATTGCCGCTTTCAGAGATAGACAGCGGCATTTAACAGGTTAACAGCTGCGGGAGGATCGCGATTCCTCCCGCGGCTGTTAGAGGCATATGTCAGCTGTTCAAAACAGATGACATGTGCCAGAAAAGATGTGGACTCAGTGCCGGAGCCCACATCAAAGGGAGGGAGTCCGACATCGGCATACTTTTATGCCCGGTGTCCAAAAGGGGTTAAGGCTATGTTCATATAGAGCGTTTTTGTTGCTATTTTTCAATGCAAATTGAAAAAAAGCTGCATTTTACATTTTACAGTACCAGTAAAAGCTATGTAATTTTAGAAAGTTTCTCGACACACTTGGTTTTATTTTCCTGACTGAATGTGAGAACTGCAGCATGTCAATTCTTTTCAACAGGTTTTGCTGCGTCTTTGCAGTATTTTTTGCTGGTTTATTTATTATGACTGCTTGTATAGCCCCATCATATTGCGCAGCGCTTTACAGACATTATCATCACTGTCCCCATTGGGGCTCACAATTTAAATTCCCTATCAGTATGTGTTTGGAGTGTGAGATGAAACTGGAAGAAACTCACACAAACACGGGGAGAACATACAAACTCCTTGCAAATGTTGTCCATAGTGTGATTTTAACCCAGGACTCCAGTGCTACAAAGCAACAGTGCTAACCACTGAGCCACTGTGCTGCCTGCGTTTTTGGTGACTTTACTAACTTTTTGTACAATAGACAAATGACACATGTATTCCACACAAAATAAACACCATATGAAAAAAAACCCCTGCATTTGGAAAGCAGAGTTTTACTGCCGAAAAAAAGGAGCAAATGCACGGCTTGTGAACATAGATTGTTTTGGAAAAGTTTTTTCCTAGTTCCTAGCAGGAAGAATGGGTAATGAATAATGAAACAGTTACCTGATGTGACATTTTATTTATGTAAGGTCTCTTCCAATTATTTCCACATAATGCTCAAAAAGGTAAATTAATCTTATGTTTGCTTCTTTTAGAGGTTGCCCAACAAAACCAGAAAGCTATATTCCATCTTTGAAAGACTCATGGTAAGTATCACCGTTCTTATGTTCACATTTAGTCACATATTTAACAGTTTATTATTTATACATATAATATGGCTTACCTTCTCTGCTTGTGAACTAAAGAGGATTTGTCAGATCTAAGACCTGATGAGGCTGCTCCATGTCAGAATGGCTGTATAACTCTTTATGAAATTGGAATTTAATCTGTCCACCTTCCCTGCTGCGGCTGAGATCTCACACTGTTCAGTACAAGCTGCAGCTGTCAGTCAGGCCCTGTGACTGGAGACTCAATAAATATTAAATTCCATAACTGGACTCATAAAATGCTCATCTTAATATATACAGCTGTACTGTCCTCATACACATTAGCAGGGTGTGCAATGAGACATGTAGCTAAACCCCCCGTCTTCTTTAAGAAAAAGAGGCTGTAAAGTTGTAACTCCTTTTATTGATTGCAGATGTGACTGGAAAGGGTGAAACTATAGGATGCAATAACAGGAGCATTTCAGAATATATAACTGCACAGAGCATAAAGCACAGATAGTCTGCAATACACAGTAACATGAGGTAATACACAGTAACGAGGTAATACACAGCAACATGAGGTAATACACAGTAACATGAGGTAATACACAGGTAACATGAGGTAATACACAGTAACATGAGGTAATACACAGTAACATGAGGTAATACACAGTAACATGAGGTAATACACAGGTAACATGAGGTAATACACAGTAACATGAGGTAATACACAGGTAACATGAGGTAATACACAGTAACATGAGGTAATACACAGGTAACATGAGGTAATACACAGGTAACATGAGGTAATACACAGGTAACATGAGGTAATACACAGGTAACATGAGGTAATACACAGTAACATGAGGTAATACACAGGTAACATGAGGTAATACACAGTAACATGAGGTAATACAAACTGATGATTACCTACTTGGTACAGCAAACGCATTGATAAACACAGAATGGTAACACATAGATAGTGCTTACCAACTATGCTTAGAGCAGGCTGTTTAAGGAGCATGAAGAAAACGAATGGTGTGGTTTCTCCTAAGACGCATGGAGGAACAATGGCTGCTGTTCCCTTCACAGTGTCATATTAAGACCACAATGCAACAGGAATAATCCCACAATGCCCTAGGAACTTCCCAGAACACATTGCAAATGAAACTAGAATCTATGCATTAAACGGCCAACAGATGGTGCTGTTACCTTACAATATGAAATATAGGAAGGATTAATACACATAAAAATACAATGTCTGTAATAACGGAGACATAAAAAAACATGACTAAACTTTCTAGACAGCAATTATTTGGCTGGACAGAACAACAGCCATTCTGACATGGATTTTCAAAGTAAGTACACTAGTCTCATCAAGTTTAAGAGTTAAAGCCTGCATTATAATTGAATGATGCATTGACAAACATCCTTAACCCCTTCCCGACATGCGCCGTACTAGTACTGCTCTACGGGAACTGAGTTCCCGCAAACCGCAGTACTAGTACGGCGGCACGATCGCGCGGTCTCACGGTGAGCACCGCTGCAATCGCATGCGGGTGTCGGCTGTATGTGACAGCTGACACCCCGCAGCAATGCCCATGATCGGCGCTATCCAGAATCCAGAATGGCCGCGGGGCTCCTTCTGGGTCCTGAAGTGAGGTGGCTTCCCGGCGCCTGCTGAGAACAGTGCAGTGTTATGCAAAGTGTCAGATCAGCGATCTGATGTAATATAGTGATGTTCCACCCTGGGACAATGTTAGAAAGTAAAAAAAAAAAAAAAAAAATCCCCAAATAAAGAAAAAAAAGAAATAAAGATTTTCCAATAAATCCATTTATTCATGTAAATAAAAAAAAAAGAAAATAAAAGTACACATATTTGGTATCGCCGCGGCCTTAACGACCCGCTCTATAAAACTATCCCACTAGTTAACCCCTTCAGTGAACACCGCAAAAAAAAAAAAAAAAACCGAGGCAAAAAACAATGCTTTATCATCATACTGCCGAACAAAAAGTGCAAACGCGACATGACATCCGATCTCAATTCCAGCCAATTCTGCGTTGAAAAAGTAAAATGGTGCTCCTTCCCTTCCGAGCTCTGCCGTGTGCCCAAACAGTGGTTCCCCCCACATATGGGGTATCAGCGTACTCAGGACAAATTGGAAAACAACTTTTGCAGTCTAATTTCTCCTGTTACCCTTGTGAAAATAAAAATTTGGGGGCTAAAATATCATTTTCGTGGAAAAAAATATATTTTTTATTTTCACGGCTCTGCGTTATAAACTTTAGCAAACTACTTTGGTGTTCAAAGTTCTCACAACACATCTAGATAAGTTCCTTGGGGGTCAAGTTTCCAATATAGGGTCACTTGTGGGGGTTGCTACTGTTTAGGTACATCAGGGGCTCGGCAAACGCAACGTGATGCCCGCAGATCATTCCATCAAAGTCTGCATTCCAAAACAGCGCTCCTTCAATTCCGAGCTCTGCCATGCGCCTAAACAGTGGTTTCCCCCCACATATGGGGTATCGGTGTACTCAGGACAAGTTGGACAACAACTTTTGGGGTCCAATTTCTCCTGTTACCCTTGTGAAAATAAAAATTTGGGGGCTAAAATATCATTTTCATGGAAAAAAATATATTTTTTATTTTCACGGCTCTGCGTTATAAGCTTTAGGGAAACACTTGGGTGTTCAAAGTTCTCACAACACATCTAGATAAGTTCCTTGGGGGTCAAGTTTCCAATATAGGGTCACTTGTGGGGGTTGCTACTGTTTAGGTACATCAGGGGCTCGGCAAACGCAACGTGACACCCGCAGATCATTCCATCAAAGTCTGCATTCCAAAACAGCGCTCCTTCATTTCCAAGCTCTGCCATGTGCCTAAACAGTGGTTCCCCCCACATATGGGATATCTGCGTACTCAGGACAAATTGGACAACAACTTTTGGGGTCCAATTTCTCCTGTTACCCTTGGAAAAGTAAAAAATTGCGGGCTAAGAGATAATTTTGTGGAAAAAAAAAAGATTTTTTAAATTTTCACGGCTCTACATTCTAAACTTTAGTGAAATAATTGGGGGTTCAAAGTGCTCACCACACATCTAGATAAGTTCCTTACTTTCCAAAATGGTGTCACTTGTGGGGGTTTCCACTGTTTAGGTACATCAGGGGCTCTCCAAACGCGACATGGTGTCCGATCTCAATTCCAGCAAATTTTGCATTGAAAAGTCAAATGGCGCTCCTTCCCTTCCGAGCTCTGCCATGTGCCCAAATAGTGGTTTACCCCCACATATGGGTTATCAGCGTACTCAGGACAAATTGCACAACAACTTTTGGGGTCCAATTTCTCCTGTTACCCTTGGGAAAATAAAAAATTTGGGGAGAAAAGATCATTTTTGTGAAAAAAATATGATTTGTTTTTTACGGCTCTACATTATAAACTTCTGTGAAGCACTTGGGGGTTCAAAGTGCTCACCACACATCTAGATAAGTTCCTTAGGGGGTCTACTTTCCAAAATGGTGTCACTTGTGGGGGGTTTCCACTGTTTAGGCACATCAGAGTCTCTCCAAACGCGACATGGTGTCCGATCTCAATTCCAGCAAATTTTGCATTGAAAAGTCAAATGGCGCTCCTTCCCTTCCGAGCTCTGCCATGTGCCCAAATAGTGGTTTACCCCCACATATGGGGTATCGGCGTACTCAGAACAAATTGTACAACGACTGTTACCCTTGGTAAAATAAAACAAATTGGATCTGAAGTAAAAATTTGGTGAAAAAAAGTTAAATGTTCAATTTTTTTTAAACATTCCAAAAATTCCTGTGAAACACCTGAAGGGTTAATAAACTTCTTGAATGTGGTTTTGAGCACCTTGAGGGGTGCAGTTTTTAGAATGGTGTCACTTTTGGGTATTTTCTGTCATATAGGCCCCTCAAAGTCACTTCGAGGCTGCCGTCACACTAGCAGTATTTGGTCAGTATTTTACATCAGTATTTGTAAGCCAAAACCAGGAGTGGAACAATCAGAGGAAAAGTATAACAGAAACATATGCACCACTTCTGTATTTATCACCCACTCCTGGTTTTGGCTTACAGATACTGATGTAAAATACTGACCAAATACTGCTAGTGTGAAGGCAGCCCAAGTGTGAGGTGGTCCTTAAAAAAAAAAAAATGGTTTTGCAAATTTTGTTGTAAAAAAGAGAAATCTCTGGTCAACTTTTAACCCTTATAACTTCCTAACAAAAAAAATTATGTTTCCAAAATTGTGCTAATGTAAAGCAGACATGTGGGTTATGTTATTTATTAACTATTTTGTATGATATGACTCTCTAATTTAAGGGCATAAAAACGAAAAGTTTAAGGCTATGTGCACACGCTGCGGATTTTGCTGCGGATCCGCAGTGGTTTTGATGCTGCGGATTCGCAGCTGTTTTCCATGCGTTTACAGTACCATGTAAACCTATGGAAAACAAAATCCGCTGTGCACATGCAGCGGAAAAAATCACGCGAAAATTCTGCGTTGTTTGTTCCGCAGCATGTCAATTCTTTGTGCGGATTCCACCTGCTCCATAATAGGAATCCGCAGGTGGAATCGGCACAAAAACTGCAGTAAATCCGCAGTGCGGTTTACCTGCGGATTTACAAAAACAGGTGCGGAAAAATCCACAGAGATCCAACCTATGTGTGCACATACCCTACAAATTTTCAAAATTTTCATTTTTTTCACAAATAAACGCAAGTTATACCGAAGAAATTTTTACCACTTTCATAAAGTACAATATGTCACGAGAAAACAGTTTCAGAATTACCAGGATCCGTTGAAGCGTTTCAGAGTTATAACCTCATAAAGTGACAGTGGTCAGAATTGAAAAAAATGGCCTGGTCAGGAAGTTGAAAACAGGCTTCGGGGTGAAGGGGTTAATATTTCAACTGAACTTCTAAAACACATACAGCATATTATAAAATCCTAAAGGCCTGTTTTACACCACATTTTTTTGTCATTTTGAACAACTGCACTTTTTAACATTGTTAACAAAAAAATCTGATGGAAATGTATGCATGATAAAGTATGTCAAGTTTTTTTAACATGTATGTTGGCAAAACCTGCTCTCTTGGCAGTAAAAAAAATTGCTTCAAAAAAGCAGGTTTTGCATAGCCTTTGTTCTGTTTTTTTCCGCGTTTTTGGTGTTTTTTTCTGCGTTTCGGTCATGATACATTTGTCTCTTCTGCATGCTGATAAAGTTTAGTGCATTAAAAAAAATCTGATTCTACTTCATCAGGTTTTAGCTAAAAAAAAAAACACAGCAAAAACTGATACCTGCGTTTTTGCAGTGTTTTTTTCAGCTTTTTTTTGTACCAACCATTGCTTTCAATGGGTGAAAAACGCTGAAAGAAGTAACAAGGTGCATTTCACAAAATCCAAGGTATTGCACAAAATACTGAGAACGAAAAAACCAAGGTGTGTGCATGAGATTTTGGAAATCTCATAGACTTTGCTGGTACTGTAAAAAGCAGCTGAAAATTTGCATTTAAAAAACGCATCAAAAACGCAACGTGTGAACATAGCCTTATATCACATAGATCACTTACTTCTATATAAAACCAATGAATTAATGATCTTGTAAAACTAAGTTTCAATTAATACTGTGTATTTCTTGTTGCAGGATCCGTCTTGGAATCATAGAGCCTACAGACTGGCAGTAGCCAAGCTCAGCCCTCCGCTCATTCCTTTTCTTCCTCTTATTTTGAAAGGTATTATGAGAAGAGTTGACTTAAAGTGGCCAATAACTAAATAATGCATATTTTAAAAAAATATATTATAATATATATATGTAAAAATATTATAGTTAAAGGGGTTTCAACCCTTGTTTTTTAAACTATCCACCACTCTTTAAAACATAATTCACACTCCCCTAGCTGATCCTTCTCTGCTCCTCCTACGATGCTGCCCAGGTTCCTGTTCAGTTTCTGTACTTCCTCTTCCAGTGGACGGACATGTGATTTCTCGCAGCTGATCAGTGCAGTGATTGGCTGCAGTGGTCACGTGTTCTTACGACCAGAGTAAGATGTACTGAGTCACTCTCTTTACATCCTGGAGACTACAGTACAGGGAGTGATAATTTCCCAGTACTATTTTGCAGAATAATATGGGCACAGCAATAGATCTGGGACCAGGCATACTTGTGATCCATATTGCATGCAAACCGAAATAAAGCGTGACCTTGATGTGATGATATGCTGCATGCTGGTGGTGAACTGTTTTTTTTTCATCCATGCTATGTCATATACTACAGTAGATGATATTGCCCCATAAAAAGCTCTGCTTCAGTTTCTGATACAACGAGCAGCACCCAGAAAAATACTGACTGCAATGCGGGATCTGTCCCTGCTTTCCCTTAACATTTTTGTTATGGCCATATCCGCAAAAGTGTAGGGGAATGTTCACATATTGCATTTTTTTAAAACGTTTTTACTTCCATTTTTCAACCTTTCCTTTGAATGGATGAAAAGCACTGAATAATTTATTTGCTGTGTCCTGGCAAGGACACAGCAAGTTTAAAAATACACATGGGAAATAAAATAGCGAATATCTGATATTTCAGAAATGTAATTAATTAATTTGGGACTGTAAAATGCAGTGTATTTTAAGCATCAAATGTGCGGCATAAAAAACACAGCAAAAATGCGTGTGAGCATACCCAGGCACTGGAATACATTATGGTTATTGTTGATTATTTTACAGACCTTACATTTATCCATGAGGGTAATAGAAGCACTTTGGACAACCTAGTGAACTTTGAAAAGATGGTAAGTTAATAATCAATTCTAAAAAATACACATATATAGCACATATAAAAAATAAATAAAAAGGAATGTATGACCGGAAAATGACCTACTGTTTAAATTGGGTGTTTATGTTACACAGATCATACTCGGCCATGCAAGTCAATGAGTGCATGGAATTCATCGGACTGCACTTGGATGACATCTTAGTGCAGTCCACTTTCCACAGATTAACAGAATTGAGAAGATTTAAAAAATGTTTTCTCCATTTTCTCCTCATTCAGGAGAATCGGATCACACTATGATCAAACTCTGATCAGAGTGTCAATTGCATATTTGGCCCAATTCTCTTAGATGAGAGAACCTATGATTATGTGCACGATCCCTATAGTTGATAATGATGGCCAAGCTGTGAGTCAGAATAGTCATGGAGTCCAAGGTCAGAAGCCAGGAGGGCACGTCATAAACAGAAGGAAGAGACAAAAGTGTAGTCGGGTAATGTTCCGAGGTCAGGAGGATAGCGGATCAGAGCAGAAGGGGTTAAACAGACAGATGGTCAGAACAAGGTCCAAGGTCAGGAAATAAAAGATCAACAGAACTTAAGGCACAGAGGAAACAAACCACACAGTAGCTGAATGTACGTTTGGAAGAGGTCTGGGAAAAACAGCTCAGTTAAGCAACACGGCAATCACCTGGGACAGTGAACACCTGGAGACAGCCAGCACCTCCCAGTCTCAGATTGGATAGTTGAGCTCTCAATCAACACACTGACAGCTCTGCACACCCCTGTACCAGATTGGATGGCTGAGCCGTTAATAACAGTATCCTAAACACACTGAGGGGTGGAGCCGTTTCAGTGGTGTTATTTTTGTGATATGAGTAAAAGATTGAAGGAAATACATATAGGTCTTATGTCATAGCATCTTGTTTGTATGTTATATAACTTGTATTTTTATCTGTTGATTTTATTTTCACAGAGGATGATTGCAAAGACTATCCAGATGTTTCACACTTATCGCAGCCAGAGCTACAGTACGTGCATTTATTCACATACTATTAACTATTCATATACAGTAATCTTTTCCTGTAGGACATGTTATTAGTAGATAATACATACACAGGAGGATTATGTGATGAGGACATATGGCAGATATTGAAAAATCTTTAAGCCGACACTATGGGTGATCGCGGCATTAAAGGATCTGCTGGTGATCAATGGTGTTTTTAGAAAGGACATTTTTCATTCTACACAGTCCATGCAGTGAAAATGGGATATTGTGTGGCACAAATTCAGATGAATAGGTAGTTATGTAATACCTGGTCCCATAGCATCCACCAGAGGCTTAGGGTAAGTGCCCACGTTATTTGTAGCAGAAAGTTCTGCACCAAAAACAATCCTCATGGCAGGAAAAAAACGTGAATAAAATACATGCATTTTTGACACGTTTTTGCATGCATTATTGATGATTTTTACACCATTCATTTGAATGTGTTAAAAATGTTGCAAAAACATTGAAAGAATTGACATGCTGCAGATTTGAAACTGCTTCAAAGATAAAATAAGTGGTGTGTCCTTCAGATTTCAGAAGTCTAATTCATTTTGACGGTACTGTAAACTGCAACTGTTTTGGTGCAAAAATTTCTGCTGCAGATACTTAATGTTTCCACATACTATGTAAAATAAGCACTGGAGGCAGAGTTATCTTCCAGGCAGTATCCTCCCCAGAGCCTGGAAGAGGTCATTTACAGACAGGAAAACATGGATTTCTTTGGAATACAACATCAGATCGCAGATATAAAGGTTTCAATTTATTCAGCTTCCTATGACCTGCATGACGACAAATTCTGAATAGAGGAGCAAGACAAACCGACTATAAACTAAAATGTGTCTATACACATGCACCGAGCATGGGAGACAAATAAGGAGAATTGGAGTTTCTAACACAGGAAGAGAGATATGATGTCATTGGCATTACTGAAATTTGGTGGGATGATACAAATGATATGAATACAAACCATGAAGGCTGCAACTTATTTATTAGAAGCAGGAATAACAAGGAGAGGAGGTGTTGCATTGTATGTTAAGAAAACATATATCTCCACAGAAATCCAAGCTTTAGAGACTGGTAGCTCTGTAGAAACTGTTTGGGTAACAATTAGGGATGAGCAAATAGTTTCGGATAACTCCTTATCTGAATAGCTATAGCGCTTATCTGGAGCGCTCCCGATAATCAGCTGTTCGGCGCCACAGAAGCATGTGTCGCGGCTGTGTGACAGTCACAACACATGTATGGAGAGTGTTTTATTGAAACCAATTTGTGTTTACTCAGCAAACCGAATCCGAGCAATCTGCTCTTGATTAATCTGACTAGTATAATTATACACTATCTAGCATAGCCAGCTCCTAAACTTGATAAAACTTAACATTTAATATATATATACTGTATATACATAAAACAAATGGCAGTCAAACAAATAAAGTGCTCATAAATACCAGTGCGCTTAATAAAATGGTACAATCTCACCCAGTTGTTATCTCCTGATTCTCCAAGGTTCCGTATAGGACCTGGGTAGGTGAGACCGAGATGAAGAGAGGAGGGGGGGAGTTTGGGATCTGACTTTCCCTGTCATGCCCTCTGCAGAAAACTTCCGCCCTCACAAGGGCAGTACCCGAGTATGAACCTACTTCGTGGTGCCCATGATAAATATAGCCTGCCTGGGTAATGTGTCTTCCCTTCCCAACGTGTTTCCTCCCCTGTTCAGGGGGTTCATCAGGGGAAGTTATCCAGGCTCATTGAGGTCTCCTGCAGTGGCATGTCTGACCTCCCTGTGTAGTAAATGCCTCAATATGAGGGTGAAACCAATTTGCCCCCCTTATTTTTTTATGTACTGTATTTGGGTACAATGACTATAATGAAAGAGGACTGCAAGTGTGTTAGTAAAATGCTTTAAATAATTTATAATACAAACAGTTCTGTATGTTAACTTTTATTTGACTGACACTTCACTGAACATATCAGATGTATCACGGTGGGAGTTTAAAGTGACACTCACCGATGCAATCTCCCAGGAAGACAGAACCTAGAGAGAGCCACAGGCTCCCAGGAATACAGGGCAAGCGAGACTGGAGAGAGATTGCTTCAGGCCTGACAGGACCTGAATGACCTGATTGATGGGGGCATGGCCTAAGCTCCAGGGAGCTAGGAGCTGAAGGAAACCTCCTAGAAAGGTAGCTAAAGGACAGAGCTACCAAGGGGCACAGACAGAGACATAAACAGATCAGGCCGAGGACAGAGCACGGGATAGCGTAATAGTACCAAGGAACTAGACAGAAAGGATAGTAGGGGCCAAGCAGAGGTCAATACCAAATGGTCAGAGAAAGTACAGAGACAGAATCCAACAAATACTATCCAGAGAACAGACCGAGTCAAAAACCAAGAAATCAGGCAAACCAGCACACAGCACAAAACACACCAGGGGTCAACACACTTAGCCAAGGGCAGAAGTATCACTGACAAAGGAAACTCCCAGATGGAGGCTATAAAAAGTCCACCCAGGATCAATGTGAGGCTACAGTAATTAACCCTAGCAGAACGGATTCAGACCTCCGCCCATGTATTCTTTAATCGCTGAACAGAACCCTCAGCCCCGGGACACCCAGAATCCAAACGAGAAAACTCATCGAAATGTGGAATAAATGCATAATTGATCATGAAAGGAGACATAACGGTAGCTTGGCTCACCCGACTATTGAAGGCGGACTCCGCCAACAGCAGTGCATCATACCAGTCATTCTGTCTCGCAGAAGTCAGACATCTGAGGATCTGCTCCAGAGACCGATTAGTGCGTTCCGTCTGACCATTGTTCTCTGGGTGGTATGCAGATGAAAAGGACAGAGAAATCCAAATTTCTTACAGGAAGCACGCCAAAACTTTGCCACAAACTGCACCCCACAATCAGACACCACATTCAGGGATACCCCATGCAACCGGATCACATGCTGCACAAACAATCTGGACAAAGTCTCAGCTGAGGGTAGTTCGGTCAAGGGTACAAAATGAGCCTGCTTTGAGAACCTGTTCACCACTACCCATACCACCATATTGCCACAAGACAGGGGAAGACCGGTAATAAAGTCCATGGACAAGTGAGTCTATGGCCTTTCGGGAACTGCCAAGGGCATAAGTTCCCCAGCCGGCCAGCTGTGTGAGTTTTGGGAACGAGCGCAGACCCCACAACCAGAAATGAACCTTTTAACATCAGAACTTAGAGTAGGCCACCAAATAATAATATAATAATAATTTTTATTTATATAGCGCCAACATATTCCGCAGCGCTTTACAACTTATAGAGGGGACTTGTACAGACAATAGACATTACAGCATAACAGAAATCACAGTTCAAAATAGATACCAGGAGGAATGAGGGCCCTGCTCGCAAGCTTACAAACTATGCGGAAAAGGGGAGACACGAGAGGTGGATGGTAACAATTGCTTTAGTTATTTGGACCAGCCATAGTGTAAGGCTCGGGTGTTCATGTAAAGCTGCATGAACCAGTTAACTGCCTAAGTATGTAGCAGTACAGACACAGAGTGCTATTAACTGCATAAAGTGTATGAGAACACGATGCAAGGAACCTGATTATGTGTTTTGTTTTTTGTTTTTTCTATTTTTAATAGGCCACACAGGGATAGTTAGGTTAATGCGTTGAGGCGGTAGGCCAGTCTGAACAAATGCGTTTTTAGGGCACGCTTAAAACTGTGGGGATTTGGGATTAATCGTATTAACCTAGGTAGTGCATTCCAAAGAATCGGCGCAGCACGTGTAAAGTCTTGGAGACGGGAGTGGGAGGTTCTGATTATTGAGGATGCTAACCTGAGGTCATTAGCGGAGCGGAGGGCACGGGTAGGGTGGTAGACTGAGACCAGAGAGGAGATGTAGGGTGGTGCTGAGCCATGTAGTGCTTTGTGGATGAGGGTAGTAGTTTTGTACTGGATTCTGGAGTGGATGGGTAGCCAGTGTAATGACTGGCACAAGGTAGAGGCATCGGTGTAACGGTTGGTGAGGAATATGATCCTGGCAGCAGCATTCAGGACAGATTGGAGCGGGGAGAGTTTGGTAAGAGGGAGGCCGATTAGTAGAGAGTTACAATAGTCCAGACGGGAATGAATAAGAGAAACAGTAAGAGTTTTTGCAGAGTCGAAAGTAAGAAAAGCGCGAATTCTAGAAATGTTTTTGAGATGCAAATAAGAAGAGCGAGCCAGTGATCGGATGTGGGGGGTGAATGAAAGCTCGGAATCAAGGATAACCCCAAGGCAGCGGGCATGTTGCTTTGGAGTAATGGTGGAACCACACACGGAGATGGCAATGTCAGGCAAAGGTAGGTTAGTAGAGGGAGAGAACACGAGGAGTTCAGTTTTTGTCAGGTTCAGTTTCAGATAGAGGGAGGACATGATGTTAGAGACAGCGGTAAAGGTACCTTCACACGAAGCGACGCTGCAGCGATAGCGACAACGATGCCGATCGCTGCAGCGTCGCTGTTTGATCGCTGGGGAGCTGTCACACAGACAGCTCTCCAGCGACCAACGATGCCGAGGTCCCCGGGTAACCAGGGTAAACATCGGGTTGCTATGCGCAGGGCCGCGCTTAGTAACCCGATGTTTACCCTGGTTACCAGCGTAAAAGTAAAAAAACAAACAGTACATGCTCACCTGCGCGTCCCCCGGCGTCTGCTTCCTGACACTGACTGAGCTCCGGCCCTAACAGCAGAGCGGTGACGTCACCGCTGTGCTTTCACTTTCACTTTAGGGCCGGCGCTCAGAAGTGTCAGGAGGCAGACGCTGGGGGACGCGCAGGTGAGTATGTACTGTTTGTTTTTTTTACTTTTACGCTGGTAACCAGGGTAAACATCGGGTTACTAAGCGCGGCCCTGCGCTTGGTAACCCGATGTTTACCCTGGTTACCAGTGTAAAACATCGCTGGTATCGTTGCTTTTGCTTTCAAACACAACGATACACGGCGATCGGACGACCAAATAAAGTTCTGGACTTTATTCAGCGACCAGCGACATCACAGCAGGATTCTGATCGCTGCTGCGTGTCAAACTAAACGATATCGCTAGCCAGGACGCTGCAACGTCACGGATCGCTAGCGATATCGTTACAAAGTCGTTTCGTGTGAAGGTACCTTAAGACAATCACTGGTGTTTTCTAAGAAGGTCGGAGTGAAAGCAGGAGAAGATGTTAGCCACCGTCAGGCGCATGGCCGAGATACCAGGGTGAGCCCTAAGCTTGGATTCATGAAACTCCTGCATGAGTTTAAGCCGAAGCTGCAACAGGACAAACAATTACCCCCCCGGCTTGGCAGCAGGAGCCAGAGACTGGGCCCCCTCAATCTCCCGTTCCAACTCAGACGAGACAACTACCAACACCACCCCAGGGCAAAGAATGGAAGATGGTGGCTCAGGGGGAGACACCGGATGAAAACTGCGAGATAAGGCATCCGCCTTGATATTCTTTGACCCTGGACAAAACATAATAGTAAACTGAAAACGGGAGAAAAAAAGCGACCAACAGGCCTGTCTGGTCGTTAGTTTTTTAGCAGACACGATATAAGATACATTTTTATGGTCGGTAATCACAGTGACTGGCCCCCTCCAAAAAGTGCCTCCATTCGTCAAACACCAATTTGGCCGCAAGAATCTCTCGATTGCCTACATCGTAATTCCTTTCGGCAGCAGAGAACTTCCTGGAAAAAAAACACACGGCCTGAGGTTAGTCAGACTGACGGGCCCATGGGACCCCACCTCAGAGGCGTCCACTTCCACAATAAATGGTTTGGACGGATCTGGCTGTACCAAAACTGGGGAAGTAGTAAAGCATTTCTTCAGAGCAGCAAAGGCCTCTTTTGCAGGCGAGGACCAATTTTTCACATCCGCACCTTTGCATGTTAAATCTGTGAGTGGTTTGACCACCTGCGAAAACCCCCGAATAAATTTACGGTAATAATTGGCGAACCCCAAGAAGCGCTGGAGCCCTTTAAGATCTTGGGGTTGCACCCAATCAGCAATGGCCTGCACCTTCTTGGGGTCCATACGAAAACCCTCACAGGACACAATAAACCCCAAAAAAGATAACTCTTGAAAAAAAAAAAATATTTCTCTAATTTAGCAAACAGATGATTTTCTCTAAGTCTTTGGAGGACAGTTCGTACATGAATCAGATGAGACTGACTGTCAGACGAGTATATCAGAATATCATCTAAGTAAATCACAACAAAATGACCAATGAGATCAGCAAAGACAACATTGATGAAATTCTGAAATATGGCAGGGGCGTTGGTAAGACCAAATGGCATGACTAAATTTTCAGAAAGTCCCTCAGACTTGAGGAACGCAGTTTTCCATTCGTCTCCCTCCCGGACCCTTATCAAATTATATGCTCCCTGACGATCCAGTTTGGAGAACCATTTAGCCCCTGATAGTTGGTTACATAAATCAGGAATCAACGGAAGGGGATATGTATTCCGAACTGTTATCTTATTAAGTTCACGAAAGTCGAGACAGGGATGTAAACCGCCATTTTTTTTTATACAAAAAAGAACCCCGCTGCCACAGGTGAGACAGAGAGACATATATGTCCCTTGCGAAGACTTTCTGCAATATAATCTTTCATAGCTAAGCACTCCGGGCCAGACAAATTAAACAAACGGGCTTTAGGTAGTTTAGCCCCCGGGACTAACTCGATGGCGCAATCAAAAGGTCTATGTGGCGGCAACGTCTCGGCCTCGCTTTCTGAGAACACAACGTCGAAGTCTATCAGGTACTCCGGAATACCTTCCAGCTCAACAGATGACACAGATTTTACAGGTTCAACCAACAGTGCAGAATTATAACATAACTTAGAACAATTAGACTCCCATTGAACAATCTCCCCTGTTTTCGAATTAATAACTGGGTAATGGCGTTGTAACCAAGGCATGCCCGACACCAACCCCGCTGGCAGACTGTCCAGAAAAACAACTTAACTTTTGCTCGTGAGCAGCGCCCACTCTGAGAGAAAACAAATCAGACATAAATAGAATTCCCTCTTTCGTAAGGGGGAGGAATCAATGGCCTCCACCTTGATTGGAGTCTTGAGCCTAGCTGTCCCTATCTTGCAACATGTGACCAATTGGGAGTCAATCAGATTGATGGATGACCCGCAGTCCACAAATGCTGTAGAGAAAAAAGAACAACCGTCCACTAACAGTTCCACCTGAAGCAACACCTTAGAAAATGAGGAAAAGTGTACTGGCAGGGCTGAGTAGTCTCCTCGATAACTGCCCAAACCTAGTCATTTCCCGCCGACCGGGTCGACGATGGGCAGGAAGGACACTCCTTCTTCCAACGTCCAGCTTCACCGCAGTAGAAAAATAACGGCTTTTCCCACCGGGGTTTTCTCTCCTTTTCCTTTAAAGTGAGAGCGCCTACTTCCATGGGCTCAGGAACAGTCTCTTTTCCACTGGGAAACAACTGAGTCTCCACCTGCATCAGCCCCCTGGCTCACAACCTGCGGTCCATCGAGACGGCCTGAGTCATGGCATCCTCGAGAGAGTTTGGTGGGGTGTGTAACACCAGGGCATCCTGCTGTTGCTCAGACAAGCCTTTGCGAAAGAGTCCTCAGAGAGCAGCATCATCCCAAGAGACCTCCGCAGCCCAGCGACGGAACTCAGTACAGAACCACTCGGCCGAGTGCTTCCCCTGACAGACATTCATCACCATGTCCTCTGCCAATCGCACTCGGTCAGGCTCATCGTATATGTGCCCGAGGCCCTCAAAAAACGCATTCACTGACACTCTCTCAGGGGCGGTGGGAGGGAAGGAGAATGCCCAAGCCTGCAGGGACCCCCTTAACAGGGACATGACGACCCCTACCCTCTGACTTTCATCCCCAGAGGACTGTGGTCTCAAATTGAAGAAGAGTTTGAAAATCCTAAACTCCTTCTTGTTCCCAGAAAAAAAGTCAGGCAATTTAACAGGTCGTTCTGGGGACACCAGCGCAACATCACTCGCCATAGCCCCCTGAAGACCAGAAGACAAAGCCCCCTGCACAGTCTCAGTAACCTGCCGCTGAGAACAAGCAAGGGCTTGCTGCTCCAGAGTTAAAGCCTGAAACATCTGACTCAGTTTTTTCATCTGTTCAGATAAAGACTGTAGGGGATCCAAAACACTCCGTACAACACGCGCCCCAAACTCAGCAGTGAAACTGAAATAACTTAGTGGTCAGTGATACTATCATGATGGGAGTTGAAAGTGACACTCACCGATGCAATCTCCCGGGAAGACAGGACCTGGAGAGAGCCACAGGCTCCCAGGAATGCAGGGCAAGCGAGACTGGAGAGAGATTGCTTCAGGCCTGACAGAACCTGAATCACCTGACTGCTGGGGGGGTGGCCTAAGCTCCAGGGAGCTAGGAGCTGACGGAAAACTCATAGAAAGGTAACTAAAGGACAGAGCTATCAAGGGGCACAGACAGAGAGGATAGTAGGGGCCAAACAGAGGTCAATACCAAACGGACTGAGAAAGTACAGAGACAGAATCCAACAAAACAGTATCCAGAGAACAGACCGAGTCAAAAACCAATAAATCAGGCAAACCAGCACACAGCACAGCACAACACACACTCAGGGGTCAACACACTTAGCCAAGGGCGGAAGTATCACTGATAAAGGAAACTCCCAGATGGAGGCTATAAAAAGTCCACCCAGGATCAGTGTGAGGCTACAGGAATTACCCCTTGAAGAACCGACCCAGACAAACCATGACAAGATGTAAATCCAGCCATAATTTGGTAGAGGCAAAAACAGATTAAAATATAGGGATAATAGAGCATAACATTATATCTTTGTGAACAGTTTCTCATGTAAGTGTTTATTATTTGCAGTTCCTCTTTCTCCTCTCCGGTCACGACCATTACATATTCTTGAGGAAGCCACTCATGTTCGGGTATCCACATGTAAGTTTCCTATTATTGATTTTCATTGTACAATGTAGAATAAATGTAAAACATAGACATGTTCTGTGTATTTTGTCTGTACATTCATGGGACTGTTTGATCTTTTTATAGCAAACATCACTAATGTAATTTGTGGACTGCTGTGTATGGAATTACACAACAGCCAAATAGTTAAACAGCACTGCTAGCCTCATGAACACACTGGACTTAAACTATGTGTCCAGTGGCACAATATTTTCTGCACTGTTTTGATTAATAGGAGAGCAGACTTGTCCAACTCTCTCAGAATCCATCTACTTCCAAGACTCACACTGCTCTGTATAAGCTGCAGCTGTCAGTCAATCTTTGGTGGACAGACTGAATACACTTGGACTTATGAGCTCTTTCACTCTATTTTGAAAAACTGTTTTTAATAGTAGGATTATTTAAACATTCTAACAGAGATTTACAGCAAGTACACAAGGTCCACCAGGTAATGTCACATCTGGTGACATTCACCTCAGGGCAGGTGATAATTGATCTACAGTAAACAAACTAAAGAGAAAATCACTTTCTGTTTTGTGGAAGAACATAGTAAGGCCTCATTTATATATGGCCCTAATATAGCTGAAAATTAGACCCAGCCACTGGTCTAATGACCTTAGAGCTTCAGCGATCCAGCATTATGACTCTGATTCAGGCTTATTCATGATCCACCTCAGCCACTCAAACTGTGCAAATTCTTTCAAAGTTGAGTCAAAAACTGCATCACATGATTTAAAGGGGGTTAAATGTTCAAAGTTTGTCGTGACGCCACCTGTGGTGTTCGGTCAGTAGATGGACCGACGCTGCATTAAAGGGGTCCTCTGGGAGAAGTTGAGGCAGCACGGGTGTTACACTTCCCACAGGTGAAGCGGGGTCCCCAGGCGTCCTATGGTGTAAGGCGTGGATGGTATGTGTCGGTGAATAAAGATAAGACACAGGTTGTAAGTCTTTACCTGGTTTACTTGTGGATGGCCACAGTCCAGGGCACCGGCAACAGGTTGATTAGGAGTCCCGGCAGTCCAGAGACAAGCGGAATCCCCTTGGCAGGTCAGGTAGGAGCCTTCCACTCTGCGCTCACTGTCTCTGAGGTCCCTGCTGCCACTAAGTGTCCTAAGCAAAGTCCTTAATCGTTCTCCTGTCCAGGGACAGGTACCTGTATGGCGGGCAGCTTGAGCCGTGCCTACTGGGGTCCTTACACGGTGACTCCAGGTTCCAAGGTGCTGCTGTGCCACAAGTAAATATGGGCAAAGTTCATTTAATTCAATGCCCTCTGGTTCTGCTCTGTGTATTATAGTCCATAAAAGCCTCGGGTTCCCGGTACCCTGCTACTGTTCTCTGACTCCCAGGAGGCCTGTCTAGTCCCCTCCTGGAGTCCTGTTTCTGCACTGTGCTCCATCCCTGTCTGTCCTCGCACACAGACTGTCTGCACTAACTGAACTAACTCCGCCTTCAAACCAGGATCTTTATCCAGGGAAGCTGCCCTAAAACAGGGTTTTGAGCTTCCCCTCCTGGCCTGGATTTGGAAGGTGTTGTGTGTGTGTGATAACCTGCCAAAGGGAATCTTACTTGTCTCCAGACATAGCACTACCCTCCCCGAGAGGAAGGCAGCACTACTGTGGTACCCTAACTCCTGGGGTGCCACACACACGTTCTGAGAGTAATCACACGAAAAGGAGTTTTTTCTTCTTTTTCCACTTTGGGACAAGAAGTAATTGCACCTCCTAGTGTTAATTTATTGGAGATGTATATTTTGGAAGGCTCCATATTCAATAAGCCTTAAGTGTCAAACTCAAGGCCTACTGGCCAACTACGGCCCTGCCTTGTCATTCTACGCGGCTTGAGAAGTCAGGACGCACTTTAACACTGCTCCGATCAGCTATCAATATAGAGAAAGTGGAGAGCCGGTCGGAGCAGTGTTGCATTGTGCACAGGAGCCCAAAATCTTCAATGGCAGAGCCCAATGTGCTGGCAGCACCTCCACTACTAAGTACTGGATGCATTCTACGTCGAAACAGCCAGTGCTTAGCAGAGGGGGAAGAGATGATAAAGGAAGCTGATCCGATCTATGAATCTGAGCAGATTCAGTGAGAGGTGAAAAGAGGGGATGGCACCAGCACAGGAAGCAGGTACAATCTTTGTCAGGGTGAACAGTGCACACCGTGAACGCAGTAAGCCTGCACAAATGGTGAGCACAGTGATCACAGTTAGCCTGCACAAATGGTGTACGGAGTAATCACAGTCAGCCTGCACAAACGGTGAGCGCAGTAATCACAGTCAGCCAGCAAAAACGGTGTACGCAGTGATCACAGTGAGCCAGAACAAACGGTATATGCAGTGATCACAGTCAGCCAGCACAAACGGTATATGCAGTGATCACAGTCAGCCTGGACAAACAGTGAATGCAATGATCACAGTCAGCCTGGACAAACAGTGAATGTAATGATCGCAGTCAGTCAGCATAAAAAGTGAAGGCCAAAAAACTCAGTTAGCCAAGTGAACACAGCCAGACAACGCAAACAGTTAACACAGTCAGCCAGAACCAAAAGTGAACGCCCGTGAATGCAGTCAGCCAGCACAAACAATGAACAGTCACACAGCACGAGTGAACACAGAGAATGTAAGGTCAGCCAGCAGTTGTGTCTTCTGGTCTGATTTTTAAATCAGAGCAGATGTAGCCATTACTTAGCACAGAGAGCAGTCCATCTTGGACTCTGAGGTATGGCACAGCTCTCTTAGCCTCACGACCCAGGAACAGCTTCCTGAGCTCTACTAACTGTCATGATCCCAGTGCAGGGTTTGACCTGCACGCCAGGAGTTAATGTTTTGATCACAGTGCAGGCTCTGACCTGCACACCTGGGGCTTATTATTGGCCTCTTTGGTTTGGGGGGAGCTTCTTATAGCCCTGGTAAGCTCCAATCTCTGTCAGTTATACTTTTGCTATTGGCTCAGTGTTTTGACCCCTGTGTGCTTGTGCCTGTAATCTAGCTTGTTTGTATGGTTCTGACTCAGTTCTGTTCCCCAGTGTGATTTTGCCTTTTTGATTCTGTACTGTGTATCTGCTTCTCCGGTTTTCTGACTTCTGCCACGTCCCTGACTATTCTTGATTACCCTGCTCCTTGTGTACCGCGTTACCTCTCTCATTTACTGACCTTGGCTTGTCTTGGATTGTGTCTCCCTCTGTTGCCCCATCCTTTTCCTGGTGTCCGGTTACTCCCTTTCCCTTCTCCTCTGCCCTATGTCCTTGTAGTGTCCTGCATACTCCAGCTACAGGACGCTAAGCCCCACCCCCTGTTGTCACGTGACCACAGATCTCGTCAGAGTTGGAACAAGAAATTTTGAGGGCTCAGTTCCTAGCTCCGGCGGCTAGACCAGGGGATAAATTGTTTGTTCCAGATTTATTGCGGACTAGACTTCTACAGGAGTTTCATGGGTCTAGGCTGAGTGCTCATCCCGGTATCACGGCCACTAGAGAGGCAGTAGCCAGGGTGTTTTGGTGGCCTTCACTTGGGTCTGATGTTAAGAGATTCATTTCTGCTTGTGGTGTTTGTGTCCGGTCCAAAAGCTCGCATAGCCGGCCGGTTGGGGAACTCATACCTTTACCGGTTCCTGATAGGCCATGGACTCATCTCTCCATGGACTTTATTACCCGTCTTCCACCTTCCAGGGGTAATACTGTGATCTGGGTGGTGGTGGACAGGTTTTCCAAACAGGCCCATTTCATTCCCTTGGCCGCATTACCCTCAGCAGAAACTTTGTCAAGGTTGTTTGTGCTGCATGTGGTCCGTTTGCATGGGGTACCCCTGAATGTTGTGTCTGACAGAGGGGTGCAGTTTGTTGCCAAAGTTTGGAGGGCATTCTGTAAGAAATTGGGCATCTCACTCTCCTTCTCGTCGGCATATCACCCGGAGAGCAATGGTCAGATGGAACGCACCAATCAATCCCTGGAACAGACTCTCAGGTGTCTGACCTCCCCCAGGTGGGAGGATTGGTGTGATGCGTTACCGTTGGCAGAATTCGCTTTTAACAACCGGGTGAGTCAATCCACCAACATGTCCCCATTCCTGATCAATTATGTGTTTAATCCCCATTTTGGGGAGTTTTCTCGGTTGGATTCTGGCTGTCCAGGGGCAGAGGGATCTGTTCAACGGTAAAAAATATCTGGGCTGAAGTCCAGCGTAATATCTCTCGGTCCCAGGGGAGGTATAAATGTTTTGCGGACAGGAAGAGAGCCCCGGGACACATGTTTCAGGTGGGGGAGAAAGTTTGGCTTTCCACACGTAACATCAACATGAAGGTACCATCAGCTAAATTGGAACCGAAGTTCATCGGTCCGTACGAGATTGTGGAGATAGTCAATCCAGTGGCATATAGGTTGCGTCTTCCCTCGTCCTTAAAAATATCTAATGTGTTCCATAAATCCTTGTTGAAACCCATGGGGTCTGTCAAGGAGAACTCAGAGTATGTTGTTCCTCCAGTGTTAGTGGAGGGTAACTGGGAGTACGAGGTCGGACATATTGTGGACTCTCGGCGAGTGCGCCGCTCCTTGCAGTACCTGGTTCACTGGAAGGGTATATGGACCGGAGGATCGTTCATGGGTCTCTGCTCACTCGGTACATGCGGATCGGCTGGTTCGGGCTTTCCATGCCAGATACCCAGGGAAGCCTGGGGGTCCAGAGGCCCCCCGTTGAGAGGGGGGTACTGTCATAATCCCAGTGCAGGGTTTGACCTGCACGCCAGGGGTTAATGTTTTGATCACAGTGCAAGCTCTGACCTGCACACCTGGGGCTTATTATTGGCCTCTTTGGTTCGGGGGGAGCTTCTTCTAGCCCTGGTAAGCTCCAATCTCTGTCAGTTATACTTTTGCTATTGGCTCAGTGTGTTGACCCCTGTGTGCTTGTGCCTTGTGCCTGTAATCTAGCTTGTTTGTATGGTTCTGACTTAGTTCTGTTCCCCGGTGTGATTTTGCCTTTTTGATTCTGTACTGTGTATCTGCTTCTCTGGTTTTCTGACTCCTGCCACATCCCTGACTATTCTTGATTACCCTACTCCTTGTGTACCGCGTTACCCCTCTCGTTTACTGACCTCGGCTTGTCTTGGATTGTGTCTCCCTCTGTTGCCCCATCCTTTCTCTGGTGTCCGGTTACTCCCTTTCCCTTCTTCTCTGCCCTGTGTCCTTGTAGTGTCCTGCATACTCCAGCTACAGGATGCTAAGCCCCACCCCTTGTTGTCACGTGACCACATATCTCGTCAGTACACTCACTGTTGTGAAGTTGGATTCTGGGCTCCCCCGGTGGCCACTTGTGGAATTGTACTTGTGTGCATCATCCCCTCTGTTCACCTGCTCCTATCAGGATGTGGGAGTCGCTATATAACCTTGCTCCTCTGTCAGTTTCATGCCGGTCAACAATGTAATCAGAAGCCTTCTGTGCATGTTCCTGCTACTAGACAACTCCTAGCTAAGTTGGACTTTTGTCCTTGTGTGTTTTTGCATTTTGTTCCTGTTCACAGCTGCTGTTTCGTTACTGTGTCTGGAAAGCTCTTGTGAGCGGAAATTGCCACTCTGGTGTTATGAGTTAATGCTAGAGTCTTAAAGTAATTTCTGGATGGTGTTTTGATAGGGTTTTCTGCTGACCATGAAAGTGCCCTTTCTGTCTTCATGCTATCTAGTAAGCGGACCTCGATTTTGCTAAACCTATTTTCATACTACGTTTGTCATTTCATCTAAAATCACCGCCAATATATGTGGGGGCCTCTGTCTGCCTTTTGGGAAAATTTCTCTAGAGGTGAGCCAGGACTGTCTTTTCCTCTGCTAGGATTAGGTAGTTCTCCGGCTGGCGCTGGGCATCTAGGGATAAAAAACGTAGGCATGCTACCCGGCCACTTCTAGTTGTGCGGCAGGTTTAGTTCATGGTCAGTATAGTTTCCATCTTCCAAGAGCTAGTTCTCATATATGCTGGGCTATGTTCTCTCGCCATTGAGAATCATGACAACTCACCATCTGGTGTTCTGCTCACTCCAGCTCTGCTGTATTGGCGTTTTCCTGCCCAGCTCTCGGGCGCTGTGAGTACAGCTGTCACAGGCTGTCTGAGGCTTCGGGTTCTCACTGTCAAGGCAGCATAAACTGCTGGGAAGTGCCACCTGGTGGTTTCTCCTGATAGTTTGCCCTGATACTAACCATGGAAAGCTCTCTTAGCTCTATTACCTAGGGATAACTTTTTTAGGTCTACTACCCTAGGACATCCCTGTTAGCCCTACTACACAGGGACAGCTCTTTTACCTCTACTACCCAGGAGCAGCTCTTTTACCTCTACTACCCAGGGACAGCTCCCTTAGCCCTACTACCCAGGGACAGCTCTTTTACCTCTACTACCCAGGAACAGCTCTTTTACCTCTACTACCCAGGGACAGCTCCCTTAGCCCTACTACTCAAGAACAGCTCTTTTACCTCTACTAGACCTGAACAGCTCTTTTACCTCTACTACCAGGAACAGCTTTTGCCTCTACTACCCAGGAACAGCTTTTTTACCTCTACTACCCTGGGACAGCTCCCTTAGCTCTACTACCCAGTGACAGCATTTTTATCTCTGCTACCCAGGGACATTTCTGTTAGCCCTGCTACCCAGGGACATCCCTGTTAGCCCTACTACCCAGGGACAGATCTCTTAGCCCCATTACCCAGGGAGAGCGCTATTAGACCTCCTACCCAGGGACAGCTCTCTGCCCTACTACCCAGGGAAAGCTGTCTTTGCCCCCCTACCCAGGGAAAGCTTTCTTTGCCCTACTACCCAGGGAAAGCTCTCCTTGCTCTTCTACCCAGGAACAACTCTCTTTTCCCTACTAGGAACAGCACTCTTATCCTCATTACCCAGGAGCAGCCCTCTTAGCCCTATTACTTAGGGACAGCGCTTGTAACTTCACTACCCAGGGACAGTGCTCTTAGCCTTACTACCTAGGGACAGCTGTCTCATAGTCATACTATCAAAGGCACAGCTGTCTCATAGTCATACTATCAAAGGCACAGCTGTCTTATAGCCCTACTACCTAGCGACAGCTGTGTTATAGCCCTACTACTCAGGGACAGCTTTCTTCTAGCCCTGGCCATTCTGTGCATTGCAGTCCGTGCTCGAACCGTGCTGCACGGATATCTGCATGAGCCCTTACAACTACAAGTGGTCCTTTGAAGTCACTCATAATGCTGATGTGGCCCTTGATGAAAATGAGTTTGACATCTCTCCAATAAGCTGATCACAAAATGTTCTCCTGGGAGTCTGTGCTACAAAGAGCGAGTATGGGAGTAAACATTCAATTTCTCTGTAGTCCTTCCATAAGGGCTTAACCCATCACATTGGAATAATTGGAGAAATTTAGTAGGAGTCGCACGCTTTCTAAGCTTGTTTAGATTTCTGGAGTGCATTTTTAGAAAATTGGCATAAAGGTAATGATAACCATCCGCTAAAAACTTTGGTCAAAGAACGTTAGTGACTAGCATGGTTGCTTTGCAGCGCTGGGTTCATTCCTGGGTTCAGATTCAACCAAGGACACAATCTGCAAGGAATGTGTATGTTCTTCTGGGGTTTGTGTGGGTTTCCTCCCACATGCCAAAGACATACTGATAGGGAGTTTAGATAGTGAGTCCCTTTAGGGATGACGAGATCTGTAAAGTGCTGTAGATTATTGGTGCCGTATAAGTGAGTAAAATAAATACCGTATATACTCGAGTATAAGCCAAGAATTTCAGCCCATTTGTTTAGGCTGAAATTGCCCCTCTCGGCTTATACTCGAGTCATTCCCAGGGGTCGGCAAGGGAGGGGGAGCGGCAGCTGTCATATTCACCTGCTCCTGGTGCGGTCCCTGCATGTCCCTGGTTCTCCGAGCGCTGACAGCTTCTTCGTGTTTTGAGCGGTCACATGGTACCACTCATTACTGTAATGAATATGGACCCGACTCCACTCCCATAGGGGTGGAGCTGCATATTCATTACTGTAATGAGCAGTACCATGTGACCGCTCAACAGAGGGAGAAGCTGTCAGCGCCCGGAGAACCAGGGACGTGCAGGGACCGCTCCAGGAGCAGGTGAGTATGACTTGGCAGTGCGCGATATTCACCTGTCCCCCTTTCCACCATCGGCGTCGCTCCGTCTTCCGCATTCTCTGTAGTGACGCTTAGGTCAGAGGGTGCGATGACGCGATTAGTGTGCGCTGCCCTCTGCCTGAACAGAGGACGTAGAAGACGCAGCTGCGCCAAGCGGATGAACGCGGACAGGTAACTATAGCAAGTGCTGGGGGCCTGAGTGACGAGAGGTGAGTATGTGATTTTTTTTTTTTTTTAATCGCAGCAACTGCATATGGGGCATAATAGTCTATAGAGCAGTGATGGCGAACCTATGACACGCGTGTCAGTGCTGACACGCGTAGTCATTTTCAGTGACACGCGGCCGCCGGCCGCGGCCCCATAGAAATTGCATCCTTAAATTGCATGGCAAGCCGTTCCGATTTTTTATCGGATCGGATGCCATGCAGGAGGCCTGTAGGTCCAAACAACAGAGCTCCGGCGCAGAGCGTCTAGGCCTGGGACTTCCGGTAGACCCGGCGCAGCTCCCGGAAGTCCCAGGCCTAGACGCTCTGCGCCGGAGCTCTGTTGTTTGGGCGGCATTGCGCTGCTCCCTGCTGTGCCGGCCGGAAGTTCGGGCCTACCGGAAGTCCCAGGCCTAGACGCTCTGCCGCTTGGGACGCACTTCTGAGGCCTGAGGTGATCGCTGTCTGGAGGCCCTGTGATTGCTGTCTGCAGGCCCTGTGATTGCTGTCTGGAGGCCCTGTGATTGCTGTCTGCAGGCCCTGTGATTGCTGTCTGCAGGCCCTGTGATTGCTGTCTGCAGGCCCTGTGATTGCTGTCTGCAGGCCCTGTGATTGATGTCTGGAGACCCTGTGATTGCTGTCTGCAGGCCCTGTGATTGCTGTCTGGAGGCCCTGTGATTGCTGTCTGCAGGCCCTGTGACTACTACAGCAACCATCATCCAGTGAACTGTGGGGTGTCATTGGCCATTTTATGAGGCCATAATCAGCATTTGTTCAGCATTGTATGGGGCAAATGTGTCTATGGAGCATCTTATGGGGCCATAATCAGCATTTGTGCAGCATGATACGGGGCAAATGTGTCTATGGAGCATTTTATGGGGCCATAATCAGCATTTGTGCAGCATTATATGGGGCAAATATCTCTATGGAGCATCTAATGGGGCCATAATCAGCATTTGTGCAGTATTATATGGAGCATATTTTAATATGGAGCATTCTATGGGGCCCATCATAAACTTTATGGAGCATGTTATGGGGCATATTTTATTATGGAGCATCTTATGGGGCCCATCATGAACTGTATGGAGCATTATATGGGGCTCCTGATTCAATATGGATATTCAAAAACACTTAGCCTACTGATGTCTCAATTAATTTTACTTTTATTGGTATCTATTTTTATTTTTGACATTTTCCACCCTAGGCTTATACTCGAGTCATTAAGTTTTCCCATTTTTTTGTGGCAAAATTAGGAGGTCTCGGCTTATACTCGAGTATATACGGAAGTAAAAGAGGTACCAGTAATTATGACCACATCTGTGCATTGTATACTCACTCTGAGGTCACATTCAAATGTTCAGTATTTAATTAGTATTTCACATCAGTATTTATAAGCCAAAGCCAGGAGTGGGTGAAAAATACAGAAGTTATGATATGTTTCTATCATACTTTTCCTCTGGTTGTCCCATTCCTGGTTTTCACTTAGAAATACTGATGTAAAATACTGATCAAAAACTGAGTATGTGAATGTGGCCTTAAAGGGTACCTGTCATGTAAAAAAAAAATTATTAACCTGGTGATATGGGGTTAATCGGCAAGTTAATAGCATTCTGAAACTGCCTGGCACCCTCACTAAGAGACCCTCATTTGGGAGCAAATGAACTTTTTTCCTAGTGGTAGGCAGACACGGCTTCAGTCACCGCTCAGTACAAAGTGAGAGGGTGCGCTGATCATATCCCAACACTGACTGATGCATGATTGCTGAGCCACCTATCAGATAGTGCCAGGGTATGGTTACAGCCGCTGCTGACTATTTATTGAGCAATGACTGAAATCGTGCCAGAGGATGTCACAAGGAATAAGGTTCATTTCCTCCCAGCAACGGAGGTCTCAGAATGCTATTAAACTGCAAATTAACCAAATATCTGCAGATTAATAGAGGTTTTTTTTTTTTACATAAGATATTCCCAAATAATACAAGGATTTCATTCATTAAAAAAAAAAAATTTACAGTCATGAATAAAAGTGTTAGCACCCTTGAAATTCTTCCAGAGAATTAAGTATTTCTCCCAGAAAATTAATGCGATTACACGTTTTGTTATGCACATATTTATTTCTTTTGTGTGTATTTGAACAACACAAAAAACAAAGAAAAAAAGGCAAATTGGGAATAGGGTTGCACACTACGTGCCAAGGTGCCTGCGGCTGAAGTTTCGGGCCAGTACATAGCGCCAGTGTGTTACTTTACAGTGTCTCGCAAATTGGGAATAGTTTCACACAAAACCCCCAAAATGGGCTAGCAAAAATTGTTGGCAACCTCAACTTAATATTTGGTTGCACACCCTTTGGTATAACTGCAATCAATTGCTTCCTATAACCATCAACAAGCGTTTTACACCTCTCAACTGGAATTTTGGACCACTCTTCTTTTGCAAACTGCTCCAGGTCTCTCATATTTGAAGGCTGCCTTCTCCCAACAGCAATTTTAAAATCTCTCCATAGGTCTTCAATTGGATTTAGATCCATACTCATTGGTGGTCACTTCAGAACTCTACAGCGCTTTGTTTCCATCTATTTCGGGGGTGCTTCTTGGAGTGTATTTGGGGTAATTTTCCTGCTGGAAGATCCATGATCTAGGATGCAAAGCTATCTTTCTGGCACTGGGCTCTACATTGTGACCCCAAATCCTTTGGTGATCTTCAGATTTCATGATTCCTTGAGCACATTCAAGGTACCCAGTGCCAGAGGCATTAAAACAACCCCAAAACATCTTTTAACCTCCACCAAAATTGACTGTAGGTACTGTGTTCTATTTTTTGTAGGCCTCATTCTGTTTTCGGCAAACAGTAGAATAATGTGCTTTACCAAAAAGCTCTGTCTTGGTCTCATCTGTCCACAAGATGCTTTGCCAGAAAGATTTTGGCAAGTTGCAGTGTAGCTTTTTTTATGTCTGTGTCAGCAGTGGGGTCCTTCCTGGGTCTCCTGCCATGGCATTTCATTTAATTCAAATGTCGACAGAAACTTTGAGCTAACACTGATGCACTCTGAGCCTGCAGGACAGCTTGAATTTCTTTGGAACTTGATTGGGGCTGCTTAGCCACCATCCAGACTATCCTGCGTGGCAACCTTTCATCAATTTTTCTCTGCCGTCCAAGTCCAGGAAGTTAGCTACAGTGTCATGGGTTGTAAATTTCTTGATTATGTTGCACACCATGGAAAAAAAAAAATCAATATCTCTGAACATGAACTTGCAACCTTGAGATTGTTGATATTTTTCAATAATTTTGGTTCTCAATTCCTCAAACAGTTCTCTTCTCCTCAGTCTGTTCTCCATGCTTAGTTTGAGTCAACTGTTCCCCTTTTTATCTGGTTTCGTGTGTGATTTTTGTATTGTCCACACCTGTTACATGCCACAGGTGAGTTGGAAAGAGCATCACATGCTTGAAACGGTCATTTGCCAACAATTTTGTCCAGTCCATTTTTAGGGTTTTGTGTGAAATTATGTCCTTTGTGCCTTTTTTCCCCTGTTTTTTTCTGTTGGCTAAATACGCATAAAGGAAACGAAAACATGTATATAACAAAAAATATGTAATTGTAATAATTTGCTGGGAGAAATACTTAATTTTATGGAACAATCTCAAGAGTGCCAACACTTTCGGACATGACTGTATGTATATAATATATACAGTATGTATGCTAAAACCAATATGTTTATATTGTTTTTTTAGGTTCAGAATATTCAATTAATTTCAGAAGTCCAGCTGCTACATGGGCCTATGTCCAGAACCTGAAGGTGATAGACAATCAAAAGAAATTAATGGAGTTGTCTCGGAGTTTAGAGCCATCCTGAGATGTCAGTACAATAATTCTGGAAATAATGAGGATGTGGAAGAGCTGCTATAGATTGGACAATACGGAATAATTTAATCCCTGTATCAGGGACAAAGACTGACAATGGACCACAGCCAGTCCAATATTTGGACTCTTCCTATGTAGAATGTATACACTAACTCAAACTACCATCCACTTCAATGATACCGTATACAATATTTCTCCAAAATTTCCAAAACCAGACAAGATACAAAGTTATGAGGCTTCATAATATCAAGTATTGGGGTAACATATGTACAGATGAACACATGTTAAAAATTATTCTTGACTCCTACTAAGGAATTCATTGTCTTTTTACAATTGTGTGGTCAACTGTTTGGCCAAACTGTATTCTATTGTATTTTTTTTCACAATATTTTATCTTGTTAACTTAATATTGGAATAGTTTTCTGAGCTTTTGTTCGGCTTCATACATTAATGTATATAAAGGAGAATTGTCTGTGCTGGTCTTAATGACTAAGTAGAACTATAGCATTTGCAATTCATTTTGTTACATATTTTAGTTAGAGAGATAATACATACAGTACTTTTCTGATATTGTAAGTAGAGAATGCTGGTTAATTGAAAAATGAAAAAGAAATTTCAATCATAAAATGCAAGACATCAAAGTACAAGGTTGTCTTTAACCATCACTTTTCAAACAGTCTTATTCCATAGAACATCAAAATCTCTGTTCCACAACCACTAAGTATTACCCATAAATAAATGGCAGTATAAAATTAGATTATTATCATGAATAGAGATGATCAAATCTTGTGAAATTCAAATTTACCAGGTACAACACATTTAAAAAAAAATCTAAAAAGTACTGCAAAGCCTCGAATTGTCCTGCTGAGAAATGTGTAGAACTCTAGTAGGACTATATTCAATCTTTTTAACACATATACATAGCCTTAGCAATGTGAAAGTGACCTCGCTATTGATAAGGATGTTAGCCATGCATTAACTAGGAGCCCATTTAATAACTTATTTACAGGCACACTGTTTTTAATTAAAAACTGTTAATTAACATTTTATTTTGTGAGTGGCAGAAAGTTTTATAAAGGACTCTGACACAAACTGACAGGGTCGCTATCAGAGGTAACATCATCCTGCTGTGACTAAGACGAGTGGTGCTTCCTCTGAACTAAAATGCTTGCTGGAGACAAGAAGCCCAATTGTGACCTGTGTTTGGTAATATTACTGTCCTGACAGCTGTTGCTAGAGGTGGTGGTGCTTATGCTGCTGTTAGTGGCTCCCACATTCTTAGAAGTCATGATATGTTTTTTTTATTTTATATTTCCTTGTCCGATACCACTTTTACCAAACATTTATTTTTATCAAACAATTTTTTTACAATACTATACTTTAACTTTTGACAGTCTTTTCAAAACCACTTATTCAACGCTTGTCAAAAAAGGATGTAACAAAAAAGGTTAGGTAGGTGCAAGTATACAAAGCAAAATATGGCAGCAAGCATTTACGGTTAAATTGGACTAGTAAAACAGGTGTACAAAAGCAGACATGCACAGTTAAATGTTTACATTTTTTTTTTTTAAACAAAATTCAACCCTCTTTCCAAAAATGAAAATAAATACTTGGTGGGCATATAATAAAATATTTTATATATGGCCAGCATATGTAAAATAGCGCTGTATGTGTGGCAAGTTGAAATGTAAAACTTGACTAGCAAAATAAATGTGCAAAAAAAAAAGTGTGACTGTACCACACACACTTTGTGCTATAGACAGTCACAGTTAAAGGTGGTTTCTGGGACTAGATTATTTATTTCCTATTGGGCTAAGAACGGACAGGCAGGTAAATTGCTGAAACTATCTGAAAGGGAATTTGTCACCCCCAAAATCGCGGGTGAGGTAAGCCCACCGGCATCAGGGGCTTATCTACAGCATTCTGGAATGCTGTAGATAAGCCCCCGATGTATCCTAAAAGATGAGAAAAAGATGTTAGATTATACTCACCCAGGGGCGGTCCCGCTGCTGGTACGGGTCCGGCGCCTCCCATCTTCATCAGATGATGTCCGCTTCTGGTCTTCACGCTGCGGCTCCTGCGCAGGTGTACTTTGTCTGCCCTGTTGAGGGCAGAGCAAAGTACTGTTTTGTGCAGGTGCTGGGCCTCTCTGACCTTTCCCGGTGCACTGCAGTACTTTGCTCTGCCCTGTTACAGCACGTAACCCTGTGGACGCCGGGGGACGTGACAGACATCAGAAGGTGAGTATGTAGTGTTTTTTTTTTAAAACTTTTACAATGGTAACCAGGGTAAATATCGGGTTACTAAGCGTGGCCCTGCGCTTAGTAACCCGATATTTACCCTGGTTACAAGTGAACACATCGCTGGATCGGTGTCACACACGACGATCCAGCGATGACAGCGGGTGATCTGACAACGAAAGAAAGTTTCAAACGATCTGCTACGACGTTCGATTCTCACTAGGGTCCCTGATCGCAGTAGCGTGTCAGACACAGCGAGATCGTAAGTATATCGCTGGAACGTCACGGATCGTGCCGTTGTAGCGACCAAAGTGCCACTGTGAGACGGTACCCTTAGATTCCACATGAGGATGAGATCACTGCATTCCAATACTTTCTCAAAAATACAACAAAAAAACAAAACCCACAACAATATAGCCTCAGAGACAGCCCTACTGATAAGGTTCTTACTCCATCCATTTACTTTTTCTTTGGGAAGGATTTATACATGCAATCTATGGACAGAGGTAGAGCCATGGGAAGTAAAATTTCACCAAAGTATGCTAACCTGTTTATGGCTATACTATAGGAGGACATTTTATCATCTTGTCCTATTAAAACTCCAGCATACTTTCTCTACATTGATGATTTGCTAATCATCTGTACAGGCTCAAAACATGATCAGCTTACTTTCCAAACCTCCAACAAGTTCCACCCAACTCACCCTCAGCCTCTCAAAACTTCATATACGTTATGTGAACACAGCTATATATATCAAAGACAAGCATCAACAAGTATATAATTTGGTAATAGATGGAAATGGCGATAAGAGTCTGTGCTAACCCCGTGCTTACCACTGTAGCCTTGCAGGCCACATCTTCAATAAGTTTGTATCTTCTTCCCACATTTGAATGGGTTTCCTCTGAAATGCCAAAGGCATATTGATAGATTGTGAGCTCCTTTAGGGACAGTGATGATTTTGATGTCGGAAAAGTGATGTGGAATGACAGAGTAATGGAAGGGAACAGTAATGTACAGAACAGGTAACTGCAGACACTCGCCAGTAACGTCTCAAATTGAAGCAAGTAATATTCATTTTGTTGCAAACCACTCTGGTTGAATGATCAACATGCTTCTGCTTCAGGGCATTGTGTCCCACAGAATTGGGTGAGGGGATAATCATGGCTCTTCCCTCCTTGTTCGCTAGTTCAATTAGACTGCATGATTGTCCTCCAAATCATGCAGACTAGTACACCATGGGGTGAGATGCAATCAGTAATCAGCAGGCATTACACAAATTAGCAGATTTTTTTTCTCCCTATATGAAAGATGGGCATGTACCAATCGCTTTGAGTTTTCTAAGACCCCAATATTTTCTGGTCTCCACCTCCCCTGATGATTCGCCAAATGAAACGTGTCAGCAGTAATATGGGGCATAGACAATATGAATCCTATGAAGTCTCCCTAATGGTGGGGAAATGTGTGTCAAGAAACGTTAACACCCCCTCCCTTACCCCCTCCTTATGCTGACAACTAGGATCCTCCATCCTATTGGAATACAAAGGGACTCGATCTAGTCCAATCCACAAACAAAACAGGATGAGATTGTTCCTACAACTAAAATTTCAATATTGTCTAACCACACTTGTGATCTTATATGTTATTTGTTACTTGTTTGTCATATTTTAGTCTCAGTCTAAGAGCCCTTTTCATATTTTAAATGATTAAAAGTTATATTTTATCAGTTACTTCTACATTACTTATCCAAACATTCCACAAATTAGCAGAGAAAGAGGGGCACCAGACAGCATCACAAGAAATAATGGCATGCCCCTTTACTTACTGAACAAAGGAATAGTACATGTAGCATAATTAAGAATAATTCAACCCAACACACGTGGCCAGATTTTGCTCATTGATGCTGTCAAAATGCCGATTAAAAATAACAGCACTGGTTTTCCCCCTATTAGCTCTACTTTATCAGGTACAGAACATTATGCCATAGTCTACTCTTCACTCCCATAAAAAAGGAAACAACAAAATTAAAAACCGGCTTTTACTTACCGGTAATAGGATTTTACAGAGTCCACGACAGCACCTACTACGAGAGAGGGGATCCACCCACCATCCGGACAGGAACCTACAGGTTACAAAAGGGCGGTCCCCCTCACTTCTCCAGTTTGTGTTCCAGAGTACAAGGGATACCGCCAATGAATCCGTACATGATAATAATACCTTAAACAATACTAAATACCATCACCTCTATAGAGTGAACTCCAAAGCACACCTTCCAATAGAGTGCAAGAATTAGTGATTAAACACGGGGGGGAACGTACGGGTGCTGTCATGGACTCTGTAAAATCCTATTACCAGTAAGTAAAAAACGGTTTTCCTATCACCACAACAGCACCCACTATGAGAGACTTTCAAAGACTATTTATCTGGGTGGTACCACAGCACTAAGTACTGAACGCCCAAAGTGTAGGCTGGAATTGGCAGATAGATCAAGGCGATAGTGCTTATAAAAGGTGGAAGGTGATGACCATGTTGCCGCCTTACATGTCATATCAATGGAAACATCGGCCTTCTCCACCCAGGATGATGCTATAGCCCGAGTGGAGTGTGCCCTGATGCTTTCTGGTGGAGTCTCTCCTTTGGCAGAATATGCAAGGCATATCGCATCCCTGATCCATCTAGCAATAGTAATTTTTGTGACACTCGAACCCTTCTTCCGATTCTGGAAAAATACAAACAAAGCCCTACTCTGCCTCCAGCTTTGTGTCCTATTCAAATACTCTAATACTGCTCTTTTAACATCTAGAGTATGACATCTTTTATCCTCTTCTGAGACTGGATTATCAAAAAAGGATGGTAGATATATCTCCTGACTCCTATGAAACCTAGACGCTACCTTTGGTAAGTATGCAGGATCTGGTTTCAAAACAATTTTGTCCTGAAGGATCATTAGGTAGGGAGGATCAACTGATAACGCTTGGATATCGCTAACCCTCCTAGCAGATGTTAATGCCAAGAGAAGAACCATCTTGAAGGTTAAAATTTGAATTTAAGTAGACTCTAATGGCTCAAAGCGGGGTTGTATTAACACACCAAGCACTAAATTTAGATCCCAAGGTGGCAATCTAGCAATATGAACTGAGTTACTACGCTCAGTCGCTTTAATAAACCTAGAAATCCACCTATTCCCTGCCACATTACTATTATATAGGGCTCCTAAGGCTGAAACCTGAACCCTAAGAGTGCCAACTGCTAAACTCAACTCCCAGCCTTTCTGCAGGAATTCCAGAACGGCCGGAATTGGAACATGATCCATCAGGGGTTGCTGATGGAATATAAGGAATTTTTTCCAGACCCTAGAATAAATTCTTGTGACCTCTTTCCAGCTTTTTAGCAAGGTAGATATTAAGGCTTCTGAAAAACCTCTCTGTTTTAGTAACTCCCTCTCAAGTTCCACACCGTCAAATGAAGACTCTATTGGGATGATGAAATAGACCTTGAGAAAGGAGCCCCGGAACTACTGGTAATACCCAAGGATCGGTCACTGACATTGCCCTGAGCAGAGAAAACCAAGGTCTCTTGGGCCAGAAGGGGACAATCAGAATTATTCTTGCCCTCTCTTCCCTGATCTTCCTGAGAACTAGAGGAATCAAGCACATCGGGGGAAACGCATAAGCTAGAGGAAAGCTCCAACGGACCTGAAGGGAATCTACTATGCATGGACGGTCTGTTACCTGGAGTGATGCAAACTCCCTGACCTGTCTGTTTTCCCTTGTAGCAAACAGACCTATGACTGGTAACCCCCAGAGTCTGACTATCTGTTTGAATATTTGTCGGTCCAGAGACAATTCCCCCTGCCGAAGGAAATGTTGACTGAGATAGTCTGCTTCCACATTGTGCTCTCCCCTTATGTGAACTGCTGACAGGGAAAGGAAGTGAATTTCGGCTGAAGTAAGTATCTGAGCCGCAGTGGACCTTAGAGATTGCGACCTTGTCCCTCCTTGATGATTGAGGTAGGCCACCACTGTCGTATTGTCGGTCTGTACCCATACATGTGAACCCTTCAGGGATGGTAGGAAGTAAAGGAGTGCATATCTGACCACTAAGAGTTCTTTTAAATTTGAAGAGCTTTGGGATTCTAGACCTGACCATTGTCCCTGGGCCAGAACCTCCCCCATGTGAGCTCCCCAACCAAATGGACTGGCATTGGTTGTGACTACTCTGTCCGGCCTGATGCTCCATTGAACTCCTCTTGACAGATGGAGTATGTCTATCCACTAGGGTTGAGCGAAACGGATCGGTCAATTTCAAAAATCGCCGACTTTCGGCAAAGTCGGGTCTCGTGAAACTCGACACGATCACAGTGTGGGATCGGCCATGCTGTCAGCGATCTTCGCGCCAAAGTCGCGTTTCGTATGACGCTTTCAGCGCCATTTCTCAGCCAATGAAGGAGGACGCAGAGTGTGGGCAGCGTGATGACATAGGTCTCGGTCCCCACCATCTTAGAGAAGGGCATGACAGTGATTGGCTTGCTTTCTGCGGCGTCACAGGGGCTATAAAGGGGCGTGCACGCCGACCGCCATCTTACTTCTGCCGATCTGAGCATAGGGAGAGGTTGCTGCAGCTTCGTCAAAAGCAGGGATATTGTTAGGGAGGAAAGATTAACCCCCAAACCGCTTGTGCTGTAGCGATTTCCACTGTCCAACACCACCTTTTCTTTGCAGGGACAGTGGAGGCTAGATTTTTGTGCATCAGCTCTGTAGCTTATAAGGCTCCCTGATAGCTGCATTGCTGATTGTACGCCGCTGTGCAAACCAACTGCTTTTTTAAAAGCAAAAATCTGCACAGTTCTATTGTTTATTTGTCCACACTTTTGTGTGCAGCAGTCCTTTTTATTGCTGCCATACTTGTCCTGAGATCATTGTAGGGAGATTGTTATTATAGTACGGTTCCTTTTTTCTTTTTATATCTTGCAGCCACGTTCTGTCACTTACATTGTGTAGTGTAATCCAGTGGGCCTGTTTTTTTGCAGCAGTGTCCCACATAATAAAGGGAGATTTAAATTGCCCCTAAGTGGATCAGCGTCAGTTTTGTTTGTTCTATATCGGCCTGCCACGTTCTGCCACTTACATTGTGTAGTGTTATACAGCGGCCCTGGTTTTTTGCAGCAGTCTCCCACATAATAAAGGGAGATTTAAATTCTCAACAAGTTTATATACACCTTCTACCTTGTTTTATAGTACCATATAACGGTTGTTAGTTTCGTTACATTTTCCCAAAAATGAGGAAGTCTGGTGGAAGAGGCTGTGGGCAGTCATTGCCAGCTGGTAATGATGGTGGTGGTGGAGCATCTGGTGGTAGTGGGAAAAGCAAAATAGCACCTAAGGCTCAAGTTGTTGAGCCAGCGTCATCGTCTAGCTACACAAGGCCTCGAAGGCTCCCTTATCTGGGAGTTGGAAAACCGCTTTTAAAGCCGGAGCAGCAGGAACAAGTTTTGGCTTTCATTGCTGACTCAGCCTCTAGCTCTTTCGCCTCCTCTTCCGAAAGTTCGAAATATAAAAGCAGCGACTCATCAGTGGATGCTCCCGGTCAGGAACAAGTTGCTTCCTTGTGTTCTTTACCCAAAGCAAAACTGAAGGATGCGGCAGGCGACACTACAGTTTACTCCATGGAGCTCTTTACACATACCGTGCCAGGGTTAAAAAGGGAAATAGTTAACAGCCCATTACAAGATGAATCGGACATGGAGTGCACAGATGCACAGCCACAGCTAGATTATTATGCTGTTCCATTGACTCAGATCACTACATTGCCCTCGCAGTGTACTGAGCCAGAATCTGACCCTGATGAGACTATGGTGCCCCGTCCCGAACGCTATAGCACCTTACACGGTGACACAGAGGACGGTGAACAGGACATTGAAGAGGAGGTGATAGATGACCCGGTTGTTGACCCAGATTGGCAGCCATTGGGGGAACAGGGTGCCGCTGGCAGCTCTGAAGCGGAGGAGGATGATCCGCAGCAGGCATCAACATCGCAACAGCTTTCATCTGGCAGGCCCGTATCAGGCCCAAAACGTGTGTCTAAAACAAAAACAGTTTTAGGACAGCATGGCCATCCGGTGAATATAGCACAGCGTGCAATGCCTGAAAAGGTATTCGATAGTAGGAAGAGTGCAGTGTGGCAATTTTTTAACCAAGATCCGAATGATCAGTGCAAAGTTATCTGTAAGAAATGCTCAAAGACCTTTAGCAGAGGGAAGAATCCCATAAATTTAAATACAACGTGCATGCGTAGACATTTAACCAGCATGCACTTGCAAGCCTGGACTAACTACCAAACGTCCCGTAACGTTGGTGCACCCGCTCAGAATGAAGGTAATCAGCAACTCTACATTGCTTCCCTCAATGTAAGCCCACCATTTAGGACACCACCTGCAGCAAATGCGGAGGTATCGTCGCAAGGCCAAAGCAGTCAGGGAATCACCAGGTTCTTGGTAGGAAACACTGTATGTAGGCCAACATCCAGAATACCATCACCAACCCTCTCTCAATCTGCCACCCCGCTAGTTCCACCATATGCAGCTCTCCAGTCCAGCTCACCTTACAAGAGACTCATTAGGAAAAGGAAGTACTCATCCTCTCATCCGCATACACAGGGTTTGAACACCCACATTGCTAGACTAATCTCGTTAGAGATGATGCCCTATCGGTTGGTTGAAAGCGAAGCTTTCAAAGCCCTGATGGCCTACGCAGTACCACGCTATGACCTACCCAGTCAATACTTCTTTGCGAGAAAAGCCATCCCAGCCCTCCACCAGCATGTCAAAGACGGCATTGTCCATGCACTCAGGCAATCAGTCAGTAGAAAGGTGCACCTCACAACAGATGCATGGACCAGTAGGCATGGCCAGGGATGTTACGTGTCCATCACGGCACACTGGGTTAATGTTGTGGATGCAGGGTCCACAGGGGACAGCCATAGTGGGACAGTTCTGCCTAGCCCACGGTCTAGGAAACAGTTGGCTGTAGGCGTTTGCCACCCCTCCTCCTCCTCCTCCTCCAGCAGAAGCGAAAGCACGTCCACAGAGCGCGGTCGCACGACCACTCCATCCGCAGCTGCCAGTGTTGCACACGAGGTGTCCCATTATGGAACAGCTAGTGGTAAGCGTCAGCAGGCTGTGTTGGAAATGAAGTGTTTGGGCGACAACAGACACACCGCGGAAGTTCTGGCCGAGTTCTTGCAGCAAGAAACTCAGTCATGGCTGGGCAGTGTACATCTTGAGGCAGGCAAGGTAGTCAGTGATAACAGAAGGAATTTTATGGCTGCCATAGCGCTTTCAGAACTGAAACACATACCTTGCCTGGCTCACACCTTGAACCTGGTGGTGCAGTGCTTCCTGAAAAGTTATCCGGGGTTACCAGCCCTGCTCCTGAAGGTGCGAAGACTTTGCTCGCACATCCGATGGTCGCCCGTACACTCCAGCCGTATGCAGAACCATCCGTGATCGTTGAAGCTTCCCCAGCACCACCTAATAATCGACGTTGCAACAAGGTGGAACTCCACACTGCACATGCTTCAGAGGCTGTGCGAACAGAGGCGTGCTGTAGTGTATTTGTGGGAGGATACACATACACGGGCAGGCAGTTGGATGGCAGACATGGAGTTGTCAGGTGTGCAGTGGTCGAAGCTACTAGACCTCTGTCAAGTCCTTCAGTGTTTTGAGGAATGCACACGGCTGGTAAGTGCAGACGACGCCATCATAAGCATGAGCATCCCACTAATGCGTCTGCTGATGCAAAGTTTGACGCACACTAATGCGTCTGCTGATGCAAAGTTTGATGCACATTGAAGGAGCAGGCGTCTGCAGTCGAGGATGAGGGAAGCCTTGATGACAGTCAGCCATTGTCTGCTCAGGGAACTCTCCTGGACGAGGTGGCGGATGAAGAGGAGGAGGAGGAGGAGGAGGATGATGGGGATGAATATTTATGGGAGGAGGAAGCTTCTCAGGGGGCAATAGAAACTGGTGGTGTTGCAAGGTCAGGTACAGGGTTTTTGCGGGAGACAAGTGATGTTGATTTGCCAGAAAGTGCTCCTCAACCTAGCACAAGCAGTGAATTGACACCTGGAACATTGGCCCACATGGCTGATTATGCCTTGCGTATCCTAAAAAGGGACCCCCGCATTATCAAAATGATGACCGATGACGATTACTGGTTGGCCTGCCTCCTGGATCCACGCTATAAAGGGAAATTGCAAAATATCATGCCACATGAGAACCTTGAGCAAATATTGGCTACCAAACAAGCAACTCTTGTAGACCGTTTGGTTCAGGCATTCCCAGCACACAGCGGCGGTGATGGTTCTCACACGACCTGCAGGGGGAAACATGGCAGAGGTGTTAGAGGTGCACAAATCAGAAGTGGCGTTGGACAGAGGGGTTTTATGACCAGGTTGTGGAGTGATTTCGCAATGACCGCACACACGACAGGTACTGCTGCATCAATTCAAAGTGACAGGAGACAACATTTGTCCAGTATGGTTACGAACTATTTTTCCTCCCTTATCGATGTTCTTCCTCACACGTCATTCCCCTTTGATTACTGGGCATCTAAAATAGACACCAGGCCTGAATTGGCAGAATATGCATTACAGGAGCTTGCTTGCCCAGCTGCTAGTGTGCTATCAGAAAGAGTCTTCAGTGCTGCTGGTTCAATACTGACCGAAAAAAGGACTCGTCTGGCTACCCAAAATGTTGATGATCTAACCTTCATTAAAATTAATCAATCATGGATTTCTAATTATTTTGCCCCACCTTCCCCTGCTGACACGTAGCTTGCCTGAAAAATGTCTTGCTTTTGGCCTCCTCTTACTGACTGCTCCAATTCCTCCATTTGCAGCTGCTGAATGTCCACCATAGGCCATTTTTTTACCTCCATAAATGGGCTGATTCCCCCCACAGGGCCGTGGTCACCACCTAGCGCAAGCACCCGTGCGAGTGCCGTTTGCCTGGAAAGGTGGGTGTGCCCACTCTTGGGCGACGGCACTGGCACAGGGTCCCTCATAGTACAATGAAGTGTCTCTGACGGTGGTGGTGCAAAACCAACGTCTGACACACCGTCGTAATATGAGGGGCCCTGGGCCAGTACCGCCGCCCACGAGAGTGTCCCCCCAAGCTCGAACAGCGCTCTACCACTTGTAAAACTTACCTCTCCTGGCTCCACCACTGTGTAGTCTGTGCTGTTCAATGGCACTGCCAATAAAAATGTGTTGGAATGATAGATGATAGTAAAAACATACAGGGGCCCTGGCCTCCATTTAGACCAGTTAATACTTTGCACCAACTACCACTGTCTGCTACTCAGCAGAGGAGACCACCCCTGTACGTAGCTATGCCACCTATTTATTTATGAAAATTTGTTTGGCAGACATTTACCTCACTTTATGATTTTGGCCTACTAACTGTGTCGTCCACTCCTTACAGTTGTCCTACACTGATCAAACCTATGCCGCCAGTTTACTCCTGTTACCAGTTTTGAACTGCATTGAGCCTACTTTTTTATTTTAGGTCTACAAAGTGTCTGCGCCACTCTGAGTCCTTACAATCGTCCTCCACTGAACAAACCAATGCCGCCTGTGTACCCGTGTAATCTATTTTGCACTGCATAGAGCCTACTTTTTTATTTTAGGCCTACAAAGTCTGTCTGCGCCACTCCTTACAATCATCCTCTGCTGAACAAACCAATACCGCCTGTGTACCCCTGTAACCTATTTTACACTGCATAGAGCCTACTTTTTTATTTTAGGCCTACAAAGTCTGTCTGTGCCACTCCTTACAATCGTCCTCTGTTGAACAAAGCAATGCCGCCTGTGTACCACAGTAACCAATTTTTCACTGCATTGAGCCAACTGTTTTATTTTAGGCCTACTACTGTGTCTGTCTGCGCCACTCAATACAGCTGTCCTCCACTGAACAAAGCTGAGCTTCAATTTTCAGGCTTTCAGCCTGTAGGAAATTTTAAACTGCATTTGGCCTACTTGTTAGGTTGGGCCTACTAACGGTGTCTGCTGCTCCTTGCTTTTCTCCTCCACTGAACAAAGCTGAGCTTCAATTTTCAGGCTTTCAGCCTACAGGAAATTTTAAACTGCATTTGGCCTACTTGTTTGGTTGGGCCTACTAACGGTGTCTGACGCTCTTTGTTGTTCTCCTCCACTGAACAAAGCTGAGCTTCAATTTTCAGGCTTTCAGCCTACAGGAAATTTTAAACTGCATTTGGCCTACTTGTTTGGTTGGGCCTACTAACGGTGTCTGACGCTCTTTGTTGTTCTCCTCCACTGAACAAAGCTGAGCTTCAATTTTCAGGCTTTCAGCCTATATGAAATACTAGCTGTTTCCAGCCAGCTAAAGCTCGGCACGCTCATTGCTATCTAATTAATGCTGCTAGTGATTAAACTAAAGTAAATAATGACAACATTCAATAGCGCTTACGCAGGTGGTAAATTAACTTAAAATGAAGTTAATAACAATAATATCTCTCTCTGTCCTTATCACTCTGCTCAGGTGTTCGTTGTTGATAACCAATCCTACGATTTAGTTGATATTGTTGTTGTCGATCAGCTACTGCATCGTTGTCCGGATTTTCCTGCAGCCTGTGAGATGGACCTGGCGACTCTTCTTGGCTCATTTTGTTTAGGAGAATGCGGATGCAATTAAATGTATGTTTACCTTGGCTGAAGTGGTTGAATTACATAGGAAGTGCTGCATGTGGTAGTGTAGGGGGCGGAGCCTCATGTGGTAATGTGTGGGGACGCAGCCTCGTGTGGTAATGTGTGGGGACGCAGCCTCGTGTGGTAATATGGAGGGACGGAGCCTCGTGTGTTAATGTGTGAGGACGGAGCCTCGTGTGTTAATGTGGAGGGACGGAGCCTCGTGTGTTAATGTGGAGGGACGGAGCCTCGTGTGGTAATGTGTGGGGACGGAGCCTCGTGTGGTAATGTGTGGGGACGGAGCCTCGTGTGGTAATGCGTGGGAACGGAGCCTCGTGTGGTAATGCGTGGGGATGGAGCCTCGTGTGGTAATATGTGGGGACGGAGCCTCGTGTGGTAATGTGGGGGGGCGGAATTATGTGTGGTAATGTGGAGGGGGGCAGGATTATGTGGTGATGGGGTGGAGGGTGGGATTATGTGGGGTGGGGGGGCATAATTATGTGTGGTGATGGGGTGGGGTGCGGGATTATGTGTGGTGATGGGGTGGGGGGTGGGATTGTGTGGTAATGAGGTTGGGGGCGGGATTATGTGTGGTGATGTGGTGGGGGGCGGGATTATGTGTGGAGATGCGGTGGGGGGGCGGCATTATGTATGGTGATGCGTTGGGGGGCGGGATTATGTGTGGTGATGTGTTGGGGGGTGGGATTATGTGTGGTGATGTGTTGGGGGGCGGGATTATGTGTGGTGATGGGGTGGAAGGTGGTATTATGTGGGGTGGTGGGGTGTGATTATGTGTGGTGATGGGGTGGGGGGGCATGATTATGTGTGATGATGGGGTGGGGGGTGGCATTATGTGTGGTGATGTGGTGGGGGCAGGATTATGTGTGGTATTAAGGTGGGGGGCGGGATTATGTGTGGTAATGAGGTGGGGGGCAGGATTATGTGTGGTGATGTGTTGGGGGGCGGGATTATGTGTGGTGATGTGGTGGGGGGCGAGATTGTGTGTGGTGATGTGCTGGGGCGGGATTATGTGTGGTGATGTGTTGGGGGGCGGGATTATGTGTGGTAATGAGGTGGGGGGCAGGATTATGTGTGGTGATGTGCTGGGGCGGGATTATGTGTGGTGATGTGGTGGGGGGCGAGATTGTGTGTGGTGGGGCGCGGAATTGTGTGTGGTAATGTGGTGGGGGCGAGATTGTGTGTGGTAATGTGGTGGGGGGAGGGATTACGTGTGGTAATGTGGTGGGGGCGGGATTGTGTGTGGTATTGTGGTGGGGGCGAGATTGTGTGTGGTAATGTGGTGGGGGGCGAGATTGTGTGTGGAAATGTGGTTGTGGGTCGGGATTACGTGTGGTAATGTGGTGGGGGCGGGATTGTGTGTGGTATTGTGGTGGGGGCGAGATTGTGTGTGGTAATGTGGTGGGGGGCGGGATTGTGTGTGTGGTGATGTGGTGGGGGGCGAGATTATGTGTGGTAATGTGGTGGGGGGCGGGATTATGTGTGGTGATGTGGTGGGGGGGCGGGATTGTGTGTGGTAATGGGGTGGGGGGCCGGATTACGTGTGGTGATGTGGTGAAGGTGAAGCTACTGTGCAGGGGGCGGGATTAGCGAGTAATCACGATGCCTCTTATATATATATATATATATATATATAGATGAAACTGCATTTGGCCTACTTGTTTGGTTGGGTCTACTAACGGTGTCTGCTGCTCCTTGCTTTTCTCCTCCACTGAACAAAGCTGAGCTTCAATTTTCAGGCTTTCAGCCTATAGGAAATTTTAAACTGCATTTGGCCTACTTGTTTGGTTGGGCCTACTAACGGTGTCTGCCGCTTTTTGTTGTTCTCCTCCACTGAACAAAGCTGAGCTTCAATTTTCAGGCTTTCAGCCTATATGAAATACTAGCTGTTTCCAGCCAGCTAAAGCTCGGCACGCTCATTGCTATCTAATTAATGCTGCTAGTGATTAAACTAAAGTAAATAATGACAACATTCAATAGCGCTTACGCAGGTGGTAAATTAACTTAAAATTAAGTTAATAACAATAATATCTCTCTCTGTCCTTATCACTCTGCTCAGGTGTTCGTTGTTGATAACCAATCCTACGATTTAGTCGATATTGTTGTTGTCGATCAGCTACTGCATCGTTGTCCGGATTTTTCTGCGGCCTGTGAGATGGACCTGGCGACTCTTCTTGGCTCATTTTGTTTAGGAGAATGCGGATGCAATTAAATGTACGTTTACCTTGGCTGAAGTGGTTGAATTACATAGGAAGTGCTGCATGTGGTAATGTAGGAGGCGGAGCCTCGTGTGGTAATGTGTGGGGACAGAGCCTCGTGTGGTAATGTGTGGGGACAGAGCCTCGTGTGGTAATGTGTGAGGATGCAGCCTCGTGTGGTAATGTGTGGGGACGCAGCTTCGTGTGGTAATGTGTGGGGATGCAGCCTCGTGTGGTAATGTGGAGGAATATAGCCTCGTGTGATAATGTGGGGGGACGGAGCCTCATGTAGTAATATAGAGGAATGGAGCCTCGTGTGGTAATGTGTGAGGACGGAGCCTCGTGTGGTAATGTGGAGGAATATAGCCTCGTGTGGTAGTGTGTGTGGACAGAGCCTCGTGTGGTAATGTGTGTGGACGGAGCCTCGTGTGGTAATGTGTGTGGACGGAGCCTCGTGTGGTGATGTGTGGGGACGGAGCCTCATGTGGTGATGTGTGGGGACGGAGCCTCGTGTAGTAATGTGTGGGGACGGAGCCTCGTGTGGTAATGTGTGGGGACGGAGCCTCGTGTGGTAATGTGTGGGGACGGAGCCTCGTGTGGTAATGTGGTGGGGGCGGAATTATGTGTGGTGATGTGGTGGGGGCGGGATTATGTGTGGGGATGTGGTGGAGGCAATATTATGTGTGGTAATGTGGTGGGGGGGCCGGATTGTGTGGTGATGTGTTGGAGGGAGGGATTATGTGTTGTAATGTGGTGGGCGGGCGGGATTATGTGTGGTGATGTGGTGGGGGGCGGGATTATGTGTGGTGATGTGGTGGGGGGGCGGGATTATGTGTGGTGATGGGGTGTGGGGGCGGGATTATGTGTGGTGATGGGTGGGGGGGCGGGTTTATGTGAGGTGATGGGGTGGAGGGTGGGATTATGTGGGGTGGGGGGGCGTGATTATGTGTGGTGATGGGGTAGGGGGCATGATTATGTGTGGTGATGGGGTGGGGGGGCGGCATTATGTTTGGTGATGTGTTGGGGGCAGGATTATGTGTGGTAATGAGGTGAGGGGCAGGATTGTGTGTGGTGATTTGTTGGGGGCGGGATTGTGTGGTGATGGGGTGGAGGGTGGGATTATGTGTGGTGATGGGGTGGGGGAGCGGGATTATGTGGTGATGGGGTGGGGGGGTGGGATTATGTGTGGTGATGTGTTGGGGGGCGGGATTATGTGTGGTGATGTGTTGGGGGGGTCGGGATTATGTGTGGTGATGGGGTGGAGGGTGAGATTGTGTGTGGTGATGGGGTGGGGGCGTGATGGGGTGGAGGGTGGGATTATGTGGGGTGATGGGGTGGGGGGGCGGGATTATGTGTGGTGATGTTTTGGGGGGGCGTTATGTGTGGTAATGTGGTGATGGGGTGGGGGGTGGGATTGTGTGTGGTGATGGGGTGGAGGCAATATTATGTGTGGTAATGTGGTGGCAGTGCGGGATTGTGTGTGGTAATTTGGTGGGGGGTGGGATTGTGTGGTGATGTGGTGGGGGGGCAGGATTATGTGTGGGCATGTGGTGGGGGGGCGGGATTATTTGTGGTGATGTGGGGCGGGATTATGTGTGGTGATGTGGTGGGGGCGTGATTATGTGTGGTGATGTGGTGGGCGGGCGGGATTATGTGTGGTGATGGGGTGGGGGGGCGGCATTATGTGTGGTGATGTGTTGGGGGCAGGATTATGTGTTGTAATGAGGTGAGGGGCAGGATTGTGTGTGGTGATTTGTTGGGGGCGGGATTGTGTGTGGTGATGGGGTGGAGGGTGGGATTATGTGTGGTGATGGGGTGGGGGAGCGGGATTATGTGGTGATGGGGTGGGGGGGTGGGATTATGTGTGGTGATGTGTTGGGGGGCGGGATTATGTGTGGTAATGAGGTGAGGGGCGGGATTGTGTGTGGTGATGTGTTGGGGGCGGGATTGTGTGTGGTGATGGGGTGGAGGGTGGGATTATGTGTGGTGATGTGAGGGGCAGGATTGTGTGTGGTGATTTGTTGGGGGCGGGATTGTGTGTGGTGATGGGGTGGGGGGGCGGCATTATGTGTGGTGATGTGGTGGGGGCGGGATTATGTGTGGTGATGTGTTGGGGGCAGGATTATGTGTGGTAATGAGGTGAGGGGCAGGATTGTGTGTGGTAATGTGTTGGGGGCGGGATTGTGTGTGGTGATGGGGTGGAGGGTGGGATTATGTGTGGTGATGTGTTGGGGGGCGGGATTATGTGGTGATGGGGTGGGGGGGTGGGATTATGTGTGGTGATGTGTTGGGGGGCGGGATTATGTGTGGTGATGTGTTGGGGGGCGGGATTATGTGGTGATGTGTTGGGGGGCAGGATTATGTGTGGTGATGTTTTGGGGGGGCGTTATTATGTGTGGTAATGTGGTGGGGGGCGTTATGTGTGGTAATGTGGTGGGGGGCGTTATATGTGGTAATGTGGTGGGGGGCGTTATGTGTGGTAATGTGGTGGGGGGCAATATTATGTGTGGTAATGTGGTGGGGCGGGATTGTGTGTGTTAATTGGGTGGTGTGTTATGGTTCTCAATGGCAAGAGAACATAGCCCAGCAAACATAAGTACTAGCTCTTGGAAGGATGGAAACTAAACTGACCATGAACTAAACCTGCCACACAACTAACAGTAGCCGGGTAGCGTTGCCTACGTTTTTTATCCCTAGACGCCCAGCGCCGGCCGGAGGACTAACTAATCCTGGCAGAGGAAAATATAGTCCTGGCTCACCTCTAGAGAAGTTTCCCCGATAGGCAGACAGAGGCCCCCACATATATTGGCGGTGATTTTAGATGAAATGACAAACGTAGTATGAAAATAGGTTTAGCAAAATTGAGGTCCGCTTACTAGATAGCAGGAAGACAGAAAGGGCACTTTCATGGTCAGCTGAAAACCCTATCAAAATACCATCCTGAAATTACTTTAAGACTCTAGTATTAACTCATAACATCAGAGTGGCAATTTCAGATCACAAGAGCTTTCCAGACACAGAAACGAAACTACAGCAGTGAACTGGAACAAAATGCAAAAACAAATGAGGACTAAAGTCCAACTTAGCTGGGAGTTGTCTAGCAGCAGGAACATGCACAGAAAGGCTTCTGATTACAATGTTGACCGGCATGGAAGTGACAGAGGAGCAAGGTTAAATAGCGACTCCCACATCCTGATGGAAACAGGTGAACAGAGGGGATGAAGCACACCAGTTCAATTCCACCAGTGGCCACCGGGGGAGCCCAAAATCCAATTTCACAACAGTACCCCCCCCTCAAGGAGGGGGCACCGAACCCTCACCAGAACCACCAGGGCGATCAGGATGAGCCCTATGAAAGGCACGGACCAGATCGGAGGCATGAACATCAGAGGCAGTCACCCAAGAATTATCCTCCTGACCGTATCCCTTCCATTTGACCAGATACTGGAGTTTCCGTCTGGAAACACGGGAGTCCAAGATTTTTTCCACAACGTACTCCAACTCGCCCTCAACCAACACCGGAGCAGGAGGCTCAACGGAAGGCACAACCGGTACCTCATACCTGCGCAACAATGACCGATGAAAAACATTATGAATAGAAAAAGATGCAGGGAGGTCCAAACGGAAGGACACAGGGTTAAGAATCTCCAATATCTTGTACGGGCCGATGAACCGAGGCTTAAACTTAGGAGAAGAAACCCTCATAGGGACAAAACGAGAAGACAACCACACCAAGTCCCCAACACAAAGCCGAGGACCAACCCGACGCCGGCGGTTGGCAAAAAGCTGAGTCTTCTCCTGGGACAACTTCAAATTGTCCACTACCTGCCCCCAAATCTGATGCAACCTCTCCACCACAGCATCCACTCCAGGACAATCCGAAGATTCCACCTGACCAGAAGAAAATCGAGGATGAAACCCCGAATTACAGAAAAAAGGAGACACCAAGGTGGCAGAGCTGGCCCGATTATTGAGGGCAAACTCCGCTAAAGGCAAAAAAGCAACCCAATCATCCTGATCTGCAGACACAAAACACCTCAAATATGTCTCCAAGTTCTGATTCGTCCGCTCGGTCTGGCCATTAGTCTGAGGATGGAAAGCAGACGAGAAAGACAAATCTATGCCCATCCTAGCACAGAATGCTCGCCAAAATCTAGACACGAATTGGGTTCCTCTGTCAGAAACGATATTCTCCGGAATACCATGCAAACGGACCACATTTTGAAAAAACAGAGGAACCAACTCGGAAGAAGAAGGCAACTTAGGCAGGGGAACCAAATGGACCATCTTAGAGAAACAGTCACACACCACCCAGATGACAGACATCTTCTGAGAAACAGGAAGATCCGAAATAAAATCCATCGAGATGTGCGTCCAGGGCCTCTTCGGGATAGGCAAGGGCAACAACAATCCACTAGCCCGAGAACAACAAGGCTTGGCCCGAGCACAAACGTCACAAGACTGCACAAAGCCTCGCACATCTCGAGACAGGGAAGGCCACCAGAAGGACCTTGCCACCAAATCCCTGGTACCAAAGATTCCAGGATGACCTGTCAACGCAGAAGAATGAACCTCAGAAATGACTTTACTGGTCCAATCATCAGGAACAAACAGTCTACCAGGTGGGCAACGATCAGGTCTATCCGACTGAAACTCCTGCAAGGCCCGCCGCAGGTCTGGAGAAACGGCAGACAATATCACTCCATCCTTAAGGATACCTGTAGGTTCAGAGTTACCAGGGGAGTCAGGCTCAAAACTCCTAGAAAGGGCATCCGCCTTAACATTCTTAGAACCCGGCAGGTAGGACACCACAAAATTAAACCGAGAGAAAAACAACGACCAGCGTGCCTGTCTAGGATTCAGGCGTCTGGCGGACTCAAGATAAATTAGATTTTTGTGGTCAGTCAATACCACCACCTGATGTCTAGCCCCCTCAAGCCAATGACGCCACTCCTCAAAAGCCCACTTCATGGCCAAAAGCTCCCGATTCCCAACATCATAATTCCGCTCGGCGGGCGAAAATTTACGCGAGAAAAAGGCACAAGGTCTCATCACGGAACAATCGGAACTTCTCTGCGACAAAACTGCCCCAGCTCCGATTTCAGAAGCGTCGACCTCAACCTGAAAAGGAAGAGCAACATCAGGCTGACGCAACACAGGGGCGGAAGAAAAGCGGCGCTTAAGCTCCCGAAAGGCCTCCACAGCAGCAGGGGACCAATCAGCAACATCAGCACCCTTATTAGTCAAATCAGTCAATGGTTTAACAACATCAGAAAAACCAGCAATAAATCGACGATAAAAGTTAGCAAAGCCCAAAAATTTCTGAAGACTCTTAAGAGAAGAGGGTTGCGTCCAATCACAAATAGCCTGAACCTTGACAGGATCCATCTCGATGGAAGAGGGGGAAAAAATATATCCCAAAAAGGAAATCTTTTGAACCCCAAAAACGCACTTAGAACCCTTCACACACAAGGAATTAGACCGCAAAACCTGAAAAACCCTCCTGACCTGCTGGACATGAGAGTCCCAGTCATCCGAAAAAATCAAAATATCATCCAGATACACAATCATGAATTTATCCAAATAATCACGGAAAATGTCATGCATAAAGGACTGAAAGACTGAAGGGGCATTTGAAAGACCAAAAGGCATCACCAAATACTCAAAGTGGCCCTCGGGCGTATTAAATGCGGTCTTCCACTCATCCCCCTGCTTAATTCGCACCAAATTATACGCCCCACGGAGATCTATCTTAGAGAACCACTTGGCCCCCTTTATGCGAGCAAACAAATCAGTCAGCAGTGGCAACGGATATTGATATTTAACCGTGATTTTATTCAAAAGCCGATAATCAATACACGGTCTCAAAGAGCCATCTTTCTTAGCCACAAAGAAAAAACCGGCTCCTAAGGGAGATGACGAAGGACGAATATGTCCCTTTTCCAAGGACTCCTTTATATATTCTCGCATAGCAGCATGTTCAGGCACAGACAGATTAAATAAACGACCCTTAGGGTATTTACTACCCGGAATCAAATCTATGGCACAATCGCACTCCCGGTGCGGAGGTAATGAACCAAGCTTAGGTTCTTCAAAAACGTCACGATATTCAGTCAAGAATTCAGGAATCTCAGAGGGAATAGATGATGAAATGGAAACCACAGGTACGACCCCATGCTTCCCCTTACATCCCCAGCTTAACACAGACATAGCTTTCCAGTCAAGGACTGGGTTATGAGATTGCAGCCATGGCAATCCAAGCACCAACACATCATGTAGGTTATACAGCACAAGAAAGCGAATAATCTCCTGATGATCCGGATTAATCCGCATAGTTACTTGTGTCCAGTATTGTGGTTTATTACTAGCCAATGGGGTGGAGTCAATCCCCTTCAGGGGTATAGGAGTTTCAAGAGGCTCCAAATCATACCCACAGCGTTTGGCAAAGGACCAATCCATAAGACTCAAAGCGGCGCCAGAGTCGACATAGGCATCCGCGGTAATAGATGATAAAGAACAAATCAGGGTCACAGATAGAATAAACTTAGACTGTAAAGTGCCAATTGAAACAGACTTATCAAGCTTCTTAGTACGCTTAGAGCATGCTGATATAACATGAGTTGAATCACCGCAATAGAAGCACAACCCATTTTTTCGTCTTAAATTCTGCCGTTCAATTCTGGACAGAATTCTATCACATTGCATATTCTCTGGCGTCTTCTCAGTAGACACCGCCAAATGGTGCACAGGTTTGCGCTCCCGCAGACGCCTATCGATCTGGATAGCCATTGTCATGGACTCATTCAGACCCGCAGGCACAGGGAACCCCACCATAACATCCTTAATGGCATCAGAGAGACCCTCTCTGAAATTCGCCGCCAGGGCGCACTCATTCCACTGAGTAAGCACAGCCCATTTACGGAATTTCTGGCAGTATATTTCAGCTTCGTCTTGCCCCTGAGATAGGGACATCAAGGCCTTTTCCGCCTGAAGCTCTAACTGAGGTTCCTCATAAAGCAACCCCAAGGCCAGAAAAAACGCATCCACATTGAGCAACGCAGGATCCCCTGGAGCCAATGCAAAAGCCCAATCCTGAGGGTCGCCCCGGAGCAAGGAAATCACAATCCTGACCTGCTGAGCAGGATCTCCAGCAGAGCGAGATTTCAGGGACAAAAACAACTTGCAATTATTTTTGAAATTTTGAAAGCAAGATCTATTCCCCGAGAAAAATTCAGGCAAAGGAATTCTAGGTTCAGATATAGGAACATGAACAACAAAATCTTGTAAATTTTGAACTTTCGTGGTGAGATTATTCAAACCTGCAGCTAAACTCTGAATATCCATTTTAAACAGGTGAACACAGAGCCATTCCAGGATTAGAAGGAGAGAGAGAGAGAGAAAGGCTGCAATATAGGCAGACTTGCAAGAGATTCAATTACAAGCACACTCAGAACTGAAGGGAAGGGGAAGAAAAAAAAAATAAAAATCTTCAGCAGACTTCTCTTTTCTCTCCTTTCTCTGTCAATTAATTTAACCCTTTTGAGGCCGGTCAAACTGTTATGGTTCTCAATGGCAAGAGAACATAGCCCAGCAAACATAAGTACTAGCTCTTGGAAGGATGGAAACTAAACTGACCATGAACTAAACCTGCCGCACAACTAACAGTAGCCGGGTAGCGTTGCCTAAGTTTTTTATCCCTAGACGCCCAGCGCCGGCCGGAGGACTAACTAATCCTGGCAGAGGAAAATATAGTCCTGGCTCACCTCTAGAGAAGTTTCCCCGATAGGCAGACAGAGGCCCCCACATATATTGGCGGTGATTTTAGATGAAATGACAAACGTAGTATGAAAATAGGTTTAGCAAAATTGAGGTCCGCTTACTAGATAGCAGGAAGACAGAAAGGGCACTTTCATGGTCAGCTGAAAACCCTATCAAAATACCATCCTGAAATTACTTTAAGACTCTAGTATTAACTCATAACATCAGAGTGGCAATTTCAGATCACAAGAGCTTTCCAGACACAGAAACGAAACTACAGCAGTGAACTGGAACAAAATGCAAAAACAAACGAGGACTAAAGTCCAACTTAGCTGGGAGTTGTCTAGCAGCAGGAACATGCACAGAAAGGCTTCTGATTACAATGTTGACCGGCATGGAAGTGACAGAGGAGCAAGGTTAAATAGCGACTCCCACATCCTGATGGAAACAGGTGAACAGAGGGGATGAAGCACACCAGTTCAATTCCACCAGTGGCCACCGGGGGAGCCCAAAATCCAATTTCACAACAGTGGTGGGGCGGGATTATGTGTGGTGATGGGGTGGGATTGTGTGTGGTGATGGGGTGGGGGGGCGGGATTGTGTGTGGTGATGGGGTGGGGGGGCGGGATTGTGTGTGGTGATGGGGTGGGGGGGCGTTATTATGTGCGGTAATGTGGTGGGGGGCGGGATTATATGTGGTAATGTGGTGGGGGCGGGATTGTGTGTGGTAATGTGGTGGGGGGCAGGATTGTGTGTGGTAATGTGGTTGGGGGATGGGATTATGTGTGGTAATGTGGTGGGGGCGGGATTGTTTGTGGTAATGTGGTGGGGGCGAGATTTTGTGTGGTGGGGGCGGGATTATGTGTGGTAATGTGGTGGGGGGCGTTATGTGTGGTAATGTGGTGGGGGTGGGATTGTGTGTGTGGTAATGTGGTGGGGGCGGGATTGTGTGTGGTAATGTGGTTGGGGGATGGGATTATGTGTGGTAATGTGGTGGGGGCGGGATTGTTTGTGGTAATGTGGTGGGGGGCGAGATTTTGTGTGGTGGGGGCGGGATTATGTGTGGTAATGTGGTGGGGGGCGTTATGTGTGGTAATGTGGTGGGGGTGGGATTGTGTGTGTGGTAATGTGGTGGGGGGCGGGATTATGTGTGGTGATGTGGTGGGGGGCGGGATTGTGTGTGGTAATGGGGTGGGGGGCCGGATTACATGTGGTGATGTGGTGGGGGTGAAGGTACTGTGCAGGGGGCAGGATTAGCGAGTAATCACGATGCCTCATATATATAGATGAAACTACATTTGGCCTCTGTTTGGTTGGGCCTACTAACGGTGTCTGCTGCTCCTTGCTTTTCTCTTCCACTGAATAAAGCTGAGCTTCAATTTTCAGGATTTCAGCCTATAGGAAATTTTAAACTGCATTTGGCCTACTTGTTTGATTGGGCCTACTAACGGTGTCTGCCGATCCTTATTGTTCTTCTCCACTGAACAAAGCTGAGCTTCAATTTTCAGGCTTTCAGCCTATATGAAATATGAAATGGCATTTGGCCTACTTGTTTGGTTGGGCCTACTAACGGTGTCTGCTGCTCATTACAGTTTTCCTCCACTGAACAAAGCAATGCCGCCTGTTTAGTCCTGTTACCAATTTTGAACTGCATTTAGCCTACTTTATTCTTTGGGCCTATATCTGTGTTTCCTCCTCATCCTGCCCATTGCCCAGCCACTGCTAGATGAGTCTGCTGGTACATTGACCCAGACCACTACATTCCCTTTGCACTCTACACAGCCAGTATCTGACCCTGCTGAAAGTCTGGTTCCCCTTCCCGCATACTATACCACCTTACACGATGACAAAGAGGAAGGTGCAGATGAAAGTGCAGGTTCCTTCATCAGGTGGGGGGGCATACTCGTTGGCGACATCACTGGCACAGGGCCCCTCATAGTACGCAAAAGTGTCTCTGCCTGTGGGAGGCGCCCCTGCCGTCAAACACCGCCGTACTTTGAGGGGCCCTGTGCCAATGCCATTGCGAACGAGTGGGCCTCCCCTGCTTGCTCAGGATCACAGCACTTGCAAAGTTGAAATACTTACCTCTCCCTGCTCCACCGCCGTGACGTAGTCCGCGTTTCCTGGGCCCACGAAAAACTTGAGCCAGCCCTACCCCCCCCACAACTTTAGCCAAATGACCCCCAATTTTCAATGCCTAACTATTATAATAAGGTAAATTAAGATTGACAAGCTTAAGTAACAAGAATGGATGTTTTTGGCATTAAAATTGGCACTGTAGGTGTTTTCCTGTCCTCCACTCACTGCCGACTTTGCTTCCCCATTGACTTGCATTGGGTTTCGTGTTTCAGTCGGATCCCCGACTTTTCGCAATAATCGGCCGATTTCACCCGACCCGAAACCCGGCTCGATCCTAAAAAAGTAAAAGTCGCTCAACTCTACTAGCCACCATTTTAGATCATAAAGAGTGGCTGGTGATAGCCTGAGTCTCCTATCCAGATTGCCCTGAAGCCTTCTTTCTGCTTCGAGGATCTCAGATTGCAGTACTCGAGTATGAACTTGAGCCCATTGTACAGCCGGTATGCAGCGCCCCAGAGTCCTGGTCGTTGCAGTATCATGGCTCAGCCACTAAGGAGGGCCATGGTGCGTTCGATGGCACTGAAGGAGTTCTCTGAGCAGGTATCACAGTCACCAATTCATTTCACAGCTGGGCCTCCGGGGGGAGCTAAGGGTGCTATTCATTAGGCCACTCCCCACCATAGTGGGTAAACTGGGGGTCAGGCAGGAAGTTAGAGAGAACGCTGACGGGATTGAACGGAGCAACACCCTGTGGCAGGGGGTGTTGTGAAGGGAGAGACTGTAGGGTCTCTGCCAGGGGTGGGATCCTGGCAGAGGCTTGGCATTGAAAGAACGTAATGGGTCCGCGCAGGCTCCTGGAAGCGGCGGGACTCAAGAAAGGACTAGAAGCGAGATAGATTGTGCTGAGTGAGAAACGAAGTCAAGCGAAAGGAGATACCAGTGAGGGTTGTGCTGAAAGAGGCAGCACCTTACTGAGGCGCACTACCTGTGGCCGGAACGCCGAGGAGGTAAAGAGTTTCAAGCCATACCTCAGACCTACGGCAGGGCAGTTAGCTTTAGGCGGACTGTCTCACGCATCACCCAGGAAGGCAAAGGGGGGTACCAACAGGAGAGGGGCGCAGATAGAGTCCCGGAAGATCTCCGAGCCTCCCCGTCATACGGGTGCGTTCCTACCATAGTATCTGGAGGGACGAGGAAGATCATTGCGAATTAAGTTGTTGTGAGGGAACACGAGAAACAGACACAACAGTTGTGGGGTACTTTCCGTAAGCACAGCAGGGAAGGACTGCAACACATAGCGCTAGAAGGAAGGCACCGATTTCCACCTGCAAGGAGAGCTCTGGAAGTGCCATTGGACCGGCCGGACTTGCGCAGCCTGGTGAGCCGTATTCTGGACTGAGGACCCAGAGAGCTTCAGTAAAGAGGTAAAGAGACTGCAACCTGGTGTCCTCGTTATTTACCGCGACCTGCACCCCACAACTGCACCGCTACACCGTTACTACACCACTTATTGCACCGGACGTCCCCCACTGACAGACAGGGCCACGGACCGGGTCTAGCCACCGTGACAACCCCAGGACTGAGACCTAGAGGCCCGGCTCCGGGTACCCCTCGGCCCTGCGGCGGTGTGGGGGCGCTCCAACTTGGCGTCACGAACAGGATCTACTTAAGCCTGAAGAATCAGGTCATGTGTGCCTAGAGACTGATTTACTGTGCTTGGACTGTACTTTATTGCAAGATTGTGCTGCGCCATTGGCCGCCAGAAGTTCCCGCCAAAAGGCGCCGCCATTGCTACACTCCAGGAGAAGGAGGGTGTGTTATGGGCGGAGACTCTCAGTGTGGCGCGAGAAATGGCTACCGCCCCCTGCACTTCTGGCTGCAAAGAGATGACCTGCCCCAAAACAGAAGACAACCCCCTGAGATGCAACGGCGGGAAGCGGGTGATGGAGAAGCCCGACCTCAGAGAAATGGCGGAGTCAGGTGCATGCACTGCCACCGACTATCAGGCAGCGATGATGAACGGCGAGTGCCTGAGCGAGGAAGAAGTGGTTCAGGCCTGCCCTTCTTCACCGGAGATGGACCGGAAGCCTGCGGATCCGACAGCGGAGCTGTGTCCACCAATCCCGACCTTGGAGTTAGAGGAGGAGGAACCACTGCAGGCGGAGCGGAATCCGAGCATCCCATTGGCGGGGCCCCGGTCCGGGCTGCAGCAGATTCCAGCGTCTTTGTTAACGGACCGGAGCGGCACCGATGGAACTACATCAGGCGCAGGTATGGGCGGCGCCCCTACTCCCCTGGACGGTTCTGCTCTCCCGACCGATCCTCCCCACAACAGTAACCCCGCGTTTACAATCGACCGAGCGGTTCTCACCCCCGGTGCGTTGGGGAAGTTGTTACCACCATTGCCAACCAGGTGGGGAGAGCCCATAGAAATGGACCCAGGAGGGGTGATGTTCCGATGGGATGTTCCCTGGGTCGAGCAGGATGGGATTCCAATGGAAGGTCTCACTATTGCGATACTTACCTGGGACCAATACAAACAATGCGTGCTCCAGCATTGGGGACAGCGCACCGAAGTTGAAAGACGGGAACTGCAGAGCAAAAAAATGATCTATGATGGGACGGATGCTGTCAGGCGAGGGACGGTGGCGGCATTCCACCCAAAGAAGGGGTGGGGTTCCATTTGGGAGTCGGGTCTACCTACTGGCATCTTCGTTGCCGGCTACGATGTGGAGACCCCCTGCTGTGATCGAGAAGGTGAACCACTCCGGGAGGGGGATCAGGTGACATATACCCGCCACTGGAACACACAAGGGTGGCGTGCCCGGAAAGTTCAGCGATGCGAGTCTGAGAGGATGGCACCTGCGGCCCCAACTGTGGTCAATCCAGGGCTGCCAGATCTTGTTACCGTTTCTACCGTACGCTTTGTAGCAGCTCCTGAACTTGCCGACAGGGTTAGGCTTCAAATTCAGACAGCAGGTGACCAGGTGGTCCCTGCGGAGCTTGCCGCTGGTGTCCGTGCTACAGTGGCCGGGGTTCAAGAGCCCGAGCCACCAGAAAAAGAATAAACCTCGATACCATGGAAAATGTAAATAGTTACTGTTTGTCTTTTATTCCTTTAAGTTGCTGCTAAACCCGCCCAGGGTTAATGGATCCCTCTGTTCACCCGGGATCCTCTTTGTTTGTTTTCCTTTCCTAAAATTTTTGCACAAGTTTAGAGAACTGCAGAAATCATGGACTGTGCATGATTCGAACTTCCCTTGTAAATAGTTTGCACCTTCTTAAAGGTGCTCCCTACTGGTTTTAGCCAAAGACACTTTGCGAAGATATTTGTCCTATTTGTTTGAGCCAAAGACACTTTGCGAAGATACCTTTCCTACCGGTTCTAGTTAAAGACACTTTGCGAAGATACCATGCCGGAACCTTTGCATGGACTGGTAGGCTGAGAGAACGAGCTACCTCAGAGAGACTTGGTCCCCTCTTAAAGGGGATGTGAGAAACTGAACTTGAGAGAGATACTGTTGCAGAACAGTAATGCCATAATGATGCCTTGAAAAGAAATGTAACTGTTTTACATGCTAAGTTAAATGTGTTCAATTTGTTTGAAATGTGAAATCTGAATAATGTTTTGTAGAAAGGAAAGATGCAGAGAGCCCGTAGGGGTAGATGTAGAAGCCTGCATAGTTGAAAGTAAGAGAAGTAATAATGAGGGTGAGGATAGAAGGTAAACCCTGCGTCCCCATTGAAAAGTTACTTTATTGCTAAGGACAGAGAGTGAACCCGTAGGGGTTAGAGAGTGAGTCCTTAAAGGGGCCGAGTAGAGCTGGCTCAGAGTTCTTCAACCGAAAGGAATGTTATGTCTATACTGTGTATAGTAGCGAAAGGCAGTAGGCCCTGGCTGAACAGGGCGGTCCTGTAAAAGAAAGGAGAGGCAGTAGGCCTGGTGCCGTAGGGACAGGCGGTCCTGCAGGTTCACAAGAAGGAGAATGTAAAGTTGAAATGCCTTATAATGTGATTATAGGAAGGCCTTTGATAGACTAAGAGTGTGAGTTTCTTAAAGGCAATGTTAAGTTATTGTTCTAAAAATTGCACTAAGTAGAATACCCGGTTGGGTAACAGAAGTTATTTATGCTCTGTAATTTATAATGTTGATTATGTTTGTAACGTTAAAAGTGTCCTCACCTCCCATAAAGGGAAGCTTACTTAAGTATACTTACTGTTATTTGCACTCAACAAAATTGTATGTCTTTTTGCTAACCTGTATTGTTGTTTTTCTTCCCAGTCCCGGAGTACTGTGTTTAACCAGGGGGGAGTGCAGCGCCCCAGAGTCCTGGTCGTTGCAGTATCATGGCTCAGCCACTAAGGAGGGCCATGGTGCGTTCGATGGCACTGAAGGAGTTCTCTGAGCAGGTATCACAGTCACCAATTCATTTCACAGCTGGGCCTCCGGGGGGAGCTAAGGGTGCTATTCATTAGGCCACTCCCCACCATAGTGGGTAAACTGGGGGTCAGGCAGGAAGTTAGAGAGAACGCTGACGGGATTGAACGGAGCAACACCCTGTGGCAGGGGGTGTTGTGAAGGGAGAGACTGTAGGGTCTCTGCCAGGGGTGGGATCCTGGCAGAGGCTTGGCATTGAAAGAACGTAACGGGTCCGCGCAGGCTCCTGGAAGCGGCGGGACTCAAGAAAGGACTAGAAGCGAGATAGATTGTGCTGAGTGAGAAACGAAGTCAAGCGAAAGGAGATACCAGTGAGGGTTGTGCTGAAAGAGGCAGCACCTTACTGAGGCGCACTACCGGTGGCCGGAACGCCGAGGAGGTAAAGAGTTTCAAGCCATACCTCAGACCTACGGCAGGGCAGTTAGCTTTAGGCGGACTGTCTCACGCATCACCCAGGAAGGCAAAGGGGGGTACCAACAGGAGAGGGGCGCAGATAGAGTCCCGGAAGATCTCCGAGCCTCCCCGTCATACGGGTGCGTTCCTACCATAGTATCTGGAGGGACGAGGAAGATCATTGCGAATTAAGTTGTTGTGAGGGAACACGAGAAACAGACACAACAGTTGTGGGGTACTTTCCGTAAGCACAGCAGGGAAGGACTGCAACACATAGCGCTAGAAGGAAGGCACCGATTTCCACCTGCAAGGAGAGCTCTGGAAGTGCCATTGGACCGGCCGGACTTGCGCAGCCTGGTGAGCCGTATTCTGGACTGAGGACCCAGAGAGCTTCAGTAAAGAGGTAAAGAGACTGCAACCTGGTGTCCTCGTTATTTACCGCGACCTGCACCCCACAACTGCACCGCTACACCGTTACTACACCACTTATTGCACCGGACGTCCCCCACTGACAGACAGGGCCACGGACCGGGTCTAGCCACCGTGACAACCCCAGGACTGAGACCTAGAGGCCCGGCTCCGGGTACCCCTCGGCCCTGCGGCGGTGTGGGGGCGCTCCAGGTATACATGATGTCAAAGACCCTAGTAGGGACATTGCGTTTCTTAAAGTTAGATCCGGATTCTTCCTCACTGCTCTGACAATCCTTTCTTTCTTGTCTTCTGGTAGAAAACATGACTGCTTTTCTGAGTCTAGAAGAATACCCAGGAAAACTTGACACGTGGAAGGTTCTAATTTTGACTTTTTTTATGTTGATCATCCAACCGAGGTCCTGCAGAGACGATATTATAGCGTTTACACGGGCCTTACATTGGCAGATTGAATTCCCAACTATTAAGAAATCATCCAACTAGGGTACCACAAGGGTATCCCTCTCCCTGACATGGGCCATTACCTCTGCAATAATCTTAGTAAATATTCTTGGAGCCATGGACAGGCCAAAGGGCATTGCCACAAACTGAAAATGCCTAACCTGATCTTTTAACTGCACCGCCATCCTGAGGAACTGCTGGTGATCTCTGTAAACTGGTAGATGGTAGTACGCATCTTTTAGATCCAGTACCGACATGTGTCGACTTAATGGACTCCATTTTAAAAGCGTGATATTGGAGAAATGTATTCAATTTCCATAAATTAATGATAGTCCTAAAGGACCCATCAGGCTTAGTAATCAAAAATAGGGGAAAATAAAACCCCTTCTTCTTCTGATCCCTTGGAACTTCTACAATAACTCGCTTTTTAATTAATTGCTGAATCTCTTTCTATAAGGCCTGTTGCTGAACCGGAGAATCAAGAGTAGTCAAAATAAACTGATTCGGAGGTATCTTCTGGAACTCCAACTTCAACCCTGACGCAACTACCCCTAGGATCCAGCTACTAGAAGTTATCTTGGTCCATTGGTTAAGGAAGTATTTTAATCTACCCCCTACAGGGGGATCAGTTCTATCTATAGTTGTGTCTACGTCTTGATGATGAAAAAGAGCTTCCGAAGTATGCACCTTTTTTCTTCTGCTCCGCTGGTTCCCAATCTCGGCTATACCCCAGGTGGTCAGATTGAAATCTTCGGAAGGGCATCCGTCTTCTGAAGGTGTTTCTAAAAGTAGGATTAAAGACCTTAGGAAATCCTTTCTTCCTATCCTCTGCCTTCGCAGGGATGTCATCCAGCACGGGGCCAAATAGGTACTCACCCCTGCATGGAATCGAACACAACTTGGCTCTAGCCTGAGCATCCCCTTTCCAGGTTTTAAGCCAAAGTGTACGACGGGCAGCATTCGAAAGACCAGCCGATCTTGCTGCTAACTTCAAAGAGTCTACCGACGCGTCCGCTAGGTAGGCTACTCCCTCACGGATCTGGGACAGGGAGTCTAACAGTTTATCTCTGGGAACTTTTGTTTTAAGCTGGTCCTCCAGCTGACTTACCCAGACCATAATAGATCTGGCGGTACAGGTACTGGCAATCGCAGGCTTAAAGGCTCCTGAAGATGACTCCCATACTTTCTTTTGGAACATGTCTGCCTTCCTGTCAGATGGGTCTTTAAGAAGGCCCACGTCTTCAAGTGGCAGAGAGGCGGAATTGAGGTAGAAGCCACCGCTGCGTCTACTTTGGGACTTTTACCCACTGGGACAAAAGCTCATCATCAAAGGGGTATTTTCTTTTTGCAGATGATGGTAAAAACCACTTATCTTGCTTATCCCATTCCCTTCTAACTAGATCTTTGACTGAATCTACTACTGGGAAGGCTCTGCGACTTTTCTGACATAATCCAGCAAACAATCTCCTGGGTGGATCTAGGTTCTCTATTGTCTGTAACACCCATGGTCGACCAAACTGCTTTAACTAATGTTTCCATATTTTCCATAGCAAAACATGGTCTTCCTTCCTCATCCGAGGAGGATGGCGATGAAACATCCGAACATTCACCCTCCTGCAGAGAGGGGCTAGAATCAGCCAACATATCCACACTGGTTTTTCCGTGCCGTCTAGTTTTAAGGGAACATCTGATTTCTTCCCTAATAACCTCCCTTAAATTTGATGTGCGGAGGGGAGCTTCCTCTTCTAATGTACGGCAAATACAAGCCTGACAACTTTTTAACATAGCTGTCTGGCAATGGCTCTGTGCATAATGCACACTGCTTGTGTTTTGTTTTTGAGGCCTTCTTAACCTATAGCAAAGCATTGGAAACGGAATTGACAGCTATTAGGTGTGGAATCATACACTCACCCACAGCTGATGAAAGAGTACCGGTTCCGGAGGAGGTGAAGTGCCCTGTGACGCTGGGGTGCTTGAAGTCTGCTTCCTACGAACCACCTCACTGCTGCGTGAACGGCTGTCACCGCTCTTCCTTCGCTGCTCAGGCACCTGCAGGTGCTTGGCATCCCTTACAGAGGACATCTCAGTGCACACTTCCCCTTGCTGCGGCTCTCTTTTAAATAAATGCCACGCTTCTTCTCCCGGCCTCCCCCGGAAGTAGTAAAACTACTTCCGGGTCACAAGCGCTCCCGGATCTGCGCAGAAGCGCCGCGCTTATGCGACCTAGGACGGCACTTCCCCGATACCTGGGATCGCATCCACGTTCCGACCAGACGAGGGGGGGTCTGCATGCAGTACACAGCCCCGACGCTGCTTTCAGAGTCCCCGATTCTGCTGTTCTCACGGAAACCACGCAGAGGCCTGGTGGACCTGGGTAAGTATATTCCTGCAGGCTCCCGCCATCCAGACAGGAAACCAAACTGGAGAAGCGAAGGGGACCGCCCCTTTTTAACCTGTAGGTTCCTGTCCGGATGGTGGACGGATCCCCTCTCTCGTAGTGGGTGCTGTCGTGGCGATAGGAAAATGTATCCTATGAGAATTACTTATTCCGTACCAAAATAACAGGTTTATGATGCAAACTTTGCTTTCATTTGACACACAAGAAACTGCTTTGGTAAGACTTCCAACAAGAGCGAGTGTACCAGTACAATTCCGTATAAGATTCCAACAATAGTTCGCCAACATCTTGTGCATTATCTTTCTTAGTATCTGGCTTCCATTGTTTTTGTGTCTTGGTGAAATTTTACATCTTGCTAAGTCACCAAGATTTTCTGGAAAGCGATCCGAGTTACTGTGCAGATAATGCATTCTAACACTCATGTTACAGCTAAGAATGTTGAAATGAAAGCGCAAACTGTCTACTAATTGTAAGTAGTGATGAGCGAATATACTCGGTACTCGAGATTTCCCGAGCACGCTCTGGTGTCCTCCGAGTATTTGTAAGTACTCGGAGATTGTTTTCAGCACCGCAGCGGAATGATTTACAGCTATTAGCCAGCTTGATTACATGTAAGGATTCCCTAGCAACCAGGCAACCCCCACATGTACTTATGCTGGCTAACAGATGTAAATCATTCAGCTGCGAAGAAAACTAAATCTCCAAGCACTAAAAAATACTCGGAGGACACCTGAGCGTGCTCGGGAAATCTCAAGTACATTTGCTCATCACTAATTGTAAGCCTTCCTGTTGCCAAGAAACTTTTTCACGACAAGAACAAATGAAGAACAGGTACATGATTTGATTTCTTTCATTGATGTTGTGAAATGTGTGTCATTTATAAGTTGTCTGATCTGAGGACCATCGGAAATTTGTGCCTTCAGTTTTTCCATGTTATGTCCAGGCAACTTACATTCTTTGATTTCTATACATGAACTAAATTGTTTCACCAGGCATAGCTTTATATGTAGTGGTGGCAGTCTGATGGCATCTAGTGCTACCAAAGATTTGATTATATTTGGAATCCAGCCATCGTATATTCCCTCTTCTTGCCCAATGTTCAAGTTTGACTCTACTATTCACAAAGGGTATAAAAACACAAGGATACTTTGTCTAGCCAATTTGTTGGCCAAGAAGAAAATTAACCATCTTCACGAATCACCCATGAATGTTCTTGGTAATTTATCATTTCCAAGACTGAAGAGATAGCCTTGCACTTTTCATTCTGGTGGGAGTATCAGATTGAAATAAAACCATACTTGGCACCATTATTTCAAACTCAGTTTGAAGTGATGATGAAAAGACACAACTCACTTGGGTTTTATTCCGGAAGACTAATTGTCCCAGGAAGGTTTCTGATGTAATTGCAGAAATATGAAGTTGTGTTTGGTAAAACAACAAAAAAAAAAAAAAAAAAAAGGGAAAATATTCAACCATATCCAAGAAGCTAGAGCTGATGTGAGCCATCCACTGCAATTTTCTGAGTCAGCACCCCAAGAAAATCAACTGGCTGAAAAAGCATTAAGCTACTTACGGGTAGCGGCATTTTTCGGAGGCCCATGACAGCACTACGAGAGGGGATCCTCCCTTAAGGAACAGGAAACCTACAGATACAAAAGGGCGGCACCTCTCCCATGCATCAGTTGTATTTCAGAGCCTTGAGAGGACTACCGCGGTTAGTGGCATACAAATATACATTATATACATTTTGAAAACGAAAATATTTCATTAAATTATAACTAGACACCATACGTGAGGTCTACATATCACACTATATACATATCAGGAAGTGCAACCCCCACGTGAATAGGGAGGGAACTAAGGGTGCTGTCATGGGCCTCCGAAAAATGCCGCTACCCGTAAGTAGCTTAATGCTTTATTCGGACTCCCATGACAGCACTACGAGAGATTTACAGAGATGTAAGCTACCTTAGGGAGGGACTATAGTCTGCAGCACCCTTAACCCGAAGGTGAGATCAGAGGAGGACCCCAAATCCAACCGATAGTGCTTAAAGACCGTGGAAGGGGATGACCAAGTGGCCGCCTTACATATTTGTTCCACCGACACTCCAGATCTTTCTGCCCAGGATGACACCATGGCCCGGGTGGAATGTGCCTTTAGATTCTGCGGAGCTGGCCCCCCACCCGCTGTATAAGCCATAGAAATAGTTTCCCTAATCCATCTAGCCAGTAAATATTTTGACACTCTACATCCTTTCTTTGGACCTTGGAAGGAAAGAAGCAGTGCCTCATCCTTCTTCCAACTATTGGTGACTGAAATATACTGTAGAAGAGATTTCCTAACGTCTAACGTATGAAGCTCCTGCTCTTTAGGATTAGATGGATTAGGAACAAAAAATGGTAAAACTATTTCCTGTGACCTATGAAACCGTGTTGCTACCTTCGGCAGATATGCTGGGTCTGGTCTAAGGACTACTCTGTCAGACAGGAACTCTGTATATGGGGGAAGCCTGGAAAGTGCCTGGATATCCCCTACCCTGCGAGCTGAGGTTATGGCAATCAAGAAGGCCGTCTTGAGTGCCAACATTTTAATCGAGGCCTCCTGTAGAGGTTCAAAGGGGGTTTTTGTTAGTGAGGATAGAACTAAATTTAAATCCCACGGAACCGATCTATCTTTATACACTGGTCTACTTCTACAGACCGCCTTCATAAACCTCGCTATCCAATAGTTGTTAGCTATATTACAGGAAAACAGGGCACCCAGAGCTGAGACCTGTACTCTAAGGGTACTAGTAGAGAGTTTTAGCTCAAACCCTTTCTGTAGAAACTCTAAGATTTGTTGTATCGGCACCCCTTCTTGGATATTAAATTTTGAAACGGTCAAGAACTTCCACCAAGTTCTAGAGTAGATTTTTGTAGTTATTTGTTTCCTACTAGTGTTGAGCATTCCGATACCGCAAGTATCGGGTATCGGCCGATACTTGCGGGTATCGGAATTCCGATACTTTTGTGGTATCGGGTATCGGTATCGAAACAACATTAATGTGTAAAATTAAGAAGTAAAATAAAAAATATTGCTATACTCACCTCTCCGACGCAGCCTGGACCTCACCGAGGGAACCGGCAGCGTTCTTTGCTTAAAATGCACGCTTTTACTTCCTTCCGTGACGTCACAGCTTGTGATTGGTCGCGTGCCGCCCATGTGGCCGCAACGCGACCAATCACAGCAAGCCGTGACATAATTTTCAGGTCCTCAATGCCTAATTCTAGGCATTCAGGAATTTAAAATTACGTTCCGGCTTGTGATTGGTCGCGTCGCGGTCACATGGGCGACGCGACCAATCACAAGCCGTGACGTAATTTTAAAAATGCGCGCGTCTCCTGCCTCCCGTGACGTCACGGCTTGTGATTGGTCGCGTCGCCCATGTGACCGCGACGCGACCAATCACAAGCCGGAACGTAATTTTAAATTCCTGAATGCCTAGAATTAGGCATTGAGGACCTGAAAATTACATCACTGCTTGCTGTAATTGGTCGCGTCGCGGCCACATGGGCGGCACGCGACCAATCACAAGCCGTGACGTCACGGAAGGAAGTAAAAGCGCGCATTTTAAGCAAAGAACGCTGCCGGTTCCCTCGGTGAGGTCCAGGCTGCGTCGGAGAGGTGAGTATAGCAATATTTTTTATTTTAATTCTTTCTTTTACACATTAATATGGATCCCAGGGCCTGAAGGAGAGTTTCCTCTCCTTCAGACCCTGGGACCCATCAGGAATACCGTCCGATACTTGAGTCCCATTGACTTGTATTGGTATCGGGTATCGGTATCGGATTAGATCCGATACTTTGCCGGTATCGGCCAATACTTTCCGATACCGATACTTTCAAGTATCGGACGGTATCGCTCAACACTATTTCCTACTCTTTAGGAGCGTTTCTACCAGGTTCGGAGAGAAACCTTTATCTACTAACAGTGACCGTTCAAACTCCACGCCGTTAAATGGAGTGCTGCCACTTGTGGATGGGAGATTGGTCCCTGAGAAAGTAAATTCGGGATCTCTGGCAGTACCCAGGGATCCGATACCGACATTGTCCTGAGCCAGGCAAACCAGGTTCTTCTGGGCCAAAAGGGGGCAATAAGGATGACTTTCGCTCAATCTTCTCTGATTTTTCTCACCACCAGAGGTATCAGATTCAGTGGTGGGAAGGCATAAGCCAGCGGAAAATCCCATTTTATTAGAAATGCGTCCACCGCCAGGGGATTCTCTCTGGGATTCAGAGAGCAAAAGAGTTTTACTTTTCTGTTGCCTCTGGTGGCGAACAGATCCGCCACTGGTTGACCCCATCTGTGGATGATACGGTTGAAAGTGTCTTTGTTGAGAGACCACTCTCCTTGTCTCAACATGTTTCGACTTAGGAAATCTGCTGTTATATTTTCCTTTCCTTTGATGTGGAGAGCCGTCAAAGATTGAAAATTGAGCTCTGCCACTTGAAACAAGCGATCCGTGATCTGCATTAAAGTCTCGGAACGTGTTCCCCCTTGCCGTTTATGTAGACGACTGCCACTCTGTTGTCCGACAGAATTCTGACGTGCTGGCCCTGCAGATATATGAGGAATTTTTTAACAGCCAATTCAATTGCCAACAATTCCCTTTGATTGGATGAGAATGTTGTGAAGAGTTCCCATTGTCCCTGGACCACCATGTCCCCCATATAAGCTCCCCACCCCGAAGAGCTGGCATCTGTGGTTATTACCTGGGTGACATTTACTATCCAGGGCACCCCTGCTGACAAATTTTGTATGTCTAACCACCACCTAAGGGAATTCAGTGTTATTGGTCCCAACGTTAATTTCCCATTTAACACGCCGTTTAGGGTTCGGTCATGGAATAAAACTTCTTTTTGCAGGGATCTGGTGTGTAACTGAGCCCACTTAACGGCTGGGATGCAAGATGTGAGTGACCCAAGTAGGGACATTGCTTGCCTAAGTGTCATGGAGGGTGTTTTAATTGCTTTTAACACATAACTCTGAATTAGCTCTATTTTCTCTATAGGGAGAAGACACTGCTGTGTTACTGAATTCAATATTAACCTCAGGAATTTTTGCATATTTAGAGGCTGTAACTTAGATTTTTCGAAGTTTATGATCCAACCCAGATGTTCTAGTTTAGCTTTAGTAATTTCCCATTGCGACAGACAGTGATCCACTGCGTTCCCGACAATGAGAAAATCGTCTAGGTAGGGGATTATAAGGACATTTGATTCCCTTAAATGCGCCATGACTTCCGCGATTATTTTAGTGAACACTCTAGGAGCAGAAGTTATCCCGAAGGGGAGTGCCCTGAACTGAAAATGTTGAATCCTTCCCTCCATCAGCAGTGCTACCCTCAGGTATTGTTGGAAATCAGCATGAATGGGTACATGATAGTAGGCATCTTTCAAATCCACTACTACCATAAAACAATTTTCAAAGAGCATTTTTATTGTCGAATTGATGGACTCCATTTTGAAAGTATGCTTTACCAAAAACTTATTGAGACCCTTAAGATTAATAATGGTTCTATAAGTGTTATCTGGTTTTTGGATTAGGAAAAGGGGAGAGTAAAACCCCTCCCTGCCTGAGAATACGGTACTTCCACCAAAACATTTTTGGAACAAAGAGTCCTCACTTCCTCCTCCAGTGCAAATTGTTCAGTGGGAGATGAGCGCCAAGGTGTTAGCTTGAATTTGTCCCGTGGAGCCTGGACAAATTCAAGTTTGAGACCATGTGAAACAGTGTCTTTTATCCAAACGCTGTTTGTGATTTCTGACCATTTTGCCGAGAAATGCAACAGTCTCCCTCCCACCGGGATTGCTAGTCATTGTTCTTGTTTTTTGTTTTCCGTCGGGTTACGGCGAAACACGAGACCTGTACCTCGTTTCCGCTTATCATCCCATCTGGATCGATCTCTACCCGGTGAGAAGGCGCGCTTCCCTCCCCGATTGAACCTTCTTTTGTTGAAGGGACGACGGTATGCATTGAACGTATTGGGAAACTTTTTCTTATCGTCTCCTGCCTTCTCCAGGAGTTCATCCAGGGTAGGCCCGAATAAATACTCGCCTTTACAAGGGATAGCGCAGAGCTTTGCTTTCGCCTGCATATCTCCAGGCCAGCATTTCAACCATAGGGCTCTCCTTGCAGCATTAGAAAGCCCCGCTGCTCTAGCTGCTAACTTAACGGAGTCAATTGAGGCGTCTGATAAAAAGGCCGCCCCCTCCTGGATTACTGGTAATGCCGCGAGAATAGAGTCTCTAGAGGCCCCTTGTTTTAATTGGGTCTCTAACTGGTCTAGCCAGACCATCAATGACCTCGCCGTGCATGTTGACGCCACCGCAGGTCTTAAGGAGCCGGCTGCCATTTCCCAGGTTCCCTTTAAGAAGGTATCGACCTTCCTATCCAGGGGGTCTTTAAGCGTTCCCATATCTTCAAACGGGAGAAAGGATCGCTTCGCTACCTTGGCAATTGCTGCATCCAGTTTTGGGGCCTTTTCCCAGTTACCTGGGTCGTCAAAGGGATACCTTCGCTTCTGCGCAGGTGGTAAGGACCCTTTCCTCTCCGTTTTTTTCCACTCTCTGCTAAGTTCCTGTATCTTTTCATTCAGAGGGAAAACTCTACGCTTCCTTTGTTCTAACCCACTGAACATCATTTGTTCTTTAGATAGTTGAGGCTTGGGTTCTGTTATACCCATTGTGCCTCTGACCGCTTTTATTAACTGGTCTATTCTTTCCAAGGGTAAACAAAAACGAGCAGCGTCTTCTTCCGAGGAGGAGGATGATGCTGCTGAATCGTCCGATTCTATGCTCTTGTCCTCCACAGATGAATCGGATGACCACTGGGTTTTCCGCTTAGGGCCTCCTGACTGTGAAAGGCTCTTAATGGACTGCTTAACCTCCATCCTAACCATTTCCTTCAGACTGGCCACAATAGAAGAGGATTCTTCCGCTACCTGAGGGGGCAAGTAAGGCAAGCTAGTCTATAGAACTAATGCCATGACCCCCTCCCCCTCTTCCCAGACCTCACCGTCTGCTGGATACAGGGGTCACATAGCTTTTTTGGGTATGAGTCAGGCAAGGGAACCCCGCAGATGGCACATTCCCTATGCTTTGTCTTACTGGTGTTTTTCTTCCCCTGTAAAAACATATACGAGGGGAGACTAATCACTGAGTGAACATTCTCGAAGATCACTTACCAGTGGACACCCATACCCAGAAGCTACCGAAGTACGAGGGGGATTTTTTCTGGCTGACGCTCCAGACCCCTGTCTGGAGGAGCTTCTGTGGCCAGATCCATCGCTCTTTTTGCCATGCTCCTTCTCCACAGGCTTCTGGGGTGCTTCGTCCAGCAGCAGAGGCTGCTGATCCTGATCGGACTCCATCCTGATTTGGAGGCCAGAAGCAAGGAACGCACGTTTGGAGACCGATATATAGCCCCTCCTTCGGTCAGCATAATCGTGCCGCTCCTTCCGGTTACTCTCCTCCCCCCCCCCCGCAGCTGCAGGGGATCAGCCGACCCCGGACCTGGAAGTCACCGCTGGCTCCGCCCTCCGACGTCACCCTGAGTCCACAGCGCTTCCTGTCAGCGCTGTGAACAGCGTGGGACGCCGAGACTTCGCCAGGAGACTCTGGCGGCGCCACCATGATGCCGCCGATCCCACAGAGGCGCCCACAGCATTTTAGGGAGGGGAACCGTCATACTCACCATGTGCCGGCTCCGGAGACAGGACACCCCCTGGCGACCGCTCCTCGCTGAATAGCCACTGCCATGCAGCCCTGCCAGGGCCACCGTGACTACCTCAGGTACTCCGCACCGGCCGAGGTAGGAGACCCCCTCGCTACCTAAATCGGTCCGGCCGGCCTGGAATTCCTTGTAGAAAATCTTCTGTAGGATCCAGTCCCTTCAGGAACAGGAAACCAACTGATGCATGGGAGAGGTGCCGCCCTTTTGTATCTGTAGGTTTCCTGTTCCTTAAGGGCAGATCCCCTCTCGTAGTGCTGTCATGGGAGTCCGAATAAACAAAGATTTTTGTTGTTGTTGGGCTGTGTTATTGTAGCAATGTTCCATTGTGTCCCACATGCAACAGTAATGGTTATGTCCTTTTTAGACCCCAATACAGTAGAATTGCCCCCACTATATCACCCATACTCTAGTACAGTGTTCCCCAAGTCCGGTCCTCAAGAGCCACCAACAGGTCATGTTTTCAGGATTTCCTTAGTATTGCCCAGGTGATAATTGCATCACCTGGACAGGCAAGCATTCAATCACCTGTGCAATACTAAGGAAATCCTGAAAACATGATCTGTTGGTGGCTCTTGAGGACCGGACTTGGGGAACACTGCTCTAGTATCATTCACTTTTGTCCCGATAGTGGCGTAACGTCTCACTGTGGCCTCCATGCATTAACGTCTCCCTATACGATGATATTGCTCCCCTTTGTCACCACAGTGCTCCTTAAAAAATAAAATAAAATCAATCTCACTTGTCTCCACTCCCACGTTGGGCTTCTTGGTCTTCAGCCTTCTTCTGGCCTAACAGAGACAGGTCGGTGTAAGGCCGGGATCACACATACGCGAGATACGGCCGAGTCTCGCAGGTGAAAACCCAGCACTGGCGCCGGCACTCCGGAGCGGAGCGTGCAGCTCCATGTATTGCTGAGCGGCTGCACTCCGAAGTGCCGGCGCCAGAGCTGGGTTTTCACCTGCGAGACTCGGCCGTATCTCGCGTATGTGTGATCCCGGCCTAAGTCTGATTTCACACTTGCGTTTGGCTGGTCTGCATACATCCTCTGTTAAGCTCTGCCTACTTCCGCATGCGTCCTGCATGCAAAAAGTTGCGTTCCCGTGCGGTCGGCACGTCAAAACGCCGCATGCGGACACATCCGCATATAACGCATGACCCTGCATACCCAATGTTAAAGATAGGTACGCAGGACGCATGCAGAAGTGGGCGGAGCTTAACGGAGGATGTACACAGCCATACCCAGACCAGCCAAACGCAAGTGTGAACTTAGCCAAATAGAGTAATGCGCTATTGTAATTCAACTGCTACACCAAATCACGGATCAGTCACAGATTCTGACACCTCTGCTATCTCTCCCTCTATCAATTTAACCGCTGTAATTGCTGACTATTAGGCTGGCGTCACACTAGCGAGTTTTACGGACGTATGAGAGGTGCAGAAAATACGGATTGCATACGGTACAATGATTCTCTATGGCCCTGCTCCTATCTGCCGTATTTTACTGATCCGTATTATACGGTCTTGTATGGCCGTAGAAAATCGCAGCATGCTGCGTTTGTCACCGTATTGCGCAAAAAAAAAAAAAAAAAAAAAAAAAAAAAAAAAAAAAAAAAAAATCGCCAATGAAAGTCTATGGGGGCGAGAAAAATACGGATTACACACGGACCATGCGTGTGACTTGCGAGAAATACGCACCGGTGTTGTCTAGAAAAGCTGGCAATTCAGTGCGGTGTACAGTAAAATCACACTGACAATAGAATAGGTAGAATAAATGTCTACACATATCTACTATATAATTGTCTAAGGGTACTTCCGTCTGTCCTTCTGTCTGTCACTGTTATTCGTTCGCTGATTGGTCTCGGCAGCTGCCTGTCATGGCTGCCGCGACCAATCAGCGACGCGCACAGTCCAGAAAAAAATGGTCGCTTACTCCCCGCACTCACTGCCGGCGCCCGCATACACCGCTCACACAGGGTTAATGCCGGCGGTAACGGACCGCGTTATGCCGCGGGTAATGCACTCCGTTACCGCTGCTATTAACCCTGTGTGTCCCCAACTTTGTACTATTGACGCTGCCTATGGGGCATCAATAGTACAAAATGTAATGTTAAAAATAATAAATAAAAAAAAAAAAACCTGCTATACTCACCCTCCACCGCCTTTCTCGCTCCTCGCCACGCTCCCCGGACCGCTCCATTACAAGCGTCAGCTTCCGGTGCGGTCCCGTCCCAGGGCTGGTGTGCGGCAAGGACCTGCCGTGACGTCACGGTCATGTGACCGCGACGTCTTCATAGGTCCTGCTCCCACCAGCCCTGGCACTTGCAATGGAACTAGGCTTCAGGAAAATGGCCGCCGCGATCTCGATCTGCGCAGCATCCAGCGGCCATTTTCCTGAAGCCGACCACTACCATCTGCACAGGATCCCAGGAAGAGAAGAGGCAGGACGCAGAGGAGCAGCGACAAGAATGGTGAGTATGATACACTACAAGGGGCCCTCGGATCGTTAGGTGAGTATGTTTATTTTTTATTTTTTGGCCCTATACGTGCCTCGGTAATATACTACATCACTGGGCAATATCCTACGTGGCTCTGCTGTATACTACGTGGCTGGGCAATATACTACGTGGCTGGGCAATATACTACGTGGCTGGGCAATATACTACGTGGCTGGGCAATATACTACGTGGCTGGGCAATATACTACGTGGCTGGGCAATATACTACAAAGCTGTGCAATATACTATGTGGCTCTGTGCAATATACTACGTAGCTGCGCAATATCCTACGTCGCTGTGCTGTATACTATGTAGCTGGGCAATATACTACGTCGTCGCTGGGCAATATACTACGTGACTGGGCAATATACTACGTAAATGGGCAATATACTACGTGGACATGCATACTCTAGAATACCCGATGCGTTAGAATCGGGCCACCATCTAGTATATATATAATATTCTATATATTTTTTTTTCATACAGCGCTAGATATCATAAAAGCCGGTAATTCAATTGCTGGCTTTTGCTATCTCCTTCCCAAACCCGACATGATATGAGACATGTTTTACATACAGTAAACCATCTCCTATCCCTTTTTTTTTTTGCATATTCCACATTACTAATGTTAGTAGTGTGTATGTGCAAAATTTGTGCGCTCTAGCTATTAAATTAAAGGGTTAAGTCTCGGAAAAAAATTGGCGTGGGCTCCCGCGCAATTTTCTCCACCAGAGTGGTAAAGCCAGTGACTGAGGGCAGATATTAACAGCCTAGAGAGGGTCCATGGTTATTGGCCCCCCCTGGCTAAAAACATCTGCCCCCAGCCACCCCAGAAAAGGGACATCTGGAAGATGCGCCTATTCTGGCACTTGGCCACTCTCTTCCCACTCCCGTGTAGCGGTGGGATATGGGGTAATGAAGGGTTAATGTCACCTTGCTATTGTAAGGTGACATTAAGCCAGATTAATAATGGAGAGGCTTCAATTATGACACCTATCCATTATTAATCCAATAGTATGAAATGGTTAATAAAACACACACATTATTACAAAGTACTTTAATGAAATAAAGACACAGGGTGTTGTAATATTTTACTATTCTCTTAATCCACCTGAAGACCCTCGTTCTGTAAAAAAGGAAAAATAAAAAATCAACAATATCCCATACCTTACGGCGTTCTGGCAAGTCCCACGATGTAAATCCATCTGAAGGGGTTAAATCATTTTACACCCAGGAGCTCTGCTAAAGCAGCTGTGCTCGTGGTTGTAAAAATACGGGGAATGAATGGAGTGCAGGGGAATGTCCTGTAGATACCTTGAGTCGCGGTGATGCGCCCTCTGCTGGATGAACTCATATGAACTCGAGCCTGGGAATTTTTCCCACGCTCGAGTTCATATGAGGACATCCAGCAGAGGGCGCATCACCGTGACTCAAGGTATCTACAGGACATTCCCCTGCACTCCATTCATTCCCCGTATTTTTACAACCACGAGCACAGCTGCTTTAGCAGAGCTCCTGGGGGTAAAATGATTTAACCCCTTCAGAGGAATTTACATCGTGGGACTTGCCAGAACGCCGTAAGGTATGGGATATTGTTGATTTTTTATTTTTCCTTTTTTACAGAACGAGGGTCTTCAGGTGGATTAAGAGAATAATAAAATATTACAACACCCTGTGTCTTTATTTCATTAAAGTACTTGGTTAATAAAACACACACACATTATTACAATTTCATGCTATTGGATTAATAATGGATAGGTGTCATAATTGACGCCTCTCCATTATTAATCTGGCTTAATGTCACCTTACAATAGCAAGGTGACATTAACCCTTCAGAATCATTACCCCATATCCCACTGCTACACGGGAGTGGGAAGAGAGTGGCCAAGTGCCAGAATAGGCGCATCTTCCAGATGTACCTTTTCTGGGGTGGCTGGGGGCAGATGTTTTTAGCCAGGGGGGGCCAATAACCATGGACCCTCTCTAAGCTATTAATATCTGCCCTCAGTCACTGGCTTTCCCACTCTGGCGGAAAAAATTGCGCGGGAGCCCATGCCAATTTTTTCCGCGATTTAACCCTTTATTTTACAAGCTACAGTGCCCAAAATATAAATACAGATATATTATATTACACACACATACATGCACTGTATATATGTTTGAACGAACATTTGAGCACATAAATCTATTAGATGTCGGTTTTGCAAGCCTGCAAGAAAATATCCATCCCGGTACGGATGCCATACGGATTACATACGGAGGATGCCATGCGCAAAATACGCTGCCACACCCTGCCTACGGATGTCATACGGATCACTATTTTGGGAACATTTCTGCGTATTACGGCCGTAAAAAACGGACCGTATTTTCATACGCTGAGTGTGACGCCGGCCTTACACTCGTCTTCAGTGTTGCGGTGGTATATGCTGCAATTTTCTACTCACAGGACAGCTGGATGGAGCAAAAAGAATCATTCATTAGACAGCCTTAATGAATAATATAGGTTAGTGGACTATCTGATCAAAAAATTGGATGGCGCACACCTGATTTGTATGCTCATCTCCTGAATACTTAGGCAAAGATCACACTAGTGTATAAAACAATAGTCAATTTTACATCCAGAAAATAATTTAAAAAAAATATATATATATGATGATTGGACACGTGTATTGTATCTGATATTCTTTTTTTTTTTGCACCCCCAAAGACTCAACTAAGTGAGTCTCATCCAGAACACAGAAGAGGATAGTCCATGGTAAAAAGTTGTCACGCCTTCAGTCCATGTGAAAAAGGAAAACAGTCAGCAGAACTGCCATATTAACCCCTTATTGACAGAGCCAATTTTTACAATTCTGACCACTGTCACTTTATGAGGTTATAACTCTGGAACGCTTTAACGGATCCTGCTAATTCAGAGATTGTTTTTTCGTGACATATTGTACTTCATGTTAGTGGTAACATTTTTGATATTACTTGCGATTATTTATGAAAAAAATGGAAATATGGTGAAAATTTAAAAAAATTTTGCAATTTTCAAATTTTGTATTTTTATGCCCTTAAATCAGAGAGATATGTCACACAAAATAGTTAATAAATAACATTTCCCACATGACTACTTTACATTAGCACGATTTTGGAAACAACATTTTTTTTGTTGGGGAATTATAAGGGTTAAAAGTTGACCAGCAATTTCTCATTTTTACAACACTTTTTTTTTTTTTTTTTTAGGAACCACATCTCATTTGAAGTCATTTTGAGGGGTCTATATGATAGAAAATAACCAAGTGTGACACCATTCTAAAAACTGCACCCCTCAAGGTGCTCAAAACCACATTCAAGAAGTTTATTAACCCTTTACGTGCTTCACAGGAACTGAAACAATGTGGGAGGAAAAAAAAAATGAACATTTAACTTTTTTTTGCAAACATTTTACTTCAGAACTATTTTTTTTTTATTTTCACAAGTGTAAAAACAGAAATTTAACCATAAGTTTTGTTGTGCAATTTCTCCTGAATGCGCCGATACCCCATATGTGGGGGTAAACTACTGTTTGGGCGCACCGCAGAGCATGGAAGAGAAGGAGCGTCGTTTGACTTTTTCAATGCAGAATTGGCTGGAATTGAGATCGCATGCCATGTCACGTTTAGAGAGCCCCTGATGTGCATAAACAGTGGAAACGCTCCACAAGTGACACCATTTTGGAAACTAGACCCCTTAGTGACGGAGCCAAGTTTTTGAAATCTGATCAATGTCACTTTATGTGGTAATAACTCTGGAATGATTCAACATATCCCAGTGATTTTAAGATTGTTTTTTCATGACACATTATACTTTATAAAAGAATAAAAACGTATATACACTGGCGCATATTCACCTGGAAGGATGAGGTAGGAAGCCACGGAAGCTGCAGGTGGTTAAAACAGGTTCTGTGCAAAACTCTGTTAAAAATTAAACCAGTTGATTAATAATACTATTAACCACCGCGCTAAACCGAAACTGGAATATCAATGTACTTACTTTTGATATGGCTATTACTATGTTGTCTGGGGTCCCTTGTGAGTGAAGGGTTACACCTGGTTACAGTGGTTTGCTGAAAGGTAAAGTGTGCAGCAGAGTGATATATTATTTGATTTGGACCTTACAAAAAAAAAAAAAAAAAGTAAGTACATTGATATTCCAGTTTCGGTTTAGCGCGGTGGTTAATAGTATTATTAATCAACTGGTTTAACATTATACTTTATGATAATGGTAAACTTAGGTCAATATGTTTTGTGTTTATTTATAAAAAATATCAGAAATTTGAGAAAAATGTTAAAAAATTACCAATTTTCTAACTTTGAATGATTAATTATCCCTTTAATCCAGATAGTCATACCACAGCAAAACATTAATAAATAACATTTCCCTCATGTCTGCTTTACATCTGCACCATTTGTAAAGTTTTCTTTTATTTTGTTAGTATTTTAGGAGGTTTAAAAATGTAGCAGTAATTTTTAATTTTTTTCAAGGAAATGTACAAAATTTATTTTTTTAGCAACCTATCCATGTTTGAAGTGACTTTAGGGGTCACATATATTGGAAACCCCCAATAGTGATACCATTTTAAAAACAGCACCCCCTGACATATTGAAAACTGCTGTCAGGTAGTTTACTAACCCTCCAGGTGCTTTTCAGGAATTAATGCAAAGTGGCATGACAGAAATGAAAATGTCTATTTTTACCACCTAAATGTCTCTAACTTCTGAACAGGTTACAACAGCCGTCAGAATCTAAGGCTACTTTCACACTAGCATCATACTCGGCCCGTCGCAGTGCGTCGGGCCGACGTACCGACGCTAGCATTGTATACGCCGCACAACGGGGCAGCGGATGCATTTTTCCAGCGCATCCGCCGCCCCATTGTGAGGTGCGGGGAGGTGGGGGCGGAGTTCCGACCGCACATGCGCGGTCGGAAATGGCGGTCCGTCGGCAGCAAAAAATGTTACATGTAACGTTTTTTGCAGCCGACAGTCCGCCACAACTCGGCGCAACCATCGCACGACGGTTGCGACGTGTGGCAATGCGTCGCAAATGCGTCGCTAATGTTAGTCAATGGTGAAAAAACGCATCCTGCAAGCACTTTTGCAGGATGCGTTTTTTTGCCAAAACGACGCATTGCGACGTATTGCAAAAAACGCTAGTGTGAAAGTACCCTTAGGCCGCTATTTGGTCATGAATAGCCATGGCAAACATCAGGACCACACAATCATGATCCGAGAGCATCAATTGGGATAAAGAGGAAGCCCCCACACTCTGTTAACCATTTATAATGATGTAGTCACTATTGACAGCAGCATCTAAGGGGTTAAACAGATTTGGACGGTGCAAACACTGACCATGGCTGATACAGCAAGTTGTCAGCTATAGTGTACAGCCGACAGCTGCTGGATTGTCACCTGTATGGGGAGGCTATTCTCTTATATCTCAGGTCAGTTAAAAGATGTATTGGCTGTCACTAAGGGGTTAAGGAACTTATCAAGATGTGTGGTGAGTACTTTGAACCCCCAAGCGCTTCACAGAAGTTTATAATGTAGAGCCGTGAAAAAAAAAAAAAAAAAAAAAAAAAAAAAATAATTGTATTTACTTACACAAAAATGATCTTTTCGCCCACAAATTCTTATTTTCACAAGGGTAACAGGAGAAATTAGACCACAAAAGTTGTGCAATTTCTCCTGAGTACGTCGATATCTCATATGTGGGGGTAAACCACTGTTTGGGCGCACCGCAGAGCTTGGAAGAGAAGGAGTGCAGTTTTAGGCTATGTGCACACGTAGGAAATGTGGTGCAGAATTTTCTGCACTAAATCTGCATCTGCAGATTTGATGCAGTTTCTGTGCAGTTTCTATGCAGTTTCTATGCAGTTTCTGCGCAGATTCTATGCAGTTTCTGTGCAGTTTCTATGCAGATTCTATGCAGTTTCTGCGCAGTTTCTGTGCAGTTTCTATGCAGTACAATGTAAATCAATGGGGAAAAAAAAAAAAGCTGTGCACATGGTGCAGAAAAATCTGCAGCAGAAACGCTGCAGAACTGCACAAAAGCAGCGACGTGCACTTCTTTGAAATCTGCAGCGTTTCTGCGCAGATTTTTCTGCACCATGTGCACAGCTTTTTTTTTTCCCATTGATTTACATTGTACTGTAAATCACAGTGCAGTTCTGCAGCGTTTCTGCAGCAGAAAAATCTGCTGCAGTTCTGCACCAATTCTGCACTAAATCTGCATCGTGTGCACATACCCAAACTTTCTCAATGTAGAATTGGCTGGAAGGGAGATCGGACGCCATGTCGCGTTTGGAGAGCGTCTGATGTGCCTAAACAGTAGAAACCCCCCACAAGTGACACCATTTTGGAAACTAGACCCCTTAAGGAACTTATCTACTGTAGATGTGTGGTGAGCACTCTAAACCCCCAAGTGCTTCACAGAAGTTTATAATGTAGAGCCGTGGGGGGGGTAAATCGCATTTACTTACACGAAAAAAAATGATCTTTTCGCCCCCCAAGTTTTTATTTTCACAAGGGTAACAAGAGAAATTGGACCCAAAAATTTGTTGTCCAATTCATCCCGGGTATGCTGATGCCCCATATGTGGGGGTAAACCACTGTTTGGGCGCACGGCAGAGCTCAGAAGGGAGGGAGCACCATTTGACTTTTTGAGCGCAAAATTGGCTGTCGTGTTTGGAGACCCCCTGATGTACCTAAACAGTGGAAACCCCCCAATTCTAACTGCAAACCTAACCCCAACACACCCCTAACCCCAACCCATAATCCTAATCACAACCCTAACCCCAATCTCAACCCTAATCAAAACCCCAAATCCAACACACCCCTAACCCTAATCCCAACCCTAACCTTAACCCTAATCCCAAACGTAACCCTAATGCCAACCCTAACACTAATACCAACCTTAAACCAAACCCTAAACCTAATCCCAACTCTAAGGCCGACGTGTTTTACGGACGTATGAGAGGCACAGAAAATACGGATTGTATACGGTACCATGATTTTCTATGGCCCAGCTCCTACCTGCCGTATTTTACAGTCTTGTACGGCTGTAGAAAAACGCAGCATGCTGCGTTTGTCAGCGTATTGCGCAAAAAATCCGCCAATGAAAGTCTATGGGGGCGAGAAAATTACGGATTACACACGGACCATGCGTGTGACTTGCGAGAAATACGCAGCGGTGTTCTCTAGAAAAGCCGGCAATTCAGTGCGGTGTACAGTAAAATCACACTGACAGAATAGAATAGGTAGAATAAATGTGTACACATAGAATAGGTATACATATCTACTATATAATTGTCTAAGGGTCACTTCCGTCTTATTGTCTGTCCTTCTGTCTGTCTTTCTTTCTGTCACAGATATTCATTGGTCGCGGCCTCGGTTTGTCATGGAATCCAAGTCGCTGATTGGTCTCGCCAGCTGCCTGTCATGGCTGCCGCGACCAATCAGCGATGGTCACAGTCTGATTAGTCCCTCCCTACTCCCCTGCAGTCAATGCCCGGCGCCCGCTCCATACTCCCCGCGGTCATGGCTCACACAGGGTTAATGCCATCAGTAACGGACCGTGTTATGAAGCGGGTAACTCACTCCGTTGCCGCCACTATTAACCCTTTGTGACCAAGTTTTTACTATTGATTCTGCCTATGCAGCCTCAATAGTAAAAACATCTGTTAAAAATAATAATTTAAAAAAAAATAAAATCATTATATACTCACATTCCGCCGCCTTTCCCGCTCCTCGCGACGCTCCGGTGACCTGTCCATGCAAGCGGCAGGTTCCAGTGCTAAGGATGGTATGTGACAAGGACCTGCCATGATGTCACGGTCATGTGACCGCTATGTCATCACACCCGGGGACTTTTAAAATATTTTCCCAAGCTTGAGTTCATCCAGCTAAGGGCGCATCACCGCGACTCGAGGCAACTACAGGGCATTCCCCTGCATTCCATTCATTCACAAAGTTTTACAGACAGGAGCACAGCTGCATTAGCAGAGCTCCTGGGTGTAAAATGATTTAACCCCTTCAGATGGATTTACAGCGTGGGACAAGACTGAACGACGGAAGGTATGGAATATTGTTGTTTGTTTTGTTTAACTTTATTTCAGGTGACAAGGGTCTTCAGGTGGATTAAGAGTATAAAATAATTAAAACAACATGTGTCTTTATTTCATTAAAATACTTTTTAATAATGTGTGTGTTTTATTAACCATTTCATTCTATTGGATTAATAATGGATAGGTGTCATAATTGACGCCTCTCCATTATTAACCTGGCTTAATGTCACCTTACGATAGCAAGGTGACATTAACCCTTCATTACCCCATATTCCACTGCTACATGGGAGTGGGAGGAGAGAGAGGCTAGGTACCAGAATAGGCGCATCTTACAGATGTGCCTTTTCTGGGGTGGCTGCGGGCAGATGGTTTTAGCCAGGGGGGAGGGTCCTATAACCATGGTACCTCCCTAGGCTATTAATATCTGCCCTCAGCCACTGGCTCTCCCACTCTGGCGGAGAAAATTGAGCGGTAGCCCACGCCAATTTTTTCCGGGATTTAACCCTTTAATTTAATAGCTAGAGCCCCCAAATTTTACACAGAGACACTTGTTACTTTAGTAAAGAGGAATATGTAATAAATTAGGGATATGAGATGGTTTACTGTATGTAAACCATGTCTCATATCCTGTCGGGCTTGTGAAGGAGATAGCAAAAGCCGGCAATTGAATTACCGACTTTTCTGCTATCTAGCACTGAAATGTATGTATGTATGTATGTATGTATGTATGTATGTATGTATGTATGTATGTATGTATGTATGTATGTATGTATGTATGTATGTATACACACACTGTATATATGTTTAAGAATATTTGAGCCGATGGATCCATGATATGTCCATTTTGCAAGCATGCGCACAAAAAAAAAAAAATAAATTATGACATGGATAAATTTGTGCGTAATAATGGCATCCTCGCATTGAATACGGAACACTTTTTTGGGACAATTTCTGCGTATTACGGCTGTAAAAAATGGACCGTATTTTCATACGCCTAGTGTGACGCCGGCCTAACCCTAACTTTAGCCGCAACCCTAGCCCTAACTTTAGCCCCAACCCTAAGGCTACTTTCACACTTGCGTTATGTGGCATCCGTCGCAATCCGTCGTTTTGGACAAAAAAAAAAAAAAAAATGTATCCTGCAAATGTGCCCGCCGGATGCGTTTTTTGCCCATAGACATATTGCCGACGGATCGCTACGGATGGCCACATGTCGCATCCGTCATGCACTGGATCCGTTGTGTTTTGGCGGACCGTCGTCATAAAAAAAAGTTCAATGTAACGTTTTTTGGTACGTCGCGTCTGCCATTTCCGACCGCGCATGTGTGGCCGTAACTCCGCCCCATCCTCTCCAGGACATAGACTGGGCAGCGGATGCGTTGAAAAACTACGTCCGCTGTCCACATTGTGCACAATTTTCACAACGTGTGTTGGTACGTCAGGCCGACGCATTGCGAAGGCCCCGTACCGACGCAATTGTGAAAGAAGCCTAACCCTAAATTTAGCCCCAACCCTAACCCTAAATTTAGCCCCAACTCCTCTAGCTGCTGGCCAGCAGATCATGGCGGGCGCACTGGGCATGCGCCCGCCATTTTCTTACCGCATGAGGAAGCCGGCGGGCAGGAGGGGACGCAGGAGGACCCAGGGACACCGGTAAGGCTGGCGTCACACTAGCAGTATTTGGTCAGTATTTTACATCAGTATTTGTAAGCCAAAATCAGGAGTGGAACAATCAGAGGAAAAGTATAATAGAAACATATGCACCACTTCTGTATTTATCACCCACTCCTGGTTTTAGCTTACAAATACTGATGTAAAATACTGACCAAATACTGCTAGTGTGACGGCAGCCAAAGTATAACAGGGTCCCCGAATCCCCCTATTTCTCTGTCCTCTGATGTGCAATCACATCAGAGGACAAAGAATTACACATCGCTTTTTTTTTTGCGGCTGCCGGTAAATAGTTAATTACCTGCGATCGCAAAACAGGGGTCGGTAAAAACCGACGCCGAACATGATCATTGGGGTCTCTACCCCCGGCAGCAGAGACCCCAAAGATCTTCCGGGTGTCGGCCGGCAAGCACACTGAGCATGCACCCACCATTTTTTGGCCGGAACAGGATGGCGGCGCCCATCGGGAGCCACGAGGAGCACCGGGGGAGACAGGTGAGTATCGGGGGGCTATCGGGGACCCCATTTCTCTGTCCTCTGATGTGCGATCACATCGGAGGACAGAGAAATTAAATGGGAAATTGCGTTTTCTTTTTTTTGTGACCGCCGGTAAACGGTTAATTACCGGCAATCGCAAACCCGAATCATGTTCTCTGGGGTCTCGGCTACCCCCGGCAACCGAGACCCCAGAGAAAATCTGACTCTGGGGGGAGCTATTCACTTTTTCCACAGCGCCATTAATTAACGGCGCTGTGGTTTAAGTACCCTTAACTGCCGCCGTTAAAGGCGTATCGGCGGTCATTAAGGGGTTAAATAACAGTCAGAGTGTGGTTTACAAAAAAAAAAAAGTCTCCCCTCCAGTGAGCACACTTATACTAGAACTATGGTCATGTAAAATTTCTCCTTACATAAACCACAAAGCCTGTAACAACTTAATTCAACAAAAAAAAAAAATAAGCTGACAAAGTAAGGGATAAAAATTTATTATCATAAATAACAAAAAAAAACAAACAAACAAAGCATACCATGACAAGTATTTGTAAAAAGTGACATTTCATTATAGAAAAGAGTCATAAGTGTGTGACAGGTAGGCGTACCTCCACCAGGGCCAGCATACCCATTGTTCATCTAACGCAATTATTGCATCTAAAGCAACACAAAATAGGGACCAGAAACACTTTAAATAAATGTTAATTGTTAAAATGTATAATTAAATAAGATAAAACGTAAATTCTCAATAGAAATAGGACAACGAAAACCTTAAGGGAGTCTGTCAGCGCAGAACGACTATTCAAACCAAGTACAGATGTTCGGTGCACCAAGGTGGGACCAACAATTTATCTCCACCTCCTGAATCCCCTCTTTGATTTGCAGCTCTGGCTTGGTAGAGACAGAGAAGGGCAGAGAGAAGGAAAACAAGCAGGTGGGAAGGTGCACTAAAATGTTTGGCCATGCCATGATGCGCTGAGTGCATGTACTTTGTTTCAACAGTCTTAAGAGGATTGGTACAAGAAGTCAGAAGAACACAAACACATCAGGTTTATCAATCCATAACACTGAACTGCAGTTTTTACAAAAACTAACTCTAGTTAAAACCCAATAATGGCCGCTCTTCCCTTTTCTCCCACAAAGTTCTACCAGAAGATCCTGGATTAAGCTTTCTGGCTGCCTGTTGATGTGTTATGTACAGTTTGTTACACCCTTCCTGAGCCTCCTCTACCTCTTGCTTTTCTTCTCCAACAGAACTTGATTTGAGGTGTCCTTGGGAACTGATAATAGGAACTTGGATTTCAGTTTCAAGTGTTGGTAATACTTTGGGCATAACACTGAGGCCACCAGATCCAAGCCTCAATAGTACATCCATGGTATCTACTCCAGAGTCTAAGCTTGCCACATTGTTTAGTTCCTTCTTTTCAAGTTGAACTCCATCTGATACTGGTCTGTTTCTGAAAGATACAAACCAAGCCTTTGGCTGCAGGAAGTCAGGATTTCTTAACTGAACCGGGGCCTGTTTGACAGCCCCTTCTTCAGGAATTGGTGATTTGCGAACAAAACTATTTCCTTTTAGAGTTAAATGATCACTATGAGTGGACAGATCAGAAGTGTCCCAGGTAAACTGCTGCTCACTGGAATTCTCACAAAGTAGGGTACTTTTCCTGCTCAGATTTATCGGTATACTTACTGCTTGATACGCACCAGTGGTCATAGAGGAAACATGCACTGGAGACTCCAATGGAACCATCAATATATCGGAATTAATACCACTTTTAAGGGAAGAGCTTCGTCTTTTGCCCTTCAGACTGAACATTGAACTCTTCTCCAACACACTACCCAGAAAAGAAGCCCCAGAAGACAACATATACTTAAGAGCTGAATACCGGCCCAAGGTCTCACTTTTCTTCCTAACAGATTTGCCTTCCAGTCTTGAAGTTTGAGCACTTTCCTCATCATTACTTATGCATAAAATGTAACCATCAAGTGATAAGGGTGATGTTGGTTGTTTGCTTTTATCCACTGTAAGTGGTAATGACATTTTCCTAGGATAATTGAGGTCACCGTCAATAGAAAGCTTTGGGTCCATAAAATTTGAAGCAAAACTGGTCATGGAAGTTGATTGATCTCTTAAGGCTGTTTCAAGTCTCTTGGCAGATTTTCTGTTTGGTATATTAAAGCCATTTCTCCTGTAATAAAGTAACAAACTATATATGAATAGCAGTAAAAAATATTAGATTAAATATAATTATTGGCAGATCGCGATCATTATAGAAGGCAGAGGAGCTTCATGTATCACATGAATAATTCAGATTTGGGGGGGGGGGGGGTCCTAAACTAGAAGGTACATTTTTTTTTTTTTTTTTTTTTTTAGAAAAAGTGCTGCTTTTGTCTATAGCTTTTGCCTAGTATTAATTATTATCCCCCTTCACCTAAATGGGACGAAAGTGCAATACCAGAAATAACCCTTAAATGACAGGCAAACGTTTCTGGAAACAAAAGCAGACACTTATTCCAATCTTGGACAACCCCTTTAAAGGTTAGTGGTATGAAGCAGCAGTGCCGCTCAACCCCATGAGCGCTTGCATCTTCATTGCAAACAGAACAGTGACTGGGATCTAGATGATGATGGCTGCTACATCGATTCATTTTAAACTTGGAAATCAGAGTTGAAAACACTATTTGTTGGCCATTTGTTCAGTTTGATGGTTTTGTTTTAGTCAAAGACAGGAGATTCTAGAGTCAGCAAGTATAAGGCTACAGCGTAATTTTGGTCACACTAGTCGTTGTGAGACAGGGCCGGACTGGGACTAAAATACAGCTCCATCATTGCATTCAACTGTACCAGCGTCATAGACGCCAGTATAGTTGAATGCGGGGCGGGCGATGGGGGGTCTGGGAGTCGGCGCTGGCGGGTGGAGTCGGCCCTGGCACCGCTGGCAGCGGCCCACTCCTGGCACCAGCCCTTCTGGCATTTGCCAGAAGTGCCCGATGGCCAGTCCGGCCCTGTTGTGAGACCATAACCATGCCGCGGCTGCTACATCGCTGCACTATAAATGAATGAGGGCGTTGCATCGCGACACCTATTCTACTGCGATAAGCAAGTTGCAAAAATTCCAACTAAGTCTTTTTTTTTTGGCGACTTGCTTGTTGCGGTTATGTAGGTGTCACAATACGACCCCCATTCATTTATGGTGCTGCGATCGAGCAGCGGCACCGAGCGAACTTAGGTCACATAATGGCCAAAGTCACAACGCAGCTCTATTCTTATGGAAAGGCTTATTACTAAAAATCAGGTAACCTTTATGAATTTCCTTTGGCACAACAACCATTTATATCAGAGATGGGGACCTCTGACTTCACCAGGCCAAGATTCGCCAAAATGACTGTTCAGTTACAGTTAAGCCTATTATTCTGGTTTCACACTTGCATAGGGGAGGGCTGCATAGTTCCTCCGAATGCAACATGCTGCATTTTGTTGCGGTCGGCGCAGCGTCAAAATGACGCATGCGGAGGCATCCGCATACATTCTCATGGCCTTCGTACACAATGTTAAGGATAGGTACGCAGGACGCATGCAGTCGTAGGCGGAGCTGAATGGAAGAGGTGCGGCAGTGGGCAGGGCTTAATGGAGGAACTATGCAGCCCTCCGCAAGTGTGAAACCAGCCTTAGTCCATTCATTGCCCATCACGTCACCTGGAATGAGAGTTGCTTTGTTTCATTAAACAACCTGTCACACAGTCCCTAATACCCCCTTGGGTGCACATATGACGCTTAGTACACAGGTATAGTCCCTATTCCAACAAAAGGCCAACACAGTGCTATTCCATTACAAATGAGAAGGGGGATGGGAATTATGAGGTTCCCTCCCCACCCCCATGACACATTTATCGGAAGTCGAAGTTCATCAAAAGCCCCCTTGTCCAACTTTACCTGAAGTAGCATAAGAGTATCGCAGATACAGCAAGAAGCAGGAGAAGGATGCAGATGAGTATAGCCAGCAAGTATGCAGTGTGATGTCCTGGGTCCATTGCAGTAGTTTTTGACCAGTATTTTCCTATATAATGACATCCAAATAATACAATATTTAGCTAAACCAAACAATTTCCCAAATAGGAAGAGCATGCCAAACTATTAGTCTGTGAAGGGAAGAGTGGAAACAAAAGGAAATTTGCTAAATAGTTTGGCAACACTGAATTTATCAGATAATTTAGCTATAAGGTAAATTATAGCTCAAATGATTTCTTTAAATATCACATGGAAACATACTGTATAATATTCTAAAAATGAAGGTAAATAGCATTTATACAATGTTTGGCTGCCTAACTGGATGTGAGGCTGTAGGAAGAAAAGTTATATTCTCCCTGCAGCTGCGCATTTAAAAGCATCGGGGCAATGCAGGGGCTGCAACAGTCACCACACACAGCGAAAGGGCTTTATTCATTCCCCAGCCCATTGACTGGCAGCCTGCACTGCACATACATGCCTTCCACATGCTGGGGTAACAATTACAGCCCATGTACCACCCTGATGATTGGAAGCGAGCTGCTACATGAAGAATATAACTACTGTCTCCCTGTTGTCACTGCTTCAGCAAGGCAGGCAGGATTTATATGCCATTTACCCCTACATCTGCAGCAAAAGCTTTTCTAGAGGTGACAGGTTCCCCCTAAATAAGTCATATGGCAAATAAGACTAAACATTCTGTGCTGCCGCCATGTTATTTTTTTGAGCCACTTAGTTTTTACAAGTGAAATACATTGAATATCTGTTTAAACTATGGGGGCAAGAAGGATCACGTTCAAGGCTTTTTTGTGGGTTTTTCCTGGAGGTGCAATTTCCAACACTTCTCAAAACGTCAAATGGGGAAGTTCTTTGTTTAGAAATGTTTCATCATCTTTAAAAAAAAAAAAAAAAAAAAAAAAAAAGCCATCCCACAACAGATGAGATATTTTTGAAATAAAATGCTGGAAAAAGGCAATATCTTGATAAATTCATGACTATTGATCAAAAATTACAGTAAAAAACAGGGCAATTCAGGAAAAACTAGATACCTGCTTTTGGCTATGTTCACACGTTGCGTTTTTACTGCATTTCTCTGCAGGCAAAACATTTGCTGCTTTTTTTTTTTCTCTTGCTCATGCTGATTTAGTGCCCCCCTCCAAAAAAAAAAAAAACCCACAAAACAAAAACACACCGCACACACGATGCAACTTCACCAGGTCTTTGCACCGAAACCTGATACCTGCATTTTTGTTTCCACTTAGGCTACTTTCACACTAGCGTCGGGCCGAGGTTCCCGACGCTAGCGTTGTCTCCGCCGCACAACGGGGGCAGCGGATGCATTTTTCCAGCGCATCCGCTGCCCCATTGTGAGGTGCGGGGAAGTGCGGGGAGGTGGGGGCGGACCGTCGTGAGCAAAAAACGTTACATGTAGCGTTTTTTGGTCCCGACGGTCCACCACAACACGGCGCAACCGTCGTACGACGGTTGCGACGTGTGTCAATACGTCGCTTAATGTAAGTCTATGGGAAAAAAAAACGCATCCTGCAAGCACTTTTGCAGGATGCGTTTTTTCGGCAAAACGACGCATTGTGGCGGATTGCAGTTAACGGTAGTGTGAAAGTAGCCTTACTCATTGCATTCTATTGGTACAAAGAAAAAAAAGACCCACGTGTGTGCATGAGATTTCTGAAATCTCAGCTTTTGTTGGTACTGTAAAACGCAGCTTAAAATTTGAATTTAAAAAAAAAAAAAAAGGGGGGGGAAAGCATAAAACACAAAGTATGACCACAGCCTGAGGTGGCAAACAGCTGCAAGGTGTGAATGCACCAAAAACTGATTAGATTGATGATACCTTATGAGATACAAGCAAGGGATAAAGATGGAAATGACCATAAGTGTAAACATGCACATTGGATCATCTACAAAATAGATGCAGACACTTCATATGTCTAAAATTGAAATGGTATATCTGAATTGATATCTTGTTTATTTTCTTCGAGTTAGGCTACTTTCACACTTGCGTTGTGTGACGTACGTCGTTTTGGAGAAAAAAAAAAAAAACGAATCCTGCAAAGTTACCCGCAGGATGCGTTTTTTCTCCATAGACTTGCATTAGCGACGCATTGCGACGTATGGCCAGACGTCGCATCTGTCGTGCGACGGATGCGTCGTGTTTTGGCAGACCGTCGGCACAAAAAAAACACGTTACATGTAACGGTTTTTTGTGCATCGCGTCCACCATTTTCAACCGTGCATGTGTGACCGAAACTCCGCCCCCTCCTCCCTGGACATTACAATGGGGCAGCGGATGCGTTGAAAAACTGCATCCGCTGCCCCCGTTGTGCATTTATTTCACAACATGCGTCGGTACGTCAGCCCGACGCATGGCGACGGCCCCGTACCGACGCTAGTGTGAAAGTAGCCTAACACACACACACACATATATATTACAATATATAATTCTTTCATAGAAAACTCAGAATAGTTTAACATGGAAGTTAAAGTGAAAGAAATGTGTAAGGAATGGCCATACACATTGATGCCTACCTGTGGCTCCCTTTCACACGGCTTAACACTGGAGTCTGGTGGCCACTGATTTCCCTGCCACAAACAAGCTGAATTAGTTAATGAAGTAGAAGAAAAGAGCTGTGTATAAGAGCCGGCCTGGAGCCTTGTATAAGAGCTGGCCTGGAGCCGTGTATAAGAGCCGGCCTGGAGCCGTGTATAAGAGCTGGCCTGGAGCCGTGTATAAGAGCCGGCCTGGGGCCATGTATAAGAGCCGGCCTGGAGCCGTGTATAAGAGCCGGCCTGGAGCCGTGTATAAGAGCCGGCCTGGGGCCGTGTATAAGAGCCGGCCTGGAGCTGTGTATAAGAGCCGGCCTGGAGCCGTGTATAAGAGCCGGCCTGGGGCCGTGTATAAGAGCCGGCCTGGAGCTGTGTATAAGAGCCGGCCTGGAGCCGTGTATAAGAGCCGGCCTGGAGCTGTGTATAAGAGCCGGCCTGGGGCCGTGTATAAGAGCCGGCCTGGAGCCGTGTATAAGAGCCGGCCTGGGGCCGTGTATAAGAGCCGGCCTGGAGCTGTGGGAGCCGCACAGGATTGTACGATAATATAATAATACTATATAAATAGCTGGATACTCTCTGTATGCATGCAGTTATATACAAGTGCCATATATCACATACTGTACATACACGTACATACTAGAGGCGTCATGTTGCGTTTCTGGGTTCACCAAGCAGTCAAACTCAATTTGCTTTACTTTCTTATATAGTTGAAAAAAAGATATGCTGATGAATCCCACCCTGACAGAGGGCAAAAGTCACTTGTCAGGTGAATGGATGTATATAATGTATAATGCCATTTTTTTACATTGAGGCCTCAAAAATAGAACAAAAAAGAAAAACGTATTGCAAAATAGCATAATACCCTTTCGGGTGATGCTGCCCTATTGCACGACACATGCGGACTGATATGTCCTGATGTCGGTCTGCACTCCACCAAAATTAACGCAATCCTTCAAGTTTGCCTGCTCTTTCATTTCTAATTATATATTGCATAGGATAAAACCATTTTTTACCACATAACTTATATCTAAAAAAAAGTACCTACCTCCCATTGCTGATCACATTACTCTTTGTCCTCGTCTTTCGTCAGACATCTTTACTTCAGATGTCAGGTTGTCCAGGTGACCAGTGACTCCTGTATGAAAGATATGTAATATAATATTACAAAACTATAGAAAACACACATATATCCGATTGTTAGCATCTTTTTTTGGAGCAGATGAATAATTTTCCTCAGACATCACCTCACTGAGATCCAGGACTAGGAGCAGGCAGATTGTCTAGTGAATGACATATGTCTGACCACACAGGGTCACAGAGGGAAGGGCACAATGACGTTAGGCCTGGAGGCGCCATTGCTCGCCAGATGGCTCAATTTAGGCTCAAGTTACCATCACTTTACCCTCTTAACATTGGAAAGCAAATGGCCACAGCTTTAGAATAACACTTTTTTAAAATTTAGAAAAGACCAAAATGGATTGGACATCTGATGACAAAGTTACTTGTTGACCTGCTCCAAATCCATAAATCTAAACATTTGGATATCAAATTACAGGATAATTTATCCCACATCACTCTCCACCAAGTTGTGACCCTAAAGGCGTTCATACACACTATATAAAAGGGGTTTTCTTACAAAGTACAATTTAATGAAAAGGTCTTGGAATTAAAAAAAAGTTCCACAATTAATAATAATAATAATAATAATAATAATAATAATAATTTTTATTTCTATGGTGCGAACATATTTAAATATGGACTTGTGCAAACAATATCAGACATTACAGAATACACATAAGGCCGGGGACACACACAACATATAAAAATACGGTCCGTTTTACACGGATGAGAATCGCACAAATGTTTGCAAAACAGTGATTCGTGTGCAGCGCGAGGATGCGATTTCCTCGCATCAAATTATCCGTGTGTCACCGTATGGCATCCGTATGGCGATATTTTCTCGCCGGCTTGCAAAACGGACATAGAATGGATCCATGGCCTCAAATATTAGTAAAAACATATATACAGTCTAAATATATATATATATATATATATATATATATATATATATATATATATACCCTTGTCACCTGAAACAAAGTTAAAATAAAAAAACAACAATATCCCATACCTTCCGTCGTTCAGTCTTGTCCCACGATGTAAATCCATCTGAAGGGGTTAAATTAATTTACAAGCAGGAGCTCTGCTAATGCAGCTGTGCTCCTGCCTGTAAATGTTGGGGAATGAATGGAAGCAGGGGAACATAGCTACCTAGACTCGTGGTGCTGCGCCCCCTGCTGGCATAAACTCATATGAACTCGAGCGTGGGAATTTTTTTGAATCTTTTCTCACGCTCGAGTTCTTATGAGTTTATGCCAGCAGGGGGCACAGCACCGCGAGTCTAGGTAGCTACGTTCCCCTGCTTCCATTCATTCCCCAACATTTACAGGCAGAAGCACAGCTGCATTAGCAGAACTCCTGCTTGTAAATTAATTTAACCCCTTCAGATGGATTTACATCATGGTAACTTTATTTCAGGTGACAAGGGTCTTCAATTGGATTGAGAGTATAATAAACTATTACAACAACCTGTGTCTTTATTTCATTAAAATAATTTTTCCCTAATGTGTGTGTGTTTTATTAACCATTTACTACTATTTGATTAATAATGGATAGGAGACTTATTGACGCCTCTCCGTTATTAACCCGGCTTAATGTCACCTTACAATAGCAAGGTGACATTAAGGCCGCCGTCACACATGCGAGTTTTACAGACGTAAGAGCGCAGAAACTACGTGCGTAAAACTCGCATAACATACGGCACAATGCTTCTCAATGGGTCTCGTCCTATCAGCCGTATATTACGGATCCGTAATATACGGCTTTCTACGGCCGTACAAAATCGCAGCATGCTGCGTTTGTCAGCGTATTGCGCAAAAAAAATCGCCAATGAAAGTCTATTGAGGCCAGAAAAATACGGATTCCACACGGACCAGCAGTGTGACTTGCGAGAAATACGCAGCGGTGTTAGTGAAAAGTCGGTAATTCAATTGCCGGCTTTTCATGTCTCCTGCCTAAACCCGACAGGATATGAGACATGGTTTACATACAGTAAACCATCTCATATCCCCTTTTTTTTTGCATATTCCACACTACTAATGTTAGTAGTGTGTATGTGCAAAATTTCAGCGCTGTAGCTGCTAAAATAAAGGGTTAAATGGCGGAAAAAATAGGCGTGGGCTCCCGCGCAATTTTCTCCGCCAGAGTGGTAAAGCCAGTGACTGACGGCAGATATTAATAGCCAGGAGAGGGTCCATGGTTATTGGCCCCCCCGTGGCTAAAAACATCTGCCCCCAGCCACCCCAGAAAAGGCACATCTGGAAGATGCGCCTATTCTGGCACTTGGTCACTCTCTTCCCACTCCCGTGTAGCGGTGGGATATGGGGTAATGAAGGGTTAATGCCACCTTGCTATTGTAAGGTGACATTAAGCCAGGTTAATAATGGAGAGGCGTCAATTATGACACCTATCCATTATTAATCCAATAGTTTGAAAGGGTTAAAAAGCACACACACACACACACACACACACACACACACACACACACACACACACACACACACATGATTTAAAAGTATTTTAATGAAATAAACACAGCGGTTGCTTTAATATTTTATTGCTCTCTCAATCCATTTGCAGACCCTCGCTTGGCTAAACAATAAACCCACAATATACATACCTTCTGCTGACCCGTCACGTCCCACGAGGTAATCCATCTGAAGGGGTTAAAATAATTTACAAGCAGGAGCCCTGCAAATGCAGCTGTGCTCGTGCTTGTAATTCCCCGGCGAATGAAGGAAATGTAGGTCATTGACCTACATTTCCTTCAGTCGCGGTGATGCGCCCCTGCTGGATGTTCTCATGAACTGCAGCCTGGGAACTTTTTCCCACGCTCCAGGTCATATGAGGACATCCACCAGGGGGCGCATCACCGCGACTGAAGGAAATGTAGGTCAATGACCTACATTTCCTTCATTCCCCGGGGATCAGAACCACGAGCAAGTGCATTAGCACAGCTCATGGCTGTAAAATAATTAACCCCTTCAGATGGATTACCTCGTGGGACGTGACGGTTCATCTGAGGGTATGTATCTTGTGCGTTTATTATTTTGCCAAGCAAGGGTTTGCAAATGGATTGAGAGAGCAATAAAATATTAAAACAACCTGTGTGTTTATTTCATTAAAATACTTTTTAATAATGTGTGTGTTTTATTAACCCTTTCAGACAATTGGATTAATAATGGATAGGTGTCATCATTGACGCCTCTCCATTATTAATCTGGCTTAATGTCACCTTACAATAGCAAGGTGGCATTAACCCTTCATTACCCCATATCCCACCGCTACACGGGAGTGGGAAGAGAGTGGCCAAGTGCCAGAATAGGCGCATCTTCCAGATGTGCCTTTTCTGGGGTGGCTGGGGGCAGATGTTTTTAGCCACGGGGGGGCCAATAACCATGGACCCTCTCCTGGCTATTAATATCTGCCGTCAGTCACTGGCTTTACCATTCTGGCGGAGAAAATTGCGCGGGAGCCCACGCCATTTTTTTCTGCCATTTAACCCTTTATTTGCGCAGCTACAGGGCCCACATTTTGCACATACACACTACTAACATTAGTAGTGTGGAATATTGAAAAAAAAAAGGGGATATGAGATGGTTTACTGTATGTAAACCATGTCTCATATCCTGTCGGGTTTGGGAAGGAGAAATTAGAAGCCGGCAATTGAATTACCGGCTTTTCACAGATATCGCGTTGTAGTAAATATAAATACAGACTATATATATATATATATATATGTGTCTCAATGACATATATATATATATATATATATATATATATATATATATATATATATATATATATATACTGTATATATGTTTTCCCGAACATTTGAGCACATAAATCCATTAGATGTCGGTTTTGCAAGCCTGCGAGAAAATATCGCAGTACGGATGCCATACGGATTACATACGGAGGATGCCATGCGCAAAATACGCTGACACACCCTGCCTACGGATCACTATTTTGGGAACATTTCTCCGTATTACGGCCGTAAAATACGGACCGTATTGTCTTACGCCGAGTGTGACGCCGGCCTAACCCTTTATTACCCCATATCCCACCGCTACAGGGGAGTGGGAAGAGAGTGGCCAAGTGCCAGAATAGGCGCATCTTACAGATGCGCCATTTCCGGGGCGGCTGCGGACTGGTATTTGTAGCCGAGGGGGCCAATATCCATGGCCCCTCTCTAGGCTATGAATAACAGCCAGCAGCTGTCTGCGTAGCCTTTCTGGCTATAAAATATAGGGGGACCCCACATCATTTTTTTTGCATGAAAAAATGGATTCTGAGGCCAGATTCATCATTTCACATCTCAGTTTCATACGTATTTTGCCGGATCTGTCGCTGTGCGTTTTTTCACCGGACAGAAAAAACGTTCCTCTGTATGTGTTTTCTGTCCAGCGGAAACAGCTTTTTTGACGGATCCGGCAAAAAACGGATGAAATGTGTGGCCATCAGGCACAATCTGGCGCTGATACAACTCTATGAGAAAAAAACGGATCCGGCAGAAAAAAACGGATCTGGCGGAAAAAAAGGATCCGGCGGAATAAAAAACGGATCTGTCAGAAAAAAACGGATCCTGCAAATTCGCTCGCAGGATGCGTTTTTTACCCATAGACTTGTATTAGCGACGGATGGCCACACGTCGCGTCCATCGTGCAACGGATCCGTCGTGTTTTGGCGGACCATCGGCACGGAAAAACTTTCAAGTGAACGCTTTTTTGTCCGTCGCGTCCGCCATTTTCTACCACGCATGCACGGCCGAAACTTCGCCCCCTCCTCCCCGGACTTCAGAATGGGCAGCGGATGCATTGAAAAACTGCATCCGCTGCCCACGTCGTGCACAAATTTCACAACGTGCGTCGGTACGTCGGTCTGACGCATAGCGACGGACCCGTACCGACGCAAGGGTGAAAGAGGCCTTAATGAGCGTTGAATTAAAAAAAATAAAAAACGGAAAAAAACGGTGTTTTGTAAGGTGACATTAAGCTGGGTTAATAACGGAGAGGCGTCAATAAGACTCCTATCCATTATTAATCCAATAGTAATAAAGGGTTAATAAAACACACACACACATTAGGAAAAAAGTATTTTAATATTCTTCATTAAACCATACTTTAGCGCCTGCAAAAAATGTAAAATAATAAACCGTATACTACCTGTCTGCCATAGTCCAATTAATAACGAGTGTCCCACGACGATCTCCCCTATAGAACAGTGACATCGGGTGATGTCACTGCTCTATAGGACCTTCAGTGACATACTGACAGGAGACAATGGCTCCTGCAGTGCATCACTGAGGTTACTATAGTTCAAAGTCTCACTTTATGGCAATTGCTGCGTGGGAAAATTTCTCACACAGCAATGGCATAAAGTGAGACTAGGGACTATTTTTTTTACAGCGGCGGAGGAATACAGTATGGAAGGATACCTTCCTCCCGTCATTGTGTTCTTGGAGCCCCTGGAGAGCGGTCGCATCAGCTGATGCTGCCGTTCTCCACGGGAGATCGTCGTCGGACACTCGTGAATTTCTGCGGACAGGGAGTATATTGGTTGTTTGTTATTTTCATTTTTTTTACAGGTGACACTGTCTTTGGGGATCAAAGTGACAAGTAATGGTGAGTATGTAATCTATGTTTAATGTACTGTATGTCTGTATGTATGTATTGTATATAATGTATGAATGTATTGTATGTAGTATGTATGTAGTATTCATGTAGTATCTATCTATGTATGTAATATGTATGTAGTATGTATGTATGTATGTAGTATGTATGCATGTAGTATGTATGTAGTATGTATGTATGTAGTATGCATGTATGTAGTACTGTATGTATGTATGTATGTATGTAGTATGTATGCATGTAGTAAGTATGTAGTATGTATGCATGTAGTATGTATGTAGTATGTATGTAGTATGTATGTATGTAATGTATGAATGTATTGTATGTAGCATGTGTGTAGTATGTATGTATGTAGTATGTATGTAGTATGTTGTATGTATGTACTATGTATGTAGTATGTTGTATGTATGTAGTATGTATGTATTATGTTGTATGTAGTATGTATGTAGTATGTATGTAGTATGTATGTAGTATGAATGTAGTATGTATGTAGTATGTTGTATGTATGTAGTATGTATGTAGTATGTAGTATGTACGAAGTATTTTTTTTTCACATTCAACACATTAGCCGGATGATGGGACTACTACTGTCCCATCATTGGCTAATGTGTCAATCACTGTCACTGTAGCAGGCATTGTCCAATGGGACTTGTAGTCCCATCGGACGATGCCTGCACACACGCACAGAGCCACGTCAGCCCGCACAGAGCCCCAGCAGCCCATACAGAGCCCTAGCAGGCACGCACAGAGCCGCGAAAGGCACACACAGAGCCCCGGCAGGCACGCACAGAGCCCCGGCAGCCCACAAAGAGCCCCGGCAAGCCCGCACAGACCTCCGGCAGCCTGCACAGAGCCGTGGCAGCCCGCACAGGGCCGCGGCAGGCACACACAGAGCCCCGGCAGGCACGCGCAGAGCCTCGGCAGCCCGCACAGAGCCCCGGCAGGCACGCACAGAGCCCTGGCAGGCACGCACAGAGCCCCGGCAGGCACGCACAGAGCCCCGAGAGGCCCGTACAGATCCCAGGCAGGCCCGCACAGACCCCGCCCGCACACACAGACACGCGCAGTGTCCGCCCACGCACCACCCACACTCTTCCCCCCTCCGGAACAGGATGTAAAAGGACAGAAAGGGCTTATTTACATTCCGATATTTGTGTCCCATTGACTTGCATTGGTATCGGGTATCGCTATCAGCGATATATGATATTTTTTGGATATCGGCCGATCCAATCCAATATCGATACTTCTGGACGGCCGATCCAATCCGATACCGATACTTCTGGATATCGGAAGGTATCGCTCAACACTAGTCATGGGAGAACAATCGCAGCATGCTGTGAGTCTCTCGCATCAATACCCGGCACTGCCGACGGCACTCGGGACCGAAACGTGCGGCTGGATGTATTTCTGCACCAGTGCTGGGTATTGATGCCAGTTTCTCGCATTGCAGTCGCAAGTGTGACCCCGGCCTAAAATAGCAGACCTGACTGGCTCTGTGTGGTCATCCACACATCGGATGTGTGCAGGAGCTGCTTGCTATTACATGTAAATCAGACTAAAATAATGCATGCTGTAATTTTTACCATGCAGACCGTTGCTCCGAATGGGAGATTGGCCATGTGACCTGGAGCACAGGCTGTAATAAATCCGTGTGTTGTCCATGGTGCACACAGCCAGCAAACATCTGTATTATATGCTCGTCTAGACAAGCCCTAAGCCTGGTTCCACCCATCGATTTTTTGGGTGCATATGCCTTCTGATATTTTCATGGATAGCTCATTGACCCATTACATCCAATGTGCCTATTGACATGATCTTTTTTGTGGACTGATTATACACAAAAAAAAGCAGATCCATGTTTGGGATCAAACTTGTCAATGATCCAGAAAAAAAAATCTGTGTGCTGTCCAGATTTTATTGTTTAATGGTAGGACAAATAAACATATATTTTTTGAATATGAGAAAATCACATGCAACAAGGATTGTAACAACTAATAAGTAGCCGAAAAATGGTTCCGGCACACTGAAAAACTTGGACTTTTTTCAACTATGAGAAAAAAAACCTGTTGTGTGAATCCTGCCATTGGACAAGCTCACGTGACTGTATTTTTGGCCTGCGTGCTGTCCATGAAAAACAGACATCACACAGACAACACTCAAACCAATGTTATTTAATCGGGTTATTCAGATGAGCGTTTTTTTTTCACAGATTGTATCAGTCTGTGAAATAAAAATTGCATCGTATTCATATAGCATCCGATTGTTATGGACATATTGTTACTATTAACATAGGAAACTGTATTTGGTCTTAATTTTGATAAATGATGTGTAAGGGTATGTGCACACGCTGCGGATTCCATTGCGGATTTTCTGCGGATTTTGTGCAGTTTTTGTGCGGATTTCGCCTGCGTTCTTACACCTGCAGATTCCTATTATGGAATAGGTGGAAACGCTGCGGAATCTGCACAAAGAATTGACATGCTGCAGAAAATAAACCGCTGTGTTTCTGTGAAGAATTTTCAGCAGCATGTGTACTGCGGATTTAGTTTTCCATAGGTTTACATGGTACTGTACAACGCATGGAAAACTGCTGCGGATCCGCAGCCAAATCCGCAACGTGTGCACATACCCTGAAAACAGATGCCATACAGATGACAATTGAGATGAAAATTGACCATTTTTTCTAGATGAAAATTGGATGATTTTTTATATGCTTGTGTGAATTCAGCTTTGCTATTATGTGTGAATACACCCTATAGGAAATGTGTACACTACGTGTTATCACACAGTTTTTTCTGTCTTAAAAATCCACATGAAAAAATACTGTTTTTTGGAGTATTTTTTTTAAAGCGTTTTTGTTTATATGGTGTTTTTTTCAGCTTCACTTGATTTATTAGTGAAATTTGAGGCATTTAAAAGCCTAAAGAGCTGCCATGTCGGTTCTTTTTCCACATAGAAGAGTACAGGCAGAGTACAGTACCGTGTGCACTATAGACGTGTTTTCCCACTGAAATCAATAGGAAGCATACTAAAAGCGTATTTAGGCTATGTTCACACATTGCGTTTTTTTGCCTGCTCCCTTGGTGGTAAACAAGCTGCTTACAAAAAGTAGGTCATGGTGCATTTTTTTGGAGTGGATTATATATGTCATTTGTCTACAGATCATGTTTAATAGAGTTAGTTTTATTCACCATAAAGGTAGTAAAACCACATGGTTGTGCTTTTTGCAGCGTTTTTGCACTTTTTCGTTGCTTTCTATAGTGAAAAAACGCAGCAAAAACGTGGAAAGAAGTGACATGCTGCAGTTTTCAAAAACGCAGCAGTTTTCCATATCAGTCAGGAAAAAAAAAACGAATGTGTGTGCATGAGATTTCTGAAATCTCATAGCTTTTGCTGATACTGTAAAATGCAGCTTAAAATTTGCATTAAAAACGCTGCAAAAACGCAATGTGTGAACATAGCCTTCAATAGTTTGGATTATGGCTCAGAATCTGCTTCAAATGCCAGATAAAGAAAGCTTTGTGTGACTGGACCCTGAGGGTATGTTCCCACGGTCAGTAAAACGCTGCGGATTGGACGCTGCGCACAGCGTCCAATCCGCAGCATCCAGATGTTACAGCATAGTGGATAGGCATTTATGAAATCCAATCTCCACTATGCATGCACGGACGCCTTCGGCTTCCCTGCATAGATGGACATGTGGCACATCTTTCCAGACTGCAGCATGTCAATTTGTGTTGTTGAGATGCTCATTGTCTGCAAGATAAATATCACCATCCTATGTATAGGATGCGGTGATTCCGCACGGTTCAATGAACACATGTGGACTTAGTTGCCACACATACAAAAGCCGGCAGCGCTTTGGACGGAGCTGCGCATGGACACATACTCTAAGGCTACTTTCACACTAGTGTCGGACGACGCACGACGAATTGCGTCGTTGCGACGTACCGACACTAGCAGTGAATGCGCCGCACAACGGGGGCAGCGGATGCTGTTTTTCAAGGCATCCGCTGCCCCATTGTGAGGTGCGGGGAGGCGGGGGCGGAGTTCCGGCCGCGCATGCGCGGTCGGAAAAGACGGGAACGACGCACCAAAAAACGTTACAAGCAACGTTTTTTGGTGGCGACGGTCAGACGCAATATGATGCAACCGTCGCACGACGGTTGCGATGTGTGGCACTGCGTCGCAGTGCGTCGCTAATGCAAGTCAATGGAGAAAAAACGCATCCTGCAAGCACTTTTGCAGGATGCGTTTTTTCTACAAAACGACGCATAGCGACGTGCAGTGCACGACGCTAGTGTAAAAGTAGCCTGACACAGCATGGACACCTGTGTGTGATGAGGTGTGTGAGAGCCGCCATAGGGATAATTGACAGCTGCTCACAAAATGGGTGTGTCATGTGCCTGGCTCCATAAAGTCTGTGCAGGAGAAGGCAGAGCACTGTAATTACAAATATGCATGGCGCAAAGAAAAGGGTCATGCAGGTCTTGCAGCACCTGAAGGACTTCAGAATCATGTATGACTATAACAAGCGGCTGAGCACATTTACAGACTGGCCCTTCACAGAAAACTGCAAGTGCACCCCTGAGAATGTAAGTGTGGGGCTAAGGTGTGACGTAGGACTTAGCAATGGTAGAGTAAGTGGCACATGTGCTAGGTACACTGTCAACTGCAATGCCAGTGACGTGGATGAGATTTTACAAAAATCTTCACACTGCTATAAAAATAAACCATTTCATCAATTCCCCAGTGAACAGGTTATTATACACCATACGCTGTGCTTTTAGGCCCTGCGCTGTGGAATTTTTTTCCATATCCCTCACCCTTTTTTTTTTTTTTTTTTTTTAAAGTTAAAGGGGATTGTATAAGACTGAAATACTGGTGACTGATTGGACCTAATAACAGCTGACTGGATGGATTCCATTTGTTGGCCTAAATATCTCGGCTCTATTCACCCCCTTATAACATCTGACTATCTTTACTGCTCCCGTTTTGCATGTTTCATTTCACTCTTTAGTGCATCTGATGGTTGGTGAGATCTGTGCCCATTTAATAGAACTGCTTTAAAGTCACAAGGATTTTATCAGGGAACGTTTAGTATATAGTGATAAAACAAGTGGGGCACAAGGAAACTAAAAAAAAATGATTTGTGTTTTTCAGATGGCCAAAGCCGGCTTTGTGCATTGCCCGACTGAGAATGAGCCTGATGTGGCTTGTTGCTTTTTCTGTTTAAAAGAGCTGGAGGGCTGGGAGCCGGATGATGATCCCCTGTGAGTACACAACTCCCAATCGCATGGATACTTTGCCGCAATCATGGAAATTGAAATGAAAAAAGTGCAAACGTCTGTTATCTTCCTGTAGCTGTAAGGTGGTTTTCACATGGCAGTACTATGTATCATTAAGCTAAGCCAGTAGTGATGAGCAAATGATGTGATCGGAGTTAGACCTCGCATGTGTTGAGGTTGTGCAGCAGCAGGGATTTGGACATAATATACGTGCACGCCCAAGATCCGAGTACATTCGCTCATCTCTACAAGCCAGTAATGGAATATACAGTATGGTAAAAAAAATTACACTTCTCTTATTGTACTTCTAACAAATTACACTGCAAAACTTTGCCTTAGATACTGTTCTGTAAGTGACCTATGGCCTCCGATAGATGCAGTGTTATATTGTTTGTTTTTTTTGTTTTTTTCCCTTAAGCTAAACTCTAAATCTAGACTTGCACAGCTCTAACTTGCTGCAGTCTTTAAAGGGAATCTGTCAGTAGGATCGTCTCTCCAAAGCCGTCTATATGGGCATGTGTGTAGGAAGCTGAAATGCATGTTGTGTGTTTTTTTTTTTTTTTTTTTTTTTTATTGCATATAAATAAGCTGTTCAGGGCTATGGGTCAGACCCTGATCTGTAAGAGAATCTAAAAACTGAGGATTGTACACACTGGGTGATTCAAACAAACTTAAAAGAACCGGTTACCTGAAACAAATGCTGTTAACCTGCAGGTTAACAGCGTTTCTTAGGCTAGTTTCACACTAGTGTTTTGCTGAGCTGCGGACTTCCTCCGTGAAGCCCTGCCCATGGCTGCACCGCCGCCGCTCCGCTCGGCCTATGCCTGCCTGCGTACCTATCTTTAACATTAGGTACGCAGGTTGTGCGGATGTATGTGGATGCGTCGTTTTGATGATGAAGAAAAATTCCAACCAGCTGTGTTCGACGCCGGTCACTGCATCGTCAAAACGACGCATGCGGAGGCATCCGCATACATCCACATGACCTGCGTACTTAATGTTAAAGATGGGTACGCAGGCCGCATGCGGACGTAGGCGGAGCGGTGGAGGTGTGGGCAGGGCTTAACAGAGGAAGTCCGCAGCTCAGCAAAACGCTAGTGTGAAACTAGCCTTACCTGCACAGTCGAACACTGTGTGGGAGAAAACAAACTTTAGCTCCCGGCATCATTCGGTTTCAGTCATGGAGGAGGCGCTGCTTCAGTTACCACTCTGAGAGTACAGAATAGAGGCTGTAATCGCACTCCCCGCCCTGACTGGCACTCACTCTGCACGGGGGGCTGGATGTCAGTCAAGACCGGTCAGTACAGTCAGAGCGGTGACTGAAGCCAAATGCTGATGGGGGGAATAAAGAACATTTTCTAACACTACGTGCACGTGCTGGGCAGCTTAGTAACGCAATTAACCTGCCAAGTAACACCATATCTGCAGGTTAATAGCGCGTGTGTTTTTTTTTTTTTTTTGACAGGTTCCCTTTAAGGTTTTGCCATCCGACAGCAGCATGGTGCAGGGGAAGTCCATGATTTCAGGACTCTCACTGTTTGTAATAGTTTTAATAATCTCCTGCTGATTTTATCACTTGTAGACTAGTAAACCTGCTGCCATGTAGTCCTCCATATTCATGAGCTCCGTATAACCCACCCCTGCCAATGATAGAGCTGTCATAGGCAGAAAGCGGCCCATGCGCACTGTTCAATTAGTGGTGTGGATGGCATTATACGAAGATTGACATTCAGACAACTGCTTGATCTGCAGCAGATACCGCAGTTTTGAATAAAAAAGGAATTTAAGTGATACATCAGTATAATTGGGGTCTCTGCCCCTAAATCATGCTGTTCTCAGATGGGCTAGCAAAAACCTGCTGACGGATTCCTTTAAGTCCATAAAACTTTAATTTCAGCTAGTTTGAGCCCTGTATATTATATTGCCTTGGGGAGAAGGGTTCTTTTCTAGCCCTGTGTAAGAGAATGCATATGTTACTGTCTTCTTACTGTCTTCTACAGGAGTGAACACTCCAAGCGTTCTGTCACCTGTGGCTTCTTGTCCCTGACTAAGACTACAGATGACCTGACCATGGAAGAGTTTCTGAGGCTGGAGGTTTTTCGTATTAAGACATTCTATGTAAGGAAGTATGAGAAACCTTTTAAATCTGTGCATGTGTGACCAGATGCTTCCCATAACAAGCTTTATATGGAGCTTTATTCATCATTATGAAACCAATAACGTAAAAAGTTGTAGCTAATTGTAAAGCGCTGCGGGATATGTTGGCGCTATATAAATAAAATTATTATTGCAGGCAGGTTCTTTGGATCCAGGAGTGGTTCTAATAAATGGAAAAGTATTAAAGGGAATCAGTCGCCCCCTGGGACACTTAAAGGGAACCTGTCAGCAGGACTGTGCACATTAACTTAGACAGTGTCAGGTCGGCGCTGTTATACTGATTAAAATGATACCTTGGTTGATGAAATCCATCTTGTGGTTGTTCTTTAATCATTATTTTCAGTTTGTAGGTAATGATATGCTTGTGTCCTAAGGTGGGTCTGGAGGGAGTGGTCTGCATGTGGTGCTCTGATCATATATTCATAATCTACTGTAGACTGACAGGTCACTGATCCCTCACTGACCTGCCCCCATAGTTTGCATAATGAATATATGTACAGCATAATATGCAGCATAATCGCCTGTTTTATGTGCCAATAATACATTCTAATCATGTTATTCAGTTAGGGGGAAAGAATAAAAAAAAAAAAATCAATTTGAAAATGGCGCTTGCACTATAGCTGTGATCCAATAGCTGCTACTACGCATGCGCCGGCGGTGCCATATTGCTGGAGAAGAGAATATTCTTCCTCCAAGATGGCGCCGCCTGCTTGGTAGCAGCTCGGAGATGGCTAAGGGATCAGTGACCTGTCAGCAGTCTGCATTATGAATAATCAGGGCACCACATAAAGACCCCCACAGGCTGCCGGAGCACAAGCATATCATTAACCCAAAACTGAAAATAAATGTTAAACAACAACCACAAGACTGATTTCATCATTCAAGGTATCATTTTAGTCAGTAGAACGGCACCGACCTGACACTGTGCACAGTCCTGCTGACGGGTTCCTCTTAGGCCAGTCTCACACGTCCAGATAATTCCGGTACCGGAGTTATCTGTGTCCGTGTGCTCACGTGCCACATCGGTGTGGCACGTGCGGCAGCCGTGTGCCGACTGGGTGCCACACGAACCGTGCAGGAGACAGCGCTACAGTGAGCGCTGTCCCCTGCTTTGGGTGCTGAAGCCGCCATTCATTTCTTCTCTCCAGCAGCGTTCGCTGGAGAGAAGGAATGAAAACATCAATGGTTTTTTTTTTTTTTCTTTGCGGTTGAAATAAAGTTCCCGGTAACCAACCCCCTCCCACCCGCTGGAAATAAAATACTCACCCAGCTCCCTCAATGCTTCCTCTCAGCGTCGCAGCTTGTCCTGTATGAGCGGTCACGTGGTGCCGCTCATTACAGTGATGAATATGCAGCTCCACCCCTATGGGAGGTGGAGCCGCATATTCATCACTGTCAATGCGCATGCTGCACTGTACAGAAAGGAAGTATCTGGCTATACTATTGCTAGCCTCGAGCTGTCATCCATGCCATAATTTTTTCAAGATTTAAAAAGAAAGTATAGTTATTCTGCAATGCAGTCAACATTAACTAAAGTCAATAAAAGAACTGGGGAGGAACACCTCTATACCAACAGTCATCTTGTCCTATTATATTATCCATGGCATTTAGTCTTCAATTTATCAAAATTAAAAATATTATTGCTAAATATTTGCCTGTTATTAACCAGGATGATATTCTGAGGGACATGCTGAACAATGGATGTCGCTATGTTGTGAAACCTCTTTAGGGGATACCCTTTCTCCAAGCCTTTTTCAGAAGGGTTGTCCTAACCCCACCTGGCTCTCTCAAGGGCTTTTCTAAGTGTGGGGAAAATCAATGTAATGTGTGTCAGTTCACTTAAGTGTGTGGTTTATTTTTATTTTTTTTGGTTTGGTGCCAGTCACAGAACTGATTATTTCATCAGCTGTGCCTCATCATGTTGTCTATTGCATTGAAAGCACTCTGTTGCGTACACTACATTGGGTGTTAAGAGATGCATCATTAACCCCTTCCCAACCTGTGACGCCACGTAGGAGTCAAGAAAGTCTGTGCTAATCCAACCTGTGACTCCTATGTGGCATCATGGCAGGATCGCTTTCCTGCAGATTGGGTGAAAGGGTTAACTAAAATTTATCCTGACCTGCAGAGACAGGGGGAGTGGTACTTCAGCCCAGAGGGGTTGGCTTTTGCCCCCACGTGGCTACGATCGCTCTGATTGGCCGTTTCACTTTCAACAGCCAATCAGAGCAATTTGCAATATTTCACCTATGAAACTTGGTGAAATATATTACAATCCAGCCATGGCCGATGCTGCAATATCATCGGCCACGGCTGGAGACCCCGATCTGACCCCGGCAATCTGCAGCTGCCGTCAGTGTTTCCCACCCCTTCCGTCCTGCCCTCTGTCCGATCCCATCCCCCATACTTAAGAGTCCCGGTGTCCCTAAGTCTTCTCCTATGGGCGCTGCCATCTTCCAAAATGGCAGGCACATGCGCAGTGCACCCGCTGAATTGGCTGGCAGATTCATTCCAGGTACATTTTGATAACTGTGATAGGTTCTATCACAGTGATTAAAATAAAAAAGATATAGTAAATAAGCCCCCCCTTTATCACCCCCATAGGTAGGGAACATAATAAAATAAAGAAAATATATTTATTTTTATTTTTTCCACTAAGGTTAGGGTTAAAATTAGGTTATGTGCACACGATGTGGATTTGGCTGCGGATCTGCAGCGGATTGGCTGCTGCGGATTCGGAGCAGTTTTCCATCAGGTTTACAGTACCATATAAACCTGTGGAAAACCAAATCCGCTGTGCCCATGGTGAAGAAAATACCGCTCGGTATTTTCCGCAGCATGTAAATTCTTTGTGTGGATTCCGTAACATTTTACTCCTGTTACTCGATAGAAAACCGCAGGTGAAATCCGCACAAAAAAAACTGGAAATCCGCGGTAAAACGCAGTGCGTTTTACCTGCGGATTTTTCAAAAACGGTGCTTAAAAAGCCGCATACAATCTGCAACGTGGGCACATAGCCTTAGGGTTAGGGTTGGAATTGGGGTTAGGGTTGGAATTAGGGTTGGGGTTGGAATTGGGCTTGTGGTGAGGGTTATGGTTAGGGGTGTGTTGGGGTTAGTGTTGTAGTTAGAATTGAGGGGTTTCCACTGTCTAGGCACATCAGGGGGTCTCCAAACGCTACATGGCACCACTATTGATACCACTATTGATTCCAGCCAATCTTGCGTTCAAAAATTCAAATGGTGCTCCCTCCCTTCTGAGCCCCAATGTGTGCCCAAACAGTGGATTACCTCCACATATGGGGTATCGGCATACTCAGGACAAACTGGACAACTTTTGGCGTAGAATTTCTCCTGTTACCCTCGTGAAAATAAAAAATTGCGGGCTAAAAAATCATTTTTGAGGAAAGAAAAATGATTTTTCATTTTCACTGTTCTGCGTTATAAACTTCTGTGAAGCACTTGGTGGTTCAAAGTGCTCACCTCACCACACATCTAGATAAGTTCCTTGGGGGGGAGGTCTAGTTTCCAAAATGGGGTCACTTGTGGGGGAGCTCCTATGTTTAGGCACACAGGTGCTCTCCAAATGTGACATGGTGTCTGCTAACGATTGACTTTTTGAATGAAAAATGAGCTCCAAATGGCGCTCCTTCCCTTCCCTTGGTTTGCCCTCACATGTGAGGTATCGGTGTGCTCAGGAGAAATTGCCCAACAAATTTTAGGATCCATTTTATCCTGTTGCCCATGTGAAAATGAAAAAATTGAGGCTAATAGAACTTTTGTGGGAAAAAAAAAGTACTTTTTCATTTCTACGGATCCAATTTGTGACACACCTGGGGGTTCAAAGTGCTCACTATGCATCTAGATAAGTTCCTTGAGGGGTCTAGTTTTCAAAATGGGGTCACTTGTGGGGGAGCTTCAATGTTTAGGCACACAGGGGCTCTCCAAACGCGACTTGGTGTCCGCTAAAGATTGGAGCCAACTTTTCATTCAAAAATTCAAATGGTGCTCCTTCCCTTCCGAGCCCTGTCGTGCGCCCAAACAGTGGTTCCCCCCCACATGGGGTATCGGCAGACTCAGGACAAATTGGACAACAACTTTCCAGGTCCAGTTTCTCCCTTTTACCCTTGGTAAAATAAAAAAAAATTGTTGCTAATAATCATTTTTGTGACTAAAAAGTTAAATGTTCATTTTTTTTTTTTCCTTCCATGTTGCTTCTGCTGCTGTGAAACACCTGAAGGGTTAATAAACTTATTGAATGTGGTTTTGAGCACCTTGAGGGGTGCAGTTTTTAGAATGGTGTCACTTTTCGGTATTTTCCACCATATTCAGCCAAAATTGTGCAGATGTTAAGTAGACATGTGGTAAATGTTTAACTATTTTGTGTTGCATAACTCTCTGGTTTAACAGAATATAAATTCAAAAATTGCATTTTTGGCAAATTTCAGTTTTTTTTCACAAATAAACACATTATCAACCTAAATTTACCACTAACATGAAGCCCAATATGTCATGAAAAAACAGTCTCAGAATCACTACGATCCATTGAAGCGTTCCTGAGTTATTACCTCATAAAGGGACAATGGTCAGAATTGCAAAAAATGGCCAGGTTATTTAGGTCAAAATAGGCTGGGTCATGAAGGGGTTAAACATTTAAAAACATTAAAAACAAATTTAGTTCTTAGGTACAGCACAAACACTTTACCAATTACCACATGTCTCCATTGCACACATTGATATCAGAATCTTTTGAAACTGAGGGTTAAATGCCCGAGGAGGAGTTTACTGACGGACATTAAACCAAGCGGGAAGCTTTTTGCATATGTGTTCTTAAAGGGAATCTGTCGCCCCAAAATTCACCTATAAGCTAAGGCCACTGGCATCAGGGGTTTAGCTACAGCATTCTGTAATGCCTGTAGATAAGCCCCCGATGTATCCTGAAAGATAAGGAAAAACACCCAGGGGCGGTCCGAGTCCAGCACCTCCCATCTTCATACGATGACATCCTGTTTTCTTCCTGCTGCGGCTCCTGGGCAGGCATACTGATTTGCCCTGTTGAGGGCAGTGTAAAGCACTGCAGTACGCAGGCATCGGGCCTCCGACTTTTCCCGGCGCTTGCGCACTGCAGTACTTTGCTCTGCCCTCAGCAGGGCAGACAAAGTACGCCTGCACAGGAGCCGCGGCAGGAAGAAAAGAGGACGTCATCGTATGAAGATAGGAAGCCCCGGACCGCGACGCCCATCGGACCGCCCCTGAGTGAGTATAACAACCTGTTTTTCTCCAGTCACCTCCCACGACAGTAGTATCGGAGGTTGTCTCCCTGCCCTAATAGGGGACAGGAAACAAAAAGAGGTTAAATACCCCTCCCCTTCCTGCAACCACCAGTGTTTTTCTTGTCCCCTATGGGGCATGAAGAGATTCTCCGATAGTGCTGCCGTGGCCAGCGATCGGGAGCGCTGTTACCTTGAAGCCGGGCGGCAGTTGAGGTCGTGGGCTCCGCTCTCCTCCTCCTCCTTTGAACTGCTCCCATCTCTGCGTCCACCGCGTGACTTGGGACCTCCACCCGCCCTACCCATGCCTTTTTCAGGAGGCAAAGCAGGGCGGTGCGGTGCGCCCGGGTCCTCCTGTAGCTCCCCGGCTTCCTCCTTCCTCCACGCTGTTGCTGGTGGCGCGCGAACCGGAAGTGACGCGCACCTAAACTTAAGGTTTCATCGGCTCCATACGCTGAAGCTCCTGTGCTCGCTGGCCGGTGTCCCCTGCACCCAGGACATCCAGCGGCAGCCATGACGGGCGTCTCTGACCCCCCCCCCAGGAGCAGCACCAAATTCGCTGGGAGCCTCTAAGTATTTATTCCTGGCTGGGGAAGCCTCCAGGTAAGACCTTCTGTCTGTGACCCTCTGACTGGACCACTGACCATATGGACGGCGACAAACCCTACTCTCTGCTCCTGCGGAGCCCAGCGTACACCCCCCTACTGTAAGTAGTGGGATGATGTCCCTTGCTGTCCATTTTTAAAAATGTAAGTGACTTAGTCTGCCTTTCGCTCTCGTTTTAGGGAGACAAGGTCCCTGCCCATAGGAAGGATAAAATGCGCAGCCGCAAGTGTGCCACATGTGCATCCAAGCTTCCCTCTACACATAAAAAGAAGCTATGCCAACCATGCACAGACGAGGTTCTGCGTAGTGAACAGCCCTCACTCATGGACAGCATCAGAACCCTCATCAGACAAGTGGTTCAGTCCTCCATGGCGGCCTTTTCTCAAACCCCAACACCGCAGCCTCCCCCTCCTAAGAAAAGGAAGATGGCCCCGGTAGTTTCCGACTCTGACTCGGGTGAGATACATAACTCTGGTTCAGACGACAGTTGGGAGAATTAAGGTTCTACTTCCGCTCCCAAATCTGATAATAAAAAATATCTGTTCTCCTCTGACAATATGGAAGAGTTAGTGTCCATGGTGAGGGGCACCATGGGAGTAGAAGATGAGGTAGAGGGCCATTCAGTGCAGGATGACATGTTTGGGGGCCTGAGACCTAAATCAGTGAAGGGATTCCCCATTCACGAACATATTGAAAAGTCTTATCCTCCATGAGTGGGGCCTACCAGAAAAGGGGTTAATCGTCCCATCGGAGTTTAAGAATCGTTTCCTCCTTGAGGGAGACTGTTCTCTATTAGAAATGCCCAAAGTGGATGTGCAAGTGTCAAGGGTAACCAAAAAAACGGCTCTACCCTTTGAAGATTCCTCTCAGCTGAAAGATCCTATGGATCGGAAAACTGAGAGCTTATTGAGGAAATCTTGGGACACTTCAACCAACTTACTAAGATCTAACGTGGCCTCAACATGTGTAGCCAGATCCTTGTTTCTCTGGCTGCGTACCTTGTAAAATCACCTGGTACAAGGTACTCCTAGGGAAGAGATTCCTAATTCTCTCCCTTTGCTTCAGAAGGCGACTGGGTTCCTCGCGGACGCTTCCGTAGAATCAGTCCGAGTAGCCGCTAGATCAGCTGTCCTCACTAATTCGGCTAGAAGGGCCTTGTGGCTTAAATCCTGGGGAGGGGATATTACCTAAAAATCCAAGCTTTGTGGTATACCCTTCCAGGGTCATTATGTATTTGGGCCTGTCCTGGATGAAATCTTGGACAAGGCTTCGGATAAGAAGAAAATCCTTCCGGAGCAAAATAACCCTAGAAAGCGTTTTTTTCGCTCCCCCAACAAAATCACAGGGGCAAAGGCAAATCGGGACGGTGGAGCTACCCCAAAGGAGGGAAAACCAGAAATATCCTGGTCCCCCAACCCCAGCAGACCTCTGAGAAGCAATGACTGCTCTCCGGTCGGGGGTCGACTCTCGCGATTCCTCTCCCAGTGGCAGACGATCACCACGGATCAGTGGGTCCTGCGTACCATTCGGGAGGGCTTAAAATTGGAATTTGAGAGTCCTCCCCTCACCGTCTAACCATCACTTCTCTACAGTCTCCAGGACTTCGAGAATCTCTAATGACGGATATTCTAAACCTGCATCAAGCAGAGGTAATTTCCCAGGTACCACATCAGGAAATGTGGGAATAGTGACCTTCTCTTTTTCTGGTGAAAAAACCCTCTGGGAAACACGTATCATAATAAACCTGAAACCTCTAAATCGGGTGATAAAATACCAAAGATTCCAAATGGAATCAATCAGATCAGCAATCCCGCTGATTGGTCAGGACTGGGTAATGGCGACGCTGGACCTGAGGGACGCATACTACCATGTGCCACTACATCCAGTCCACAGGAGGTTCCTCAGGTTCACGATTTCCCACAAGAAGCGAGTCAGCCATTACTAATTCAATGTCCTTCCTTTCGGAGTCTCTTCGGCTCCCCTAGTATTCACCAAGATCATGTCAGAAGCGGTAATCTTTATCCGACAGGGGATCTGTGTCATTCCATACTTGGACGACTTTCTCATCATCGCCCCTTCTGCTTCGCGTCTCAATCAGGATGTGACGAAGGTCCTCGATATCCTAAGGTCACTCGGGTGGATCCCGAATTTGGAAAAATCAGATCTCCGGCCATCTCCACGGAAGAAATTCCTAGGAGTTCTTCTGGACTCAGAGAAAAGGATGTCCTTTCTACCCAAGGACTGTTGGATCGATCTTATCCACAGGATCTCCAGGTTCAGAAGCCAAAAAACCCGACTCTTAGAGACTGTCAATCCTGGGTTCATTATCATCATGCATCCAGGCAGTCTCCTGGGCCGAAGCCCATACGAGAATTCTGCAGTCTCACATCCTGACATATTCAAGAGGACACCGGATGGCTCTAACCAGGAAGATTTCCCTTCCCTCTCGGGTGAGATCTTCCCTCTTATGGTGGCTGAACTCCAAAAACCTACATCGGGGAGTCAACTGGGATCAACTCCTCTCAGAATACTCACGACAGACACAAGCCAGAGAGGTTGGGGCACTGTGATCGAAGGCTCCCACTTTCAGGGGCTGTAGGCCCCAGATATAAGACGGCTCCTCAAATCTGAGGGAATTAAGAGCAGTGGAGGAGGCGCTAAGAGCCGCATCTGCCCTCATTCAAGGTCACCATGTACAGGTGATGTCCGACAATATGACCACTGTGGCCTATCTTCAGCACCAGGGGGGCACAGGACACTCGAGCCTAAAGATAACGGCTGGAAGGATTTTTTCCTGGGCAGAGAATTACCTTTTGTCCATCTCCGCAGTCCATAAAAAGGGATTGGACAACTCCCAGGCGGATTACCTCAGCAGGAGGGATTTCCATCCAGGAGAGTGGTCTCTAAACCAGGATGTATTCCTATCCTTAGTCCAGAGGTGGGGAACTCCCGATGTGGACCTGTTTACCAACAACCGGAATACAATACAGGGAGAAGCTGGTTCAGCACACTAACAAGCATGTGTCTAGAGGGCCCGATTCTGCTTCCCCAAAGACGCGACCTTCTTCAACAAGGTCCCCTGGTCCATCCGGACCTATGCAAGCTAAAATTAGCAGCCTGGCTACTGAGGCCGAGATCCTGAAAGCCAGAGGTCTCTCACAGGAAGTAATCGAAACCCTACAAAAGAGTAGGAAGCCAATAACTAACGCCATTTATGGCAAGATCTGGAAAAAATTTTCGTCATGGTGTTTTCCGAATAGGCTGGATGCATTCAACCCAAATATTGCGCAGATTCTTCAATTCCTCCAGAAGGGCTTGGAACTGGGGCTTTCACCTAGTACCTTAAAAGTTCAGGTGTTGGCTCTGGGGTCTTTCTTTGACCAAGATCTAGCAAACCACCGATGGATCAAGCGATTCATAACATCGGCTAATAGAATCCGTCCGAGACTTCATGTCCACACCCCTCCTTGGGACTTAAATCTTGTCTTAAAAGGTCTGACGGTGACCCCTTTGAACCCCTTTCAGCCTCCAGCTTGAAAGTCCTGACCCTTAAGACTGTCTTCCTGGTAGCTATCACTACCGCCAGGCGTATAGGGGAACTACAGGCCTTTATCAGTCCAGGAGCCGTTCCTAACCATAACCATGGATGGTATAATCCTCAAATTAGACCCTTCCTTTATGCCTAAAGTAGGTTCGGACTTCCACAGAAATCAAGACATCATATTACCCTCATTCTGTCAAAATTCTTCTAATCCAAAAGAAGCCTTTCACACCCTGGACGTCCATAGAGTGGTCCTATTCTACCTCCAACAGACAAAGTTGGAGGTTGGACCAAAACCTGTTCGTCCAATGGTCAGGATGAAATAAGGGCAAGAAAGCAGCCAAAAGCACAATCGCTAATTGGATAAATGCCACTAGTCTTGCATACTCATCCCAGAAGCTTACACCTCCAGCTTCTCTAAAAGCTCACTCTACCCGTTCAGTCTCAACTTCCTGGGCAGAAAGGGGAAACGCATCATAGGAGCAGATATGCAGAGCCGCCACCTAGTCGTCAGTCCATACATTCACCAGACACTACAGGCTCAACTTCAATAGGGACCTATCGTTTGGCAGATGTGTTCTCCAAGCAGTTGTCCCTCCCTAAAGAAATTAGCGGTTGGTATTACTCCGATACTGCTGTCGTGGAAGGTGACTGGAGAAAATAGAATTAGTCTTACCGGTAATTCGGTTTCTAGGAACCTTCCACGATGGCACTAATTTCCCTCCCTATCTGATGTATGTATTAGATGTTTCCTGCACTTAAGTGGTAACTATTCATGTAACTGTGTCCAGAAAAAACACTGGTGGTTGCAGGAAGGGGAGAGGTATTTAACCTCTTTTACCCTTCGCCACGACAGCACCCCACATGAGAGAGAGAGGGATCCGCCCCATAGGATCAGGAAACCTACAGAATAAAAGGAGGCGGTTCCCTCTCCTCCTCAGTTTAGGTTTCCTGTTGTGTATCCGCTTTTTGGGCTCCCCTGGTGGTTGCTGGTGGTACTGGTGACTTGTTTGCACTTTGCTGCTTCTGTTCACCTGCTTCCATCAGTGTTTGGGAGTTTCCTATTTAGCCTTGCTCTCCAGTCATTTCCTTGCCGGTCATCATTGTAACCAGAGCCTTCGGTTGCATGTTCCTGCTACTAGTCTGCTGATCAGCTAAGTGGACTTTGTCCTTTTGTTTTGTACCTTTTGTCCAGTTTGCAGTTTTTGTAATTCTCTGTAGCTGGAAGCTCTTGCGGGCTGAAATTGCCACTCCTGTGTCATGAGTTGACACAGGAGTCTTAAAGTAATTTCAGGATGGTTTTTGAAAGGGTTTTCAGTTGACCGTGAAGTCCTCTTTTGTATCCTTCTGCTATCTAGTAAGTGGACCTCTCTTTGCTAAATCTACTTTCATACTGTGTATGTCTTTTCCTCTTAATTCACCGTTATTACATGTGGGGGGCTGCTATCATCTTTTGGGGGATTTCCCTAGAGGTAAGCCAGGTCTGTTTCTTCCTCTACCAGGCGTAGTTAGTCCTCCGGCTGGCGCGTGGCATATAGGAAGCCGTAGGTATGCTCCCTGGCTACTGTTAGTTGTGTGGTAGATTTAGCTCACGGTCAACTCGAGTTTCCATCACCCGAGAGCTCGTTCGTTACTTATGTTTCTTACGTTCCCTTGCCATTGGGAACCATGACAGTTTCCTGTTCCTATAGGGACCCGGCTTACCTACAGATGATGAGGATCCCTGGGCCATGCACCCGCCTGCGCCGGTGTCCGAGGGAACGGCAGGGGCTGCGGTTCCAGAAGCAGCGGCGGGGGGAGCCCCTGCTTGCAGCCTCCCCCCTCGTCTGGCCAAACATCCACGGTCCGGGTCCGGTCACCGTGGGTCCGCCCGGCACCGTGAGGGCGCGCGCGCTGCAGCGGCCAGCTTAATACTTCTGGCCACCGCTTGGTGAGTGAGAGCGGCACGTCTAACCCTGAAGTCGCTGGAGCACTTCCGGGTTGGTCCGGGGAGGCAGGAGATTCGGCGGCAGATTTAAAAAAGCAGCGCTGGCGTCGGACCGGTGTGTGTGAGATGGCTTCACCGGCCGACGAAGCGCACCTGCCCGCAGCAGAACAGCGTTCTCCCAGCAAGGAGAGAAGCGCTAGGAGCAGCACAAAAAGTGGTGGTCGACCTCCAGAGAAGGGATCTACCACCAAACGAAATCCGCCTCCTGAACCGGTACCTGTCAGCTTCACTGGGTGAGTTTTTGAAAGAATCTCTTCCTATATGCTGATATATATTCCTCCTGTATCCCTTCCTCTAGACTAAAAAGGACACACAAGTCCAAGCACAAGGAATGTGCTTTATGTACGCAGCACCTCCCGGATGATTATGCTAAAAAACTGTGTTCGGAATATATCATACAGACCTTGCGGCAGGAGAATATAATGACTCCATCAGATGTCAGAGCCATAATCCGGGAAGAAATGCAGGGTTTGGCGCAGACAAGTAGCATCAGTACCTGTCAGCCTAGCAGGTCCCGATCTCCAGTTAGTTCTGAGTCAGAGGATGTACATATATCCTCGGGCGAATCGGGATCTCAGCCGAGCTCATCCGAAACTGAAGGGGGGCTTTGTCTACCCAATAGCAGTGTGGATAACTTGGTGAAATCTGTCAGGAGCACGATGGGGTGCTCAGACGAGAAGGAAAAGAAATCAGCTCAGAACATAATGTTTGCAGGGTTAGGACAGAAAAAACGTAGATCCTTCCCCGTGATACCAACTATTAAAGAAATTATTAAAAAAGAATGGGATAAGCAAAACACAAGAGGTTTTTTGCCATCATCCTCTAAAAGACGCTATCCCTTCAGCGACGAGGAGCTGAATTCCTGGTCAAAGGTGCCGAAGGTTGATGCCGCAGTAGCCTCCACAACCAAGCAGTCGGTCTTACCAGTCGAGGATTCCGGGGTCCTGACAGACCCGCTGGACCGTAAAGCAGAAGCTTTACTAAAAAGATCGTGGGAAGCTAACACGGGGGCGTTCAGGCCCGCCATATCTAGTACCTGCACTGCAAGGTCGCTACTAGTGTGGATGGAGCAACTGGAGGAACAGATTAGAGGTAGAACTTCAAGAGGATCAATCCTGCCGAAATTCCCTCTAATTAAAGAAGCAGTAGCATTCCTGGCTGATGCCTCCGTGGATTCGCTACGCCTAGCAACCAGGTCAGCCGGCCTAGTGAACACAGCCCGGCGAGCACTCTGGTTAAAAAACTGGAAAGGGGACGCACAGGCCAAAGCAAAACTTTGTGCAATCCCCTGCCAGGGTGAGTTCCTTTTTGGAAAGACGCTGGATGAACTCCTGAATAAAGCAGGAGAAAGGAAGAAAGGCTTCCCTAACCAATATCTTCCATCTTACAGGAGAGCCTTCAGAAGACGCCCCTTTACCAGGAACAAACCGTCCGAACAAAGGGAGCGATGGGAGTCGAAGGACCCGAAGCAAAAAGGTACCTTTTTTAGCGGGTCCCATAATCCAAAACGCAAATACCGCTAACCAGAAAGTGGGCGGCAGATTAAAATTCTTCCTTCCCAAATGGGAACAGAACATCTAGCCAATGGATTCTGGACATTGTGCAATATGGCCTAAAATTGGAGTTTGATCGAATCCCTTGGAATTTTTATAGTAACATCACCAAAAGGACGAGATCCACAAAGGGCTCTGGAATCAGAGATCCTATCTCTTCTATCTAAAGTCCTGATAGAAGTTCCCCAGGATCAAGAAGGGAAGGGGTTCTATTCCCCTTTATTCTTGATCAATAAGCCAGATGGTTCGTTCAGAACCATCATAAATCTCAAAAGATTAAATTCCTTCCTGCGTAATCATACCTTCAAAATGGAATCCATTAGTTCTACCATAAAACTTTTATTTCCTAGGTGTCATGGCCGGAATAGACTTAAAAGATGCCTATTATCATCTTCCCATACATGCCGAACATCAGCAGTACCTAAGGGTAGCAGTCATTCTGGAGGGACAGGTTCGTCACTTTCAGTATGTAGCAATGCCATTTGGGCTTTCTATGGCTCCCCGCATCTTCACTAAGATGATATTAGAAGTGATGGCTTATCTACGCCAACGGGACACTTTGATAATACCCTACCTAGATGATTTTCTAGTAGTAGGAAACTCTATACTTCAGTGTAAAGCTCGTTTATGTAATACGGTCTCGTCCCTACAGGAGTTAGGTTGGATCATCAACTTCGAAAAATCCCGGCTGAATCCAGAGACCGTTCAAACATTTCTAGGAATCCAGCTAGACTCCGTAAGTCAGAGATGCTTCCTTCCTCAGTCAAATAGACTGACTATACAATCAAGGGTATCAGAGGCAATGAGCAACCCCTACATGGCACTAAGAAAAGCCATGTCTTTACTGGGATCATTATCATGTATCCCAGCTGTACCGTGGGCACAATTTCATACTCGTCAATTACAGTATGAAGTATTGTCAGCTCAGGGAAAAGATGGACATCTGGAAAGTGAAATAACCCTTTCCAAAGATGTCTTAGAATCTCTATCCTGGTGGCTAGACAAGGAACACCTTTCAAAGGGTGTGCCATGGATAATAGACCCTTCTAAGAGAATTACCACCAATGCCAGCCCATTGGGTGGGGTGCACATATGGAAGATAGTCTGGCCCAAGATACTTGGGACCAAGCAGAATTGACGTGTTCCTCCAATTGGAAAGAATTAAAAGCGGTAGAATATGCCTTAAATCATTTTCTTCCGCAGATTCAAGGAGCAAATGTAAGAATTTACTCGGACAATTCCACCACAGTGGCATATGTGAACCGTCAGGGTGGTACAAGGTCAGGAAGTCTAATGACCATAGCAGCAGACATCTTCCAGCTGGCAGAGACTCATCTCGCATCCCTAACAGCCCTGCACATCAGAGGTGTAGAGAACATCAGGGCAGACTACCTCAGCCGAAACGAGTTACGTCAAGGGGAATGGACCTTAAACAAATCCCTATTCAGAATGATAACAGAATCATGGGGGATACCACAAATAGACCTATTTGCCACAAGAGACAAACGGCAAGTAAAAAGGTTCGCTTCCCTGAACTTCATGGATCACCCAGATATGTTGGACTCTCTCCACCATCCTTGGAGGTTCAAACTGGCATACGCCTTTCCTCCGATGTCTGATTCCACTAGTGATCAGAAAAATCAGGAGGGAACAAGCAAGAGTGATCCTCATTGCACCGTTCTGGCCTTAAAAGACCATGGTTCTCTTGTCTCCAGACCATGTGCCTATGCGACCCATGGATTCTCCCATCAGACAAGGAGCTGCTGTCCCAAGGCCCCTTTTTCCACCTGCAAGTGAAAGGTCTTTACTTGACGGCGTGGAATTTTAGAGGCAACTATTAAGTTCAAGAGGGTTCTCAGTAGAACTAGTAAACACCCTCTTATTGAGCAGAAAAAGATCTACCACCCTAATATATAGTAGGGTATGGAATAAATTTTTGAATTTTTACACAGTACCGTTCACTAAGCAAGTTCCGATCACACCTATTCTAGAGTTCTTGCAAAAAGGCCGAGAATTAGGATTATCTGTAAATACCTTGAGAGTTCAGGTCTCGGCCTTAGGAGCCCTATATGGATGCAATATAGCAGCTAATAGGTGGAGCTCCAGATTCATAAAATCTTGTGAACGTAGTAAACCAGTCCATATTCCCCGTCTACCTCCGTGGGATTTAAATCTAGTACTAGAGGCCTTAACCAGCTCCCCATTTGAGCCACTAGATTCCATACCTTTAAATGTCCTGACATATAAAGTAGCCCTAACCTCAGCTAGACGGGTTAGCGACATCCAGGCCCTATCAGTAGACCCACCCTTCTTACTGATATTTCATGATCGGATAGTCCTAAAACCAGACCCCTCATACCTCCTTAAGGTAGCATCCACCTACCACAGATCGCAAGAGATATTTCTCCCTTCCTTTTTTGATTCACCTATAACTCCAGAACAAAAGTTCCACACTTTAGATGTCAGAAGAGCCATCCTGACTTATATAGAAAGGTCTCAGACATGGAGGGAGAGTAGGGCTCTGTTTATCTCCTTTCAGGGCCACAAGAAAGGACATGGGGTCACAAGAGCTACCATATCTCGATGGATCAGAGATGCTATCTGCTTGGCCTATACGTCAAAAGGCGAGATTCCTCCAGTGGGTATAAAAGCGCACTCAACACGAGCTATGGCTTCCTCCTGGGCGGAACAAGCAGATGTACCGATCCATTTAATATGTAAGGCCGCAACTTGGTCTACACCTTCTACCTTTTACAACCATTATAGACTCGATCTATCTACATCTTCTGATCTGAACTTTGGTAGAGCTGTTCTTAGTACAGTAATCCCACCCAAATAATGACTCTCTGAAAATCTCTCATGTGGGGTGCTGTCGTGGCGAAGGGTAAAAAGCCGGATTACTTACCGGTAATGCTCTTTTAATGAGTCCACGACAGCACCCATTTACTACCCTCCCTAAATTATGCACAGCTCTTTCTTTTAAGTTCACAAATAATGGTTGTATAGAGTTTAAGATATTTTTGTTGCTGAATAAGAATTAATACTAAAGCTTTTGCGGTTCCCTTTTTGTACTCTGTAAACTAAACTGAGGAGGAGAGGGGACCGCCTCCTTTTATTCTGTAGGTTTCCTGTTCCTATGGGGCAGATCCCTCTCTCTCATGTGGGGTGCTGTCGTGGACTCATTAAAAGAGCATTACCGGTAAGTAATCCGGCTTTTTTGTTTCCTGTCCCCTATTAGGGCGGGGAGACAACCTCCGATACTGCTGTCGTGGAAGGTTCCTAGAAACCGAATTACCGGTAAGACTAATTCTATTTTCTTATCTTTCAGGTGACATTAGGGGCTTATCTACAGCATTACAGAATGCTGTAGATAAGCCCCTGATGGTGGTGGCCTTAGCTTATAGGTGAATTTTGGGGTGACCGATTCCCTTTAATACAAAATTCCCTAATGGTATGAACTTTAATAATAATCTATTTTATTAGCTTATATAAATACTAGTGATGAGTGAGCGCGCTCGTCACTACTCGTAACACGCTCTAACATCAGTGTGCTCGTTACTTGGCGAGTGTGCGTTTGTTTTTGTTTTTTTATGCTTAAGCCCCTGCATGTTTAGCACTTTTTAGACACCATGAACATGTGGAGATCACCTACCAGTCACTGTAATGCAGTACCATCTTTGTTGTGGCATTACTTTGATTGGCTGGCTGCACAGTGTCATCGGAAGACGTCTACAGTAGGCCATGGTTACCACACTGTACCCTGGATGCATGTAGTGTAGGAAGAGGTGCTGATGAGAGGGACAGAATTGTAGCTGCGTATTGGCCAGGGATTCATCCACATTTATATTCTGTGCTCGGGCTAATTATAGTCCATAGTAATTCTGCTGCTAGCAGCACTTGGGGAAAGATTGTGCAGAAGGGATTGTGTAGGACAAGATGGGGTGAATTGTATGTCCTTTATGCTGCAGCCTGAAACTGATACTGAAATCCCCTTCTCAGGGCTATTCCTGCAAATTAATCTGAGCAGGGAAATGCTATATACCATTTTTTATGGCGGCAGTGGTGCATAAAGTTGAGTTGAGCGAAATTTGGTCGCCGAATCTGCATTTGCCATATTGGTACCGTATTCATGCCCAATGTATGTTCTGATCATATTTGGTAAATTCTACTCCCATTGACTCTAATGACGATCCATCAATATTGCAAAAACAATATTCGATGTCTATCATATTCAGAACCAAATCTGAACAAATTCAACTCTTATCAAAAGCAAACATTCAGACTTGGTTGGATCTCCATAGCATTTCTATATCATACCTCCCAGATGGACAGATGATATGGCTAGTGTGTCGTGTTCTGTGGCAAATTCTTGCCACACCCCAATCCACTCCCATTTTACCATGGCTTTCTCCCTTAGCAGGAGGAGTTGTGAAGGATATTCATCAGACACTCGAGACTGCAGATTGTAGACCCAAATCCTGAATTGTCTGCTGTATCCAGGACAGTTGGGACTAGATGCCTAGATAGATTCACTGGGTCTCTGGTTCAGCATGCATGTCAGTGCTACCTGGCAGTTGGATGAGAGGTCGTGAACTTCTACCCTTCCAAGTCCCCGGCTCGGCTTTTGATCACGCAGGGCCAGCACAACATCATCTGTAGAAATGAGCGAACTTGGTCTGAAAACGTTCACCAGTCCCAAATTCTGCGCAAACATAGCACACTCGTGTTTGGCTTCACAATCATTTTTACTCAGTCAAGAAAGTTCGGTAAATCATCTCGTTTCCACTAATACACTTGTTAAAATGTTGGCTAGACTGGTGATGCTGTATGATTAGCAGGGGAGATGTTTGAAGAGAGGGGATGTGTCTACCTCAGAGGAGCTGCAGAGTGTCATGTGGTCGTTTTGCCCCCCACCCCCTTCCCCACCTTCATTTTACATAATGCATGTACATTTTGGTGAACCAAACCCTGAACCCCTCTATTCCAGACCTGGGATGCGCACAGAAGAAAAAATTCTAATTGCTTATTTTAATGCTTTTATAGGAACAAAAAAAAGACTGCTTACAGATAATGCACTTTTTATATAAAAAAATAAATAAAAATCCACGACAGCACCCACTGAGAAGGGATCTGCCCTTAGGAACAGGAAACCTACAGACCTAAAAGGGGTGGGCCCCCTCAGTTGTATTACAGAGTATGAGGAACCGCTGAACAAGATTTATTCAATTGTCATAGCAAGACATTTAATGTGCTTTAACTTTTACATCTATACACACCTATGTACAAACATACAATCTCCACCCAAAGTGCGCCATGTACATCCATAAACTAAGGGAGGGAAGTGAGTGGGTGCTGTCATGGACTCTATGAAAGAGTATTACCGGTAAGTAATCCGTGTGTGTGTGTGTGTGTGTGTGTGTGTGTGTGTGTTTTTGTTTTTTTTCTTTGCTGCAATAGCACCCACTGAGACTTTCAGAGAACCATCACCTGGGAGGGACCACCGTGTCGAGGACAGATCTCCTGAAAACTAAGTCAGAGGATGATGATAAATCAAGCCTATAGCGACTGTAAAATGTAGATGTTGCAGCCTTGCATATGAGATCAATCGGAATGTCCAGCCTCTCAGCCCAGGAGAATGCCATAGCCTGTGCCAAATGTGCCTTTATCCCATCTGGATGACTTTCACCTTTTGCTGAGTAGGACAGACAGATTGCATCTCTGATCCATCAGTATAGGGTGCTTCTTGTGACTCCAGACCCCTTCCTATGGCCCTGAAAGGACACAAACCGAGCCTTGCTCTGCCTCCAAGGGACAAGTTCTATCTATACAGTGCCTTGCGAAAGTATTCGGCCCACTGGAACTTTTCAACCTTTTCATATATATCATGCTTCAGGCCTGTCCCACACATCCAGATATTTCCGGTACCGGAGAAATCCGTACCGGAGTTGTCCGTGTGCTCACGTGGCACATCAGCGTGGCACACGTGCAGCAGCTGTGTGCCGACTGGGTACCACACGGACCGTGCAGGAGACAGCGCTAGAGATAAGCGTGACCGCTCATACAGGACAAGCTGCGACGCTGAGAGGAAGCATCGAGGGAGCTGGGTGAGTATTTTATTTCCAGCGGGCGGGTGTACAGGGGGTGGGAGGGGGTTGGTTACCGGGAACTTTATTTCAACCGGGAACTTTATTTCAACCGGAAAAAAACAAAAAAAAACAATGATTTTTCATTCCTTCTCTCCAGCGAACGCTGCTGGAGAGAAGAAATGAATGGTGGCTTCAGCACCACGCTGGGGGGACGGCGCTTACTGTAGCGCTGTCTCCTGCACGGCACACGGACTGCACACGGACAGCATCCATGTGCGGTACGTGTCTTGCACGGACCCATTGACTTTAATGGGTCCGTGTGATCCGTGCGCTCCCACGAACACTGACATGTCTCCGTGTTTTTAACACGGACACACGGTCTGCAAAAAATCAATGACATCTGCAGAGACACATTGATTTTAATGTGTCTACGTGTGTCAGTGTCTCCGGTACGTGAGAAAACTGACACCACACTTACCGGAGCCACTGACGTGTGAAACCGGCCTCAAACAGATACCAAATGTAAATTTCGGGTGAATAATCAGCAAGTGGAACACAATTGTGAAGTTGAACGAAACCTATTGGTTATTTTAAATTTTTTGAGGAAATTCAAAAACTGAAAAGTGGGGCGTGCAATATTATTCGGCCCCTTTACTTTCAGTGCAGCAAACTCACTCCAGAAGTTCATTGTGGATCTCTGAATGATCCAATGTTGTCCTAAATGCCTAATGATGATAAATATGATCCACCTGTGTGTAATCAAGTCTCTGTATAAATGCACTTGCTCTGTGATAGTCAGTGTTCTGTTTGAAGCACAGAGAGCATCATGAAGACCAAGGAACACAACAGGCAGGTCCGTGATACTGCTGTGGAGAAGTTTTAAGCCAGATTTTGATGCAAAATGATTTCCAAAACTTTAAACATCCCAAGGAGCGCTGTGCAAGCAATCATATTGAAATGGAAGGAGTATCATACCACTGCAAATCTACCAAGATCCGGCAGTCCCTCTAAACTCATCTCAAACAAGGAGAAGACTGATCAGAGATGCAGCCAAGAGGCCCATGATCACTCTGGATGACCTGCAGAGATCTACAGATGAAGTGGGACAGTCTGTCCATAGGACAACAATCAATTGTACACTGCACAAATCTGGCCTTTATGGAAGAGTGGCAAGAAGAAAGCCATTTCTCAAAGATATCCATAAAAAGTGTAATTTAAAGTTAGCAACAAGCCACCTGGGAGACACACCAAACATGTGGAAGAAGGTTCTCTGGTCAGATGAAACCAAAATTGAACTTTTTGGCAACAATGCCAATGAGATATGTTTGGCGTAAAGGCAACACCGCTCATCACCCTGAACACACCATCCCCGCTGTCAAACATGGTGGTGGCATCATGGTTTGGGCCTGCTTTTCTTCAACAGGGACAGGGAAGATGGTTAAAATTGATGGGAAGACGGATGGAGCCAAATACAGGACCATTCTTGAAGAAAACCTGTTGGAGTCTGCAAAAGACCAGAGACTGGGACGTAGATTTGTCTTCCAACAAGACAATGATCCCAAACATAAAGCAAAATTGACAATGGAATGGTTCACAAATAACCGTATCCAGGTGTTAGAATGGCCAAGCCAAAGTCCAGACCTCAATCCAATCGACAATCTGTGGAAAGAGCTGAAAACTGCTGTTCACAATCGATCTCTATCAAACCTCACTGAGCACGAGCTGTTTGTCAAAGAAAGATGGGCAAGAATTTCAGTCTCTCGATGTACAAAACTGATAGAGACATACCCCAAGCGACTTGCAGCTGTAATTGCAGCAAAAGGTGGTGCAACAAAGTATTAAGTTAAAGGGGCCGAATAATATTGCACGCCCCACTTTTCAGTTTTTGAATTTCCACAAAAATTTAAAATAAGCAATAAATTTCGTTCAACTTCACAATTGTGTTCCACTTGTTGATTCTTCACCAAAAATTTACATTTGGTATCTTTATATTTGAAGCATGATATGTGGGAAAAGGTTGAAAAGTTCCATGGGGCCGAATGCTTTCACAAGGCACTGTGTAACCCAGGACCGCTCTCCTCACATCTAAGGTGTGAAATATCACCTCCTCAGGAGTTGAAGGACAACCCCTGGCAAAAACTATGGAATCACCGGCCTTGGAGGATGTTCATTCAGTTGCTTAATTTTGTAGAAAAAAAGCAGATCAGACGTGACACCAAACTAAAGTCATTTCAAGTGTCAACTTTTCTGGCTTTAAGAAACACTAAAAGAAATCGAACAAAATGTGGTAGTCGGTAATGGTTACGATTTTATTTTTTTTTTTAAATCCAAGCATAGGGAAAAATTATGGAGTCACTTGATTGTAAAGGGGGGGGGGGGGGGGAAATGATGGAATCATGAAAAAGGAAAAAAACACTCCAACACATCACTAGTATATTGTTGCACCACCTCTGGCTTTTATAACCGCTTGCAGTCTCTGAGGCATTGACTTAATGAGTGTCAAACAGTACTCTTCGTCAATCTGGCTCCAACTTTCTCTGATTGCTGTTGCCAGATCAGCTTTGCAGGTTGGAGTCTTGTCATGGACCATTTTCTTCAACTTCCACCAAAGATTTTCAATTGGATTGAGATCCGGACTATTTGCAGGCCATGACATTGACCTTATGTGTCTATTTTCAAGGAATGTTTTCAGTTTTTGCTCTATGGCAGGATGCATTATCATCCTGAAATGATTTCCTCATCCCCAAACATCCTTTCAATTGATGGGATAAGAAGTGTGTCCAAAATATCAACATAAACTTGTGCATTTATTGAAGATGCAGTGACCGCCATCTCCCCAGTGCCTTTACCTGACATGCAGCCCCATATCAACGACTGTGGAAATTTGCATGTTCTCTTCAGGCAGTCATCTTTCTAAATCTCATTGGAACGGCACCAAACAAGTTCCAGCATCATCACTTTGCCCAATACAGACTTTTGATTCATCACGGAATATGACTTTCATCAAGTCATCCACAGTCCACGATTGCTTTTCCTTAGCCCATTGTAACTTTTTTTTTTTTCTGTTTGTGTTTAATGATGGGTTACGTTTAGCTTATCTGTATGAAAATCCTGTTTCCTTTAGGTGGTTTCTTACAGTTCGGTCACAGACGTTGACTCCAGTTTCCACCCATTCATTCATCATTTTGTTTTGTTGTGCATTTACGGTTTTGGAGACATTGCTTTAAGTTTCCGGTCTTGACGGTTTGATGTCTTCCTTGGTCTACCAGTATGTTTGCCTTTAACAACCTTCCCATGTTGTTTGTATTTGGTCCAGATTTTAGACACAGCTGACTGTACAACCAACATCGTTTGCAACATTGTGTGATTTACCCTCTTAATAGTGATAATCCTTTCCTTTGTTTCAATTGACATCTCTCTTGTTGGAGCCATAATTCATGTCAGTTCACTTGGTGCAACAGCTCTCCAAGGTGTGATCACTCCATTTTTAGATGCAAACTAACAATCAGATATAACTTGATGCAGGTGTTTTGGGAATGAAAATTTACAGGGTGATTCCATAATCTTTTCCCTCATAATTGAGTGATTCCATAGTTTTTACCATATGCTTGGTTAAAAAAAAGTAACCATTACTTACTACCACATTTTTTTTGATTGCTTTTTTTTTTTTTTTTTTGTGTTTCTTAAAGATAGAAAGTTGCCATTTGAAACGACTTTAATTTTGTATTAAAAAAAAAAAAAAGCAGCAGATCCCAGACATGGCACAAAACTAAACAATGAGTGAACATCCTCCAAGGTCGGTGATTACATCATTTTTGCCAGGGGTTATATTATCAATAAAGGAGGGAAGAAGGATCTCCTGACTTCTATGAAATCTGGCCACTACTTTAGGGAGGTATGAAGGGTCTGGCTTCAAAACGACCCTATCCTGAAATACTATCAGGAAGGGAGGGTCAATCGACAGAGCCTGAATGTCGCTCACTCTCCTATCAGACGTTAAAGCAACTAAGGCAGTCTTCAATTAAATGTTTCAATGAAACGGAGTCTAAGGCTGTGCCCACGTTGCAGAAATGCTGCGTTTTTAGCTTGCAGAATGCTTGACAATGCGTGATTGACAGGTTGGTCACACTTGTCAAGCATAGTGCTTGACAAGTGTGACCAACTTTTAACTATTGATGCTGCCTATACAGGATCAATAGTAAAAGAATGTTAATAATGGTTATTCTCGCCTTCCGGCAGTCCCCGATCTCCTCAGCGGCGCTCCCGGTACGTTCCGTTCCCAGGGATGCTTTGCGCCAAGGACCTTTGTGACCGCGACGTCATCTCAGGTGATTCGTGCAATGCATCACTGGGAAAGGAAGCCGCCACGTGCACTGCTGAGTCGGGGGGCAGCATCAAAAGGAAAGTATATTCCTTTTTTTTTTTTTTTTTTTTTTTTTTTTTACAGGAATATGGTACTCAGGAGGGAGTTTAAGGTTTCAAAAAGTCATTTTGGGTTGTTGGATAGTGAGGTGATGAGGGTGGTGAACTAGGATTGTTTGGCCAGATGAAGGGCAGAGTTATAGGTTTTAAGCATGAACTTATAGTGGATGAAGTCGTCTAAGAGATTTTCTCCACTGCTGCTCTGCACACCTTGAGCAGCGCTGAAGAAAGCGTGTTTGCATTGTGCCAGGGCTGCCATTGTCTGTTGGGTCTTTCTGTGTGTAGAAGGTGCTGCTTCATCTAGGGCATTCTTCAGTGTATTATTGAAGTGTGACAATGCTAAGTCTGGACAGGAGAGGGAGGAGATGGGGCTAAAGCTGCTGAGTATTCATGGTACGTGCATTCCAGTAAGTGGGGGTGGCCCGGGTGAAGAGACAATTCTTGACAGAGAAGGAAAGAAGGTTGTGGTCCGAGATGGGAGTTAGTAAAGTCGTGCAGTGGGACGGGAGAAAACCAGGTCCAGAGTATTCCCTTCCTCATGCATAGGAGAATTTGGTAAACTGAGAGGCGAATGAAGAAGCTATAGTAGTAATAGTACTGGATGAAACTGATGTTTGTGCCATCTTAGTGTTACTGGGGGGAAAATAAAATTGGAGGTGTTGCATGAGGTATCAAGGCTCCAAGATGAGGCTTACAATGCTCCCACAGTCACCATGTCTTAATTGAAACTTCAATTCAAAGCTGTGAATGCTGGCTCAGGCTCTCTCATGCATCTGACTGCTGCTGTGCCATTACCAAATTTCTACGTTTGGTCAACTGATGCCAGTTTTCATGGTGTCTGCTTCTAATTTTAGCTGTTTGGGAAGCTGTTAATAAACACTTTTTGTTCGGCGAATTGAACCTGGCAAGGTCCTTGAAGTTTCATGAATTGGTGTTGCCGACAAAGTTCTGAACCCCTCTGTTGCATGGTTTGGTCACAGAAGAAACTAGTGAAAGTAGATTATATAGGGTAATTCAACTTTTATCTATACAGAACGAGGTACATGCATCAGCTTCTTAATACAGCATAACAGGAAATAATGAAGGACCTTTTACCAAAGAGAAAGTGAAACCAAAGTAAAAGTATATACATTACATTCAACTAGGCATATAATGGTAACCACTGTTGTGAATTCCGTTCTCGGACTCCCTCCTGTGGTCATGAATGGTATTTTGGTTAGTTCTGCTCTTGGGCTCCCTCTGGTGGCTTCGAGCGGAACTGCTGGTCACTAGGTTGACTTTATCAGCTGCTCTCGTTATGTTGCTATGCTGGCTTCCCTATTTAACTCCACTCAGTTCGTTACCTGATGCCAGCTGTCAATGTATCAGAATTGGTTCAGATCTCTCTTGGACTTCTCTGAGGACCTGTCTACTCCAGGAGAAGCTAAGTCCCTGCTGGTTCATTTGTTGTTACTGCTGCCTGAATCTATTTCTTAGTACTGCTAGATTCTAGTCCAGCTTGCTATCATGATATTTCCTTGCTAGCTGGAAGCTCTGGGGTGCAGTGTTGCACCTCCACACCGTGAGTCGGTGCGGGGGTCTTTTTGCATACTCTGCGTGGTTTTGTAGTTTTTTTATGCTGACCGCATAGTATTCTTTTCTATCCTCTGACTATTTAGTAAGTCCGGCCTCATTTGCTAAAACCTGTTTCATTCCTGTGTTTGTGACTTTCCTCTTAACTCAGTCAGTATATGTGGGGGGCTGCCTATACCTTTGGGGAATTTCTCTGAGGCTAGGTTAGGCTTCTATTTCTATCTTTAGGGGTAGTTAGCTCTTAGGCTGTGAAGAGGCGTCTAGGGAGAGTTGGGTACGCTCCACGGCTATTTCTAGTGTGTGCGATAGGAGTAGAGTTTGCGGTCAGCAGAGTTCCCACTTCCCCAGAGCTAGTTCCGTTTTTGAGTTTACTCATCAGGTCATTCCAGGTGCTCCTAACCACCAGGTCCATAACAAACCACATCGCCATCTGTCAGACAAGTGTAAACTCCTCCTGCACACAAGTCTGTATCTGTTGCATATCTGCTAACACCCTTTCTCAACAGTAAGGACTTATTCAGTTAAGGCTAGTTTCTTCATCAGTCTGTCTTTCACGATTCAATGCCTTAGTGAAAATATCTGCTGTCATATCTTAGGTTGAGCAGTACTCTAAATTTAGAATTCCTTGTTCCTGGTGATCTCTCAAGAAGTGAATCTTTGAATCCAAGAACTAAACACATTGATGTACTTTCATCTGAGCAAGAACTAGACATCCTTAATTGTCCTCATACATCTTTGTTGGTCCCAGTTGTCCTAAGTCTGTTAGCTGTTGTGTTATCCATAGAACTTCTTGACTGGTATGTGCTGCGGCAACATATGCTGCTTCTGTCCATGACAGTGTTACTATAGATTGTTTCTTAATAGTCCAACTAATTGGTCCGCCTGAGAGCAAGAAAAGATATCCACTGATTTCCTGTCAATTGGATCTCCAGCTCAGTCTGCATCAACATATCATCAGGTTAAAATGCATTTCTCACTTGCAGTTAGCTTCAGTTTAACACTGCTAGTCCCTTTTAAATAATGGATTACTCTCTTCACTGCATTCCAATCCATTTTGTTTGGCTTTTTACACCTTCCTTGCTCAAAATTCCCACTGCTGCAATGTCTGGCCTTGTAACAGTAGCAATATATAATTTTCCCACTGCTTTTCTGTATTGTTCATTATTTGGTAACAGATTCTGTTCACTATTTGTTTCCTTTAGATAGTTGGCTTCAATTGGAGATTTTACTGGTTTTGCCTCTTTCATTCCAAATGTTTAGATTGTCTTGAATCGTGATTTTTAGATTAAGAAGGAAACTCTAGTCTTTTCTTTCTATCCATATTGCTAGGTACGGTTTCACATTTCACAGATCTTTAATCTCGAAGTGTTGATCCAAAGTCTTCACTATCTGTTTCATCCCTTTCTTTTTCAAAATAAACTAAAATATCGTTCACATATCAGCTCATAGATCAATCTGTCAGTCTTTGTATAGAGACAAGGATCCACTTTGCTGATTTGAAAATGTTCGTTTGAGTACTTCTGTGATTTTATCATTCCACGTTTTTAGTGGCTTGTTAAACCATATATACTTTTCTGTAGCTTACAAACCATGTTTGGTTTCCATTTATCCTTGAATCCTGGAGGTTTTTCCATGTAAATGTCTTCTGTTTAGTCTCCATTCAGAACTGAAAACAAAGTTCTGTTTGTGGTGTGTTTAACTGGAGCAAATGTCTCATCATGGTCTTCTCCATATTTCTGAGAATAGCCTTTAGCTACGAGTCTTGCTCGGTATCAATCGGCTGTGGTGTCTGCGTAATATTTTACTAAAAAAAGGCTATAGGATGTACCTGGATATTTATTCTTTTGGTAGTTCTGTGTCCATGTCTTTGAATCATGCATGGATTTTATTTGTTGGCCTCTTCTGAAAGTTGAGATGTCCTCCCAAGATGTAGGTTCATACATTTTATTTGTACGTTCCTTGTCTGAAAGACGTTGAGGTGGTCTTCCCTTGTTTTCTCTTATTGAGCGTCTTGGTTCTGTCTCTGTATGGAGCTGTATCTCTTGACTTTTTCAGTTTTTTGATTTTCATCAATTTCCACTTCCTCCTCATCAGATGTTCCTGCAGTTATATCACTGTCGTTTCGCTCATTTTTCATTTCCAATGATGTCATTATGTCATCATTTAGATCTTCAATGAATGTTACACTGTTCCTCACTTTGCAATTGTCACTATATCCGACAAATATTCCTTCAATGGCTCTGTTTTGAAGTTTGGAGTGTCTTTCTTCTGAAATAAACATAAACTTTGCAACCAAAAACTCTTAAATGATTCACGCTTAGTTTCTTACCTTGCCACAGTTAATTTTTTTTTTTTTTTTTTTTTTCAGTTTTCTTGAGCAAAGTCTGTTTTTTGCATATAAGTAGCTGTCATTGCTGCTTCACCCCAGTATTTCTCTGAAATTTTAAGAGGTATGCGAACAGACTCCAAACTACCAGAGTTCTGTTTTTCCTTTCTGCTACCCCGTTCTGTTCAGGTGTGTATGGACAGTCTTTTGATGCTCAATTCCATTCTGTCCTAAGTAGTTTTCTATTTGGTGTCCTGTAAACTTGCCTCCCTTATCACTTCTGATGATTGGCTTCCTCTGAAACTTGTTGTTTGACTTTGTCACATAGTCTTGTAATTTTTTAAAAAACTTCACTTTTGTTTTTTATAAAGTATGTGATTGTGTATCTTGAGTAGTCATCTATAAAGGTCACCATATATCTATTACTTCCTGATGTGGTCCCTTTCATGGGTCCACATACATTAGTGTGTACCAAGTCAAGTGGTCTTGTGCTTTCTCGCTCTCTTTAGGTATAGATACTCTTGTAGCTTTAGATTTTATATAACATTCACATTTTACAGTAATTGAGCAATTGGATATCAAAAGGGCTTTTGTCAAATTATTTTTTAAAGTCCATTATACACTCAGGATCTGTCTCCTAGAAATCTATGCCACGTGAATACAATTCTTGTGAGTATGTATTCATAAGTCGCCGTCATCTATGAAGTTATCTCCCACTAGGATTCTACAAATATAATCTTTGATTTTTACAGTAAGTCCTTTAGTTGTCAGACGCTTTACGGATAACAATCCTTCTAGTTCTGGAACATAAAACACATCGTTTACTAGTAACTTTGAATTATGCCCAAATCTATCAGTACAGATTAGCATTCCTTGTCCAATACCTTCAGCAGTGATTTTACACCCATCTGCAAGATAAATTGCATCCTCCTTATTTTCAAGTTCAGTAAAGAAGCTTTTCACTAGTCATGACTTGTTGCTCCTGAGTCAATAAACCAGCCTGATGATGACTGTCAGTTACTTTAAATGTACCATTCCAGTGATCTGCATGTGGGTTAGAAATCGTGCTTTTTTTTTTTTAAAGTTTATAGTAGTCTCTCTAAATGTCTTTTTCCAGTCCACCACCTGACAGCACCATTGGAGGACGTCCTTCTTACCCTCAGTGGGACAGGAACCACAAGAAGTTAAAAGGACCCTCCCCACTCCACCCACCAGTGTTTTTCCTGTCCCACTGCGGATAGGAACGGCAAGCATGTCCTCCGACGGTGCTGTGCAGATGGTGGGGATCGGGGGGCCCAGCCTTTCCCTTCCCCGCCGCAAGATATCTGCGGCTGATACCTGCTATGGGGGGTCTCTCAGCCTCCCCAGTGTAGCACTGCTCCTGGGGTCGGGTCCGCTTCCTCCTCTTGGGGGCTCTCGGTCCGGGTGCCTGTCTGCCGGGGGGTGAGTGCGGCGGCCGCTTCCAGCAGTGGCCGGCTCCAGCATGCGGCCACAGCTTCTCCAGCGGCCGCTTCCAGGCGGCTGCTTCCGGGTCCAGCGGCCGCGTCACTTCCGGTCGCGGCCAGCGTGGAGGATGGCGCCGGCCTCGGTGAGGGGCACAGCGTGGTCACCGCAGCGGCGGTAAGGAGGGCAGGATCAACCAGGTAAAACCTATATAAACTCACTAGGGGGGTCTGTATGCCGCCGGCCATCCTGACAAAGGAGCACTCGGCTATACGTTCAGATTGTTTTCTGCACTATGGAGGAGACTGCCAGACCTGAGGGGACTGACCAGCTTCAGGGGCACGTGAGTGGGCTATGTAAAAGCCATACCACAAAGCTCACCCCTCCCCCTGCTTCCCTACTTGCGTACCCCACACATATCTCTATTTATCCTAGGCTGAGTCTCCCATCCCCACAGCCGAAAGGAAAAAATCGGGAAAAAATAAATGCCCGATATGTGCCACTAAGTTTCCGGAAAATTGGCGGAAACCATTGTGCAAATCGTGCACATCCAAAATTGTGGGTGATGAACAGACAACGCTACTATCCAGTATGAGGACCATGATTCGACAAGAGGTTCAGGCTTCTATCTCAAGCTTGAATCTTTCCCAGGCAACTCAGTCAGAACCGCAGACTTCACGGAAGAGGCCAAGGGAGTCTAGCCCCTCTTCCGAGGGTGAAGTTTCGGAGGATTCTGACCAGGAAGAAAGAGACGGATCTTTGGGCAGAGGGAAGAGATATCTCTTCTCGGCAGCAGACACAGATGAACTTCTTTATGCTGTGCGTAACACCATGCAGCTACAGGATACGCCAGAGGAGACCTCGATCCAGGACGAGATGTTTGGCGGATTACATGCCCAGGTGACTAAAGTCTTCCCCGTCAACAACCACATCCGTTCTATGATCCTGGAAGAGCGGCAGGAAGCTGAGAAGAAACTGGTGATTCCCAGGGATTTTAGACTTCGGCTACCCTACAATCCAGAGGACATTAAAGTGTGGGATGAAGTTCCCAAGATCGATGTTCCACTAGCAAAAGTGGCGAAGACCTCAATCCCATTTGAGGACTCTTCCGCATTAAAAGATCCTATGGATCGTAAAGCGGACGGTTTGCTAAGGAGAACTTGGGAGTCCTCCGCAGCAATAATACGGGCCAATATAGCGCCAACATCCGTAGCCCGGTCAATGCATTTATGGATTGACGATTTAGAGGATCATCTCAAAGCCAAAACTTCCAGAGAGGCTATCCTTAAATCCCTGCCGTTGCTCAAACTCGCAACAGGCTTTATGGCGGACGCTGTTGTGATCCGCTTTTTGGGCTCCCCTAGTGGTGGCTGGTGGTACTGGAGACTTGTGTGTTCTTTTCTGCCGCAGCTCACCTGCTTCCATCAGTTTTGGGAGTTCCCTATTTAGCCTTGCTCTCCAGTCACTTCCTTGCCGGTCATCATTGTAACCTGAGTCTTTCAGTTGCATGTTCCTGCTACCAGTCTGCTGATCAGCTAAGTGGACTCTTGTCCTTTTGTTCTGTATTTTTTGTCCAGTTTACAGTTTGTCATTTCCTGTTACTGGAAGCTCTTGTGGACTGAAATTGCCACTCCTGTGTCATGAGTTGACACAGGAGTCTTAAAGTAATTTCAGGATGGGTTTTTGAAAGGGTTTTTCAGCTGACCGTGAAGTCCTCTTTTGTATCCTTCCTCTATCTAGTAAGTGGACCTCGCTTTGCTAAATCTACCTTCATACTGTGTATGTCTTTTCCTCTGAACTTACCGTTAATATATGTGGGGGCTACTATCATCTTTGGGGAATTTCACTAGAGGTAAGCCAGGTCTGTTCCTTCCCCTTCCAGGCGTAGTTAGTTCTCCGGCTGGCGCATGGCATCTAGGCAGCCGTAGGAATGCTTCCTGGCTACTGTTAGTTGTGTGGTAGATTTAGGTCACGGTCAGCTTGAGTTTCCATCACCCGAGGGCTAGTCTGTTATTTTGTGTTTCTGATGTTCCCATGCCATTGGGGAATCATGACGGGACGCTTCTGCCGAATCTGTACGTTTCGCGGCTAGAAGCGAATCTTTGTCTAACGCGGCCAGAAGAGCCCTATGGCTAAACCTGGTCGGGGGATCTCCAGTCAAAAAACAAATTGTGTGGAATCCCATTCTCAGGGAATAAAGTATTTGGGCCTATTCTAGACGATATCCTAGAAAAAGCCTCAGATAAAAAGAAGGGATTCCCTGAGGAGAATACCAATAAGTATCAGCCCTTTCGTAGGTCCCGACCCAGTCAGAGGACAGACTACAGGGGGAAAGGGAAGACTGGGAGGTGGTCTTATCCCAAGGGTGGAAAGGGAAGAGACTCCATCTTCCCAAGTGCAGGTACACCAAAGTCAAATAAATGACATCAAGGTGGGAGGTCGGTTACAAAAATTTCTAGGGGGTTGGCAGAAGGTGTCCCAGAATCCTTGGATTCTACAGGTAATCGCGCAGGGATACAAATTAGAGTTCTCCAGCAGTCCCCCAGAAAGATTTGTAGTAACCCGACCCTGCCTGCTCTCCGACTCCTCCATGTGGACAAACATCCAGGAGCTGTTGGATTTAGAGGCGATTGTGTCACTTCCCATCTCAGAAAGAGGCAAAGGCCATTATTCCCATTTGTTTTCAATAAAGAAACCATCCGGGGACTCCTGGACGATTATAAATTTAAAACCACTAAACAAATGGGTCCGGTACAAAAGATTCCGGATGGAATCTATAAAGTCCACGACGCCTCTGATAGACAAGGACATGGTAATGTGTACCCTAGACCTAAGCAACGCCTATCCTGTCCCGATACACGTCTCCTACCAAAAATTCCTGAGATTTGCCATAATGAACAAGGGGATAGTACATCACTTCCAGTTCAGATGTCTCCCCTTCGGGCTTGCTTCAGCGCCCAGAATTTTTACCAAGTTGATGTCGGAAGTTGTGGCCTATCTAAGAAACCAGAATGTGACCATAGTCCCATACCTGGACGACTTCCTGATAATGGTGAAATCACAGAAACTCCTCAAAATAGACTGCACTTTCACTCTTTTCATCCTACAGGAGCTGGGGTGGATTGTGAACTGGAAGAAGTCCTGCCTGGTCCCAAATTCCAGAATAAAATTTTTTGGGGTTATGTTGGATTCCAATCTAAGAACATCTTTTTTACCAGAAGACAGGCAAGAGGCCTTGATCAGGCACATTCATCAGTTCAGAAGTACCCCCTCCATAAGAGGGGCAATGAGGATACTCTGCTTCATGACAGCATGCATACCCTGTGTGAAATAGAGCCAATTCCACTCGCGGGAGTTGCAAAGAGAAGTCCTAGGTTCCTGGAACAGGAAACAGAGTTCCCTAGACAGGAAGATGGTTGTGTCTCAGTCTGTAAAGAGATCCCTAACCTGGTGGACCACACCGGGAAACCTGAGAGAGGGAGTTCCATGGATACTCGATCCCTGTGTTACCGTTACCACAGACGCCAGTCAATAAGGATGGGGCGGTCATATAGGAAGAACATACTACCAGGGAGAATGGACTCCTCAGATTGCCGCAAGATCGTCAAATTTCAGGGAACTGTATGCGATCTGGAAAGTGTTGTCAGGCCCAGTCATAGGTCCGAGACACACGTGAGAATACTGTCCGACAATGTCACAGCAGTGGCATTTCTGAGACACCAGGGAGGTCCAAAACATCCACCACTGCAACACTTAGCAGACCAGATTTTCAGGTGGGCAGAAAGATCTGTCAGATCCATCTCGGCAGTTCACCTGGAAGGCGCCAAGAATCAGGTAGCAGATTTCTTGAGCCGAAAGTCGGTACATCCCGGAGAATGGGAACTGAACCCAGAAGTATTCAGCAGTCTATGCCAGAAATGGGGGACACCTCAGGTGGACCTTTTTGCCACCAGGTCAAACACAAAGGCCAGAGCATTTTTCGCTCAGTCCTCTAGACGGAGCTACTGCAGTAGACGCCTTGTCTCAATATTGGGGAGAAGGTCTCCTGTACGCATTTCCGCCTCTTCCTCTGATACCGAAGACACTCAGGAAGATACGAGACGAGAGAGCAACCGTAATCCTGGTGGTTCCTTTTTGGCCAAAAAGAAGCTGGCTTTCTCTACTATCCAAGATGCCAACAGATGAACCAGTCTTACTACCGAACAGGCAGGACCTTCTACTTCAAGGTCCGGTGTTCCACAAGAATCCAGACTCTTCACCTATCTGCTTGGATCCTGAACGGCAAACCCTGTTATGTTGTGCTGGTGGTTAGGAGCACTAGAAATGACCAGATGAGCAAACTAGCAATACAGGATGAGCTCTGGGAAGTGGGAGCTCTGCTGACCGCAACCCCTAATCCTATCACAACAACTAGAAATAGCCATGGAGCGTTCCTGACTCTGCCTAGACGCCTCTTCACAGCCTAAGAGCTAACTACCCCTAAAGATAGAAAATACAGCCTACCTTGCCTCAGAGAAATTCCCCAAAGAAATAGGCAGCCCCCACATATATTGACTGTGAGTTAAGATGGAAGTCACAAACACAGGAATGAAATAGGTTTCAGCATAGGAGGCCAGACTTGCTAAACAGACTGAGGATAGAAAAGGTATCTTTGCGGTCAGCATAAAAAACTAACAAAAAACCACGCAGAGTGTGCAAAAGAAACCACCGCACCAACTCTGCATCCCAGAGCTTCCAGCTAACAAGATAAAATCATTATAGCAAGCTGGACAAAAACACAGTGGTAACAAATAAGCTAGCAGGGACTTGGCTTTTGCTGAAGTAGACAGGTCATCTGAAAGATCCAAGAGAACTGAACCAGTACTAGGACATTGACAGCTGGCATCAAGTAACGATCTGAGTGGAGTTAAATAGAGCAGCCAGCCAAGACCTGAACGAGATCAGCTGGAGAAGGAATCTCAGAACCAGCAGCTCCACTCACAGCCACCAGAGGGAGTCCATGAACAGAACTCGCCGAAGTACCATTCATAACCACAGGAAGGAGCTCGAGAACAGAATTCACAACAAAACCCTAAGATCCAGAGGCCTGTCAGAAGATGTCATTACCACACTCCAGGCGAGCAGAAAGCCGGTGACTTCGGCGATTTATAACAAGATCTGGAAGCGGTATTGTTCCTTTCTGGGAGAAGGTCCTGTGGATACTTCAAAACCAGATATCCCCAGAATCCTCGATTTCCTGCAACTCGGATTTGACAAGGGCTTTGAGCCTAGTACTCTAAAAGTACAGATTGCCGCACTTAGTGTCTTTTTTGATACATCACTAGCCTCCCATCCCTGGATAGCGAGATTTTCCAGGGCCACGCAGAGAATGAGGCCACTTGTGAGGAAATCAACTCCTCCTTGGGACCTAAACCTGGTCCTTAACACTTTGTGTAAAACCCCTTACTTACTGTCGGAAGATATGGACATAGCCAATCTCTCCTTTAAGACTGCCTTCCTAATTGCCATCACATTGGCTAAAAGGCTGGAGGAGATGCAGGCTTTCTATCCAGAATCCATATCTTCAAATCTTTGACGACAGAATAGTCTTCAAACCTAACCCAGCTTTCCTCCCCAAGGTAGTATCCTCTACCAATATAAATCAGGAGATAATCGTTCCTTCCTTTCTGCCAACACCCTAAAAATGCAAAAGAGGGGGGTCTACCATAACCTTGACGTTAGGGAGACTGTTCTAAAATACCTAGGGGCGACAGAAAGCTGGAGACAGGACACTAACTTATTTATACAATACGGTGGTCCAAATAGGGGTTGTAAAGCGGCAAAATCAACTATTGCTAGGTGGATTAAAAACATGATTAGCCTAGCATATACAAACCAAGGGAAAGATCCCCCGGATACTCTTAGGGCCCACTCAACACAAGCTATTTCTACATCATGGGCAGAAAAGGGGGGTGCCTCAGCTGAGCAAATCTGTAGGGTGGCGACTTGGACTAGTCTTTCTACCTTTGCTAGACACTATAAATTAGATGTCGTATCAGACCAATTAGCCTTTGGTAGAAAAGTCTTACATGCAGTAGTCCCACCCTAGTTAAACATCCTTTGGTATTCTCCAATGGTGCTGTCAGGTGGTGGACTGGAAAACGGTAATTAGTTCTTACCGGTAATTGTATTTCCAGGAATCCACCTGACAGCACTACTAGTTCCCTCCCACTGCAAGCTTATACTACTGACTAATGTGATGTAACATTGGTGTGTAATTGTAAATAAACTCTTTTTTGCATCCATCCAGATGTGGTACTTAGAAAATCACTGGTGGGTGGAGTGGGGAGGGTCCTTTTAACTGCTTGTGGTTCCTGTCCCACTGAGGGTAAGAAGGACGTCCTCCAATGGTGCTCTCAGGTGGATTCCTGGAAATACAATTACCGGTAAGAACTAATTACCGTTTTCTTACATCTGAAACATTCTCTTGTCTCTGTTATGGAGCTGCTTGTCTGTTGCTTTAAGAGCATTTTCACTATCCCTTTCAGTGGAATTGTTTGTTTGATCTTTAATTCTATGATATTCATCTGAGTCTGGTCTCTACAAACTCGAGAACAAATCTGAATCAGATATTACACTATAGTGCACATATCAGAGCAGTGTATGAATCTGGTAAACTGCACAATAATATTGTTGCTATATGGCTTTCCTTAATGTCTTCACCGACTGATCTCAGCTGTTACGACCTCAATCATGGAGTTTATATGCTCCTGCAGGTTTTTCCTTGAACTTAAATCACAAACTATTCCTGCTAAAAACTTTACAAGATGAGATTAAGCTGGATCTTTCATGTAGCTTTCTCAATGCTTCCCATATTCCCTTTGCTGTATTCTCATTAATTATGTGGATTAACTGATCATCCTCCACTAATAAGCTGGTAGTAGCTCTTGCTTGACTGATTTTCTTATCCTATGTCTGATTGGGTCTGTCTGTAGTGATTACCTTCCATAAATTGTCTTTAGACAATAACATCTCCACTTTGAACTTCCATAACTGATAGTTCTCATTGTTCAGCTTAGTTACTGTGAGTCTGTGCTCTGAACTGCTGCTCATCTTTAACTTATTTGTTTGGAGAGAATTGCTCTGAAGGATTCTTTTGCCTTCTATGCTTGGCCCATAACCTGTTGCATAGTTTGGTCACAAGAAACTTGTGAAAGTAGATTTTTAGAACTTTTTTTTTTTTTTTTTTAGTACTTTTATCTTCACCGAACATGAGGTCATGCATCAGCTTCTTAATACAGCATAACAGAAGTCTGAATGACCTTTTTACCAGAAAGAAAGTTAAGCCAAAGTACAAGTAATATGCTTAGTTAAATGTAATGCATAAGCAGTCACAACGTCTCTATCTACGGTCAGAAAAGTGTAAACTCCTCCTGCGCACAAATAAGTCTGTATCTGTTGCATATCTGCCAACACCTCAAGAACACTTTAATTAAGTGGTCGCAGGTAGGGGAACTCATGGACTAAAGGCTATAAAGGGCCAGTGGTTAGTGGATTTTGGTGAGAGCCAGGTTTGTCAACATGTATTTAGACTGCTTGACATAACTTTAGCCTTAGGTATTTATGTACTACTGTCACAGGTCGGGGGCTTCAAGAATCATCCTCCATTTCATTATTGCTTTGTGTTGTTTTTTTTTGGGGGGGGGATACTGCGGCCAATCTTAATCATTCCCAAATGTCTAAACTAGAGGGGAAAAATTGCACGTGACTCCCCAATACCCTCTTGCCATGCTGTCTAATGTGCTTCTTCTGCCTGATCGGACAGTGGGCAAAGGTAGACTTTGCTGAACACCAGGTATTACAATTACCAGGACTGCAAGTGTTCCATTCTGTTAAATGGGGAAATGTGCACAAGTTTATGTAAGTTGGCCTGCTCCTTTGGCATTAGGAAGATTAGAGAAACACTGACCCATTCTTTGCCAATCAGGAAGGGGGTGCTGCATAGCCCTTTCAAAATATAAAAAATTGTCGGTTTTACATGTGTGGAAATATAGCAAATGGATGTTGGTTGCACCCTCATGAGTTAATAATTTCACTTTTTGTATAGCTGCTTGGCCATCTATTTACTTTGAATGATAAAGGTTATTCCTTGCAAATAGCACAGCGCACCAAGGTATGCAATTGACACTCATTTGTAGCATACTAAACTTGTTTTGTTAGGATGGCAAAGTATTGTGGGCATTGGTAGCAGTCATTAATGTGGATCTGTAATTGTATTTGGAGACTGATTGATTTATATTCTTGCTTTTCTTCTAGCGCAAGTTTTCCACTGTTGTTACTGAATATCTAGATGAGGAAATGACTGCTACAACCAGACGGCTAGTAGAATATTTTGCCAATCAGCATGCCTGCTCATTAGACATGGAGAACTAATGTTATTTATTACATGTACAGTTTTTTTTTAACTTGTGTTTAGTACAGTAACTTATTACAGCCTATTAATAAACATTTTATACATAATTGTGTTTTTATTAAAAATTGCTACTGTTTAAGAAGAAAAATGGAATAATTCCATAAGCCCTTACCGACATGACATGCGTCGACTCCTTAACTTTGCTTTCTCACACTCTGAGCCCGTATCTTTCCCTACACATGTTAGCTAACACTTGCAGCTCTCAACTTGTTAAATCCTGCTGTCAACCTGACAGAAGCATTTCACATGCACCAGCAGCACACATTACTCCACGTGCTTTTATTTTTTTATGCTGTTGTTCACTGCAAGATTGTGCAAGAAGCAATTGAAACATTGTATCTAACCTACAATGGTATCTGTTAAAACAAACAAACAAAAAAAATACTCCAGCACAAAATAAGCCCTCACATAGCCCTACTGTATATCCCATATAGAAAAATTTTTTTTTTTCCCCATTTCTTAAATATAATAAACTATACTGATTTGACCTCTGCATGCTTCTACTGACCTGGAGAACTGTATAGGACAGTCTTCCTATATAGTGAACAAGGATGGGGGGGATTTTTTTTTTGCATCACATGATAAAATGATACAACTTCTCCTGCAAAAAACTATATATAATTTTTAAACAATTATGGCTCTTGGTAAAAAGCAAAGAATGAAAATGGCCACTGTATAAAGGGGTTACCATAACTAATGATGCTGTAAGCTTAGTTAGTATCTTCATCATATTTGTAACATACTGAATGGCTATGCAAAGCCAGAGCAGGAGGTTGCAGTAGTCAAGGCGCGAGATGAGGGTATGGACTATGGTTTTTGCAGATTCTTGGCTGAGGAATGTACAGATCTAGGAAATATTTTTGAGTTGACGTGGGAAGGGCTTTGATATGTGGTTTGAAAGAGATCAGTGTAAAGGATTACTCCAAGGCAGCGAGCTTGTGGGACTGGGAGAGTGGGCACTGGGCAGCTATTTACTTTACTTTTTCTAGTTTTAGAAATCTAACTGAGAAGAAGGATGAAATAGCAGACAGACATTGTGGGATTCTGGTGGGTGGTGATATCTGGTCCAGAGATGTAGATCTGTGTGTCATCGGCATAGAGATGATACTGAAAGCCGTGAGATTCTAGGAGCTGTCCCAGTCCGAAGGTGTAAATGGAGAAGAGAAGGGGCCCTAGGACTGAACCTTGCAGGACTCCGACAGATAGGGAAGGAGGTGGTGTGAGTGGGAGACGCTGAATGTCTGGTCTTTTAAGTATGACAAGATCCAGGATAGGGCCAAGTCTGTGATGCCAAGGGATGAGAGGTTCTGTAATAATAGGTAGAGTTGAGCGACTTTTACTTTTTTCGGATCGAGTCGGGTTTCGCAAAACCCGACTTTGTCAAAAGTCGGGTTGGGTGAAATCGGCCGATTATTGCGAAAAGTCGGGGGCCGACAAACACGAAACCCAATGCAAGTCAATAGGGAATCAAAGTCGGCAGTGAGTGGAGGACAGGAAAACACCTACAGTGCCCATTTTAATGGCAAAAACATAAATTCTTATTACTTAAGCTTGTCAATCTTTACTTTACAATAATAGTTAGGCATTGAAAACTGAGGGTCATTTGGCTAAAGATGTGGGGGGAGGGGGGTGGGTAGGGCTGGCTCAAGATTTTTGTGGGCCCAGGAAACGCAGAATACGTCACGGCGGTGGAGCAGGGAGAGGTAAGTATTTCAACTTTGCAAGTCCTGTAAACTTGAGCAAGCAGGGAGGGACCACTCGTTGGCACTGGGCCCCTCATAGTACGGCGGTGTGTTTGACGGTGGGTGGCACCTCCCACTGGCAGACACTTTTGCGTACTATGAGGGGCCCTGTGCCAGTGACGTCGCCAACAAGTATGCCCCCCCCCCCACCTGATGAAGGAACCTGCACTTTCATCTGCACCTTACTTTTTGTCCCCGTGTAAAGTGGTATAGTATGCGGGAAGGGGAACCTGACTTTCAGCAGGGTCAGATTCTGGCTGTGCAGAGTGCAAGGGGACTGTAGTGGTCTAGGTCAATGTACCAGCAGACTCCTCTAGCAGTGGCTGGGCAATGGGCAGGATGAGGAGGAAACAGATATAGGCCCAAATAATAAATTAGGCTAAATGCAGTTCAAAATTGGTAACAGGACTAAAAGCGTCATATGAAACGTGACTTTTGCGTGCAGATCGCCGACCTCATGGCCGATCCCACACTAGGGTCGGGTTTCATGAAACCCGACTTTGCCAAAAGTCGGCGATTTTTGAATTTGTCCGATCCGTTTCGCTCAACCCTAATAATAGGGAATGGTCCACTGTGTGAAAGACAGAGGACAGGTCCAGGAGGAGGACAAAGTAGTGTCGCTTGGCCTTGGCGGTTAATAGGTCATTGGTGACCTTAGTTAGGACAGTTTCAGTGGAGTGGGGTGACTGGAAGCCAGATTGTAAGCGGTCAAAGAGAGAGCAAGAAGAGTGGTGGGTGGACAGTTCAAGATGGACGAGTTCCAGTAATTTTGAGGCAAAGGGGAGAAGTGATATTGGGCGATAGCTAGATACAGAGGATGGATCAAGAGAGGGCTTTTTGAGGAGAGGTGTGAGTGTTAATACAAGACAAGTTATCTTTGAAGAGCTTCATATTCTCTATTCATGCCCCATGGATGGACCGTGAAAATCCAGAACAATTCGCTCTTTTTAAGTCTACGTAATGTGTCGCCACCTCGTCTAGATTGAACAATACTTTCTAAAACGTGAAACCTTAATTGGCAAACTGTATGTCCCACAGAGATAGTGTGCAGGCACTGGCAACATCATGAGTTTACAGCGGATAGTTGACTTGTGTTGAGAGATGCGGTCCTGGATATGTTGGGTAAACAACAAAAGAAAGTAAAAACCGTGTATATATATATATATATAATCTCAGTGGACACAAGGGCGCACGTCCAAAACCAGGGAGCCCATCCCAGACAGTACCAAGACCACAAAAAACAAAGCGACAGCGCCACAATGGATGGTGAAAAAATAGGAGCTTACATTTATTCTGCCTCTTGTAGCGATGTTTCGGTCAACAGACCTTGATAAACATTGGGGACAGTGTAGACAAGGAAAAGTCCCCTTCTTTTGAGTCATGAACATTAGTTGGCTCTGTGTTTGGTTCTGAGAGACAATGTCAGCCCTAACCAACAAATTTCTAATGTTTTGAGGTCTTTTGTGACAAATAAGTGGAGGAATATTAAACTCTGGAATGGTAGGATAGGCCTTACCTAGAAGTGGTCAAGAACACAATTCTTTAAGAAATTCATATATGGATGGTATGTAGTAGCAAAAGCCATCCTATTGGATTTAGCTGCGTGGGATGGATTAAATTGTGTGGCCTCCTCCAGAACTTTATCGGGATAACCCCGACTTGAAAATCTGTCACACATTTCTGAGATACGTTGTTCCCTTTTTATTGGTTTAGTGACAATGCGATTCACTTTGTGTATTTGAGATTTAGGTAATGATCTCTTCATGTGAGATGGGTGATAGCTGGTATAGTGCAACAGACTGTTCTTGTCAGTTGGTTTAGTATAAAGGTCAATATCAAAGTGACCGTCTCTTATCATAACAAAGGTATCAAGAGAACTTACTGTTCAGATCTTTGTGTAATGTAAAAGTGAAGTTCGAAACCTGAGTATTGATGTAATGAGAATTCCATTAAGGAAGATTCATCTCCATTTCAAATCATGAAAATATCAATTAATCTTTTCCAGTAAAAAGAGTGCCTCAAAGTGTATGGGTATACACATCTCTCCTCAAATGACGCCATAAATATATTCACATAAGAGGATCCCATTGCTGTACCGACCTTTTGGATAAAAAAAACTGATCCGCAAAGAGAAAAAAGTACGAGTGAGTATCAGACAATAGGGCCATGCAAAAATCTTTCTGATCACGTGAAAAATCAGTATATGTATCTAAGAGGCTAACTGCCTCCATGCCTTGAGTATGGTCAATATTAGTATACAGGCTGTTAACGTCCATAGTTACAAGAATACAATCTTGCGGTAATGAATTCACTGTACGGAGAACATCCAGAAATCAGAAGTGTCCTTGATAAAGGAAACCACATTAATCAAAAGGGGTTAGGATTTTCTCCAATGTCCTGGCTGCTGGTGATAATAAAGAATTAGTGGAAGACACGATTGGTAGTCCTGTCAAATGTTTATGTATCTTTGGCAATGCGCAAAGTACCGGAATGGTAGGGTTTAGGTGAATTTTTGATTAATCTAATTTGGAATCAATAACTTTCTTGTTACAGAAGGAATCCATAATCTGGCGAATTTCATTGTAAATCTCTAAAGAAGGATCCCTTGCTAGGGATAAGTATGTATACCTGTCATTGAGATGCTTATACACAGGGTCGGACTGGGGTGTTTGGGGCCCACCAGGGGCCCACCCTACAGCTATATGTAAATATCTCCTTATGGCGGAGCATCAGCTGTAAAACAAAGGCGGCTGCTGCACAGCTACTGTGCGCCCCAATAACTGGGATGTATAATGACGATAGTTTACATTAATGGGGATCTTGGTTAAAACAAGTTATCACCCATCCATGGCCTCCACAGGATAGGAGATCGCTTAGGTCCGACCATTAGAAACTGCACTGATCGGAAGAATGGGGAAGTTTTATCCCTGACAGGACACTTTTATCCCCATTTTAAAATGCAGCGGTAGGTGGGATATCTGACCGCAGCTCCATTCATTCTCTTTGAGGTTTCCAGAAAAAAAAAAGTGCAGTCACAGAGTGAATGAATGGATCAGCGATCTAGTCGCACATGCCACTCCAGTCTAATGGGGATAAAAAGTTACACATATTGCTGAATGGGTCCAAGCAGTCAGACCCCCCCCCCCACACCAATCAATACGTTATCACTTATCCTGTGGAGAGGTGATTTCCCACAGGAAACCCCCTGTAAGTGCATCTCCGCCGCTGTGTACAAAGCATTACAACTCTAATGGAAATAAAGAATCTTCTCCTAATTAATATCAGAGAGCACAAATGACCACCATACACAACACAATCCACTATACCAAGACCAATATTACCACATACAGGAAGAAATACCACCACACCATGACCAGACCACATAGTGACCGAATAATACTACATACAAGGGACAAATACCGCCACACCATTACCAGATCACATATGACCACCACATAGTGACCGAATAATATGACATATTAGGGCAACATGGTTCAGAGGTTAGCACTGCAGCCTTGCAGCGCTGGGGTCCTGGGTTCAAATCCCACCAAGGACAACATCTGCAATGAGTTTGTATGTTCTTCCCGTGTTTGCGTGGGTTTCCTCCAGGTACTCTGGTTTCCTCCCACATTTACAAAGACATACTGCTAGGGAATCTAGATTGTGAGCCCCATCGGGGACAATGGCAATAATGTCTGTAAAGCGCTGTGAAATTAATAGCGCTATATAAATGAGTAAAAATAAATATTACCAGCATATTGGCACCAAATAATACCACATACAAGGGGAAATACTGCCACGCCGCGACCAGACCACAAATTACCAACACATAGTGCCTGAATACTACAATATTGATTATGAGTTTGGTGTGGCCCCCAGACGCAGGGCAGCGGGGTACTCGGAAACGGGCATCTCCAGGGCGCAGATCGCGGTCGGAGTCATCCTGTCCGTAGCAGGGTTCCACCTCGTCCCTGTCGATGTGGACTCTCACGGGTAATCCAATCTCCTGCACCAATCCTTTTCCTTCCCGGGGATTGAAGGCCACAATGACTCCCCATTTCGGTGAGGGGTCATCCACGTCGCCCTTCAGATCAATCGTGACCGCAGGTCAGGTCTCTTCTCTCCACACAGCCACCAGGCGCCGCCGGTGTTCCATCCAGGGCAGGGCAGGATCTTCAGATCCCTTTCCCACGGCTCACGACCCAGTGGTGGGGTCCTTGGGTCCTCCGCGGTTGGCGCGGGTGAAGCGGGGGCAGGCGGATCTCCGCAGGGGGGCCCAGCTGGGAACCAGCATGAGGGTGAGCTTCTCGACAGCACTGTCGGGCTTCGGCCACGGCCACCCAGTCATCTGGTGACTGGCCGCTGGGCCTCCCCGTGGGCAGCTCTGCGGCGGTCAATCCCCTCAGCAACGGTGGATCCGGGCTCGCTTCCGGTGATGAGGCCCTGCGCCAGGCCGGGATGTCCCCACGTGGCTGCCTGGAAGTCGCCATGTTTGTCCCCTCCTCTGGATCTTCTTCCCGCCCTCTCTTTCAGGGGCGGCCCCGTCTCCATCCTCCATAGAGGATGAGAAGGCGGACCTCGGCTGCTGACGGACATGTCCTCAGGATACAGCAATATTTAGACTGGGCGGCCATTGTTCTTTGCGCTTCTCAGTTTGTTCACGCCCACAAATCCACGCCCTTCTTCTTCTCCTGCGCCCCTCATGGCGCTGTAATGGTGGCGGTTTTGGCGGGAATTTTTGGTGGCAACTGGCAATACACAGTCTTTGCAATAAATCACGATTCAAGCACAATTCAGTCACCGTTCCAAGGCACACATGACCTGATTCTCAGGCTTAAGTAGATCCTGTTCGTGACGCCAAGTTTGGAGTGGCCCCCAGATGCAGGGCAGCGGGGTACTCTGTACCGGGTCTCTCGGTCTCGGTTGTAGGGGTGTCACGGTGGCCCGACCTGGTCCGTGGCCCTGCTAAGGGGTGCCCAAATAAAGGTGTAGGTGAGAGTTTGTCAAGTGTTCGTGACGCCACCTGTGGTATTCGGTCAGGGTGACCGACGCTGCTAGGGGTCCACTGGTGTGATGGAATGGCAGCTAGATGTTGTAACTTCCCACAGGTGAAGTATGTCCCCAGGGCTTCCCTTGATGAGTAGATGATAATGATGTAGGTCGCAGTAAATGACGAGGACACAGGGTTGCAGTCTCTTTACCTCTTTACTGAAGGCTTCGGCATCCGCAATCCAGAGCACTGCTAACAGGGCTGGCTGAGACCGGCCGGTCTGAAGGCACATCCAGAGTTCCCTTTGCAGGTGGAAATCAGCCTTCCTACTAGCACCTGTGTGTTGTACTTCCCTGCTGAGCACCACGGGATAGTCCTCACAACTGTCGTGTATGTTTCTGTTCTTTCTCTCTGTCCCCCAGATGGTTTGGATAGGACGCAACCGTATGACGGGGTAGGCCTGGAGTTATTTTATAGGGACCCTAGAGACGCCCCTCTCCCACAATTGCCTCCGTTGTCTTCATTAGGTGTAAAGGTGAGACAGCCAACCTAGAGTTAACTGCCCTGCCGTAGTTCAAAGTAATGCGTAGAGCCTATTACTTCCTCGGCGTTCCGGCCGCCGGCTACGCGCCTCAGAAGGATGTTGCCGATCTTGGGGCACCACTCCTTCTGGTTCTATCTCCTTTGTGCTGTGATCTTGTTTCTCACTTCTCCACAATATACTTCGCTTCGTGTCCTTTCTTAGAATGCCGCCGCAATGAGGTGCAGGCACGGCTCCGTAACGATCTGTCTCGTGCTAGGCCACTGCCAGGATCCCACCCCTGACAGGGACCTCCCTGAGTCTTCCCAAGCAACTCTCTCTCTCACTAGATGTTACCTGGGCAAAACCCAGTCAGATTCTCCCTAACTTCCTATCCGACTCCCAGTTTTACCAGAGTGTGAGGAGTGGCCTAATACATAGAATCTTTTGCTCCCCCTGGTGGCCGGAGTGTGAAGTGTAGTGTGTGACTGTGATACCTGGTCAGGTGAACTCTTTTAGTGCTATCAGACGTACCATCACTCCCCCTTGTGGCAGAGCGACAATACTGCAACGACCAGGACTCTGGGGCACTGCACATACAAACCTCAATACTAACAACACTGTTATTACCACCAGTGACAATATACACAGTACCTCTGTATATAGTGTCAGTGTACAGGTATTACAGTGACCACCAGTGACATTATTCACAGAAGCTCTATATATAGTGCATAGTGTGCATGTAATACAGTGATCACCAGTGACAATATACACAGGAGCTCTGTATATAGTGTCAGTGTACAGGTATTACAGTGACCACCAGTGACATTATACAGAGGAGCTCTGTATATAGTGTACATGTAATACAGTGATCACCAGTGACATTATACACAGGAGCTCTGCATATAGTGCACATGTAATACTGTGATCACCAGTGACATTATACACAGGAGCTCTGTATATAGTGTACATGTACAGGTAATACAGTGACCACCAGTGACAATATACACAGTACCTCTGTATATAGTGTCAGTGTACACATAATACAGTGATCACCAGTGGCATTATACAAAGGAGCTCTGTACACAGTATACAGTATATAGTGCAAGTGTACAATCAACACACTGACTCACCAGTGACATCTGTAGTTGAAGTCTTTTTTCTTCATCCAGTGCAGTCGCCATTACTTCTTCCAGCAAAGACTTGTCTCTGCAGGAAATAACACAGTTAGCTATAGCTGATCGCTTCCAGAGCACTTTCCCCACTATTTTCCTCAACTTCTATACTATGTCAGATGAAGAAAAAAAAAGACATAGTGCCACCCTGCACAGTAGCAGGACCCCCTTTTGTTCTCCCCATGGAAGACAGTAAGCTCAAAAGTAAATTACAGCAGTAATAATGTCCTCTGATTGGCCCCTACAGTAATTATGTCCCCACTTGCCACCATAAACCAATGATGTATGATGTGTAGTGTTGAGCGATACCGTCCGATACTTGAAAGTATCGGTATCGGAAAGTATCGGCCGATACCGGCAAAGTATCGGATCTAATCCGATACCGATACCCGATACCAATACAAGTCAATGGGACTCAAGTATTGGACGGTATTCCTGATGGTTCCCAGGGTCTGAAGGAGAGGAAACTCTCCTTCAGGCCCTGGGATCCATATTAATGCGTAAAATAAAGAATTAAAATAAAAAATATTGCTATACTCACCTCTCCGACGCAGCCTGGACCTCACCGAGGGAACCGGCAGCGTTCTTTGCTTAAAATGCGCGCTTTTACTTCCTTCCGTGACGTCACGGCTTGTGATTGGTCGCGTGCCGCCCATGTGGCCGCGACGCGACCAATCACAGCAAGCCGTGACGTAATTTTCAGGTCCTCAATGCCTAATTCTAGGCATTCAGGAATTTAAAATTACGTTCCGGCTTGTGATTGGTCGCGTCGCGGTCACATGGGCGACGCGACCAATCACAAGCCGTGACGTCACGGGAGGCAGGAGACGCGCGCATTTTTAAAATTACGTCACGGCTTGTGATTGGTTGCGTGCCGCCCATGTGACCGCGACGCGACCAATCACAGCAAGCCGTGACGTAATTTCAGGTCCTGATGCCTATTTCTGCATTGAGGACCTGAAATTACGTCACGGCTTGCTGTGATTGGTCGCGTCGCGGTCACATGGGCGGCACGCAACCAATCACAAGCCGTGACATAATTTTAAAAATGCGCGCGTCTCCTGCCTCCCGTGACGTCACGGCTTGTGATTGGTTGCGTCGCCCATGTGACCGCGACGCGACCAATCACAAGCCGGAACGTAATTTTAAATTCCTGAATGCCTAGAATTAGGCATTGAGGACCTGAAAATTACGTCACGGCTTGCTGTGATTGGTCGCGTCGCGGCCACATGGGCGGCACGCGACCAATCACAAGCCGTGACGTCACGGAAGGAAGTAAAAGCGCGCATTTTAAGCAAAGAACGCTGCCCGTTCCCTCGGTGAGGTCCAGGCTGCGTCGGAGAGGTGAGTATAGCAATATTTTTTATTTTAATTCTTAATTTTACACATTAATGTTGTTTCGATACCGATACCCGATACCACAAAAGTATCGGATCTCGGTATCGGAATTCCGATACCCGCAAGTATCGGCCGATACCCGATACTTGCGGTATCGGAATGCTCAACACTAATGATGTGACCTCAATACAGTAATTGTCACCCCTTTATTTAATAAGGTGCCAGATCCTTGGCTCCTTTATTTCATGTCTCCATCTTGGACCCCAATGTCCACCTTAATAAGGTCCCTATCCTGGGCCCCTTCCAGTAATAAATGTCCTCATCCTGGGCCCCTTTATTTAATGTACCTGGCCCCTATGTCCGTCCCTATGGCCGCTACCTTGCCCAACTACAGAGGGGGGGATTCTTCTCACCTTCTTGCGCTCCCCAGCATCCTCTTGAGGCTTCATATTCGGCGTAGTCGTTACAATGGCTGCCGACTGCAGCTGTGACAGGGCGCTCTGCTCTGTGACAGGCCATGTGTTGAAGTCACATAGCAGTTTTGTTAAATGACTCCTGCAGCTTTTGATAGGCTGGCGGCCTTTCAATGTTACTGCTATCAAAGGCTGCAGGAGTCATTTAACAAAACTGCTATGTGACTTCAACACATGGCCTGTCACAGAGCAGAGCGCCCTGTCACAGCTGCAGCCGATATTCATCATGATTCGTGACATGCATTGTCTCCAGGGTCGGCTCCAGGTTTTCATGGGCCTCGGGCAAAAGAGAAGAGTATCAGTAGGCCCCTTTAACACATGCCACGATTCCTGATGCACAGATAAAAAAAATGATATAATACAATATATAGTCACCACACAGTGCGCCATACAGTATTAGGGTCAACACATAGTGCTCCATACAGTATTACAGGCACCTCATAGTCCTCCATACAGTATTATGGGCAACCACATAGTGCTCCATACAGTATTACGGGCACCGCATAGTCCTCCAAACAGTATGGTCAACACATAGTCCGCCATACAGTATTACGGGCACCTCATAGTGCGTCATACAGTATTATGGTCAACACATAGTCCTCCATACAGTATTATGGGCACCTCATAGTCCTCCATACAGTATTATGGGCAACCACATAGTCCTCCATACAGTATTATGGGCACCTCATAGTCCTCCATACAGTATTATGGTCAACACATAGTCCTCCATACAGTATTATGGGCACCTCATAGTCCTCCATACAGTATTATGGGCAACCACATAGTCCTCCATACAGTATTACGGGCATCTCATAGTCCTCCATACAGTATTATGGTCAACACATAGTGCTCCATACTGTATTACGGGCACCTCATAGTCCTCCATACAGTATTCTGGGCAACCACATAGTTCTCCATACTGTAGCACGGGCACCTCATAGTCCTCCATACAGTATTATGGTCAACACATAGTCCGCCATACAGTATTACGGGCACCTCATAGTGCGCCATACATTATTATGGTCAACACATAGTGCTCCATACAGTATTACGGGCAACCACGTAGTGCTCCATACTGTATTACGGGCAACCCCTAGTCCTCCATTCAGTATTATGGCCAACCACCCAGTCTGCCATACAGTATTATTGCCCCATATAATGCTCCTCCATACAGTATTATTGGCCCCATATAATGCTCCTCCATTCAGCACATCATGGGCCCCCTTCTCCTACATACAGTATTGTGTGCCCCATGCTCCTCCACACAGTATTATGCCCCCCAGCTCCTCCACACAGTATTATGGGACCCCGCTCCTCCATACAGTATTATGCATCCCCGCTCCTCCATGCAGTATTATGGGACCTCGTTCCCCCACACAGTATTATGGGACCCTGCTCCTCCATACAGTATTATGGGACCCTGCTCCTCCATACAGTATTATGGGATCTCGCTCCTCCACACAGTATTATGCCCCCCTCTGCTCCTCCATACAATCATACAATATTATGTATTAGTATTATGCCCCCGGCTCCTTCATACAGTATTATGCCCCCCGCTCCTCCATACATTATTATGGGACCCCGCTCCTCCATACATTATTATGGGACCCTGCTCCTCCACAGTATTATTCCCCCCCGCTCCTCCACACAGTATTATTCCCCCCGCTCCTCCACACAGTATTATTCCCCCCGCTCCTCCACACAGTATTATGCCCCCCTGCTCCTCCACACAGTATTATGGCCCCCCGCTCCTTCATACAGTATTATGGCCCCCCGCTCCCCCACACAGTATTATGGCCCCCCGCTCCTCCATACAGTATTATGGCCCCCCGCTCCTCCATACAGTATTATGGGACCCCACTCCTCCATACAATCTTATGGGACCCTGCTCCTCCATACAGTATTATGCCCCCCGCGCTGAAGACGTTTGCAGCTGCCGCTGGAATGAGGAGAGGTGAGTAGTAGAAGAGGGGCCTGATGCCAGCACCGTGGGGGGGGGGCGCGACGGTGGGCGCCGCCCGAAGATTTAAAGGGCCCGCGTCCTTTTTTTTTTTTTTTTTTTTCTTCCTCCTCCTCCTCTCTGGAGCGGGGCCCACCGGGCATTTCATCGGTGTCCCGGTGGGCCAGTCCGACCCTGCTCATACACCATGGAGATATAATGAGAGCTGTCTAGTACAACTATCGCTCCCCCCTTATCTGCTGGTTTGATTGCACCATACTAGAAAATAGGGCTTTAGATAGCCTTAAATCCAACAATTATGTTTAATCCGAAAACTTTCTCATGGTCCCCACTTAAGCCTACCAATATAGGTAATTATTTATACATTGCTACACTATCTATTAAATATTCTGTTATATATTATTTTTATCACATATCCTTTATTCACTTTTCTCCTTCCTCTCATTTCATTTATGGTTCATTTTCTCCTTGTTAGTTTACCCTCCAGTCTTTGATACCTTTCATGGAATCAGTTACTTTTGTGTTGTTTCCACTCTCCTCCACACAGGGGTCCCTACTTTTCTCTTTTTTTTTTTTTCCTCTTTCAATATGGTCTTTGTTGTGCTCACGTGACTTGTTTGGGCCAATTTGCTGGTCATATTTGATGATGGAGATTATAGACAGTGTTTCAGATATGTTTTTACACACCCTAATATGCATGGTAAAATATTCCCATTGACAAAATTCTAGACCTACAGCCAGGGCCTAGGGATGATTATTTCTGAATAGTTTGTGTTATCCGATGTCATGATAGAGCTGTCTGATTATTTGTTTATAATGAGTAGAATGAAATATGGTTAGTTTTATATTTATTATTTGTTTCATCTTTATTTCATTTCTGTATCCGTATATTTATAGACTTCCTTAATAAAGACAGATCGGCAGATGCCGAAACGTTGGATGGATTGATGTCTATATTTTCCTATGTCGGCTGTACATTAAAAAGAATAAGATAAGAAATTACAAAAAGATTCAGAAATTCATGAGTGCCGAAGATTACTATTTGTATTAATCTCTCAATTATAGTTTGCTGTACATTCCACTCCTGACTTTTGGCGTGCAAACACTGATGCGAAAATACTGATGTGTGTGAATGAGACCTTACAAAATTGCTGAAAAGGTTACTGTTACCTACTTTCACAATATTTCCACTAGATGTCACTGTAGCCGCATTCTGCCTACCAGAGCTGTGGTTCCAGATTTCTTTGGCATTGGTACTTTCTAAATTCCATAATGGCTAAAACCTTTTTTTTATCAGGTTGCAGTGTGTTTTGATTTTGGTGGGGAAAAAAAGAAAAGTAAATCCATCATGAAATTCCCATTCCTTTTAAATGCCCAATTAGTTTAACGAGGCTTTATCTAAATGTAATTCTGCAACTCACTACTCGCCATACCTAGTTGCTGTAAGTGGATGAAAATAAGAAACTAAAATTTTTTTATTTTAACTAATATATAATGCATCAAATAGTGTGGACGAGTCCAGGCTGATTAGATTGTTAGACAATATTAAGATACCAAGGAAGAATCCCTTTTCAGACCACAGCACACCCAAGTTGATATTACCATGTCTTTGCCGTGGATTATGCATATTTTGATGAAGGGGTGAAATCTGCATCATTTCTACAAGGAATTCCTAGGACGATCTATCAAAAGACTATATGCAAATTGCTTCTTCAGAGAAAGAGGAATAGAACTCTATAGCGCCACCTTCTGGAAGTGATCCTACTAGTCACTATCGACCCTTTAAAGGAGCGTTGACTTCAGATAAAAGACGCGGTGTTTTCAGGGTATTACCTCTCATCAGTGCAAAGTATGAGATCTGATTTGGCTAGATGAGAGACTCTGGACTGAGGTCTAAGGTTTCTGCTTGTGGAGAGCAGGTATAAAAATGTTTGCAGATATGCTGACTTTCTGTTTTGCGTTTTACCGGCTTCCTATGATTCCCACGCTGTCATCTGTAGCAGTAACGCTACTACAACATCCACTAGGGCCATGGGGTACTGGAAACCAGGTCAGACGATTCTTAAAGGAGTGGTTACGGCAGCAGTGACCCGGTCCGTGGCCCTGAGCACGCAATAAAAGTGATGAGGGAAAGTTGGTAGGGGATTTCACGTGATGCCACCTGTGGTGTTCGGCAATCGGTAACTGACGCTGCTTAAGGGGACCGCTGGGGCCGATGGTGTCGCAGCTGGGATGGTTCTGCTCCCCACAGGTGGAGCAAGGCCCCAGGGCCATGTGTACAGTCTATCAGGGATCGTGGATGCTGGGATGCAGGACTGAGGGTGCAGGAAAGGACTAGAGGACACAAGGGTTGCAGTTTTCTTTTCCTTTAATCCCTGATGGAAGGTGCAGTCCGGGGTACAGGTAACAGGTGGTCATGGATATCCGGGCAGCCTGGAAGCATTTCAGGTTTCACCTAGCCAGGTGGATTTGGAGGCCTTCCCTCTGCGCTGCTCCCTAGGTCCTTGGTGCCTTAAGCTCCACACAAGTCCCTGTTTCAGTCTGTCCATGAAATGGAACATTTCCCTGCATGGCAGGCAGCTTGAGCCTGTTCCAGGTGTCAATCCCTCATGGTGACTCCTGGCTCTCGTATGCTGCTGTGCCTCAGGGTGTCAGCTGGGGCTAGGAAACTTGTAATCTCCTGCCCCCCAGTTTTAGTTGCTGGGCCTGCAGTCCCCACACAACCACAGACTCTGGTGTCCGGTCTTTGACGCTCAGTCCTGGGTGGAGCTCAGTCACAGCTCCAATCCCCCAGGTTTTCCTCACTTGCCTCTGCCCTCTGCACTGTCTTCTTTTACATACTGGGCCACCTATTCACAATGTCCTCAAGTTTATCGGTAAAATCCAGTTTATTTTTGCAATATGGCATAAATCTTTCCTTGTCTATAGGGTTAATCTGAAGTTCCAGTTCCAACTTTAAAGGTGTGGACTAAAAGCGAAATATCTACAGAGGTTATCATCACACACACACACCCTAAGAAACTAATTTCATTGGTGTCTAGGGACACAATCAGACACCTTGGCCCATATGATCCTTACAAAACTACAATTTCCATAATGCCTTTCCTGTCAAGATAATATGGACGTAGTGTCCAAAAAACTGAGAAACCTAGAGATTGGACACCACTAGAATAGAGTATACATTGGGATATGTATTTTCATATCTTGATCAATAATACAAATTCAGTGATCAGCATGACTGAGTATTCTATAAATTCACAATTGGCAGAGCAATAAATGTTGATAGAGGATCTCTAAATGCAAACTTGTAAAAGAAAAATTGCAAAAGGTGGGATTATCAAAAAGTAGGGAAAGTTTTTTTTTTTTTCTGGGCTGCCAAGTATATCAATGATATTTCCAGAGCAAGCAAATATTTTTGGAAAACGATCGCCAAACATAAATTCGTCAAGAATAGGGTACATTCGGATTTGTGATCGGTAGCACGAGCATTTTTCTTAAAATCGGAAAAAGTTGGTAGCATTCAGTAAAAGAAAGAATAAAACCTGGCAATTCAAGTGCCGCATTCAGAAAAAAAAACAGAGTGACAGGTTAGAATAGATATATACTGTACACATAGAATAGATATATATATACACTGCTAAAAAAAATAAAGGGAACACTAAAATCCTACATCCTAGATATCACTGAATGAAATATTCCAGTTGTAAATCTTTATTCTTTACATAGTGGAATGTGTTGAGAACAATAAAACCTAAAAATGATCAACATAAATCACAACTAATATCCCACAGAGGTCTGGAGTTGGACTGATGCTCAAAATCAAAGTGAAAAATGAAGTTACAGGCTGATCCAACTTCAATGGAAATGCCTCAAGACAAGGAAATGATGCTCAGTAGTGTGTGGCCTCCACGTGCCTGTATGACCTCCCTACAATGCCTGGGCATGCTCCTGATGACGCGGCCAATGGTCTCCTGAGGTATCTCCTCCCAGACCTGGACTAAATCATCCGCCAACCCCTGGATAGTCTGTGGTGCAACGTGAGGTTGGTGGATGGTGCCAGACATGATGTCCCAGATGTGTTCAATCGGATTCAGGTCTGGGGGACGGGTGGGCCAGTCCATAGCTTCAATGCCTTCATCTTGCAGGAACTGCTGACACACTCCAGCCACATGAGGTCTGGAATTGTCCTGCATTAGGAGGAACCCAAGGCCAACCACACCAACATATGGTCTCACAAGGGGTCTCAGGATTTCATCTTGGTACCTAATGGCAGTCCGGCTACCTCTGGTGAGCACATGGAGGACTGTGCAGCCCTCCAAAGAAATGCCACCCCATGCCATTACTGACCCACTGCCAAACTGGTCATGCTGAAGGATGTTGCAGGCAGCAGATCGCTCTCCACAGTGTCTCCAGACTCTGTCACATCTGTCACATGTGCTCAGTGTGAATCTGCTTTCATCTGTGAAGAGCACAGGGCGCCAGTGGTGAATTTGCTAATCCTGGTGTTCTGTGGCAAATGCTAAGCATCCTGCACAGTGTTGGACTGTGAGCACAACCCCCATCTGTGGACGTCAGCACTCAGACCATCCTCATGGAGTCGGTTTCTAACCGTTTGTGTAGACGCATGCACATTTGTGATATAAATATATTTGCGCTGAAGGTACCATTAGTTTATCAAAGAGCTATTGGTTAAAAAACTTCATAGAAAACTTCATAAAAAAGTGCTATATGCCATCCTACACAATTACCTTAATCAGAGCAAATATGGCAATCCTCATGAAACGCTGTTATCCAGAAAAGGTCCTTGTAGTTAATAGACGGTCATATCCAAGTGTCCACAACTATATCTCCCAACGATATACGTAAAGATGGTCCTCAATGTTTCCAAAACTAGAGGGAAAGGGTGTTAATCTGTCCCGGCCGGTGACAGACACCCCTCGCCCTATAGGCAGTATTCCTGGCTTCTTGGCAGTAACCCACGCTTCCAAAGAAAAATTGCCGGCAAGGTGCAGTGAAGCTGCAAGACCTTGCGTGACGTCACATGCACGTGATACTTCACGTGACCGGCTTACAGAGCGCACCCAGGACCAAACTTCTATACGACGCGTTTCGGAGTCAACAGACTCCCTCCTCAGGGATGGTCCGGTGCATAACAAAAGGTGCTTATATGTCCTGTAACATTTAGAAGCGCTGTGCTTACTTATTAAAAGCAAAAAGTTCAATTTCGCTATTAAGGCCATTCGGAATCAGCGTATTCATTTCAAATATCCACTTGCTCTCCTCTCTTGACATTTGGTGAATGAAATTACCTTTCCGCCAATTTTTCTTTACTATTTTGATCCCAGTGACAACAATATTTTTTATTGAACCCTCATGGTATCTCTCAAAATGTTGTGATAGAGGGTGACCTGCAAATTTCTTGTTGATGTTACAAGAAGTTGTTTTTAAATTTTGCATGCACATTTGTGGCCTGCTGGAGGTCATTTTGCAGGGCTCTGGCAGTGCTCCTTCTGTTCCTCCTTGAACAAAGGCTGAGGCAGCGGTCCTGCTGCTGGGTTGTTGCCCTCCTACAGCCCCCTCCACGTCTCCTGGTGTACTGGCCTTTCTACTGGTAGCGCCTTCAGCCTCTGGACACTAAACTGACAGACACAGCAAACCTTCTTGCCCCAGCTCGCATCGATGTGCCATTCTGGATGAGCTGTACTATGTGAGCCACTTGTGTGGGTTGTAGAGTTCATCTCATGCTACCACGAGTGTGAAAGCACAACCAACATTCAAAAGTGACCAAAACATCAGCCAGAAAGCATTGGTACTGAGATGTGGTCTGTGGTCCTCACCTGCAGAACCACTCCTTTATTGAGTGTGTCTTGATAATTGCCAATAATTTCCATCTGTTGTCTATTCCATTTGCACAACAGCATGTGAAATTGATTGTCAAACAGTGTTGTTTCCTAAGTGGACAGTTTGATTTCACAGAAGTTTGATTTACTTGGAGTTATATTCTGTTTTTTAAGCATTCCCTTTATTTTTTTGAGCTATATATATATATATATATATATATATATATATATATATATATATATATATATATATATGTCAGTGACACATATACATGGGTGGGCCATTTATATGGATACACCCAAATAAAATGGGGATGGTTGGTGATATCAACTTCCTGTTTGTGGCACATTAGTATATGGGAGGGAGAAAACTTTTCAAGATGGGTGGTAACCATGGTGGCCATTTTGAAGTCCGCCATTTTAGATCCAACTTTATTTTTTCCAATGGGAAGAGGGTCATGTGAGCATTTCACAAGAAAAACAATTGTGTACTTGGTTTTACGTAACTTTATTCTTTCATGAATTATTTACAAGTTTATGACCACTTAGAAAATGTGTTCAAAGTTCTGCCCATTGTGTTGGATTGTCAATGCAACCCTCTTCTCCCACTCTTGACACACTGATAGCAACACCGCAGAAGAAATACTACCACGCGCTTCCAATATCCCTTGTTTCAGATGCTGCACATCTCGTCTATTCACAGCATAGACAATTGCCTTCAGATGACCCCAAAGATAAAAGTCTAAAGGGGTCAGATCGGGAGACCTTGGTGGCCATTCAACTGGCCCACAACGAACATCATGATGATGCGTTGCCCTCTTTATGCACTGAAGATGGCACGTTCCCTGAGTTTTTCCAAAGATGGTACACCACCACATTATGTGTGTCAGGTCTGAGCATTCCTACATGAACAGTTTCCTGGAAAGTGGATTGGTCGCCTGAATACTTTCTGTACCCACTGTATATATGTATGTATATTACATGGATAGATAGAAGAAAAGTTGGCAATTCATGTGCCGTGTACAGTAATATCACAGTGTGACAGGTTAGAAAAGATTAGATAGAATAGATATATACATATATACAAAGGAGGGCAACAAAATTAAAACAGAGGGTGGGCGAACTACAATACCCAGAGAGATTAGCAAAATTAGGATTATTTAGTCTAGAAAAAAGATGACTGAAGGGCGATCTAATAACCATGTATAAGTATATAAGGGGACAATGCAAATATCTCTCCGAGGATCTGTTCATACCAAGGAAGGTAATGGTCACAAGGGGGCATTCTCTGTGTCTGGAGGAGAGAAGATTTTTCCACCAACATAGAAGAGGATTCTTTACTGTTAGGGTAGAGATAACCTGGAATTCCTTGCCTGAGGAGGTGGTGATGGCGAACTCAGTCGAGGGGTTCAAGAGAAGCCTGGATGTCTTCCTGCAGCATAACAATACTGTATCTTACAGTTATTAAGTTCTTTAGAAGGACGTAGATCTGGGGATTTATTCTGATGGAATATAGGCTGAACTGGATGGACAAATGTCTTTTTTTGGCCTTACTAACTATGCTACACATAGAATACATAGATATGTACAGTAGATGTCAGTGATTTTATATAAATATATATATACCATGTTCCAAATTATTATGCAAATTGGATTTAGGTGTCATAAAGATTTAAATGTTTTGTTTTTCAAATAAACTCATGGATGATATTGTGTCTCAGGGCTCAATGGATCACTGAAATCAATCTTAAACACATGTGATAATTAGTTTTCCAGGTGATTTTAATTAAAGGAAAACTACTTAAAAATGATGTTCCACATTATTAAGCAGCCCACAGGTTTCAAGCAATATGGGAAATAAAAAGGATCTCTCTGCTGCTGAAAAGCGTTAATTAGTGCAATACCTTGGACAAGGTATGTAAACATTAGATATTTCACGAAAACTTAAGAGTGATCATCACACTGTGAATAGATATGTGACTGAAACAGAGCACAGACAGAGTTCATGCAGATAAAGGCATAATGAGGAACGTTTCTACCAGACAAATTCATTGGATTAAGAGAGCAGATGCCAAAATACCATTTCAAAGCAGCAAACAGTTATTTGAAGCTGCTGGTGCCTCTGGAGTCCCTCGAACCTCAAAATGTAGGATACTTAAAAGGCTTGCTGTGGGGCATAAACCTACTATTCGGCCACCCCTAAACAGTGTTCACAAGCCAAAACGGTTGCAGTGGGCCCAGACATACATAAAGACTAATTTTTAAACAGTCTTGTTTACTGATGAGTGTCAAGCAACCCTGGATGGTCCAGATGGATGGAGTAGTGGATGGTACGTGGATGGCCACCATGTCCCAACAAGGCTGCGATGTCAGCAAGGAGGTGGAGTCATGTTTTGGGTCGGAATCATGGGGAAACAGCTGGTAGGGCCCTTTAAGGTTCCTGAAGGTGTGAAAATGACCTCTGCAAAGTATATAGAGTTTCTGACTGACAACTTTCCTCCATGGTATAAAAAGCAGAAATGTGCCTTCAGGAGCAAAATCATCTTCATGCATGACAATGCCCCATCTCATGCTGCAAAGAATACCTCGGAGTCATTGGCTGCTAGGGGCATAAAAGGAGATAAACTCATGGTGTGGCCACCATCTTCCCCTGACCTCAACCCTATAGAGAACCTTTGGAGTATCATCAAGCAAAAGATCTATGAGGGTGGGAGGCAGTTCACATCAAAATAGCAGCTCTGGGAGGCTATTCTGACTTCATGCAAAGAAATACAAGCAGAAAATCTCCAAAAACTCACAAGTTCAATGGATGCAAGAATTGTGAAGGTGATATCAAAGAAGGGGTCCTATGTTAACATGTAACTTGGCTTGTTAGGATGTTTTGGAGTTAAATAGCTTTTTTGTTCCGTGAATGTGACTTCCTAATGCTGCAAATTCCACAAATGAGCATTTTCAGTTCTTTAACCCCTTAATCCCCAAGGGTGGTTTGCACGTTAATGGCCGGGCCAATTTTTACAATTCGACCACTGTCCCTTTATAAGGTTATAACTTTGGAACGCTTCAACGGATCCTGATAATTCTGACACTGTTTTCTCGTGACATATTGTACTTCATGATAGTGGTAACATTTCATTGATATTACTTGCATTTATTTGTGAAACAAATGGAAATTTGGTGAAAATTTTGACAATTTCGCAATTTTCCAACTTTGAATTTTTATGACCTTAAATCACAGAGATATGTCACACAAAGTACCTAATAAGTAACATTTCCCACATGTCTACTTTACATCAGCACAATTTTGGAACCAACATTTTTTTTTGTTAGGGAGTTATAAGGGTTAAAAGTTGACCAGCAATTTCTAATTTTTACAACACCATTTTTTTTTTTTTAGGGACCACATCGCTTGTCACTGAGGCTTCAATCGCAGCAGCTCATTCACCAGTGGTTCTCAGCCTGGATGGCCGCACCTTGGCACCATCCAGGTTGAAGAGTATTAATCCCCCAGACATGGATTACGGCGTGGGACAAAACGACTGGCAGGTATGGTATATTGTTGTTTTTTTATTTTTGTTTTATTACAGAATGAGGGCTTTGGAGAAATTAGGCGTTAAGTGTAACTGTGTTTGTTATTTTTAAATTAAATGCAAAACTGTGTTTAGTCTTATTTCTAATAAAGGACTTTATTCTGGCTGTGTATTTACCATACAACTATAGGATTAGTAATGGATAGGTGTTTTACAGACACTTCTTCAGTATTTATCCATGGGTTTGATGTCACCTGACAATACAAAGGTGACATTAACCCCACAAATATGAACCCCACTTGCCACCACTACAGGGCAAGTGGGGAGATCCAGGCAAAGCGCTAGAATTGGCGCATCTAATAGATGTACCTTTTCTGGGTGGCTGCTTGCTGCTATTTTTAGGTGGGGGCAATATCCATAATATCCATGGCCCCTTACCAGCCAGAAAATACCAGCCCCCTGCTGTCTGCTTTATCAAGGCTGATTATCAAAAATGGGGGAACCTCATGCCATTTTTTAAAATTATTTAAATAATTAACCACCTCACCCCCGGAGTTTTTTTTTTGTTTTTGCGTTTTTGTTTTTCGCTCCCCTCCTTCCCACTTTTTTACTTTTCCATCAATATGGCCATGTGAGGGCTTATTTTTTGTTGGATGAGTTGTACTTTAGAACAACACCATTGGTTTTACCATGTAGTATATTAGTAAACGGGAAAAAAAATTCAAGTGCGGTGAAATTGCAAAAAAGTGCAATCCAACACTTGTTTTTTGTTTGGCTTTTATGCTAGGTTCACTAAATGCTAAAACTGACCTGACATTATGATTTTCCAGGTCATTTCAAGTTCATAGACTAAAAAAAAAAAAATTTCCACAATTTTCCGATACCCGTAGCGTCTCTATTTTTCGTGATTTCGGGTTGGGCTACGGCTTATTTTTTGCGTGCTGAGCTGACGTTTTTAATTATACCATTTTGGTGCAGATAGAATCTTTTGATCGACCGTTATTGCTGTTTAATGCAATTTTATGGCAACCAAAAAAACATAATTCTGGCGTTTTTACTTTTTTTCCCCTTACGCTGTTTAGCAATTGGGTTAATTCTTTTTTTTATATTAATACAGTTGTGCTCAAATGTTTAATAATTTTAGTTTAATGATCGGGCGATTCTGAACGCAGTGATACCAAATATGTGCATATTTGATTTTATTTTTATTGTTTTATTTTGAATGGGGCAAAAGGGGGGTGATTTGAACTTATATTTTTTTTAAATTATTTTTAAAAACATTTTTCTTAAACTTTTGGCATGCTTCAATAGTCTCCATAGGAGACTAGAAGCTACCATAGCCTGATCGGCTCTGCTACATAGAGGCGATGTTCAGATTGCCTCTATGTAGCAGATATACTGACTTGCTTTGAGCGCCGACCACTGGGTGGCGCTCAGAGCCTTCCAGCACTGATAACCATAGAGGTCTCAAGCAGACCTCTGGTTGTCATGCTGACGAACCGATGACCCCTGATCACATGACGAGGGTCACCGGTGCGCCTATTTCCGGCCCGATGGCCGGAAGTGAGATTCGACCTGTGACTATTGCGGGCACATGTCAGCTGTTCAAAACAGCGATATGCCCCAGAAAAGATGTGGGCTCACTGCCGGAGCCCACATCAAAGCTGGGGATACTGACATTGGCATACTATTATGCCCAATGTCGGTAAGGGGTTAAAAAATACGGCTTGGGGACCCCTCTATTCTTGTTATCTAGCCTTACTGAAGCTGACAGATGAGGGTTGCACCCCCCAAGCTGTGAGTTTTGCCTGGCTGGTTATCAAAAATACAGGGGAACCCACGCAGCTTCTTTTTTTAAATTATTTATTTACAGAGCAAGAGCGACTGATGAATACTCCCATCCACCACTCCTGCTCTCACTGTTATTAGCAGCAGCAGGTGTCAGTTGATGGGAGCAGTAGTCCCAACAGCTGACACCAGTGGCCGGAGGGAAACTTTATACCTCTGATCACAGCTGTCTTTTGACAGTGTGGGTACAGCGGCTCTCTGACCGCCAGGAAAGATTTCACCGCCGTTCAGAAGCACTGCGCTGTTCGGCTATATTCGGCGATTAAATTGGCGAATATTGCAAACTCAGCGATTGTGAGCCGAACCGAACATGGAAATGTTCACTCATCTCTAGAGATGAGCGGTGTTCGAGTCGAACTGTTCGCCAATTTCAAATTTGAGCTGTTTTGGGCGGTGTTTGAGTCGTTTGACAAACCCGAACAATTTGCTTAAAATTCGGCTGTTCGAGTTTCTGTTCGATAACTGTTTGTTCACCAAAAGCCTAGCTTGATTTGCGCATTAAAACTGTTTATCATTGTTAATGGACTGTTTCAGTGTATAGTGGGCGGGGGGGGGATAGATCTGTGCTGAAATAACGCCGATCTCCATTTTTTTTTTCTTTCCCGCATTTACAGAGGGGCGGTGCAGTCTCTCAGCCTATCAGCAGTGCACACACACAGCAATGTGCATGTGATGCACACAAGCAAGGGCATGTGTCACTGGCTGTGTATGTCACATGTCCTTGCCCTATAAGAACCAGCCATTTGCCCCGTCGCCACCATTTCCTCACTGCTGCATGCTGCAGCTTAGTGTTAGACGGCACCACTGCTGCTGTGGGCGCTATACAGACTAAGAGTGTTTTTTTGGAGCGAATTGTCAGAGAGACAAGTTTAGGGAGTCGGGAGGAATCGGGACTAGTTGTAATATCAGCCCTTTTCAGGGTAGGTTACAGCAGTTCATAGCACTGTTTGCCAGGCTGGTCTGAGCCAGTGCTGTGCAAGTGTTTGTCACAGCATTTGGTGTAATCTAGCTTAGCCAATCCTTTTGGGCTAGTAGCATTGTCTGATAGTCATCTGAGTAGCCAGCCTGTGAAGCTAGCTACACCGCTTGTGTATCTCAATTTTTACTGCATCTGACCCAGTAAATCGTTTTGGGGTTTTGGGCTTAGTAGCAGTGTCTGCACGTCAGCAGAGTAGCCTGCCTGTGAAACTAACTACACCGCCTGTGTATCTCTATTTTTACTGCATCTAATCTAGTTAATAGTTTGGGCCTAGGAGCAGTGTCTGCACGTCAGCAGAGTAGCCCGCCTGTGAAACAAACTATACCGCCTGTGTATCTTTATTTTTACTGCATCTAATCCAGTTAATAGTTTTGGGCCTAGGAGCAGTGTCTGCACTGTCCGACGAGCCCTGGTGCAATACGTTATGACGTATAGCCTGGGCCAACGAGCTCAAGAGGTGGGGCAAATCACGCTGCAGGTGTGGTCTCAGATCAGGGACCTATGTACCCTTCTGCACAGTTTTGAAATAGCAACGAAGATCTTTAGTGCTGACGATGCCATTATCAGCATGACCATTCCGGTGATTTACATGATAGAGCACACCTTACACAGTGTTCGGAGTCAGGTGTTGGAACAAGAGGAGGAGGAGGAACAGGAGGAGTCGTATGCGGAAGGGATCATATCTCCAAGGTCAAGAAGGTTGGCAAATTTAGGTCGATATGTTTTGTGTTTATTTATAAAAAATATCAGAAATGTGAGAAAAATGTTAAAAAATTAGCAATTTTCTAACATTGAATGATTATCCCTTTTAATCCAGATAGTCATACCACAGCAAAACATTAATAAATAACATTTCCCACATGTCTGCTTTACATCTGCACCATTTGTAAAGTGTTCTTTTATTTTGTTAGCATTTTAGGAGGTTTAAAATTGTAGCAGTAATTTTTCATTTTTTCAAGGAAATGTACAAAATGTAATTTTTTAGGGACCTATCCATGTTTGAAGTGACTTTAGGGGTCCTATATATTGGAAACCCACAATAGTGATAACATTTTAAAAACAGCACCCCCTGACATATTGAAAACTGCTGTCAGGTAGTTTATTAACCCTTCAGGTGCTTTTCAGGAATTAATGCAAAGTGGCATAACAGAAATGAAAATGTCTTTTTTTACCACCTAAATGCCGCTAACTTCTGAACAGGTTACAACAGCCGTCAGACTCTAAGGCCACTATTTGGTCATGAATAGCCATGACAAACATCAGGACCACACAATCATGATCCAAGAGCACCAATTGGGATAAAAAGGTAGCCCCCACACTCTGTTAACCATTTATAATGATGTAGTCACTATTGACAGCAGCATCTAAGGGGTTAAACAGATTTGGACGGTGCAAACACTGATTGTGGCTAATGCAGAAAGTTGTCAGCTATAGTGTACAGCCGACAGCTGCTGGATTGTCACCTCTATGAGGAGGCTATTCTCTTATATATCAGGTCAGTTAAAAGACGTATTGGCGGTCATTAAGGGGTTAAGGCCATTCGGAATCAGCGTATTCATTTCAAATATCCACTTGCTCTCCTCTCTTGACATTTGGTGAATGAAATTACCTTTCCGCCAATTTTTCTTTACTATTTTGATCCCAGTGACAACAATATTTTTTATTGAACCCTCATGGTATCTCTCAAAATGTTGTGATAGAGGGTGACCTGCAAATTTCTTGTTGATGTTACAAGAAGTTGTTTTTAAATTTTGCATGCACATTTGTGGCCTGCTGGAGGTCATTTTGCAGGGCTCTGGCAGTGCTCCTTCTGTTCCTCCTTGAACAAAGGCTGAGGCAGCGGTCCTGCTGCTGGGTTGTTGCCCTCCTACAGCCCCCTCCACGTCTCCTGGTGTACTGGCCTTTCTACTGGTAGCGCCTTCAGCCTCTGGACACTAAACTGACAGACACAGCAAACCTTCTTGCCCCAGCTCGCATCGATGTGCCATTCTGGATGAGCTGTACTATGTGAGCCACTTGTGTGGGTTGTAGAGTTCATCTCATGCTACCACGAGTGTGAAAGCACAACCAACATTCAAAAGTGACCAAAACATCAGCCAGAAAGCATTGGTACTGAGATGTGGTCTGTGGTCCTCACCTGCAGAACCACTCCTTTATTGAGTGTGTCTTGATAATTGCCAATAATTTCCATCTGTTGTCTATTCCATTTGCACAACAGCATGTGAAATTGATTGTCAAACAGTGTTGTTTCCTAAGTGGACAGTTTGATTTCACAGAAGTTTGATTTACTTGGAGTTATATTCTGTTTTTTAAGCATTCCCTTTATTTTTTTGAGCTATATATATATATATATATATATATATATATATATATATATATATATATATATATATATATATATATATATATATATATATATATGTCAGTGACACATATACATGGGTGGGCCATTTATATGGATACACCCAAATAAAATGGGGATGGTTGGTGATATCAACTTCCTGTTTGTGGCACATTAGTATATGGGAGGGAGAAAACTTTTCAAGATGGGTGGTAACCATGGTGGCCATTTTGAAGTCCGCCATTTTAGATCCAACTTTATTTTTTCCAATGGGAAGAGGGTCATGTGAGCATTTCACAAGAAAAACAATTGTGTACTTGGTTTTACGTAACTTTATTCTTTCATGAATTATTTACAAGTTTATGACCACTTAGAAAATGTGTTCAAAGTTCTGCCCATTGTGTTGGATTGTCAATGCAACCCTCTTCTCCCACTCTTGACACACTGATAGCAACACCGCAGAAGAAATACTACCACGCGCTTCCAATATCCCTTGTTTCAGATGCTGCACATCTCGTCTATTCACAGCATAGACAATTGCCTTCAGATGACCCCAAAGATAAAAGTCTAAAGGGGTCAGATCGGGAGACCTTGGTGGCCATTCAACTGGCCCACAACGAACATCATGATGATGCGTTGCCCTCTTTATGCACTGAAGATGGCACGTTCCCTGAGTTTTTCCAAAGATGGTACACCACCACATTATGTGTGTCAGGTCTGAGCATTCCTACATGAACAGTTTCCTGGAAAGTGGATTGGTCGCCTGAATACTTTCTGTACCCACTGTATATATGTATGTATATTACATGGATACATAGAAGAAAAGTTGGCAATTCATGTGCCGTGTACAGTAATATCACAGTGTGACAGGTTAGAAAAGATTAGATAGAATAGATATATACATATATACAAAGGAGGGCAACAAAATTAAAACAGAGGGTGGGCGAACTACAATACCCAGAGAGATTAGCAAAATTAGGATTATTTAGTCTAGAAAAAAGATGACTGAAGGGCGATCTAATAACCATGTATAAGTATATAAGGGGACAATGCAAATATCTCTCCGAGGATCTGTTCATACCAAGGAAGGTAATGGTCACAAGGGGGCATTCTCTGTGTCTGGAGGAGAGAAGATTTTTCCACCAACATAGAAGAGGATTCTTTACTGTTAGGGTAGAGATAACCTGGAATTCCTTGCCTGAGGAGGTGGTGATGGCGAACTCAGTCGAGGGGTTCAAGAGAAGCCTGGATGTCTTCCTGCAGCATAACAATACTGTATCTTACAGTTATTAGGTTCTTTAGAAGGACGTAGATCTGGGGATTTATTCTGATGGAATATAGGCTGAACTGGATGGACAAATGTCTTTTTTTGGCCTTACTAACTATGCTACACATAGAATACATAGATATGTACAGTAGATGTCAGTGATTTTATATAAATATATATATACCATGTTCCAAATTATTATGCAAATTGGATTTAGGTGTCATAAAGATTTAAATGTTTTGTTTTTCAAATAAACTCATGGATGATATTGTGTCTCAGGGCTCAATGGATCACTGAAATCAATCTTAAACACATGTGATAATTAGTTTTCCAGGTGATTTTAATTAAAGGAAAACTACTTAAAAATGATGTTCCACATTATTAAGCAGCCCACAGGTTTCAAGCAATATGGGAAATAAAAAGGATCTCTCTGCTGCTGAAAAGCGTTAATTAGTGCAATACCTTGGACAAGGTATGTAAACATTAGATATTTCACGAAAACTTAAGAGTGATCATCACACTGTGAAGAGATATGTGACTGAAACAGAGCACAGACAGAGTTCATGCAGATAAAGCCATAATGAGGAACGTTTCTACCAGACAAATTCATTGGATTAAGAGAGCAGATGCCAAAATACCATTTCAAAGCAGCAAACAGTTATTTGAAGCTGCTGGTGCCTCTGGAGTCCCTCGAACCTCAAAATGTAGGATACTTAAAAGGCTTGCTGTGGGGCATAAACCTACTATTCGGCCACCCCTAAACAGTGTTCACAAGCCAAAACGGTTGCAGTGGGCCCAGACATACATAAAGACTAATTTTTAAACAGTCTTGTTTACTGATGAGTGTCAAGCAACCCTGAATGGTCCAGATGGATGGAGTAGTGGATGGTACGTGGATGGCCACCATGTCCCAACAAGGCTGCGATGTCAGCAAGGAGGTGGAGTCATGTTTTGGGTCGGAATCATGGGGAAACAGCTGGTAGGGCCCTTTAAGGTTCCTGAAGGTGTGAAAATGACCTCTGCAAAGTATATAGAGTTTCTGACTGGCAACTTTCCTCCATGGTATAAAAAGCAGAAATGTGCCTTCAGGAGCAAAATCATCTTCATGCATGACAATGCCCCATCTCATGCTGCAAAGAATACCTCTGAGTCATTGGCTGCTAGGGGCATAAAAGGAGATAAACTCATGGTGTGGCCACCATCTTCCCCTGACCTCATCCCTATAGAGAACCTTTGGAGTATCATCAAGCAAAAGATCTATGAGGGTGGGAGGCAGTTCACATCAAAATAGCAGCTCTGGGAGGCTATTCTGACTTCATGCAAAGAAATACAAGCAGAAAATCTCCAAAAACTCACAAGTTCAATGGATGCAAGAATTGTGAAGGTGATATCAAAGAAGGGGTCCTATGTTAACATGTAACTTGGCTTGTTAGGATGTTTTGGAGTTAAATAGCTTTTTTGTTCCGTGAATGTGACTTCCTAATGCTGCAAATTCCACAAATGAGCATTTTCAGTTCTTTAACCCCTTAATCCCCAAGGGTGGTTTGCACGTTAATGGCCGGGCCAATTTTTACAATTCGACCACTGTCCCTTTATAAGGTTATAACTTTGGAACGCTTCAACGGATCCTGATAATTCTGACACTGTTTTCTCGTGACATATTGTACTTCATGATAGTGGTAACATTTCATTGATATTACTTGCATTTATTTGTGAAACAAATGGAAATTTGGTGAAAATTTTGACAATTTCGCAATTTTCCAACTTTGAATTTTTATGACCTTAAATCACAGAGATATGTCACACAATGTACCTAATAAGTAACATTTCCCACATGTCTACTTTACATCAGCACAATTTTGGAACCAACATTTTTTTTTGTTAGGGAGTTATAAGGGTTAAAAGTTGACCAGCAATTTCTAATTTTTACAACACCATTTTTTTATTTTAGGGACCACATCGCTTGTCACTGAGGCTTCAATCGCAGCAGCTCATTCACCAGTGGTTCTCAGCCTGGATGGCCGCACCTTGGCACCATCCAGGTTGAAGAGTATTAATCCCCCAGACATGGATTACGGCGTGGGACAAAACGACTGGCAGGTATGGTATATTGTTGTTTTTTTATTTTTGTTTTATTACAGAATGAGGGCTTTGGAGAAATTAGGCGTTAAGTGTAACTGTGTTTGTTATTTTTAAATTAAATGCAAAACTGTGTTTAGTCTTATTTCTAATAAAGGACTTTATTCTGGCTGTGTATTTACCATACAACTATAGGATTAGTAATGGATAGGTGTTTTACAGACACTTCTTCAGTATTTATCCATGGGTTTGATGTCACCTGACAATACAAAGGTGACATTAACCCCACAAATATGAACCCCACTTGCCACCACTACAGGGCAAGTGGGGAGATCCAGGCAAAGCGCTAGAATTGGCGCATCTAATAGATGTACCTTTTCTGGGTGGCTGCTTGCTGCTATTTTTAGGTGGGGGCAATATCCATAATATCCATGGCCCCTTACCAGCCAGAAAATACCAGCCCCCTGCTGTCTGCTTTATCAAGGCTGATTATCAAAAATGGGGGAACCTCATGCCATTTTTTAAAATTATTTAAATAATTAACCACCTCACCCCCGGAGTTTTTTTTTTGTTTTTGCGTTTTTGTTTTTCGCTCCCCTCCTTCCCACTTTTTTACTTTTCCATCAATATGGCCATGTGAGGGCTTATTTTTTGTTGGATGAGTTGTACTTTAGAACAACACCATTGGTTTTACCATGTAGTATATTAGTAAACGGGAAAAAAAATTCAAGTGCGGTGAAATTGCAAAAAAGTGCAATCCCACACTTGTTTTTTGTTTGGCTTTTATGCTAGGTTCACTAAATGCTAAAACTGACCTGACATTATGATTTTCCAGGTCATTTCAAGTTCATAGACTAAAAAAAAAAAAATTTCCACAATTTTCCGATACCCGTAGCGTCTCTATTTTTCGTGATTTCGGGTTGGGCTACGGCTTATTTTTTGCGTGCTGAGCTGACGTTTTTAATTATACCATTTTGGTGCAGATAGAATCTTTTGATCGACCGTTATTGCAGTTTAATGCAATTTTATGGCAACCAAAAAAACATAATTCTGGCGTTTTTACTTTTTTTCCCCTTACGCTGTTTAGCAATTGGGTTAATTCTTTTTTTTATATTAATACAGTTGTGCTCAAATGTTTAATAATTTTAGTTTAATGATCGGGCGATTCTGAACGCAGCGATACCAAATATGTGCATATTTGATTTTATTTTTATTGTTTTATTTTGAATGGGGCAAAAGGGGGGTGATTTGAACTTATATTTTTTTTAAATTATTTTTAAAAACATTTTTCTTAAACTTTTGGCATGCTTCAATAGTCTCCATAGGAGACTAGAAGCTACCATAGCCTGATCGGCTCTGCTACATAGAGGCGATGTTCAGATTGCCTCTATGTAGCAGATATACTGACTTGCTTTGAGCGCCGACCACTGGGTGGCGCTCAGAGCCTTCCAGCACTGATAACCATAGAGGTCTCAAGCAGACCTCTGGTTGTCATGCTGACGAACCGATGACCCCTGATCACATGACGAGGGTCACCGGTGCGCCTATTTCCGGCCCGATGGCCGGAAGTGAGATTCGACCTGTGACTATTGCGGGCACATGTCAGCTGTTCAAAACAGCGATATGCCCCAGAAAAGATGTGGGCTCACTGCCGGAGCCCACATCAAAGCTGGGGATACTGACATTGGCATACTATTATGCCCAATGTCGGTAAGGGGTTAAAAAATACGGCTTGGGGACCCCTCTATTCTTGTTATCTAGCCTTACTGAAGCTGACAGATGAGGGTTGCACCCTCCAAGCTGTGAGTTTTGCCTGGCTGGTTATCAAAAATACAGGGGAACCCACGCAGCTTCTTTTTTTAAATTATTTATTTACAGAGCAAGAGCGACTGGTGAATACTCCCATCCACCACTCCTGCTCTCACTGTTATTAGCAGCAGCAGGTGTCAGTTGATGGGAGCAGTAGTCCCAACAGCTGACACCAGTGGCCGGAGGGAAACTTTATACCTCTGATCACAGCTGTCTTTTGACAGTGTGGGTACAGCGGCTCTCTGACCGCCAGGAAAGATTTCACCGCCGTTCAGAAGCACTGCGCTGTTCGGCTATATTCGGCGATTAAATTGGCGAATATTGCAAACTCAGCGATTGTGAGCCGAACCGAACATGGAAATGTTCACTCATCTCTAGAGATGAGCGGTGTTCGAGTCGAACTGTTCGCCAATTTCAAATTTGAGCTGTTTTGGGCGGTGTTTGAGTCGTTTGACAAACCCGAACAATTTGCTTAAAATTCGGCTGTTCGAGTTTCTGTTCGATAACTGTTTGTTCACCAAAAGCCTAGCTTGATTTGCGCATTAAAACTGTTTATCATTGTTAATGGACTGTTTCAGTGTATAGTGGGCGGGGGGGGGGGGATAGATCTGTGCTGAAATAACGCCGATCTCCATTTTTTTTTTCTTTCCCGCATTTACAGAGGGGCGGTGCAGTCTCTCAGCCTATCAGCAGTGCACACACACAGCAATGTGCATGTGATGCACACAAGCAAGGGCATGTGTCACTGGCTGTGTATGTCACATGTCCTTGCCCTATAAGAACCAGCCATTTGCCCCGTCGCCACCATTTCCTCACTGCTGCAGCTTAGTGTTAGACGGCACCACTGCTGCTGTGGGCGCTATACAGACTAAGAGTGTTTTTTTGGAGCGAATTGTCAGAGAGACAAGTTTAGGGAGTCGGGAGGAATCAGGACTAGTTGTAATATCAGCCCTTTTCAGGGTAGGTTACAGCAGTTCATAGCACTGTTTGCCAGGCTGGTCTGAGCCAGTGCTGTGCAAGTGTTTGTCACAGCATTTGGTGTAATCTAGCTTAGCCAATCCTTTTGGGCTAGTAGCATTGTCTGATAGTCATCTGAGTAGCCAGCCTGTGAAGCTAGCTACACCGCTTGTGTATCTCAATTTTTACTGCATCTGACCCAGTAAATCGTTTTGGGGTTTTGGGCTTAGTAGCAGTGTCTGCACGTCAGCAGAGTAGCCTGCCTGTGAAACTAACTACACCGCCTGTGTATCTCTATTTTTACTGCATCTAATCTAGTTAATAGTTTGGGCCTAGGAGCAGTGTCTGCACGTCAGCAGAGTAGCCCGCCTGTGAAACAAACTATACCGCCTGTGTATCTCTATTTTTACTGCATCTAATCCAGTTAATAGTTTTGGGCCTAGGAGCAGTGTCTGCACTGTCCGACGAGCCCTGGTGCAATACGTTATGACGTATAGCCTGGGCCAACGAGCTCAAGAGGTGGGGCAAATCACGCTGCAGGTGTGGTCTCAGATCAGGGACCTATGTACCCTTCTGCACAGTTTTGAAATAGCAACGAAGATCTTTAGTGCTGACGATGCCATTATCAGCATGACCATTCCGGTGATTTACATGCTAGAGCACACCTTACACAGTGTTCGGAGTCAGGTGTTGGAACAAGAGGAGGAGGAGGACCACAGGAGGAGTCGTATGCGGAAGGGATCATATCTCCAAGGTCAAGAAGGTTGGCAGCACCAAGGCGGCTGGCGTTGGAGGCTGGGGGAGAGGGATTACCGAGGGTGCATGGTAGCAGCCAAACTGTTAAGGAAGGTGCAGGAGGCGAGGAAGAAGTGGAGGACGAACTGGCACTGGACATGGAAGACTCATCAGATGAGGGAGACCTTGATTCAATTTCTGTTGTGCGAGGTTGGGGGGAGAGGGCAGATGAAGGAAGCATGATTCTCACCTCGCCACCACCAAGACAACAAGGACTTGGTCCTCCTGGATGCGCAAGACACATGAGTGCCTTCTTGCTGCACTACCTGCAACATGACCCTCGGATTGTCAGAATCTGAAGTAATGCCGACTACTGGGTTGCCACACTCTTAGATCCCTGGTACAAAAGCAAATTTGGCTAAATAATTCCTGCCATAGAAAGGGATTCACGCATGCAGGAGTATCAGCAGAGACTGTTACAGAATCTAACAACTGCTTTTCCACAAAACACCAGTGGTGCACATAGTCAATCTCTGAGTTCTAACTTGCCAACTGTGGGACTATCGAGTCATCACTCTAACCGTAACAGTAACATCGTATCTGGTGGTAACAGCAATTTTTTCCAATCGTTTCAGGATTTTTTTAGACCATCCGTTGCAAGGCCACAGGAGACAAGAAGTATGACGCACAGCCAACACCTAGAGAGGATGGTACAAGAGTATATCCAAGTTAACATCGATGCCATGACTGTGGAACTGGACCCTTGCTCATTTTGGGCTTCCAATCTTGAAAAATGGCCTGAGCTCGCCACTCACGCCTTGGAGATCTTGTCGTGCCCCACAGCCAGCATTCTCTCTGAACGTGTGTTCAGCGCTGCTGGTGGTGTGCTGACAGATAATTGCATGCGGCTGTCCAGAGACAATGTAGACAGACTAACGTTCATCAAGATGAACAAATTATGGATCCGCAAGGACTTTTCTACCCCTGTGTCATTTTGGGGAGACTAAAAGCTTGATGATTTTTGAAAATCACCTCACCAACCGTTTTAAAAAACTCTGGCGAAATTGATGCCACTTAAGTGGTGTCTGTGGCCGAATTTTTTGAAAAAATTGAGACTCTTTTTTATTTAGTCCCCTTGCTGAGTTTTACATGACGTTGCCATCGTCAATTCCAGGTGGGTAGGGTCGTCTGCAGAGATGTTTACTCATACTATGGCCTGGGATTCCGAGGTCTGCTCCAAAGCTTCAGTGTCTGCTAGTCAGCAGAGTAGCCCAGCCACCCACCGCCTGTTTACCTAAGTACTATTTTTAACGGCATCTGGCCCAGGAAATCCTTTTGGGCCTAGTAGAATTTAGTGCTACTCAGCAGCGTACCCACCCATGAAGCAAGCTACACCGCCTGTTTACCTAACTACTATTTTTAACGGCATCTGGCCCAGGAAATCCTTTTGGGCCTAGTAGAATTTGGTGCTACTCAGCAGCGAACCCAAACCATGAAGCAAGCTACACCGCCTGTTTACCTAACTACTATTTTGTAACGGCATCTAGCCCAGGAAATCCTTTTGCACCTAGTAGAATTTAGTGCTACTCAGCAGCGTACCCCACCCATGAAGCAAGGTACACCACCTGTTTACCTAACCACTATTTTGTAACGGCATCTAGCCCGGGAAATCCTTTTGGGCCTAGTAGAATTTAGTGCTACTCAGCAGCGTACCCCACCAATGAAGCAAGCTTCTCCGCCTGTTTACTTAACTACTATTTTGTAATGGCATCTGGCCCAGGAAATCCTTTTGGGCCTAGTAGCAATTTCTGCTACTCAGCAGAGTACCCCACCCATGAAGCAAGCTACACCACCTTCTTTCTTTCTCAATCTAACCCCTCGGCTCTGGGGTGTCCACTCTCCCTCCAGCTCTCTCCTTCTCACAGGTGGACTACCGCGTGTTTTCACACTGTGGCGAATCTTTTGGGCCCAGGCATAAGAAGTTGTCGAGGTAATGGATAATATGTGCGGCCTTAGAAACATCCATGACGACCCATTCGAGGAAGAAACTAAACGCCTCAAATAGTGAGCAGGATATGGAGCACCCCATGGCAAACAGCGATCTATGTACTATGCTCCTTCACAGAAGCAGCCCAATGGAAGGACACTATTCGGAGGCACAGGTAGTAACCGGAATGCCCTCTCAATGTCTGTTTTGGCCATTAGGGTGCCCCTTACCAACTTCTTGACCCGCCTGATTGCCTCGTCAAAGGAGGTACCGTACATAGTACTGTACTTGGTTCCGCGTCCATGTTGTCATTTACTAACCTGCCCCTTGGATATGACAAATGGAGGATTAGTCTGAATGTATTGGGTTCATTTTTTGGCACAACTCCCAACGGGGGTACCACTACGTCTTCTAAGGAAAGTGTTCTGAATGGACCCGCCGCCATTCTACCTAAAGATATTTATTTTTAAATTTTTTTTGTCAAGACGTCTGGGTGTTGGTAGAGTGAGTTTAGATTTTTACTCCAGCCTTTCTTGATTTTAGAAGGGCATGACATGTCTATATCTGTGTCTCCTCCTCCTTTTACTCCTCCACCTCTTTTCTTTTCACATGACTATATGTAGTTGTGACTTTTCCATGTGTTTGTTGTGTCTTCTGAGCAGTTTGTCAGCTTTTGGACACCTTTTAAGGTGTTTTCTATGTGTTTTCCATGTGTTTGTATGTGTTTGTGTTTACCTGTGGGGTTCGACGGTGTTTGTCGAACGTTTGACGAACAATTCGTCGAACACGTCCCTGTTCGACGAACCGAACCGAACCCGAACACTAGGAAGGTGGCTCATCTCTACTCATCTCTAAACAGGAACCAGAATAAAGGAATGCAATTTATTGTCAACGAGATTCAAAGTAAAACTTTTTTCTCAGTAACTAGCGGCTTGTCCTGAGAAAGAAGTTTGTTTTACTTTGAAACACATCGCAAATAAATCGCAACTAATGATGAGGGAGCATACTCGGTAATGATCAGTATTCGTCCGAGCATCGCTGTACTTGCGGTGCTCGGCAAGCGCCGAGCATTTCCAGGATTATTTGGCGGGAGCTCGGGTCCCTGCCCTGCATGTTTGGTTCTTTTTAGAGCGCCAATCAACATGCAGGGATTGTCTGCCACGCACTGTAATGCCTCAGCCATGTTGGTTGTGGCATTACAGTGATTGGCTGGCCGCACAGCGTCATCAGGTCTATATCAGACCTGGCGCCGCCCTGCTCGGCACAGTCAGCTCTGGAATTACCAGTGTAGGGAGAGTTGCTGCAGCGATAGGGACAGAATAGGTTTGGTATACAGTTACTTTGGGTATACCATAATTGAATACACAAATCCAGCTAAGGCTATGTGCACACGTCAGGATTTCTTGCAGAAATTTCCTGAACAAAACTGGATATTGCGGATTTTTCACTTTTTTTTTGCGTATTTCTCGCATTTTTTGTGCGGTTTTTTTTGTGGATTTTTTGCTTTTTTTTCCGGAGGTTCTGGGATGCAATAATATAGAGGGAAATCTGCAAAAAATCCACAAAATTAACCCCTTCCCGACATTTGACGTACTATCCCGTCGAGGTGGGGTGGGCCCGTATGACCGCCGACGGGATAGTACGTCATACGCGATCGGCCGCGCTCACGGGGGGAGCGCGGCCGATCGCGGCCGGGTGTCAGCTGCATATCGCAGCTGACATCCGGCACTATGTGCCAGGAGCGGTCACGGACCGCCCCCGGCACATTAACCCCCGGCACACCGCGATCAAACATGATCGCGATGTGCCGGCGGTGCAGGGAAGCATCGCGCAGGGAGGGGGCTCCCTGCGGGCTTCCCTGAGCCCCCCGCAGCAACGCGATGTGATCGCGTTGCTGCGAGGGTCTTACCTCCCTCCCTGCCTGCTCCAGACCCGGATCCAAGATGGCCGCGGATCCGGGTCCTGCAGGGAGGGAGGTGGCTTCACAGACGCCTGCTCAGAGCAGGCACTGTGAAGCAGCCTGTACTTCTCGCAGATCGGTGATCTGTCAGAGTGCTATGCAAACTGGCAGATCACCGATCTGTATTGTCCCCGCCTGGGGCAAAGTAAAAAAGTTAAAAAAAAAATTTCCAAATGTGTAAAAAAAAATAAAAAAAAATATTCCAAAATAATGAAACAAAAAAAAATATATTATTCCCATAAATACATTTCTTTATCTAAATTAAAAAAAAAAACAATAAAAGTACACATATTTAGTATCGCCACGTCCGTAACGACCCAACCTATAAAACTGCCACACTAGTTAACCCCTTCAGTAAACACCGTAAGAAAAAAAAAAAAAAAACGAGGCAAAAAACAACGCTTTATTACCATACCGCCGAACAAAAAGTGGAATAACACGCGATCAAAAAGACTGATATAAATATCCATGGTACCGCTGAAAACGTCATCTTGTCCCGCAAAAAAACAAGCCGCCACACAGCATCATCAGCAAAAAAATAAAAAAGTTATAGTCCTGAGAATAAAGCGATACCAAAATAATTATTTTTTCTATAAAAGAGTTTTTATCGTATAAAAGCGCCAAAACATAAAAAAATGATATAAATGAGATATCGCTGTAATCATACTGACCCGACGAATAAAACTGCTTTATCAATTTTACCAAACCCGGAACGGTATAAACGCCTCTCCCAAAAGAAATTCATGAATAGCAGGTTTTTGGTCATTCTGCCTCACAAAAATCGGAATAAAAAGCGATCAAAAACGGTCACGTGTCCGAAAATGTTACCAATAAAAACGTCAACTCGTCCCGCAAAAAACAAGACCTCACATGACTCTGTGGAGCAAATGTGGAAAAATTATAGGTCTCAAAATGTGGAGACGCAAAAACTTTTTTGCTATAAAAAGCGTCGCTGGTTTCACACTACCGTTTTTGTCTGCAGCGTTTTTTGCACAAAAAAACGCATGCGTTTTTTCCCTATATTTAACATTGAAAACGCATGCGGTTTTTTTGTACGCGTTTGGTCGCGTTTTCAAACGCATGCGGTTTTTTTCTGCATGCGTTCATTTTCAGAAATACAACCTGCAGTATTTTCTTGCGTTTTTAAGCACATGCGTTTGTTTGCGTTAAAAACGCATGCATTTTTATCGAAAAAAACAGAAAACACACTGAAAAGCCACCCACCACCATCAAGGTGATAAAGGGATCCAAACCCTAACCCTAACTCTACCCCTAACCTCACCCCTAACCGTTTAATGAACATTTTCTGACAGTCATAGTGCCACGTATTTCAGTGCCACGTATTTCAGTGCCACGTATTTCAGTGCCATGTATTTCAGTGCCACGTATCACGTATTTCAGTGCCACGTGTTTCAGTGCCACGTATTTCAGTGCCACGTATCACGTATTTCAGTGCCACATATTTTAGTACCACGTATTTCAGTTGCACGTATTTCAGTGCCACGTATTTCAGTGCCACGTATTTCAGTGCCACGTATCACGTATTTCAGTGCCACGTGTTTCAGTGCCACGTATTTAAGTGCCACGTATCACATATTTCAGTGCCACGTATTTCAGTGCCACGTATTTCAGTGCCACGTATTTCAGTGCCACGTATTTAAGTGCCACATATCACATATTTCAGTGCCACTTATTTAAGTGCCACGTATTTCAGTGCCACGTATTTCAGTGCCACGTATTTCAGTGCCACGTGTTTCAGTGCCACGTATTTAAGTGCCACGTATCACGTATTTCAGTGCCACGTATTTCAGTGCCACGTATTTCAGTGCCACGTATTTCAGTGCCACGTATTTCAGTGCCACGTATTTCAGTGCCACATATTTCAGTCACGTTTAGGGTTAGGGTTAGGGGTAGGGTTAGGGTTAGGGCTAGGGTTGGAGGTAAAGTTAGGGTTGGGGCTAAAGTTAGGGTTGGGGCTAAAGTTAGGGTTAGGGTTTGGATTACATTTACGTTTGGATTAGGGTTGGGATTAGAATTATGGGTGTGTCAGGGCTAGGGGTGTGGTTAGGGTTACCGTTGGGATTAGGGTTAGGGGTGTGTTTGGGTTAGGGTTTCAGGTAGAATTGGGGGGTTTCCACTGTCCAGGCACATCAGGGGCTCTCCAAGCGCGACATGGCGTCCAATCTCAATTCCAGCCAATTCTGCGTTGAAAAAGTAAAACAGTGCTCCTTCCCTTCCGAGCTCTCCCGTGCGCCCAAAAAGGGGTTTACCCCAACATATGTGTTATCAGCGTACTCGGGACAAATTGAACAACAACTTCTGGGGTCCAAGTTCTCTTGTTATCCTTAGGAAAATAAAAATTTGGGGGGCTAAAAATCATTTTTGTGGGAAAAAAAAGATGTTTTATTTTCACGGCTCTGCATTATAAACTGTAGTGAAACACTTGGGGGTTCAAAGTTCTCACAACACATCTAGATAAGTTCCTTGGGAGGTCTAGTTTCCAATATGGGGTCACTTGTGGGGGGTTTGTACTGTTTGGGTACATCAGGGGCTCTGCAAATGCAACGTGACGCCTGCAGACCAATCCATTTAAGGATGCATTCCAAATGGCGCTCCTTCCCTTCCGAGCTCTGTCATGCGCCCAAACAGTGGTTCCCCCCGACATATGGGGTATCAGCGTACTCAGGACAAATTGGACAACAACTTTTGGGGTCTAATTTATCCTGTTACCCTTGTGAAAATACAAAACTGGGGGCTAAAAAATCATTTTTGTGAAAAAAAAAAAAGAATTTTTATTTTCACGGCTTTGCGCTATAAACTTTAGTGAAACACTTGGGGGTTCAAAGTTCTCAAAACACATCTAGATAAGTTCCTTGGGAGGTCTAGTTTCCAATATGGGGTCACTTGGGGGGGGTTTGTACTGTTTGGGTACATCAGGGGCTCTGCAAATGCAACGTGACGGCTGCTGACCAATCCATTTAAGTCTGCATTCCAAATGGCGCTCCTTCCCTTCCGAGCTCTGTCATGCGCCCAAACAGTGGTTCCCCCCCACATATGGGGTATCAGCGTACTCAGGACAAATTGGAAAACAAATTTTGGGGTCCAATTTATTCTGTTACCCTTGTAAAAATACAAAGCTGGGGGCTAAAAAATCATTTTTGAGAAAAAAAAAAAATTATTTTCACGGCTCTGCGTTATAATCTGTAGTGAAACACTTGGGGGTTCAAAGCTCTCAAAACACATCTAGATAAGTTCCTTAGGGGGTCTACTTTCCAAAATGGTGTCACTTGTAGGGAGTTTCAATGTTTAGGCACATCAGGGGCTCTCCAAACGCAACATGGCGTCCCATCTCAATTCCAGTCAATTTTGCATTGAAAAGTCAAATGGCGCTCCTTCCCTTCCAAGCTCTGCCATGCGCCCAAACAATGGTTTACACCCACATATGGGGTATCAGCGTACTCAGGACAAATTGCACAACATTTTTTGGGGTCCAATTTCTTCTCTTACCCTTGGGAAAATAAAAAATTGGGGGCGAAAAGATCATTTTTGTGAAAAAATATGATTTTTTATTTTTACGGCTCTGCATTATAAACTTCTGTGAAGCACTTGGTGGGTCAAAGTGCTCACCACACATCTAGATAAGTTCCTTAGGGGGTCTACTTTCCAAATGGTGTCACTTGTAGGGAGTTTCAATGTTTAGGCACATCAGGGGCTCTCCAAACGCAACATGGCGTCCCATCTCAATTCCAGTCAATTTTGCATTGAAAAGTCAAATGGCGCTCCTTCCCTTCCAAGCTCTGCCATGCGCCCAAACAATGGTTTACACCCACATATGGGGTATCAGCGTACTCAGGACAAATTGCACAACATTTTTTGGGGTCCAATTTCTTCTCTTACCCTTGGGAAAATAAAAAATTGGGGGCGAAAAGATCATTTTTGTGAAAAAATATGATTTTTTATTTTTACGGCTCTGCATTATAAACTTCTGTGAAGCACTTGGTGGGTCAAAGTGCTCACCACACATCTAGATAAGTTCCTTAGGGGGTCTACTTTCCAAAATGGTGTCACTTGTAGGGAGTTTCAATGTTTAGGCACATCAGGGGCTCTCCAAACGCAACATGGCGTCCCATCTCAATTCCAGTCAATTTTGCATTGAAAAGTCAAATGGCGCTCCTTCCCTTCCAAGCTCTGCCATGCGCCTAAACAATGGTTTACACCCACATATGGGGTATCATCGTACTCAGGACAAATTGTACAACAACTTTGGGGGTCCATTTTCTCCTGTTACCCTTGGTAAAATAAAACAAATTGGAGCTGAAATAAATTTTGTGTGAAAAAAAGTTAAATGTTCATTTTTATTTAAACATTCCAAAAATTCCTGTGAAACACCTGAAGGGTTAATAAACTTCTTGAATGTGGTTTTGAGCACCTTGAGGGGTGCAGTTTTTAGAATGGTGTCACACTTGAGTATTTTCTATCATATAGACCCCTCAAAATGACTTCAAATGAGATGTGGTCCCTAAAAAAAAATGGTGTTGTAAAAATGAGAAATTGCTGGTCAAATTTTAACCCTTATAACTCCGTCACAAAAAAAAATTTTGGTTCCAAAATTGTACTGATGTAAAGTAGACATGTGGGAAATGTTACTTATTAAGTATTTTGCGTGACATATGTCTGTGATTTAAGGGCACAAAAATTCAAAGTTGGAAAATTGCAAAATTTTCAAAATTTTCGCCAAATTTCCATTTTTTTCACAAATAAACGCAAGTTATATTGAATAAGTTTTACCTTTAACATGAAGTACAATATGTCACGAGAAAACAATGTCAGAATCGCCAAGATCCGTCAAAGCGTTCCAGAGTTATAGCCTCATAAAGCGACAGTGGTCAGAATTGTAAAAATTGGCCCGGTCATTAACGTGCAAACCACCCTTGGGGGTGAAGGGGTTAATGAACATGCTGCATTTTTTTCGCGGAAAAAATGCAACATCTGCACAAAAATTGCAGAATGCATTATAAATGATGGGATGCATATGTATGCGTATTTTATGCATTTTTATCGCATTTTTATAGCAAAAAAACGCGAAAAAAGCGTGAAAAATCTGAAACGTGTGCACACAGCCTAAACCAACAGTCCTTCTAAGGACTAATTAGAGGGTATATAGATTGCAGTGCTAGGTAGGCAGGGAGTGAATGTGAGTATATAGATATCAGTAGCAGGCAGGCATTGTATGTGGCATACTTCATTGCATACATCAAGAGGATCCATTCCATTACTGTCTGCTGCTGCCTATCTATATATACAAGAGGCATCATGATTACTCGCTAATCTCGCCCCCTGCACAGTAGCTCTGCCCCCCACCACATTACCACACACAATCCCGCCCCCCACATTACCACACACAATCCCGCCCCCCCACACATCATCACACATAATCCCGCCCCCCACCCCATTATTACACACAATACCGCCCCCACCACATTACCACACATAATCCCGCCCCCCACCACATTACCACACACAATCCCCCCCCACATTACCACACACAATCCCGCCCCTTCACCACATTACCACACATAATCCCGCCCCCACCGCATTACCACACACAATCCCGCCCCCACCACATTACCACACACAATTCCGCCCCACCACATTACCACACATAATCCCGCCCCCACCACATTACCACACATAATCCCGCCCCCCACCACATTACCACACATAATCTCGCCACCCACTCCATTACCACACATAATCCCGCCCCCACCCCATTACCACACATAATCCGGCCCCCTCACCACATTACCACAAACAATCCCGCCCCTCCACCACATTACCATACATAATCCCACCCCCCACCACATTACCACACACAATCCTGCCCCTTCACCACATTACGACACATAATCCCGCCCCCCTACCAAATTACCACACACAATCCCGCCCCCACCAAATTACTACACACAATCCCGCCCCCTACCACATTACCACACACAATCCCGCCCCCCACCACATTACCACACACAATCCCGCCCCCATCACATTACCACACACAATCCCGCCCCCCACCACATTACCACACACAATCCCGCCCCCCCACCACATTACCACACTTAATCCCCCCACCACATCACCTCACATAATCCCGCCCCCCACCATATTACCACACATAATCCCGCCCCCCACATTACCAAACATAATCCCACCCCCACCACATTACCACACATAATCCCACCCCCCACCACATTACCACACACAATCCCGCCCCCCCACCATATTACCTCACATAATCCCTTCCCCCACCATATTACCACACATAATCCCGCCCCCCACATTACCAAACATAATCCCACCCCCACCACATTACCACACATAATCCCACCCCCTACCACATTACCACACATAATCCCGCCCCCCACCACATTACCACACACAATTCCGCCCCCCCCACCACATCACCACACATAATCCCGCCCCCACCACATTACCACACACAATCCCACCCCCCCACCACATTACCACACACAATACCACCCCACCACATTACCACACATAATCCCGCCCCCCACCACATTACCACACACAATTCCGCCCCCCCACCACATAACCACACATAGTCCCGCCCCCACCACATTACCACACACAATTCCGCCCCCCCACCACATCACCACACATAGTCCCGCCCCCACCACATTACCACACACAATCCCGCCCCCCACCACATTACCACACATAATCCCGCCCCCCACCACATCACCACACATAATCTAGCCCCCTGCACAGTAGCTCCGCCCCCATCCCATCACCACACGAGGCTCTGTCCCCACACATTACCACACGAGGCTCCTTCCCCACATATTACCACTCGAGGCTCCGTACCCACACATTACCACACGAGGCTCTGTCCCTCCACATTACCACACAAGGCTCCGTCCTCACACATTACCACACGAGGCTCCGTCCCCACACATTACCACACGAGGCTCCGTCCCCACACATTACCACACGAGGCTCCGTCCTCACACATTACCACATGAGGCTGCATCCCCACACATTACCACATGAGGCTCTGTACCCACACATTACCACACGAGGCTCCGTCCCCACACATTACCACACGAGGCTCCGTCCTCACACATTACCACATGAGGCTCTGTACCCACACATTACCACACGAATCCAGTTTGCTTTTGATTTTACACTGTGAATAAAATGTATTAGTATTATTCTGATTTTTAATTATTATTAAATTATTTTAAGTTAATTTACCACCTGCGTAAGCGCTATTGAATGTTGTCGTTATTTACTTTAGTTTAATCACTAGCAGCGTTAATTAAATAGCAATGAGCATGCCGAGCATTAGCTGGCTGGAAACAGCTAGTTACATATATTGACCGTATATACATAGCCCCAGGTATCATTGGCCAGGAATAATTTATTTTGCCTCTTAATCCTGTTTATGTAATTCCAAGGCAATCCAGAACCCACTTTTTTTTTCTCCATTTGGTTGTTGGGACTGCAGAATACAGCCAGATCCTTTTCATAGTACAGTGTGAATCCAGCTATTTTAAATGGGTTTGCCCGTCCCAGTAGTCACATCTGAGTGCGCATAAAATTCTGCCATTTTGTGGTACTGTAAAAATTTTTGGGAGTGTCTCATATAATTTCTTGACACCATTTTGCTGCCAAAAAATGTTTAGCTGCCAAAAACATACAGTATTTAGCTACAGGGCAGATATTTTACACTGGGTTTTGTCTGCCACACAGAACGCATATCATTGCGGTCAAAATTGTGCCATTTCGGGCCTTCATAGAATTGTTTTTGTTATGTCTTAGCCTACTTATTGACACAATTTTGCTGGCCCCAAAAAATAAACGTACAGGCCACATATTTGAAAGTGGGCTATCTCCGTCAGACGCCTAATCTCTCTGTGGGCTACAAATTGTGGCTTTTGAGGCCTCCATTCAACTGTTTTTGCTGTGTGTTACTCCAATTAGTAACACTATTTTACTGTAAAAAAAAAACAAAAACCCACAGGCCACATATTTTACTATGTGGTATCTCCATCACACGCCTCATCTGTCTGTGGGATAAAAAATTGTAGAATGTCATGCCTCCATTCAACTGTTCTTGCTGTGTTACCCTTCTTCTTGACAATGTTTTCCTGTAAAAAAAAATAAAAATACAGGCCACATATTTTACAGTGTGGTATCTTTGTCATGTGCCTCATTTATCTGTGGGCTAAAAAATGTGGCATTTCAGGCCTCCATTCAACTGTTTTTCCGGTGTCTTAGCCTAGTTATTGACACCAGTTTGCTGGAAAAAAAAATTAGCTACAGGCCAGATATTTTAAACTGTGGTTTTCCCGCACACGGATCACATGTAAGTTCTCTACAAATACAGCCATTTGTAGTGAACGTCGAAAATATTGTAGTCCATTTAAAATGGGCAAGGCTCGTGGCAAGGGATGGGGAAGTGGAAGTGATGGTGCATGCAGAGGCCGAGGCCGTGGGCAAGCTAAAATTGTGCCACAACAAACACCCACATTGCCTCGCCCGACGTTCCTGTCCAAATAACTAGGAGACCGCAGAACACCACTATTGAACCCAGAGCAGTGTCAAAAGGTTGTTGGTTGGATAGCAGTTAATGCTTCTTCCAGTCATTTTACCACCACCCCCACCATCCTGTCTTCCACATGGTCAAGTCTGAGTAGCCGTGAGTCTGGACCGCATATTCCTCACCCTGAACATCCTTCCACCATGCCGAGTGCCCAGAGACAACTGATCCTACACTTGAACACTCCAAAGAGCTGTTCACTTTTCCATTTATAGATTCGGGTCTCTTGCCCGGTCCACTTGAAGCGGAGCAAGATGAGATTGCATGTAGCGATGCCCAAATGTTTGAGCAGCCACGGTCACATGAAGGCGATGGTGGGAACGTGTCACAATAGGTGGATGATGATGAGACACAATTGCCAGAAAGTCAGCAGGAGGACCAGGGTGTGGAAGTAGAAGACGAAGGGGTGGATGATCTAGTAACTGACCCAAGCTGGCAGGAGGACATGCAGAGCGAGGACAGCAGCACACAGGAGGAGGGAGGCATAGCACCCAACAGGCAGGAAGAAGCAGTGCGGTGGCCATAGACAGAAGGCGGGCAACCGTTCCTCGTAACACCAACATGACGGAAGTTGTCAGTACAACTGTTAGGTCTTCCCGAGTCTGGTTGTTTTTTAAAGACTCTGCCTATAACCCCAAACAGACCATTTGCACCACCTGCCATGCCCGTATCAGCAGGGGTAGAAAAACTACCAGCCTGACCACCACCAGCATGATCAGGCACATGGAAGCAAAGCACCTGACTTTGTGGGCCGAACTCCAGGGTCCAGGAGCACTGTCTACGGGTGATACCATCGCTTCTTCCGCTGTTGTGCCTGTAAGCCAATCCCCTGTCCATGGTGCCTGGAAAGATGTCTCCTGCTCTGCACCTGTCATTGCACACAGTCAACTAGCACCATCAGCAAGCACGTCCATATCCTTCTTCCAGCACAGCGTTCAGTTGAACATACCCCAGTTCTTGGAATGCAAGCATAAATATGCAGCTCCATATGCAGAAAAAATGAAAGTGCATTCACCAGTCCTCTATGTTATGATCCTTTATTTAGAACATATGCAGGTAACTTAGGGGAGAACGTGGAATGGATGGACGACGGCCGTTTCGTGCTGCTGCACTTCTACGGTGATTAGGACCCGTAGAAGTGCAGCAGCATGAAACGGCCATCGTCCGTCCATTCCACATTCTCCCCTAAGTTACCTGCATATGTTCTAAATAAAGGATCATAACATAGAGGACTGGTGAGTGCACTTTCATTTTTTCTGCATATGGATTTTTATACCTGACTGGATTTGGTGCACCCATACATCCTTTTAAGGCGTTTAGCAGGCTTAGCAGCGGCACATAGCAGTGGACGTATGGGGATACAAGCGGTAGCAGTGACGTGTTATTTTTTCTTTGTAACAGTGTCATAAATATGCAGCCAACGCCCCACAGGCAACAGTATTAAATTCACACATTTCTCGTCTGCTTGCTCTCGAAATGTTCTGTTTTAGGCTCGTGGATATGAAAGCTTTCCGCAACCTGATGGCGGTAGCTGTCCCAACATACTCAGTCCCCAGCTGCCAGTATTTCTCCCGGCGTGCCATCCCCGCATTACATGAGCACGTGTCCCACAACATTAGCCATGCCCTAAACCGTGTTGCTACTGGGAAAGTCCACCTAACCACGGACACGTGGACAAGTGCTTGTGGGCAGGGTTGGTACATCTCGCTGATGGCACACTGGGTTAACATAGTGGAAGTTGGGACCCAGTCGGACCTTGTGATAGAAAACATCCTCCCGATGCCAAGGATTGTGGGCATTACATCAATCAGGGTTGCCCCCACAGTCTACAGCTCCTGCACCTCCTCATCCTCCTCTTCAGCCTCCAACTCTGAAATGACCACATCAGTCACAAGCTTGAAGCACTGCAGCACTGCGTCAGCCAAGCGGCAACAGGCTGTGCTGAAGCTAATCAGCTTAGATCACAAACCGCACAATGCTGAAGAGTTGTGGACAGCTCCGAAAGAGCAGGCAGATCTGTGGCTGACACCGCTGAACCTACAACCAGGCATGGTCGTGTGTGACAATGGCCGGAACCTGGTGGCGGCTCTGAGGCAAGGTGAGCTCACATATGTACTATGTCTGGCCCATGTGTTTAACCTTGTTGTTCAATGGTTTCTCAAAAGCTACCCGGAGCTGCCAGATCTGCTTGTGAAAATACGCCGCCTGTGTGCCCATTTTAAAAAGTCAGCTACAGCTTCCACAGCTCCTTTCCATGCTTCAGCAGTGTTTGCAGCTTCCGACTCACCAACTGGTGTGTGATGTCCCCACGCATTGGAACTCTACACTGCATATGCTGGAAAGGATTTGTGAGCAGAAGAGGGCAGTTGTTGACTAACAGCATCAACAAGACCGTCGGTATTCAGTTCAGACTCCAGACATAAGACCTCAGGAGTGGAAATGAATGTCAGACATGTGTACCATCCTCCAAAACTTTGAGGAGTCCACTAAGATGGTGAGTGGTGATGATGCCATAATTAGAGTCACCATCCCGCTTCTCTGTGTTCTGAACTGCTCTCTGCTCACAATCAAAGAGGATGCATTGCAGGCGGAGCATGATGAGATGGGGCAAGGAACCATACGAGGGGGATTACACACAGCCCAGCCTCATATCATTCCAACTTGGAGTGGTTGACAATAAGGAAGAGGAGGAGGAAGACTAGGAGCTACTGCCATGCGCCCAAGACGGTACTGCAAGCACAACTGTCATACCGTCTGGTCAGCATAGATGGCTTGAGGACAGGGAGGAGGAGGAGGAGAGCAGGTGGAGATTGATGAGATGGAGCAAGGAACCATGCAGGGTGAATACACACAGCCCAGCCTCATCTCATCCCAACATAGATTGGGTGACAATAAGGAAGAGGAGGAGGAAGAATAGGAGCTATTTTCATGCGCTATACATGGTACTACAAATACAACTGTCATACCATTTGTTCAGCGTGGATGACCTGAAGACAGGGAAGAGGAGGACAGCATGGTCAGTCATCCTCTAGGTGAGGACACAGAAGTCTTGCTTTTAGCAGTCTGGCACGCATGGCTGACTTTATGCTGCCCTGCTTTTCCCGTGACCATATTCTCAAAATTTTGGGTGACAGTCATTACTGGTTGGTGATACTTCTAGACCCACTCTACAAGGCGAGCTTTCAATTTTTTTCTTCCAGAGGCTGACAGGTGTACTAAAATGGTGCAGTACCAGAAGGCCCTTGTTGCGGAATTATTATAAAAATTCCCATCTGAAAACGCTGGCAGCAGAGATCGCAGTTTGTTGGACAACCAAGGAGTACAGGTGAGAGAGACACAACTCCAATCCAGCAGAGGTAGGGGAATACTGGCAAAGTTCTGGGAGAATTTTCTCAGACCCTCCCATCGCAGTGGCACTGAGGCACGGGACATCCTCCATGACTCCTCTGTGCCTTATAATTATTGGGTATCCAAGCTGGACACGTGGCATGGACTCGGAGGTCCTGGCCTGCCCTGCTGCTAGCGTTTTGTCAGAGCGAGTTTTTAGTGCCGCTGGTTGAATTATAACTGATAAGCGCATTTGCCGCCTGTCAACTGAAAATACTGACAGGCTGACAATTATAAAAATGAACAAGGGCTGGATTGTGCCAGACTTCCGTACACCACTGAATGATAACAGCGAAACATAACCTCAAGTTCAGTGTCATTTTTTTTGGAGGTATATTCCCATGCACCTCTTCACACCCACACATGGGTATACACTTCCTGATTTTGGCTATTTACTGTTATCCTCCTCCTTCTCCTCATCCTCATCATCCACCACCACTAGATCATCATGGTGACCGTGGTCCGTGATGCAACAGCCACGTTATTGTGTTAAAGGGTGTTTTTGATGCACGTAAAAAATATGTTTACACAGTTTGTTGATGTGCACCCCCAGGGGAAATGTTTGTCATCCGATACACTTAGTGTATGAGCATTACAAGTACAAGAGACCTGCGCCTTTAAATTGGGAAAATATTTTTAGGAGGCCATCCTCCACGTCCCTTCAGACACCACCACTAGAACACGAGGGTGAACATGTTCCGTGATGCAATAGCCACGTTATTGTATTGGGTGTTTATGATGCCCGTAAAAAAAAGTTTACACAGTATGTTGATGTGTACCCCCAGGGGGAAATGTTTGTCAGCCCGTACATTTAGTGTATGGGCATTACAAATATAGGAGACCCGCTCCTTTAAATTGGGAAAATATTTTTTGGAGGCCCTCCTCCACGTCTCTTCCAAGGGATATTGGGCTGCATCCACATTTTGAGCAGGCCTTGCATTAACTTCATGGGCAAACTTTCTGGGAGTAAAAAAAAATCATAATAATGGGAACTGGTTTCATGTGGCCATCCAGTATGTTGGTTCAAAGGGTAATTGGGGTGCGTGTAACTTTGGGGCAGGGCAGGCCTTGTATTCAATGCATAGGCCAATGGTATTGCAGTATCAAATAAATAAGAATGCGAACTTTGGTTTCATGTGGCCATCCAGGACGTCTATTCAATGGGTTATTGGGGTGCGTCCAAATTTGGGGCAGGCCTTGCGTTCAATGAATAGGCAATAACAGTATAGGAGACACACTGTGTAATAATGGGAACAACAAAGCATAGCCGGCTGATGGCTCTCTAAGAATAGTGAGGACCAACTGCTGTCCCTTTAAGAATATTAAAGTCCACCTGATGGCCCTCCTCCTTTAACAGTCCCTCCTTCATAAATGAAACAGGATGTGTCTGATGATGTCACACACCACATGGCCAGCTAAGGTTGTAAAATGTTACAATGACATTTCCCAGTGAATGTCTTGGTTGAAAGCAATGGTAAACTTGAAAAACACATCAAAAACCAAATGTGTGAACATAGCCCAAGTGGTGGAGGAACATTTTTGTTTTGGGTTATTGCCCTGAAAAGGATGTCCCTTAACCTATTTCCCAGGAAAATCAATTTTGGTTTCGTTTTTGGTATGTTTTATTGTGCGCCTGGAAAAATGGCATAAAACTCTGACAACATTATTCACAGCAGTGACCTGGGAGTCAGAACTGCTTCCAGGGGTCTTCCCCATGATGTTCCGATGTCATTTGGGCATTGTTCCCATCAATTTCGGGGAGATCGCCGCAAATATGCTCGTGTTTCCCATAGAATTACATTGGGGTCTTTACTCGGGTCGTGCACTCGAGCATTCCAATTTGCTCCACCCGAGCAACTAGCACCCGACCATTTTAGTGCTCGCCCATCACTAGTGTTTTCCTGTACACTTCGGCTTCCCACCTCCCCGAGTGGGGGAAGGGAAAGATAAGAGTTGACATAGGTGCATAGTAAGGCATGTGAACACGGTGTCTCCAACTTCATGAGTAATTTGGGGGATATAGATTGACTAGGGCACCCCTAGTGCTATGGACCTGATTAGTGCCCACAGTCAAAAGGTACTGCGGGACAACAGGGACACATGGCTCAATGTGTTACGCTATGCCCTGTACCCCAGCTGTTCTGTAGCTCCACCTTTACAGTGTCTATTGCAATTTACTGTCTTGTTTCATGACAGTGACCCTACCACTGCTGCATGTAAATATTTCCTTGCTATATGGATGCCATAAGCCAGATTTATGATCAGTAGAAGGTAGAAAAGTCATATGGATGTGTGTCTACATCTCTTCCATATGGGCTACTGTTATGATCCCAGTGGTAGAGGACCTCTGATATTCCGGCAAGATAGCAAAAACATAAATACTGCTCTAGGGAGGTGGAAACTGGGCTAACCGCATAACTGATCCTAACACACACAACTAGAAGCAGCCGGTGAACGTGCCTACGTTGGTTCTAGACGTCTCGAGCCAGCCGGAGAACTGACTACCCCTAGAGGGAAAATAAGACCTCACTTGCCTCCAGAGAAATTGAATTCCAAAGATATAGAAAGCCCCCAACAAATAATAACGGTGAGGCAAGAGGAAAACACAAACGTAGAGATGAACTAGATTCAGCAAAGTGAGGCCCACTAGTCTAGATAGACAGAAAATAGATAGTGGACTATGTGGTCAGCAGAAAACTCTACAAAAACATCCACGCTGAACATTCAAGAACCCCCACACCGACTGACGGTGCGGAGGGAGAATATCAGCCCCCTAGAGCTTCCAGCGAGCAAGAAAATCAAATATTAAGCAAGCTGGACAAAGACACTGAAAAATGCAAACGATCCAAATTATACAAAACGGACTTAGCTTTTCTTGCATGAGACAGACTGAAAGGAATCCGGAGGAGACCATATAGGTCTGGATACAACGATGCCAGGCAAGAGACTGAGTCCGGAGGAGACTTAAATAGGGAACACCCGCTGCTTAACGACACAGCTGGAGCTCAGGCCTGCAACAAGACATGCCTAACACAATACCGTTAGTGACCACCAGAGGGAGCCCAGAAACACAGTTCACAACAGTACCCCCCCCTTGAGGAGGGGTCACCGAACCCTCACCAAGACCCCCAGGGCGATCAGGATGAGCAGCGTGAAAGGCATGAACCAAATCAGCCGCATGAACATCAGAGGCGACAACCCAGGAATTATCCTCCTGACCATAGCCTTTCCACTTAACTAAATACTGGAGTTTCCATCTAGAGATACGAGAATCCAGAATCTTCTCCACCACGTACTCCAACTCGCCCTCAACCAAAACCGGGGCAGGAGGCTCAACAGCAGGAACCATAGGCACCACGTACCGCCGCAACAAGGACCTATGGAACACATTATGAATAGCAAATGACGCTGGAAGGTCCAAGCGAAAAGACACCGGGTTAAGGATTTCCAAAATCTTATAAGGACCGATAAAGCAAGGCTTGAACTTAGGAGAGGAGACTTTCAAAGGAACATGCCGAGAAGACAACCAAACCAAATCCCCAACACGAAGTCGGGGACCCACACCGCGGCGGCGGTTGGCAAAACGCTGGGCCTTGTCTTGTGACAATTTCAAATTGTCCACCACATGGTTCCAAATCCGCTGCAACCTATCCACCACAGAATCAACCCCAGGACAGTCAGAAGGTTCAACCTGGCCCGAGGAGAAACGAGGATGAAAACCAGAGTTGCAGAAAAAGGGTGAAACCAAAGTGGCAGAACTAGCCCGATTATTAAGGGCAAACTCGGCCAGTGGCAAAAAGGTAACCCAGTCGTCCTGATCAGCAGAAACAAAACATCTCAAATAAGTCTCCAACGTCTGATTAGTTCGCTCGGTCTGGCCATTAGTCTGAGGATGAAAAGCCGACGAAAAAGACAAATCAATACCCATCTTAGCACAAAAGGATCGCCAGAATCTGGACACAAACTGGGATCCTCTGTCAGACACAATATTCTCAGGGATGCCGTGCAAACGAACCACATTCTGAAAGAACAAAGGAACCAAATCAGAGGAGGAAGGCAACTTAGGCAAGGGCACCAAATGGACCATTTTAGAAAAACGATCGCACACCACCCAGATGACAGACATCTTCCGAGATACCGGAAGATCCGAAATGAAATCCATGGAAATGTGCGTCCAAGGCCTCTTCGGGATAGGCAAGGGCAAAAGCAACCCGCTGGCACGAGAACAGCAAGGCTTAGCCCGAGCACAAATCCCACAGGACTGCACAAAAGAACGCACATCCCGCGACAAGGAAGGCCACCAAAAGGACCTAGCCACCAAATCTCTGGTACCGAAAATCCCAGGATGTCCCGCCAACACTGAAGAATGAACCTCAGAAATAACTCTGCTGGTCCATCTGTCAGGGACAAACAGTCTCTCTGGTGGGCAACGATCAGGCCTATCAGCCTGAAATTTCTGCAGCTATCGTCGCAAATCTGGGGAAATGGCAGACAAAATCACTCCCTCTCTGAGAATACCAGCCGGCTCCGAGACTCCCGGAGAGTCAGGCACAAAACTCCTAGAAAGTGCATCAGCCTTCATGTTCTTCGAACCAGGCAGGTACGAGACCACAAAGTCAAAACGGGAGAAAAACAACGACCAACGAGCCTGTCTAGGATTCAGGCGCTTGGCAGACTCGAGGTAAATCAGATTTTTATGATCAGTCAAGACCACCACACGATGTCTAGCTCCCTCGAGCCAATGTCACCACTCCTCAAATGCCCACTTCATAGCCAACAACTCCCGATTACCAACATCATAGTTCCGCTCAGCAGGCGAAAATTTTCTTGAAAAGAAGGCGCATGGCTTCATCACAGAGCCATCAGAACTTTTTTGCGACAAAACAGCCCCTGCACCAATCTCAGAAGCATCAACTTCAACCTGGAAGGGAAGAGAGACATCCGGCTGGCACAAGACTGGCGCTGAAGTAAACCGACGCTTCAGCTCCCGAAAGCCCTCCACGGCCGCAGGAGATCAATTAGCAACATCAGAACCCTTCTTGGTCATATCCGTCAAAGGTTTAACCACGCTGGAAAAATTAGCGATAAAACGACGGTAAAAATTAGCAAAGCCCAAGAACTTCTGCAGGCTCTTAACAGACGTGGGCTGAGTCCAGTCATGAATGGCACGAACCTTGACTGGGTCCATCTCCACAGTAGAAGGGGAAAAAATAAAACCCAAAAAAGAAACCTTCTGTACCCCAAAGATACATTTTGAGCCCTTCACAAATAGAGCATTCTCCCGCTGTTCTGTCTCCGCCATCTAATTTGTTACCTCCGATTATCTGTTTGCATAATTTGCAGTTTCTCAGCCAGTATACAGGACTTGATATATTCATACCTTTATTTGTAGTGCTTTGGCTCCCTCTAGCGGTCAGAGTCATGTTGACAGTTGTATTTTTCTGTTATGTATTTTTTATGTCTGATTCTCCTCCTCCTTTGCAATGCATTATGGTAGCTCAGCCCACATTTCCCTCCAGTTTCATTCACTTCCTCTAGTTTGCCTTCCAGGGAAGACGCTTACACTTCATCCCCCTTGCGATTGCATTGCCGGTATGTCTTTATCCTCTCTGTAGATATTTCTGCTCTATATTAGCCTAGCTTAACCAGTTGCACTCCTAGTTCAGTTACTAGCCTTCTAAATGTTATGCATAATGTATATCATGTGTATTATGTATTTGTTCCCTACCATGCACTGATTCTATGTATATCATTGTTCACAGTTTCACCGCATCAATATACCACTACGTTTAATAAAGCACAGACTCAACCACAGTCTCCTTATTGGACCCCGGTATAGCGGTTTAGCTGACTGGATAGCTACTTGGGCCTGTCTCATTTAGTGAGGACAGAACACCCGCAGAACCTGAAACACCATCCTGACCTGGTTCACATGGGACTCCCAATCATCAGAAAAAACCAAAATATCATCCAGATAAATAATCATAAATTTATCCAGATATTTCCGGAAAATGTCATGCATGAAGGACTGAAACACAGAAGGGGCATTCGATAATCCAAAAGGCATCACCAGGTACTCAAAATGACCCTCGGGCGTATTAAATGCCGTTTTCCATTCATCTCCCTGCTTTATGCGCACAAGGTTATACGCACCACGAAGATCTATCTTGGTGAACCAACTGGATCCCTTAATGGCAAAGGATACTGAAATTTAACCGTGATCTTATTCAGAAGACGATAATCTATACAAGGTCTCAAAGACCCATCTTTCTTGCCCACAAAAAAGAATCCTGCACCAAGAGGAGAAGAGGATGGGCGAATATGTCCCTTCTCCAAAGACTCCTTTATATAACTCCGCATCGCGGCATGCTCTGGCACAGATAAATTAAAGAGTCGTCCCTTAGGAAACTTACTACCAGGAATCAAATCTATAGCACAATCACAGTCCCTATGAGGAGGAAGGGCACTGGACCTGGCCTCATTAAATACATCCTGAAAGTCTGACAAAAACTCAGGGATCTCAGAAGGAGTAGAAGAAGCAATAGACACCAATGGAGAATCGCCATGAATCCCCTGACACCCCCAACTAGACACAGTCATAGCTTTCCAATCTAAAACTGGATTATGGGCCTGTAACCATGGCAGACCCAAAACGACAACATCATGCATTTTATGCAGTACCAGAAAACGAATCACCTCCTGATGTACAGGAGTCATGCACATGGTCACTTGCGTCCAATACTGAGGTTTATTCTCTGCCAATGGCGTAGAATCAATTCCTCTAAGAGGAATAGGATTTTCCAAAGGCTCCAGGACAAAACCGCAGCGCTTGGCAAACGACAAATCCATCAGACTTAAAGCAGCACCAGAATCCACAAAAGCCATAACTGAGTAAGAAGATAATGAACAAATTAAAGTCACAGACAAAATAAACTTAGGCTGAAAAGTACCAATGGCGACAGGATTAACAATTTTTTTTAAGCGTTTAGAGCATGCTGAGATAACGTGTTGAATCACCACAGTAGAAACACAACCCATTTTGACGTCTATGATTTTGTCGCTCGGCTCTGGTCAAAATTCTGTCACATTGCATAGAATCAGGTGACCGTTCAGACAGCACCGCCAAAGGATTAACAGATTTGTGCTCCCGCAAACGTCGATCAATTTGAATGGCCAGAGCCATTGAATCATTCAGACCTGTAGGGATAGGAAACCCCACCATCACATCTTTAATGGCTTCAGAAAGACCATTTCTGAAATTTGCGGCCAGTGCACACTCATTCCATTGAGTAAGCACGGACCATTTCCGAAATTTTTGACAATATACCTCAGCTTTGTCCTGACCCTGAGAGATAGCCAGCAACATCTTTTCAGCCTGATTTTCAAGATTAGACTCCTCATAAAGCAAACCAAGTGCCAGGAAAAACGCATCAACATTCACCAATGCAGGATCTCCTGGCGCCAGAGAGAAGGCCCAATCTTGAGGGTCGCCGCGCAAGAAGGAAATAACAATCTTAACTTGCTGAGCGGAATCACCAGAGGAACGAGGTTTCAGAGACAGAAACAATTTGCAATTATTCCTAAAATTCAGGAACTTAGATCTATCTCCAAAAAACGGCTCAGGAATAGGTATTTTTGGTTCAGACATAGGGCTATGGATAACAAAATCCTGAATGCTTTGCACCCTAGCAGCAAGCTGATCCACACTAGAAGTCAGAGTCTGGACATTCATATCTGCAGCAGAGTTCCAGCCACTCAGAGAAAAAGGGGATGGAAGAAGCTAGGCAAACTGCAGCAAAAAAAAAAACAAAAAAAACTCAGAACTTCTTTTTAATCCCGCTTCTTCGATGCAATAAACATTTTCTTTCGGCCTGGCATACTGTTATGATCCTAGTGGTAGAGGACCTCTGATATTCCGGCAAGATAGCAAAAACATAAATACTGCTCTAGGGAGGTGGAAACTGGGCTAACCGCATACCTGATCCTAACACACACAACTAGAAGCAGCCGGTGAACGTGCCTACGTTGGTTCTAGACGTCTCGAGCCAGCCGGAGAACTGACTACCCCTAGAGGGAAAATAAGACCTCACTTGCCTCCAGAGAAATTGAACCCCAAAGATATAGAAAGCCCCCAACAAATAATAACGGTGAGGCAAGAGGAAAACACAAACGTAGAGATGAACTAGATTCAGCAAAGTGAGGCCCACTAGTCTAGATAGACAGAAAATAGATAGTGGACTATGCGGTCAGCAGAAAACCCTACAAAAACATCCACGCTGAACATTCAAGAACCCCCACACCGACTGACGGTGCGGAGGGAGAATATCAGCCCCCTAGAGCTTCCAGCGAGCAAGAAAATCAAATATTAAGCAAGCTGGACAAAGACACTGAAAAATGCAAACGATCCAAATTATACAAAACGGACTTAGCTTTTCTTGCATGAGACAGACTGAAAGGAATCCGGAGGAGACCATATAGGTCTGGATACAACGATGCCAGGCAAGAGACTGAGCCCGGAGTAGACTTAAATAGGGAACACCCGCTGCTTAACGACACAGCTGGAGCTCAGGCCTGCAACAAGACATGCCTAACACAATACCGTTAGTGACCACCAGAGGGAGCCCAGAAACACAGTTCACAACAGGCTACGTCCCCATGAAGATGAAATTGTGGCACTCACTATGTGCAAAGCTCACACTTTTAAGTCACTCACTATTATTTTTTTCTCTTGCGGCATTTGGTAGTATTTTGGGGGGCAAATTCTTCAAACTGGTGCCTGTGCCGCATGAATTTTGCACAAAATAACAATTGGTCTTTATTTTTATCTATAACCCGATTGCAACCTCTTAAACACAAAAAGATGCACGTTCCTCTAAAATGTGAGAAAAGTTGTGCCAAAATCATAAATAAAATAACTCATCGAGGGGGGTCAATTTGCACCGAATCTTTTGACTTTTCATAAAGTTACAAATGATGAATCAAGTGATCCTAATCAAGTGACCCTAATCTGTGGACCCTAAACTCTGCTCACAGTGGCAAAGAAAAAACATCAGGTGAAAATACGTAAAAAAGGGCTCAAATAGAAAGATGAATATAGTGCGAACAAAAAAAGCTGAAAAACAGCAAAAATGTGATAAAAAAAGAAACTAGCTCAAATGCAGTAATGAATCAGGCTATATATTCTAGCAGTGCTGTTATGGTTTCTCTTTTCCTTGTTTACTTCCACGTATTATTTTATACGATCACTGATGTTATCGGATAACACTAACTTCAGGAATCAAAATTGCCCTTAAGAAAGTGAAAAGTTGGGGTGTAATGTGATCTGGATCTGCTCGGCTGTGAATCTGGACAGTTATCAAAGAGTCACTAGATGTGATAAAATAAAATCAAGTTCTGGCATTTACACTCCAACTTTCCCTTGCCCAGAACCTAGCCCCCAGTCACCTGTGCCTCCACTATGACAGATGGCAGGGAGCCCACCCCCCTCTCAAACTGTTGCAGCTAAGCCATCTGTTCCGTGTGTCCTGTAAAGGCTGCCGGGCTCAAAGGGGATGAGACAGTCAAGAGTTCCAATAACTGAGAATTTTCCCATATAAAAGTACACATGATGTGGTATATGATCTGATCTTCCTCGTATATGTTTTCATTATAAGCTTTTGCAATAAAATCATAATAACTGAAAAAATCAATAACTGAAAATCAGTCTCTTTGTGTAAAAATTAGTGGGTGGACTAAGCAGGGATGATTTTGCAGATCTTGCTGTATATTAGTTAGAAGAGTAAACCTATGATTTCAGATTGTAGCAAGATGTATTTTCTTATCTGTTCTTATCGGATGTAGAACATGATCCAGTATTGATTAACTGTTGCACTAACTACTTATGTACCATTGTAAGAGCAAACTCTTTGAGACTTAAGACATGATAGGAAAGTTAAGCTATTGCGGTCTTCTTACATACAGCTCACTACGGATGAGGGAACATCTGCGGTTTTATAGTTTGTGGCCCCGATATCCTGTTATATCGGACTTCAAACCTTTGCATGATTTTTTTCTGATACAACTTCAGTTTCACAGACTTTCAAACAGGTATGAAGATTACAGGAGGTCCTGTGGCCAAGATGCCAGTGATCACCTGTAGTGTGTTTCGAAACCTGGTGACAAGTGTCCACTGCAGTATCCTCTAAGGGATATTAAAGAGAACCTGACACCTGATACATGTCGCCCAACCCATGAACTAGTTAGACATGTGGGTAACTTGTGGATTTTACCTGTCTGCTGCCCTGGAGTAACCAAAACTTGTCGCTCCAGGACAGCAGGTGGTGAGAAGCCGCCGGGGTCAGAACCACACTGTAGACTACTCGAACAAGCGGGTCCCCCATGGCTTCTCTCCAGTCACTGTTAAACTATGTTTTTCTGTGAAACGTCCCAAAATTTCAGAGTCAAGCATACCTGTCTGAGATCGTACAGCCAGTGCCTGATACATACTGCACACAGATTGGACAAAACATTTCAGGTGTCAGGTTGTTTTTAAAGCATTACCTACTGTAGTTGCCATAGACATGGGTCAGGTCGGGACTTTGAGTTTAACTCCTCCCTTCCTTCTCCATAGAATCTTATCAGTACCAGCTGTCATCTCCTATCTGAGTAATGTAACATACTGTCTGCACTGAACACAGACTTTACTCATGAATTGAGAATTGTGAGAATGATTGATCAGTCCTGGAGGAGAAAGTGGCAGATTTCTCTTATAAGATATGCTACAAAGTTGCTTATTTTTATGTGTTTTATTGATTTATGAAAATAAAATTAAAACAATGGTTACACTTTAAGTAGTACCAAACACTGCAGCTTTATACATGAAATAATCTAATAGCAGTGCACACGTACTGTCAATGTTGATATTAAGATTCATAATAGTTAATATTCTCAACCCCTTAACAACCAGAGGTATTTTTGGTTTTGCATTTTCATTTATTGCTCCCCTTCTTCCCAGAGCCATAACTTTTTTATTTTTTGGTCAAAATGGCCAGATGAGGGCTTGTTTTTTTTGTGGGACAAGTTGTACTTTTGAACGACACCATTGGTTTTACAATGTCATGTACTCGAAAATGGAAAAAAAATTCTAAGTGCTGTGAAATTGCAAAAAAAGTGCAATCCCACAGTTTTTTATTTTTACCATGTTCACTGAATGCTAACACTGACCTGCCATTATGATTCTCCAGGTCATTATGAGTTCATAGACACCAAACATGTCTAGGTTCTTTTTTATTTAAGTGGTAAAAAAAAATTCCAAACTTTGTTGAACAAAAATTGCGCCATTTTCCGATACCTGTAACGTCTGCATTTTTCGTGATCTCGGGTTGGGTGAAGGCTTATTTTTTGCGTGCCGAGCTGACGTTTTTAATTATACCACTTTGGTGTAGATAGAATCTTTTGGTCTCCCGTTATTGCAGTTTAATGCAATTTTGTGGCGACCAAAAAAACATAATTCTGGCGTTTTTACTTTTTTCCCCTTACGCCGTTTAGCGATTGGGTTAATTATTTTTTGTTATGTTGATACAGTTGTGCTCAAAAGTTTACATACCCCAGCAGAATTTTTGCTTTCTTAGACTTTTTTCAGAGAATATGAATCATAACACCAAAACGTTTTCTCCACTCATGGTTAGTGGTTGGGTGCAGCCATTTATTGTCAAACTACTGTGTCTTCTCTTTTTAAATCATAATGCCAGCTCCAAAAACATCCGAATGACCCTGATCAAAAGTTCACATACCCTGGTGATTTTGACCTGATAATATGCACAGAAGTTCACACAAATGGGTTTGAATGGCTACTAAAGGTAATATCCTCACCTGTGACAAATGCCAGAAAAATTGTTCAGGATGCAAAGAAAAACCCACAAATAACATCAGCAGTAAGGAGGCACTTGAAGAAAAATGGGCTGCATGGTCGAGTCCCCAGAAGAAAGCCATTACTGGGCCAGAAGAAAGCCATTACTGCGCAGATACAAACTATCTCGCCTATAATGCACAAAACAGCACGAAGACAAGCCTCAAAACTTCAGGAACAAGGTAATTTGGAGGGATGAGACCAAAATTTAACTTTTTGGCCACAATCAAAAACGTTACATTTGGAGAGAGGTCAACAAGGCCTATGAAGAAATGAACACCATTTCTACTGTAAAGCACGGAAGTGGATCGCTGATTTTTTTGGGATGTGTGAGCTACAAAGGCACGGGAAACATGGTCAAAGTTGAAGGAAAGATGAATGCAGCACGTTATCAGCTAATACTGGAGGCAAATTTGCAATCAGCCCACAAGCTGTGTGAGCAGGTTGCAGGATGCAGTAACGGACAGAAGGCTGTTGTGAATTCTGCTCTTGGGCTCCCTCTGGTGGTTGTAAGTGGTAGCGCTGCTGTCTCTGAATCGCAGCATTTATCAGGTGTGTTCACTTTTTGCAATTTTGACTGGGCTATTTAGTCTTGCTTAACCCTTTAGTCAGTGCCAGTTGTCCATTATTCCTGGAGGATTCACATCTCTGCCTGGTCTCTCCTGCTTTGCAGTTCTTTTCAACAAAGATAAGTTCTGGCCTTGATTTTTTGCTGTCCACATGCTGTGGCCTTATTGTTCAGTTTTTTTCCATGTTTTTTGTCTTGTCCAGCTTGGTCTGTATAAGGATTTGTTTAGCCAAGCTGGTATCTCTGGAGATGCAGATATACCCTCCATATCTTTAGTTAGCTGTGGAGTTTTTGTATTTTCTGTGGTGGATATTTTCTGGTGCTTTGATACTGACCGCATGGTACTCTGTCCTATCCTTTCTATTTAGCTAGAAGTGGCCTCCTTTGCTAAATTCTGATTTCAGTCTGTGTATGTTTTTTCCCTCTCCTCTCACAGTCAATATTTGTGGGGGGCTGCCTATCCTTTGGGAATTTTCTCTGAGGCAAGATAGTTTTTCCCTTTTCTATCTCTAGGGGTAATTAGTCCTCTGGCTGTGTCGAGATGTCCAGGGAGCGCTAGGTACATTCCACGGCTACTTCTAGTTGCGGTGTTAAGTTCAGGGTCTGCGGTCAGTACAGGTACCACCTTCTCCAGAGTATGTCTCATGCTGCTCTTAGGCCACCAGATCATAACAGAAGGCAGAGCAAGGGTTAACGTTAATTTTTACTTGAACAGGGAAATACTCCACGCAGGGAGGGGAAAGGAGAGGCAGGGGTATGGCAGGTGATATGAGCACGATAGGTGTGCTGAGGGGGGTAAAAAGGGCAATAAGAATAACAAATGTTCATTAGGGGGCAACTTATCAGTCTGATGGCTTCCTGACTGCAGAGTCCTAGGTTCAAACGGTGGTGCCAATGCGGTTAGCACGTGATGAATCCGGTGTCATCCTGCAGGCATTGATGATCCAGTTCCTGGCGTTGATGATGAGTCCTCGATGTGTTGTGCGGGGTCCTGGGTCCAGGATTCCGGTTGCAGAGTGAAGAGCAGTCTCCAACACTGCCGGAGCTTAACGAAGCTCGGCAGAAATATGCGGGTGAAAGAGGGAACAGTTCTCGGTGAGTCACCCGGTGTTTCTTAGGCGGCATGCACGCGGTATTTACTGTCCCGTTGCATTGGGTACCTGGAGCAGCGGAAGCCAATGAGCAAAATGCAGTTCTCCAGTCACAGTCTCTGTAAATGGCAGCAGGGATACTATAACGTGGACCTGTGCTGTCACAGTGTTCAGAGGACAGATCACCAAACTTCCCCTGCTGCGTGCTGCGTGCTCCCACCAAGTCTTCCTCCCTTTTCGTGCGCTCTCCCCTTTTTATCTTAGCTACGCCCCCTGCTGTTGAGTGCAAAGGTCGGTCCGGGTTTCCCCCCAGGCAACAAATGTGACAGTCCCGACAGTTCCGGACCTGGCGCAAGAAAGGTACCCCCGGTCCGGTCCCTCTTCTTACAGCTACACATGGGACATACTTGCACGTTCCAACATGACAACGATCCAAAACACAAGGCCAACTTGACCTGTCATTGGCTACAGCAGAACAAAGTGAAGGCTCTGGAGTGGCCATCTCAATCTCCTGAACTCAATATCATTAAGTCATGATGAGTGCTATCTGTTGTTTTGATGAATAGCACTGATCAACATTTTATTCTATGGGGCCGTACACATGTTCAATGTTTACTCTCACCAAATTGTAGCATATACAGCTTGCCTCTGATTGGATGGCACTTGGCCATTAATGTCTATAGGTCCATGGAAAACATTGGACCGCACTTGGATGATGTTGATTTCAATGGACAGACTGAATAAAGAATGTTCTTTTTTCTACACTGCCCAAAAAAATCAAATTCTGATCAGAGTGTGATTAGCATATTTGGACCAATCTTCTGGATGGTGAGAAAAATGGTTGCGTGACCCAAGTCTAATGTAATTTGTGTACTGTATGACCACAGGCTAGCATATGGCCTGGCAACAGTCACTGCATCCTGAAATTCTACCACAACTCTTACATGATCAAAAATCTCCGTAGAACCTTGGTGGCCATTTATTCATGTAGATAGTTCCTACGTTGCAGTTTATATGTATGTGTCATATTTTTGTAGAGATCTTTCACCAGCCCTTAAGAATAGATAACTCATTGTATTGGACTGCATTCCTCATTAATGCTCACTTTGTAAAGCTCACATCATGCCCCATCTATGGAAACAGAACCAGATTAAAATAAACGTTTCCGCTAGAGAATGAACATTCCCTGTACGGCAGGCACATTTATTCATGTTAGTGACATGAAAATATAGCATACAAAGGTGTCTACATGGAATAGAGAAATGCGGACATGTGTGTCGTTCACTAGGAGGAAAAAGCATTAAGAGGAGGGGTCAGGTGGGAGCAAGCTGATTCTCTGCCATCTGTCTAGTTCTCTAAAACTCAGTGGAGAACTCTAGACCTATGGCTCTGTTCACGAGGGGAGAGATTTAGACCTCTCAGGAAATATCCCAGTGTAGGCCACACCTGAGCACTGCTGTACACCCCCAAGAGAAACACGGTATTCTTTCCTTTATGCTAATTTGGGATGAGTGCCATCACTGCATCTGTGGGCAGACTGATGCTCGCTGTTCCTCGTAACTATATCCTTGTTATAGGATCTGGAGTTATCTTAAGTCAGTAGCAAGTGTAAAACAGTCATAGGATCAAATATGAGCAAGGGCAACATCTACAAGGAGTTTGTATGTTCTACCAGTGTTTGTGTGGGATTCCTCTGGGTTCTCCGGTTTTCTCCCACACTCCCTAAAGCCACTGATTTTTCTTTGGCCTTATTTTGAGGAGATTATGGTCAATTTAGTGGCTGCAAGGTGCCCAGATTTTGTGACTGCAAAACAAGCTGAAATAATCACCCTTCTTCACTGTACTTGATCGTTGGAATGGGGCATGTGAGCCAATATGTTGTGTCTTGTTTTCACCCCACATGACTCACAGCATTAGGGCCAACCATCTACACTTCGGTCTCATCTGTCCAAAGTACATTGTTCCGTGACATGTGAAACAAGTTGTGCTTCTATCCCTTTAAATGAGGAAGTATCTCCACATATACGTTAAAGGCAACCTGTCACGTGCCCCAACCCTCCCAAACCACCACCACTACAATATAGTCTCCATTTTGAGTACTGATAATAAATCCGATGTCCAAAAAAGTTTGCAATGTTTTGGCATGTATGTAAATCACATACTTGCAGTTACATGACATCCCACTGTCACTGCCTACACCAGAGAATCCTGACAGCATGCAGTGCGCATGCTGTGGGAATTCAACAGTCTGCAGCCACATATAGTGACTGCAGACTTTCATCACAAACTTGGACAATCCCTTTAATGCTCCTAATGTAAATGCAAATGTAGTAACCTTTATCTTGTCAGACAGCACAATATTTCATTAACATGGCCATGTATCAAGACATCTTACAAGTTATTGATTATTACATGTGTACAGGATCAGAACCAATAACAGCACAGAAATAATCACCAGAACCCCATCAGATATACATCACCAGTGCCACTATTATTTCATGAATACATCACCAGAACCACCATCAGTACAGAAATACAGCATCACAACTCACATAAGTGCAGAAATGCATCACCAGGACCACCGTCGGCACATGAATAAATCACCATGCTTACTGCAGTGATCAATTTCAGGTCAGCTTCAGATAAAATTGTATTGCATGATACCTGATGGAGTCAACCTGACTTCACTCTGTGACAGCACCTGGGAATCACAGCTCCTTTTCCTCTTTGGTTTGAATACCTATTACAAGGTGTCACCTACAGCATTACTTTGCTCTTTGAAGTCACATGTGGTTACTTAATGCAGATTTACATCATCTAATATATAAAGCTGAATGTGTGTGTGTGTGTATGTATGTATGTATGTATGTATGTCCGGGATTGGCATCTGAACCGTAGCAGCTACAGCCACAAAATTTTGCACAGTCACACGTCTGGACCCCGAGAGCGTCATAGGCTATGTTGTGAGGTGAAATTTTAACCCCGCGCTTTCCAATTCACCAAACAATTTTGCCCCTATCTACATAATGGGGAAAAAGTGAAAGGAAAAGTGTTGGAGGCGTCGCAGCTACAGGCACAAAATTTTGCACAGTCACACGTCTGGACCCTGAGAGCGTCAAAGCTATATTGTGAGGTGAAATTTTAACCCCGCGCTTTCCAAGTCACCAAACAATTTTGCCCCTATCTACATAATGGGGAAAAAATGAAAGGAAAAGTGTTGGAGGCAAATTAACAGCTGCCAGATGTGAACAAGGGGGACTTAAAGAATGACAGCGATGGCACCAAAGAGTATATACTGTACAGTTGCTAAGGTGGGGCCCCAACATGGGATAATCACACCACCACGGGGATATGAACACACACACAAAATGCGCCACACACTACCACGTGCTCGAACACATATACCACCCTCAGTGCACATTTCACCACACATACACCAACCTCGCCACATAAAAGTAGAAACACAAAAGTCGCCGCTCAAAACTCGCCACGCGCAAAACTCTCCACATGCAAAACTCGCCACACGTGCAAAACTCGCCACACGCAAAACTTGCACACGCAGAAAAATTGCCACACGCAGAAAAATTGCCACATGCACAAAAGTTGCAACACATGCAAAAGTTGCCTCACACAAAACTTGCACATACTCAAAAGGCACCACACATAAAACTCGCCACGCGCAAAACTCGCCATGCGCAAAACTTGCTGCACACAACTTGCTACACTAACCTGTCACATGCAACTCGACACACAAAAAGTTGCTACACGCATGTCGCCACACAAAACTCATCTCACAAAAGTCCCTACATGCATGTCGCCACACGCAACTCAACACACACAACTTGACACACGAAACTCGCCCTAAAACACACACAAGTCTGGTATCCTTCAAAAATAAAAATCTGATTAATAAGCAGACAAACTACAAGAGCAACAAATGTACCATATAGGAATCCGGCAGCTGTCAGTCACATGACCAGTCTATTATGTGTATGTGTGAGCTAATATATACTGCCAGGGGGTGGGCTTACTGTTGGCTGGGGATTTATCAGGCTGCCATTTTAGCTTACAAATACTGAGGTAAAAATACTGACCAAATAACGTGTGAACGAGGGCTAATACAGGAGGAGATGGCATACAGCTATATACTATATACAGGAGATGACACACAGGTATATACTATTTACAGGGGAGATGACACACAGGTATATACTATATACAGGAGGAGATGACACACAGATATATACTATATACAGGAGAGATGACACACAGGTATATACTATATAGAGGAGGAGATGACATACAGGTACATACTACATACAGGAGGAGATGACATACAGGTATATACTATATACAGGAGGAGATGACACACAGGTATATACTATATACAGGAGCAGATTACCTACAGGTATATAGTATATACAGGAGGAGATGACACAGGTATATGCTATGTATAGGAGGAGATGACATACAGGTATATACTATATACAGGAGATGACACACAGATATATACTATATATAGGTGAGATGACACACAGGTATATACTATATACAGGAGATTACATACAGGTATATCTAATATATAAAGCTGAATGTGTGTATGTATGTATGTGTGTATGTCCGGGATTGGCATCTGTACCGTCGCAGCTACAGCCACAAAATTTTGCACAGTCACACGTCTGGCCCCCTAGAGCGTCATAGGCTATGTTGTGAGGTGAAATTTTAACCCCGCGCGTTCCAATTCACCAAACAATTTTGCTCCTATCTACATAATGGGGAAAAAGTGAAGGGAAAAGTGTTGGAGGAAAATTGACAGCTGCCAGATGTGAACAATGAGGACTTAAAGAATGAGAGCGATGGCGACAAAGAGTATATACCGTACAGTTGCTAAGGTGGGGCCCCGACATGGGATACTCACCACACACGGGGATATGAACACAAACACAAAATGCGCCACACACTACCACGTGCTTGAACACATATACCACCCTCAGCACACATTTCACCACACACACACACCAACCTCGCCACATAAAAGTCGAAACACAAAAGTCACCACTCAAAACTCGCTACATGCAAAACTCGCCATATGCAAAACTAGGCTCACGCAAAACTCGCCACACGTGCAAAACTCACCTCATGGAAAACTCACCTCATGCAAAACTTGCACACACAGAAAAATTGCCACATGTACAAAAGTTGCACCACATGCAAAAGTTGCCTCACACAAAACTTGCACATACTCAAAACGCACCACACATAAAACTCGCCACGCGCAAAACTCGCCATGCACAAATCTTGCTGCACACAACTTGCTACACTAACCTGTCACATGCAACTCGACACACAAAAAGTTGCTACACGCATGTCGCCACACAAAACTCATCTCACAAAAGTCGCTACATGCATGTCGCCACACGCAACTCAACACACACAACTTGACACATGAAACTCGCCCTAAAACACACACAAGTCTGGTATTGTCCTTCAAAAATAAAAATCTGATTAATAAGCAGACAAACTACAAGAGCAACAAATGTACCATATAGGAAATACGGCAGCTGTCAGTCACATGACCTGTCTATTATGTGTATGTGTGAGCTAATATATACTGCCAGGGGGGAGGGCTTCCTGTTGGCTGGGGATTTATCAGGCTGCCAATAGCAACCAATCACAGTTCAGCTTCTATTTTGCTACAGTTAATTAACCTGAGCTCTGATTGGTTAATATAGGCAACAAAGACATTCTCAGTATAACAAAGCTAATATATGTTGTGAAATTCTTCTATTAGCTTAGTTTTTGCCTTTTAATAATTACATTTCTATCTATTTGTTTTGTGGTTTTTGTGTGCAGAATAAATTTTTGTTAACACATTCTATTTTGCTAACAGCAGTCATTAACCCGGGCGAAGCCGGGTAGTACAGCTAGTATATAATAATTGTCATTCACTGAGGTCTGCATTTCCAAAACAAATTTGTAGCTCATGATTCACCGCTTTTTGAGTCGCCTTCTCCATAATCTTTTTTACCCATACAGACTTCTTTCATCTTAGCAATCCTTTCCTGTGTGTGAGGTTATGAGATCATATAATTATCAAATAATGTATGTAAAACGAAATGGATTTATAGAATGGTCATAAAAATCTATGTAAGATCCATTTTTAGGAGTTAGGGATCTCAAGTGCACAAAAATAAAATCTGCTAACATATTATGCTGTTATGCTGGTGCGGTATCAATTTGGTTGTGGTTGGTGCATAGCCCCAGTTCTTTAACAACCAGGATCCACTAAGAAGACATTTAGACAGTCTGATTAGAATGTTGACCAAGAATCTCGAGCTCAATTTTGTAGATATTTGCTTAGCTGCAATAGATCAATGTATGGTAGTTTTGGAAGTGCGGTCCATGTCTTTTTCTAGTTATGCTTTATTATGTGATCAATTCTTTGTTCCTTTAATTAACATTTAGAATTGGCTACATTTTGTTCTGTCTTCCACTTTTGGTCTTGTGAAGTCTCATTATTTATTATAGTTTGGCATAATCAGACACAAGATTGTATGAAACATATGGATTTGTATACCTTTAACAAATGAGTCATTTTGAGATATGACTTCTCTATACCAATTCAAACGAGAAACCAATGCACTCCTTGGCCCAAAACCTTCTAGATGAGTGCTGTTTAGCACACTGTCGGATCCAAAGGACATTCACAATCCACCGAAAAAAAAAGAAATCCACAGCACTTATAAGTCCAAGTACTGACGTCTTCTATTGTCCACAGGTGGCGCTATAGAGTTAAAGTCCTCTTTTTCTCTGAAGAGGCAATTTGCATATTAACTTTCCCAGAGGAGCATTGCACGGCGATTAAGCCTCCTAACCTAGACAAGCCAGAGCTGTTATGTCACTCTCCACAAGGAGAAACCTTACCCCTTAGACCCCAGTCCAGAGCCTCTCACCTAGCCAAATCGGTTCTCATGCTTTGCACTGATGAGGGCCAACAGCCCGAAACACCGTGTCTGCGAATTGAGATACTGATTTGGCTTTTATCCTAAGTCATATTGCACGACTCGTTAAAGGGTCGATTGTGACTTGTAGGATCACTACTTCCAACAGGTGGCGCTATAGAGTTCAAATCCTCTTTTTCCCTGAAGAGGCAATTTGCATATTCTATTGTCCAGGCATGCAAAGTTTGAAGCATTTTGGACTTTGCCATGCTTGGCAGAACAATACTGTTAAAACATTATATGCATGGAGAAAAAAATACATCAATGTAAGGAATTAAATTGGAGCTCTGAGACTGTCTCTATTTATGAGATCTGTATACTAGCTTTTATTATTATTATTATTATTATTATTTTAGTTATTTAAAATATAAAAAATAGGAAAAAATAAGTAAAATGAATATCAGAAGCCACCAGCACAGGGCCATCATATCATGTAAAGCCATTGTAGGATGTCTGCGTGTTTGTGTGCTTGTGTGTGCATCAGGGCTGCTTCACTCCCATTCTGAACTTGAAAGCCAAATCCCCAAATCACACCCCCTCCCACTGGGAATAGAGCACAGCCATTGCCTCCGGCCACCAATTAAGGAACCATTACAGTGAATCGTATAAAGAGACGAGTTTCCCACCAGTTTCTTACTTAACAAATAACCTTTCTGCACAACTATGCAAATTTATGGACGCTGTCTTAGCCAACAATCATTCTCACAGATTCTGTAAGTCACCATTAGCAATCAAAACTTTTTCATATTTAACATAAACGAACTGTGCACACAAAATAAAATCAGGATTTAAATGGGCACCAACATAGATAAAATAAAATAAAGTATTTGTTGCATAAGAGACAATGCAAAAGTGTTTTATATCTGGTCTGGTTATGTCCTCGGGCACAAAAGGCAGTACATGCAGTCACTATGTTGATGTCATGAGTGATGTGACCACCAGTGTATGTAACCATTTAATGTATATATGACTGCATGTAATGCCAGATGTCCTGCAGTGTATGGCAGCACTGGCAACCCCAGCAACAACTCTGTATAGATAGATAATGAAGGTCGGGCAGGAGATGCCGGGCTAGGCACTTGTGGCAGCTGAACAGTGTAAAACACAATGGACAGGCTGATGCTATGACCGATATAATCGTTGGCATCAGCCACAGGTGATTGAAGATCTACATTGTTCCATGCCTGATTAATTGCCCGATTAAGTTGACAATATAATGTCTTCCATGTTTGAGGAGGACAATCTAGTCTTTTTCGGCATGACAAAGCCACCTGTTGTGCTGAATACCCTCTCTAACAATACACTGGAGAACTGACATGAGAGTACACCTATGGCAAACTGGGTCAATTCTTTCCACTGATCCAATCTGCTGACCCTGAAGTTGATGGTGCTCAGGGGATCTTCTGGAGAAAGGACACAGTACAGGTATGACTAAATCTGGCTGAATTGCAACAGGTTGGCGCAGTGGCAGATAAAACATCTGGTCCATCACGTCATATATACTGTAGTCGGTGCTGCTACTGCCTCATCTACGTGTTCTAACCCTAGCTATAGCTCAAGTAAGGGAGCACTGGCTCTGTGGGGAACAAAGATGGGTCTCCTGGTCAGACATATAGTTGGTCGGCATCTGCTTGGCAAAAGCTTCACCATGCAGGGAACAAAGCTTATCCTGGTAATGCGCCAATATAGACTCCTTGTCAGAAGCGAGAAAGGAATCCAATATTTTGCTTTTATAGCAAAGGTCTAACAGCTTGGCTTCTCAATAGTCATTTCTTTGCTTGATGTTAATGATACACCTGTAAGCCCGTTGGTTGACTTGCTGTAAATACAAGGAGAAAGTAATCATTGATGCAACAGTTCTCCCTACTGACAAATTTACTGAGTGTGCGGCGCCCCAGGGTCCTGGTCGTCGCAGTGGTATTGCTTTCCTCTCGGGGACAGTGATGCTACTTTTGGAGGCAAAGAAGGATAACTGCATCCAGGTATCACAAACATGCAACACATTTCACACTCCAGACCACCAGGGGGAGCTTCTGCTCCTATTTATTAGGTCACTCCCCACGTATATATAACTGGTAGTCTGTAGGGAAAGTGAGTCAGTTCCAGACAGAGTTCAGTTCCTGGCAGAGCTCCAGACAGGAGTTCTGTTAGTTCCAGACCAGAGTCTGAGGAGGATGGAGGGTTAAAGGAGCTGTGCATGCCCTCAGAGCTGTAGCTCCCAGAAAGAGACATTGAAAGGCAGAATTGTATTGCAGCGAGCGTGAAGGAAGTCGAAGCAAAGAGAGAGGATACCAGAAGTGTACCAGTCCCGCTCAAGCTGTCTCCTTCTGAGGCGCAAATCCCGGTAGCCGGAACACTGAGGGAGTAAGGACCTCTACGCCTTATTTCAGAGACCGGCAGGACAGCTAATTGCAGGTTACCTGTCCACACTTACACCCAGGAGGCACGGTGACACCTACAGAGCCGGGTTATCTAAGAGACCCTATAAACAGGCTCAAGTCACCAGTCATACGGGTATTGTCCTATCCTATATGGGGGACAGAGAGAGCGAAACATTGCATCTGTGAGACCCTTATGTGAAGCCATAGGCATTAAGGGACTACACCACTGCAGCACAAAGGAAGGCTACTGATTTCCACCTGGATAAGGGAACTCTGGACTTGCCTCCAAACCGGCCGGACTCTGCCTGCCCTGTGATCTGGTGCCCTGGACTGTGGATGCTGAAGCCTTCAGTAAAGGTAAAGAGACTGCAACTTTGTGTCCTCGTTCTTCTCTGCGCCTCTCATCATACCACCATCTACACACTGGGAAGCCCTGGGGACATACTTCACCTGTGGGAAGGTATACCATCTAGCTGCCATAACATCACCCCAGCGGACCCCATAAAGCAGCGTCGGTCACCCTGACCGAATACCACAGGTGGCATCACGAACATTCCCCTTAAAGACCTTTCCCCTTTTACACGGACGTCCCAGGGCCACGGGCCGGGTCAGCCACCATGACATGCTCTTGTGAAAAGCCAGACCCGGTACCGAGTACCCCACCGCCCTTGGGGGGCGATCCAAGTGCACACTATCTTTTATGTGGATAAAGTTTTCATAAAATACAGCACTCCATAAATCAATTTTTGCATATGAAAAGTTTTAAATAGGTACCTGTCATACCATACGCGCTTCGAGCATTACTGCCCTTAATCCTGTCTAGGATAATGCTTATTTTCTGAAAATTTTACTTGATTGACTGAGCCAGCGAGAAATCCATAGCATCCATCATAAACACCTTTGTGTGCGAACACGCAGCAATAAATTCCTTTTACTTGTGCAAGTAGTTTTAGTGATGGTAACAAGGTCATACTTAAGGCTGTGTGCACACGTAGCAGATTTTCCGCTTTTTTTTCGCGGTTTTTCGCTATAAAATAGCGAAAAAAACGCTCACATTAAGCATCCTATTTAATAGAATGCAATCCGCATTTTTTGTGCACATGCTTAGTTTTTTTCCTGAGCAGAAACGCATTCCGTAAAAAAAAATGCAGCATGTTCATTAATTTGCGGAATCGCGGGGATTCCGCACACATAGGAATGCATTGATCTGCTTACTTCCCGCATGGGGCTATGCCCACCATGCGGGAAGTAAGCAGATCATGTGCGGTTGGTACACAGGGTGGAGGAGAGGAGACTTTCCTCCACGGACTGGGCACCATATAATTGTTAAAAAAAAAGAATTAAAATAAAAAATAGTGATATACTCAACTTCTGATGGCCCCGGAGTCTACCCGCCTCTCAGCGGTGCACGCTACCGCTTCCGTTCCCATGGATGCTTTGTGTGAAGGACCTGCGATGACATTGCAGTCACGTGACCGCGAAGTCATCGCAGGTCCTGCACACAAAGCATCTATAGGAACGGAAGCCGCTGAGATCGGCTGCCTTTGGAAGGTGAGAATAACCATTTTTTAAATTTTTTTTTATTATTTTTAACATTATATCTTTTACTATTGATGCTGCATACTGTAGGCAGCATCAATAGTAAAAGGTTGGTCACACTTGTCAAACGCTATGTTTGACAAGTGTGACCAACCTGTCAATCAGTTTTCCAAGCGATGCTACAGATCGCTTGGAAAACGCTAGCATTCTGCAAGCTAATTATACTTGCAAAACGCTAGTTTTTAGCAGGAATATGCATGCCAATTCGGCAAGCGATATACCCGCAGCAGGAATTGCAGAATTGCCGCGGAAATTTCCGCGGCAATTCTGCGACGTGTGCACTTAGCCTAAGGATGTGGCTTGGCTATCAGAAAGAGGATCCTGATGAGAAGGGGTAGGATAACAACTTGCGGCCTTGTTCATTTGCTGGCCAACTTGCTTTTCCCAAATAAGCAAGTGATGTTGGTTTATGTTTTGATGAAGAGCCATACTTCCTAGTCTATTTGAGTCTGCTGCAGTTCCTGCAGACTGCACAAAAACCCTCCCTCACTTGAGATGCCCACACACCTTGCCCACAACCAAACTTTTCGAGTGCTGTTGCATTTCCTTCAATAACAACATGAGCAGGGTTGCCAATCTCCTTAAAAAAAGAATTTCTGGACAATGGAAATCAAATTCACGGATGGCCTACAATTTTCACGAACATTTGATACACCGCCTGAAGACCACACCCCAAAATGAGCAGAATAGATGCCTAAGGTAAATATACAGCTCTGGCAAAAATTAAGAGATCACCACATCAAAACCCTGTCATGGGCAGCCCAATCTCCAGACCTGAACCCCATTGAAAACCTCTGGAATGTAATCAAGAGGATGTTGGTGTCATGTCGGACGCTATTCACACTAGGGCGTCCGACAGACAGCGGTAATTCCACATTCGTCCACTATATGTTCTGTGGCGCCGGCTAGACTTTATCCAGGTTGTTCGGGGTTAATCTAGCTGGTAATCGGGTTGGAGGCTGGGTCACGCCCGTGGCCTTTAAATAGTCATTCTGGACTTTGGGCGTCGCCGATTATAGCTTGTGTCTTGTGCCTGTGATCTCGGTCTGGAGTGGTGGTCTAGGAGAAGAAATATCGTATCTGGTGGTGTATTTTCCTTTGTCATATTTCTCCTTCCTATATTTGTATTTGTTTTGCCCTGTGCACATTTTAGTGTTTTCCTGTATGTCTGCGGCGTGGTGCCTTTTTAGTTTTCCCTGTCTGTGCTTTCTGTAGGGGTTGGTGTGTAGTCTAATCACTGGGTGGTGGGTGGAGGTTTCAGCATAGGACTGAAACAGGAGTCAGGGTCAGGTCTGGCGGCCCAGACAAGCACACCATAATTCGTAAATTCTGGGAGAGGGACAGACAGGGTTTTCCCTAGTCTGAGGGATATCGCAGGGGCCCGGGTAATCAGCTGTAGTCTACCCAGTACCCGCATGACATTATAATCGGCCTAAATACATTTTGGATGCCATGGATCCCATGACTTCCATAGGCCGCCAATTGGAGGCACTGTCCTTACAGGTCACTGAGTTGAAGGGGGCAGTTCAGGAACAGGGTCTTGTAGTATCTAATGTGCAAGCTGAAAATGCAGGTAGAGTTGCAGAGCCAAAGATTCCTTTACCTGAGAGGTTTGCTGGGGAATGCAGTTAATTTGTTGTTTTTCGTGAAGCTTGCAAATTATATTTTCGTATGCGCCCGGTTTCCTCAGGTAATGAGGCTCAGCGTATGGGCCTGGTATTGTCATTACTGAACGGAGACCCCCAAGCATGGGCATTTTCATTACCATCTGATTCAGCTGCATTTAACTCAGTGGAGTTTTTTTTTCTGCTCTTGGGCTCATATATGATGATCCTGACAGATTGGCTCTAGCAGAATCAAAAATTAGCGCTCTCCGCCAGGGGGAGCGAATGGCGGAGGATTACTGTTCTGAATTTCGCCGCTAGGCGGTGGACACACAATGGAATGACCCGGCGCTGCAGAGTCAGTTTGTTCATGGGGTTTCGAGAAGGGTTAAACAAGCCCTCCTAATGTATGAGACTCCTGCTTCTCTAGAGTCTGCTATGAGTCTTGTTGTCCACATTGATCGCCGTTTGTGTCAGGGGGTGCAAGAGACGCCGCTTATGGGGGAGGGCGTAGGTGCACGTGAGGTTGCTGCAGGTGAGCCCATGGAGCCTATGCAAATCGCAGGGGTGTCACATCATCGAGCCCCCTCACTCAGGAAACAGGGAGCCTGTTTTTGCTGTGGTAAAAAAGGACATTATGTTAATGCTTGTCCTCTGTTTTCTAAGAAAAGCGCAACGGCGGAAAACTACTAAGCTCAGAGGGTGTGGAGGAGGCCAATCTGAGCTTATGCATATCCTCCATGGTGGTCTCTCAATGTATGCTTCCTGCCAGAGTTATGGTCGCTGGCAGAGACTGCCAATCACTGTTTTTGTGGATAGTGGGTCAGCCACTAATCTCATTGATGAGGAGTGTGCACGCACGGCCGGGTTCACGGTCGAAAAACTGCCTCATCCTATCCGGGTGGTCACCATCAATGCTACTCCACTCCCACAGGGGGAGATTACTGAGTTTGTGGCTGAGGTTAAACTCCACATTGGGGTCCTACATTCTGAGCAAGTTACATGTAAAGTGCTCAGTAATCTTCCTGTACAAATGGTTCTGGGTTTTCCTTGGTTGTCTATGCACAACCTGGTGATTGACTGGAAAACTCAGGACATAATTCAGTGTAGCGGATTCTGCCAGGAGAATTGCCTGGCCACTTGTGTGTCCGCTGTGACTTCTAGCATTCCTGAGTCACTGCTGGATTTCGCAGATGTGTTTTCTGAGAAGGGTTGCTCAGAATTGCCACCACATCGACCCTATGACTGTACTATTAGGTTTAAACCAGGGGCCAAATTGCCGAAAGCTAGGATGTTTAACATCTCTGGTCCTGAGAGGCAAGCTTTAAAAGACTACATTGCTGAGAGCTTGAGCAAAGGGCACATCAGGCCTTCGTCCTCGCCGGTGGCAGCGGGGTTCTTCTTCGTTAAGAAGAAAGATGGCGGACTACGCCCGTGTCTGGATTTCAGGGAGTTAAACCAGATTACGGTTCGTGATCCATACCCTATGCCACTGATACCTGATTTGTTCAACCAGGTGGCTGGTGCTAAGTGGTTTTCCAAGCTTGACCTCAGGGGGCGTACTACCTCATAAGAGTCTGGAGCGCCCCCAGACGCAGGGCCGCGGGGTACTCGGTACCGGGCCTCTCTGTCTCGGTCCTGGGGTTGTCACGGTGGCTAGACCCCGTCCATGACCCTGCTAAGGGGCGTCCAATGAAAGGTGTGATGATGGTGCAAGGTGCGATGAATAACGAGGACACAGGGTTGCAGTCTCTTTACCTCTTTACTGAAGGCTTCGGGATCCACAATCCAGAGCACTGCTAACAGGGCTGGCTGAGACCGGCCGGTCCGAAGGCACATCCAGAGTTCCCTTTGCAGGTGGAAATCAATGCCTACCTTCTAGCGCCTGTGTGTTGTAGTACCTCCCTGCTTTGCACCACAGGATAGTCCTCACAACTGTTGTCTGTTTCTGATGTTCTTTCTCTCTCCGTCCCCCAGATGATATGGCTAGGACGCACCCGTATGACGGGGTAGGCCTGGAGTTATTCTGGGACCCTAGAGACGCCCCTCTCCCACAATTGCCTCCGTTGTTTGCTTAGGTGATTTAGGTGAGGCAGCCAACCTAGAGTTAACTATCCTGCCGCTGTTTGAAGTAATGCTTGGAGCCCAATACTTCCTCGGCGTTCCGGCCACCGGCTACGCACCTCAGTAGGATGTTGCCACGATCTTAGGGCACGACTCCTACTGGTTCTATTCTCCTTTGTGCTGTGATCTCGTTTCTCACTTCTCCACAATAAACCTCGCTTCGTGTCCTTCCTTAGGATGCCACCGCAACGGGTGCAGGCGCGGCTCCGTAACAATCTATCCTTTTCGCTAGGCCACTGTCAGGATCCCACCCCTGACAGAGACCCCCCTGAATCTTCCCAGGAACTCCCTCTCTCACAGGATGTTGCCTGGGCAAAACCCAGTCAGCTTCTGCCTAACTTCCTATCCAACCCCCAGTTTTACCAGATTGTGAGGAGTGGCCTAATACATAGAACCCTTTGCTCCCCCTGGTGGCCAGAGTGTGAAGTGTAATGTGTGACTGTGATACCTGGGCAGGTGAACTCCTTTAGTGCCATCAGACGTACCATCACTCCCCTTAGCGGCGGAGCGTCAGTACTGCAACGACCAGGACTCTGGGGCGCTGCACTTCCGTCAAGGTGATGAGTGGAAGACGGCTTTTAATACTCCTGAGGGTCATTTTGAAAATTTCGTGATGCCATTCGGGTTGACAAACGCGCCTGCTGTATTTCAACATTTCATAAATGATGTGTTCTCGCATGTACTGGGGAAATTCGTTATTGTGTACCTAGATGACATTCTCATTTATTCATTCGACCATGATACTCATTTAGAGCATGTGAGGCAGGTGTTTGTTATGATCCTAGTGGCAAGGATCGCAGGTCGGACTAGCTAAGTAACTGAACAGACTACTAGCTCTGGGGAAGTGGTAACTAGATTGACCGCAACCTGATCCTATCCGCAAACAACTATAGGCAGCCGTGGAACGTTACCTAAAAATCCTAGACGTCTCGTCATGGCCTGAGAAACTGACTATTCCTGGAGGGAAAGTAAGTCCTCACTTGCCTCAGTGGAATGACCCCAAAGATATAGAATAGCCCCCCACAAATATTAACGGTGAGTTAAGGGGAAAGCACAAACGCAGAGATGAAATCAGATTTAGCAAATGAGGCCCGCTAATACTAGATAGCAGAAAATAGGAAGGAAACTGTGCGGTCAATAAAAAACCCTATTCAAAATATCCACGCAGAGATTGCTCGAGCCCCCGCACCAACTAACGGTGCGGGGGAAGCAACTCCGTACCCCAGAGCTTACCAGCAAAAATAAATCACATGTTAGCAAGCTGGACTAGACTCATCATACACAGAAATCATATTGCAGGCAGATGAGCAAAAAATATTCAAACAGAACTTAGCTTATCCTGAAGAGGCAGAAAACGAGATAATCAGGAGTAATCAGAATAGCACTGAATACATTGACAGCCGGCAACAAGTGGAAGTGAAGCAGAGCTAAATAGGAGCCTCCCTGGTGAATAACGAGGCAGCTGATCCAGCAGACCCGCAGGATAATAAACCAAACCACCAGGGGGAGCCAAAAAACCAAAGTCACACAATACCATCTGTGACCACAAGAGGGAGCCTGAAAACGGAGTTCACAACAGTACCCCCCCCTTGAGGAGGGGTCATCGAACCCTCATCAAAACCCCCAGGGCGATCAGGGTGAGCCACATGGAAGGCACGAACCAATTCCGCCGCATGAACATCAGAGGCGACAACCCAGGAATTATCCTCCTGACCATAACCTTTCCACTTAACCAAATACTGAAGCCTCCGTCTAGAAATACGAGAATCCAAGATCTTCTCCACCACGTATTCCAATTCTCCCTCAACCAGCACAGGGGCAGGAGGCTCAACCGAAGGAACCACAGGCACCACATACCTCCGCAACAACGACCGATGGAACACATTATGAATAGCAAACGATGCCGGGAGGTCCAAACGAAATGACACAGGGTTAAGGACTTCCAAAATCTTATAAGGACCGATAAACCGAGGCTTAAACTTAGGAGAGGAGACCTTCATAGGAACAAAGCGAGAAGACAACCACACCAAATCCCCAACGCGAAGTCGGGGACCCACACAGCGACGGCGGTTGGCAAAGCGCTGAGCCTTCTCTTGTGACAGCTTCAAATTGTCCACCACATGATTCCAAATCTGATGCAACCTATCCACCACAACATCCACTCCAGGACAGTCAGAAGACTCCACCTGACCTGAGGAAAAACGAGGATGAAACCCTGAATTACAAAAAAAAGGCGAAACCAAAGTAGCAGAACTAGCCCGATTATTAAGGGCAAACTCGGCCAATGGCCCAGTCGTCCTGATCAGCAGAAACAAAACATCTTAAATAGGTTTCCAAAGTCTGATTAGTGCGCTCGGTTTGGCCATTCGTCTGAGGATGGAAGGCCGACGAAAAAGACAAATTAATGCCCATCTTAGCACAAAAGGTCCGCCAAAATCTAGACACAAACTGGGATCCTCTGTCGGAAACAATATTTTCAGGGATCCCGTGCAAACGAACCACATTTTGAAAAAACAGAGGAACCAACTCGGAGGAGGAAGGCAACTTAGGCAAGGGCACCAAATGGACCATTTTAGAAAAACGATCACACACCACCCAAATGACCGACATTCTCTGAGAGACAGGGAGATCTGAAATAAAATCCATGGAAATGTGCGTCCAAGGCCTCTTCGGGACAGGCAAAGGCAACAACAAGCCACTGGCACGAGAACAGCAAGGCTTAGCCCGAGCACAAATTCCACAAGACTGCACAAAGGAACGCACATCCCGCGACAAGGAAGGCCACCAGAAGGACCTAGCCACCAAATCTCTGGTACCAAAAATCCCAGGATGGCCTGCCAACACCGAAGAATGAACCTCGAAAATAACTCTGCTGGTCCATCTATCTGGGACAAACAGTCTCTCCGGTGGACAACGGTCAGGTCTATCCACCTGAAACTCCTGCAGCACTCGTCGCAAATCTGGGGAGATGGCAGACAAAATCACCCCTTCTCTGAGGATACCAGCTGGCTCTGAATCACCAGGAGAGTCAGGCACAAAACTCCTAGAAAGAGCATCAGCCTTCACATTCTTCGAACCAGGCAGGTATGAGACCACGAAATCAAAATGAGAGAAAAACAACGACCAACGAGCCTGTCTAGGATTCAGCCGCTTGGCCGACTCGAGATAAATCAAATTCTTGTGATCAGTCAAGACCACCACACGATGCTTAGCTCCCTCGAGCCAATGTCGCCACTCCTCAAATGCCCACTTCATAGCCAACAACTCCCGATTAACAACATCATAATTCCGCTCGGCAGGCGAAAACTTTCTTGAAAAGAAAGCACATGGCTTCATCACAGAGCCATCAGAGCTTCTCTGCAACAAAACAGCCCCCGCTCCAATCTCAGAAGCATCAACCTCGACCTGGAAAGGAAGGGAGACGTCTGGCTGACATAAGACCGGAGCCGAAGAAAACCGGCGCTTCAGCTCCCGAAAGGCCTCCACAGCCGCAGGAGACCAATTAGTAACATCAGAACCCTTCTTGGTCAAATCCGTCAATGGCTTAACAACACCAGAAAAATTAGCGATGAAGCGACGGTAAAAATTAGCAAAACCCAAGAACTTCTGAAGACTCTTAACAGATGTAGGCTGAGTCCAGTCATGAATAGCCTGAACCTTGACTGGGTCCATCTCAATAGCAGAAGGAGAAAAAATGAAACCCAAAAAAGAGACCTTCTGGACTCCAAAAAGACATTTTGAGCCCTTCACAAATAAAGCATTGGCACGCAGGACCTGAAACACCATCCTGACCTGCTTAACATGGGACTCCCAATCATCCGAAAAAAACAGAATATCATCCAGATACACAATCATAAATTTATCCAGATATTCGCGGAAGATGTCGTGCATGAAGGACTGAAAGACAGAAGGAGCGTTAGAAAGTCCAAAAGGCATCACCAAGTACTCAAAATGGCCTTCGGGCGTATTAAATGCAGTTTTCCATTCATCACCCTGCTTAATACGCACAAGGTTATACGCACCACGAAGATCTATCTTGATGAACCAACTAGACCCCCTAATGCGAGCAAACAGATCAGATAACAATGGCAAAGGATACTGAAATTTGACCGTGATTTTGTTTAGAAGGCGATAATCAATACAAGGTCTCAAGGAACCATCCTTCTTAGCCACAAAAAAGAACCAAGAGGGGAGGAGGAGGGGCGAATAAGTCCTTTCTCCAAAGACTCCTTTATATAACTCCGCATAGCAGCATGCTCCGGCACTGACAAATTGAAAAGTCGTCCCTTAGGAAACTTACTACCAGGAATCAAATTTATAGCACAATCACAATCCCTATGAGGAGGTTGAGAACTGAGTTTGGGCTCATCAAATACATCCTGGTAATCTGACAAAAACGCAGGGACCTCAGAAGGAGTGGATGAAGCAATTGACACCACAGGAGCGTCGCCATGAATTCCCTGACAACCCCAACTTGACACAGACATTGCTTTCCAATCCAGGACTGGATTATGAGTCTGCAACCATGGCAGGCCCAACACGACAACATCATGCAAATTATGCAATACAAGAAAGCGAATCACCTCCTGATGAACAGGAGTCATGCACATGGTCACTTGTGTCCAGTACTGAGGTTTATTCATAGCCAATGGTGTAGCATCAATTCCCCTTAGTGGAATAGGGAATTTTAAAGGCTCCAAAACAAAACCACAGCGCCTGGCAAATGACAAATCCATCAGACTCAGGGCAGCACCTGAATCCACAAAAGCCATAACCGGGTAAGATGACAGGGAACAAATCAGGGTAACAGACAAAATAAACTTAGGCTGTAAAGTACCGATGGTGACAGATTTATCAATCTTTTTTGTGCGCTTAGAGCATGCTGAGATAACATGAGCTGAGTCACCACAGTAAAAGCACAACCCATTTTGCTGTCTATAATTTTGCCGTTCACTTCTGGTCAGAATTCTATCACATTGCATAGACTCAGGTGTCTGTTCAGAAGACACCGCCAAATGGTGCGCAGGTTTGCGCTCCCGCAAACGCCGATCAATCTGAATGGCCAGAGTCATTGACTCATTCAGACCTGCAGGCGTAGGGAACCCCACCATGACATTCTTAATGGCTTCAGAAAGACCTTTTCTGAAATTTGCAGCCAGGGCACACTCATTCCATTGAGTAAGCACCGACCATTTCCGAAATTTCTGGCAGTACACCTCTGCATCATCTTGCCCCTGAGAGAGGTCCAACAACGCTTTTTCAGCCTGGTTCTCAAGACTAGGTTCCTCATAGAGCAATCCAAGGGCCAGAAAAAACGCATCCACACTGAGCAATGCAGGATCCCCTGGAGCCAATGCGAAAGCCCAATCTTGAGGATCGCCACGCAAGAAAGAAATAATAATCTTAACTTGCTGAACAGAATCCCCAGAGGAACGAGGTTTCAAAGAAAGAAACAACTTGCAATTGTTCTTAAAATTCAGGAACCTAGATCTATCTCCAGAAAACAACTCCGGAATAGGTATTCTAGGCTCTGACATAGGACTGTGCACAACAAAATCCTGAATACTTTGTACCCTTGCAGCAAGATGATCCACACTGGAGGCTAAACTCTGGATATCCATATCAGCAGCTGAACTCAGAGCCACACCAAGATTAAGAGGAGGAGAGAAGCCAGACACACAGCAGCTAGACACACGGCAGCAAAAAAAAAAAAAAAAATATCTCCAAGCTTCTTTTCTCCTGCTTCTGCCATGCAATTAACACTTTATAGGCCGGCTGTACTGTTATGATCCTAGTGGCAAGGATCGCAGGTCGGACTAGCTAAGTAACTGAACAGACTACTAGCTCTGGGGAAGTGGTAACTAGATTGACCGCAACCTGATCCTATCCGCAAACAACTATAGGCAGCCGTGGAACGTTACCTAAAAATCCTAGACATCTCGTCACGGCCTGAGAAACTGACTATTCCTGGAGGGAAAGTAAGTCCTCACTTGCCTCAGTGGAATGACCCCAAAGATATAGAATAGCCCCCCACAAATATTAACGGTGAGTTAAGGGGAAAGCACAAACGCAGAGATGAAATCAGATTTAGCAAATGAGGCCCGCTAATACTAGATAGCAGAAAATAGGAAGGAAACTGTGCGGTCAATAAAAAACCCTATTCAAAATATCCACGCAGAGATTGCTCGAGCACCCGCACCAACTAACGGTGCGGGGGAAGCAACTCCGTACCCCAGAGCTTACCAGCAAAAATAAATCACATGTTAGCAAGCTGGACTAGACTCATCATACACAGAAATCATATTGCAGGCAGATGAGCAAAAAATATTCAAACAGAACTTAGCTTATCCTGAAGAGGCAGAAAACGAGATAATCAGGAGTAATCAGAATAGCACTGAATACATTGACAGCCGGCAACAAGTGGAAGTGAAGCAGAGCTAAATAGGAGCCTCCCTGGTGAATAACGAGGCAGCTGATCCAGCAGACCCGCAGGATAATAAACCAAACCACCAGGGGGAGCCAAAAAACCAAAGTCACACAATACCATCTGTGACCACAAGAGGGAGCCTGAAAACGGAGTTCACAACAGGTGTTACAGGTACTCAGAGAAAATAGGCTCTATGCAAAACTGGAGAAATGTGTTTTTTCGGTCCAGGAGTTGCTTTTCTTGGGTTATATTGTGTCTGCTGCAGGGTTTAAAATGGACGCCACTAAGGTGCAAGCGGTGCTGCATTGGGAACGGCCTGATAACCTAAAAGCACTCCAGCGGTTCCTTGGATTTTCTAATTATTATAGAAAATTTATCAAAGATTTTTCTACCATTGCTAAACCGCTTACTGACATGACGAAAAAGGGTACCAATTTCACTGCCTGGCCTGAGGCTGCTGTGCGCGCATTCGAATTTCTGAAGAACAGTTTTGCTTCGGCCCTCATTCTGGTGCAACCGGACGTATCAAAACCGTTTACAGTGGAAGTCGATGCGTCTGAGGTTGGAGTGGGGGCGGTGCTGTCACAAGGCTCATCCTTGGGTGAGTTGCGTCCATGCGCCTACTTTTCCAAGAAGCTGTCACCCGCCGAACGTAACTACGATATCGGCAACAGGGAGTTGTTGGCTATCAAGTTGGCTTTTGAGGAATGGCGACACTTCTTGGAGGGGTCGGTCCACCAGGTTACAGTTATCACCGACCATAAAAATCTGCTTTATTTAGAGTCAGCCAAGCGTCTGTCCCCCAGGCAGGCTCGCTGGGCATTGTTTTTCACGCGATTCAACTTTTTTGTTACATACCGACCGGGGTCTAAGAACACTAAGGCAGATGCTTTATCCAGGTGTTTATCGGGGGGAGAACCTCTGGAAGATACGGTACCCATCCTCCAAAAGGGTGTAGTGGTCTCGGCTCTCACGACAGAGGTTGAGGCCTAGATTGCCGAGGCTCAGGAGGAAGTACCACCAGAGCTACCCATTAACAAATCATTTGTACCTCTCCATCTTCGCCTAAAGGTGTTGGGTGAGCATCATGATGCTGTTCTGGCTGGCCATCCAGGGGTTAGGGGTACCTTGGAGTTGGTGTCGCGTCGGTTTTGGTGGGCCAAAATCTGACAGGATGTGGTCTCGTACGTGTCAGCATGTACCACGTGTGCTAGGGCTAAGACACCTCGCTCCCATCCTGCTGGGTCATTACATCCTCTAGGGGTACCCAGTAGGCCATGGACGGAGATCTCTATGGATTTTATTACAGACCTACCCTCCTCAGCTGGGAACACGGTCATCCTGGTGGTTGTTGATCGGTTCTCAAAGATGTCGCACTTTGTGTCCTTGCCTTCGTTGCCTAACGCGAAGACTCTGGCTCAGGTTTTTGTGCAGGAGGAGGTCAGACTTCACGGGATCCCGTCTGACATAGTGTCGGATAGGGGTACTCAGTTTGTGGCAAAGTTTTGGAAAGCATTTTGCTCACGGCTGGGGATCAAGTTGTCGCATTCTTCGGCGTTTCATCCTCAGTCAAATGGTCAGACCGAGCGTATGAACCAGAATTAGGAGCAGTATTTACGCTGCTTTGTTTCTGACAATCAGGAGGAGTGGTCGACGTTCCTTCCTTTGGCTGAGTTTGCCATTAATAATCACCGCCAGGAATCGTCTGGGGAGTCCCCGTTCTTTTGTGTTTGTGTACCATCCTCAATTTTGTACTCTGCGTCAGGGTGGCTCTGCTGGCGTTCCGGAGCAGGACCAGCTAGGAGCACAACTGTCATCCATTTGGAGGAGAGTGAAACAGCGCTTGCTGAGCGTGGGTGCAAGGTACAAATGAGTGGCTGACAGTAGACGTGTGCCAGGTCCGGACCTGAGTGTGGGTGATTGGATGTGGTTGTCCACAAAAAACATAAAACTCAAAGTACCATCCCTGAAATTGGGTCCAAGGTTTATTGGTCCATTTAGGGTCGCCGCCATCATTAACCCGGTAGCCTACCGATTGGAGCTTCCTACAGTTTATAAGATACACAGCGTGTTTCACAGATCTCTTTTAAAGAAGGTGGTGGGTTCCGTGGTCACGGCGCCGATGCCACCTCCAGTCTTGGTAGATGGCAATTTTGAGTTTGAAGTCAACAAGGTGGTTGACTCTCGTATAGTGCGCCACACATTACAGTATCTGGTACATTGGCGTGGTTATGGGCCGGAGGAGAGGTCTTGGGTACCAGCTTCGGACATACATGCGGACCGGCTGGTCAGTATGTTTCACCGCTGCCATCCGGACAAGCCGGGTCCTATAAGTCGTGAGGGCCCTGGGGTCCCTCATAGAAGGCGGGGTACTGTCATGTCAGACACTATTTACACTAATTAGTAATTAGTAATTCCACATTCGTCCACTATACGTTCTATGGCGCCGACTAGACTTTATCCAGGTTGTCCGGGGTTAATCTAGCTGGTAATCGGGTTGGAGGCTGGGTCACACCCGTGGCCTTTAAATAGTCATTCTGGACTTTGGGCGTCGCCGATTATAGCTTGTGTCTTGTGCCTGGTGATCTCTGTCTGGAGTGGTGGTCTAGGAGAAGAAATATTGTATCTGGTGGTCTATTTTCCTTTGTCATATTTCTCCTTCCTATATTTGTATTTGTTTTGCCCTGTGCACATTTTAGTGTTTTTCTGTGTGTCTGCGGCGTGGTGCGTTTTTAGTTTTCCCTGTCTGTGCTTTCTGTAGGGGTTGGTGTGTGGTCTAATCACTGGGTGGCGGGTGGAGGTTTCAGCATAGGACTGAAACAGGAGTCAGGGTCAGGCCTGGCGGCCCAGACAAGCACACCGTCAGTGTAAATTCTGGGAGAGGGACAGACAGGGTTTTCCCTAGTCTGAGGGATATCGCAGGGGCCCGGGTAATCAGCTGTAGTCTACCCAGTACCCGCATGACAGATGGATAGTCACAAGCCATCAAAGAAGAACTGCTTACATTTTTGCACCAGGAGCAGAAAGGCAGGTGGAAAGCATGCCAAGATGCATGAAAGCTGTGATTAAAAATCATGGTTATTCCACAAAATATTAATTTCTGAACTCTTCATGAGTTAAAACATTAGTATTGTTGTTTCGAAATGATTAGGAACTTGTTTTCTTTGCATTATTTGAGGACTGAAAGCACTGTTTGTTTGTTTTTAATTTAGTACACATGCTGCCCTGTTGCTGGTGCCTTTTATAGTATACATGCGGGTGGTGCTGGTGCTCTCTTCACTTCACCAACTTAGACTATTTAGTGCTGGCAGGGGCGCACCTATAATGAGGCCAGTTGAGCACTTTGCCTCAGGCGGCAGTAAGTCCGTGAAGACAGGGGCTGCAGCGTGGCGCTGCCCGATGCAGTCAGATAACTTGGTGCTCTGCTCCTGCATGCATTCCTGTGTGTTGTCAGTGAGTCAGAAGAGCAAGCTGTGGTCAGGACTTGGAAGGGAGGAGGCTGCCCGGTTGCACTTTCTCTTTCAATACAGCAGCAATTGACTCTGCATCTGCCCCCTCCAGCCAGGGAGTGTGAATGATTGGTCTATCTGAGTCATTCTACCTCTCTGCATCAAGTGACTGTGTCTGTGTTCATCAGACTCCAGGTGCTGTATATGGGGGATGCTATGCTGAATATAGGGGTGCTGTGGTATATATGGGGGGTGCTGTATGTGGTGGGTGCTGTATGTGGGGGTGCAGTGCTGTATATGAGGGGTCCTGTGCTGTATATGGGGGTCCTGTGCTGTATTGTATAAGGGGTGCTGTATATGGGGGTGCTGCATTGTATATGGGGGGTGCTCTGCTGTATATGGGGGTGCTGTATTGTATATAGGGGTGCTGCATATGGGGGTGCTGTGATGTATATGGGGTGCTGTGCTGTATTTGGGGTGATGTGCTGTATATGGGGGTGCTGTATTATATATAGGTGTGCTGTGCTGTATATGGCGGTGCTGTGCTGTATTGCATATGGGGATGATGTGCTGTATATTGGGGTGCTGTTTATGGTGGTGCTGTGCTGTATATGGCGGTGCTGTATTGTATATGGGGGTGCTGTGCTGTATATGGGGTACTGTATTTAGGGGGTGCTGTTGTGCTATATACGGTGGTGCTGTGCTGCATATGGAGGTGCTATGCTGTATATGGGGGTACTCTATATGGTGGTGCTGTGCTGTATATCGGGGTGCTGTATATGGCTGTACTGTGCTATATTGTATATGGGGGTGCTGTGCTGTATGTGGAGGTGCTGTGCTGTATGTGGAGGTGCTGTGCTGTATATGGGGATGCTGTGCTGTTTATGTGGGGTGCTGTATTGTATACAGGGGTACTGTATTGTATATAGGGGTGCTGTATATGGGGATGCTGTGCTGTATATGGGGGTGCTGTGCTGTATATGGGGGTGCTGTGCTGTATATGGGGGTGCTGTGCTGTATATGTGGGGTGCTGTATTGTATATAGGGGTGCTGCATATGAGGTGCTGTGCTGTATATGGGGGTGCTGTGCTGCATATGGGGGGTGCTGTATTGTATATAGGTGTGCTGTGCTGCATATAGGGGTGCTGTATATGGGGGTGGTCCTGTATTGTACATGGGGTGCTATATAGTATGTGGAGAGCTATGGGGGATGCATTATAGTATATGGAAGGCTATGGGGGATACATTATAGTATTTGGAGGGCTTTAGATGGTGCATTATAACATATGGAGGACTTTGGGGTTACCTTATAACATATGGAGGATTATGGGGTACATTTTAATATATGGATGACTATGGGGGTGCATTGTAATATATGGAGAATTATAGGGTGCATTTTATATGGGGGTGCATTATACTATATTGAGGGCTATGGGGGTGCATTATAATATATGGAGAATTATGGGGTGCACTTTATGGGGGTGCATTATAATATATGTAGGGCTCTGGGGTTGCATTATAATATATGGAGAATTATGGGGTGCATTTTCTATGGAGGTGCATTATACTATATGGAGGGCTAAGGGGGTGCATTATAATATATGGTGCCAATTATACTACATGGAAACCATTATAATTGTAGGGCTCTGTGGAGGCATGATAATACTTAGAGGGCTATGAGGGCACTCCCCGCATCTCCATCTTGGGAAGTTCTCTGCACCCAGCTTGTGCATAGTATTAGATGGCCATGGTAAGTTGCTTTTTGAATTTTTTCTGTGGATTAATAATGAGGGCTAGGAGGAAACCTTTATACTTTACGGAGGGCGATTTGAGGGCTGTGTTGGGGGCCATTATACAGTGTGAAGAGATGTAAGGGCCATTATACTGTATGTGGGTCCATTACTGTATACTGCATGGAGGGCTGTGTGGGGGTCACAGATGGAAATCATACTGTGCCGGAGTAGTTGACGGGGAGTACAGTAGGGTCATCATGCTGTGTGTGTGTGTGTGTGTGTGTGGAGGGTCCTGTGGAGTAATTCACTGTGGGGGGATCACATTGTTTTTGGGACACTTTTGTTGGCATCACACTTTATGAGGGCAATGAAAGAATGAAAGAGGAATCTAGGGGCTTCAATAGGAGGAAAATTACTTTGTAACGGTAGCAAAGACGTGAGATATTACGTGACCCAGCCAAATATTCTTTTTTTTGAGGGGGGCAGTTAGAATTTGTGCTATGGGGCCCCATGATTTCTATGTACGCCCCTGGTGCAGGATGCATTGTCCCTTTCACATATGCCTCTCCTGCAAGACTGATTGCCTATAATTTACACACCAGGCCCATTGCTTCCCCTTGGTACATACAGTCATTCCAGCCGTATTCCTCCCGAGTGGCAGTTGGTCGGTAGAGCTCGTCCCTCTTCCCGTCCCACATCCCTTGGTAAACCCCATTGGAAAGCCCCTGCTATTAGTTCCGGACAGCCCTGTGTGCGGTGCTTGAGATTGGCTAAGCGTTTTGGGACAAGGAGGCGTGGTCTGTTGGGGAAGATGCGCCATTTTGCCAGGTTAGTGCAGTGGCGGCTTGTTGATGCTCAGACTGCAGGTTGTTGCATGTGGTGTGTGGACGGTGCTGCATGGTGGACATGTCTGACTAGTCAGTGACAGGCAGCGGCCACATTGGAGCTGCCCAGAGTTTTGTAGGCCTGTGCCAGAGATAATAGGTTGGCAATCAGTGCTGCCTCCTGTGCTCTAAGGATGCAGGACTGTCTGCCTACAGGACCGCAGCTCTGCAGCCATCATTGTGTGTCTGTGCCAGGCCTGCCATTGCCATTAATGATCCTTGTTCTGGATTCTTCTGTGTGGTTCTTGTATATATGTGTGTGTGATGGTGCTGATATATTGTGTTTGGGGGAGGGGCGCCGCTTTGAAGCTCGCCTCAGGCAGCAGAGAGGCTAGGTTCACTCCTGAGTACTGGTGCATCATATACAAATCGAATTACAAAAATATTTAAATACCAGTTGTAATGTAACAAAATAGGTAAAAAGCCAACGGGGGTGAATACATTAGCAAGCCACTGTCCATGGAGAGTATACTATAAAAGGCACCACCTGCATGTATACATTATAGTATAGTATGGAGAGTGCATATTATTAGGAAAAACTTCTCCAAACTCATTTACTCTGGTGGGAGTCACTAAGGCTACTTTCACACATCAGTTTTTTGCCATCAGGCTCAATCTGGCGAATTCTGAAAAAAACTGATCTGGCAAAAGTTGCTGCCGGATCCATTTTTTTCTCATAAGACTTGTATTAGCGATTGATTGCGACGGATGATTTCACGTTTCAACCGTTTTTTGCCGGATCCGTCAAAAGTTGGTTTTCCAGGAGCCGGAAAAAACGGACAACGTAAGGTTTTTTTTGTCTGTTGAAAAAACAGACAGCGATGGGTCCGTCGCCGTCCGTCGTTTGCTACAATGGAAAGCTATGGCGCAGGATCTGTCAAATGACGAAGCCGGCGACGGATTCCTTTTTTTTTATCTGAGCATGCTCCAATTTTTGGGGGATCCAATTAGCTGGATATGCTAGTCGGATCCGTCGAAAAAACGGACCCATCGCATCAGTTTTTCACAATCTACGACAGATCTGTTTTTTTTAACATTTGACGGATCGTGCCTGATGGCAAAAAGCTGATGTGTGAAAGCAGCCTAACTCATAGTCTCCCAGTCTCTGGAGAAGATTAGATACAACACAAGCCAACAGAAAAGTTACAGTGACTGTCTTAAAGTAATAATATAGTACAATCTCAAGCATAACTCATAGATTATAACCCAAGGTATACAATACTTGGTCAACCATCCAGGCACATATACACCAGTAGTTACAATGCCTTGGGTGAAGTTTGGGACCTACTGCTAGTGTTTACAGTCAAGATGTCTTCTAGTAATATAAGTAAACCCAGTAGCCAAAAGGCAATATTCATGTTGGTCATGGGAAACAGCAGCAGCAGTTTTTTTGCTGGGGCTCCCTCCTGCTATGCACAAAAATAAAATCTAAAAATGCCTATATATTACAGCTTCTAGACTTCCTATACTTGATAAGTGTCCCTGTAGCCTGCAGGTACATTGCTGGCCTGGTGCCACAGGCACATACACAGCACTGTACTGTATCCCCTTTCTGACATCGGACGTACTATCCCGTCGAGGTGGGGTGGGCCCATATGCCCACCGACGGGAGAGTATGTCCAGTGCGATCGGCCGCGCTCATGGGGCGAGTGCGGCCGATCGCGGCCGGGTGTCAGCTGATTATCACAGCTGACATCCGGCACTATGTGCCAGGAGCGGTCACGGACCGCCCCCGGCACATTAACCCCCGGCACACTGCGATCAAACATGATCGCAGTGTTCCGGCAGTATAGTGAAGCATCGCGCAGGGAGGGGGCTCCCTGCGTGCTTCCCTGAGACCCTCGGAGCAACGCGATGTGATCGCGTTGCTCCGAGCGTCTCTTACCTCCTATCCCTGCAGGCCCCTGATCCAAAATGGCCACGGGGCTGCATCCGGGTTCTGCAGGGACTACTTCCGTGTCCAGAGCAGGCGATGGTAAGCCTGCAGCACTGTAAGTGATATCCCCCCTGGGACAAAGTAAAAAAGTGAAAAAAAAAATTCCACATGTGTAAAAAAAAAAAAAAAAACCTAAATAAAGAAAAAAAATATATATTATTCCCATAAATACATTTCTTTATCTAAATAAAAAAAAAACAATAAAAGTACACATATTTAGTATCGCCGCGTCCATAACGACCCAACCTATAAAACTGTCCCACTAGTTAACCCCTTCAGTGAACACCGTAAGAAAAAAAAAAAAAAACGAGGCAAAGAACAACGCTTTATTATCATACCGCCGAACAAAAAGTGGAATGACACGCAATCAAAAAGACGGATATAAATAACCATGGTACCGCTGAAAACGTCATCTTGTCCCGCAAAAAACGATCTGCCATACAGCATCATAAGCAAAAAAATAAAAAAGTTATAGTCCTTAGAATAAAGCGATGCCAAAATAATAGTTTTTTCTATAAAATAGTTTTTATCGTATAAGTTTGGAGCGCCCCCAGACGCAGGGCCGCGGGGTACTCGGTACCGGGCCTCTCTGTCTCAGTTCTGGGGTTGTCACGGAGGCTAGACCCGGTCCGTGACCCTGCTAAGGGGTGTCCAATCAAAGTTGAAGTGGTGGTGCGTGGTGCAGGTCGCGGTGAATAACGAGGACACAGGGTTGCAGTCTCTTTACCTCTTTACTGAAGGCTTCAAGGTCCTCAATCCAGAGTACGGTTAACAGGGCTGTCTGAGACCGGCCGGTCCGATGGCACCTCCAGAGTTCCCTTTGCAGGTGGAAATCTGTGCCTACCTTCTAGTGCCTGTGTGTTGTAGTACCTCCCTGCTGAGCACCACGGGATAGTCCTCACAACTGTTGTGTCTGTTTCTGATGTTCTTTCCCACAACTTATATCTGTTCTGATGTTCTTCTCCGTCCCTCAGATGATACGGATAGGACGCACCCGTATGACGGGTAGGCCTGGAGTTCTTCCGGGACCCTAGTGACGCCCCTCTCCCACAGTTGCCCCCTATGTCTGCTTAGGTGATTTAGGTGAGACAGCCAACCTATAATTAACTGTCCTGCCGTTGGTTTGAAGTAATGCTTGGAGCCCAATACTTCCTCGGCGTTCCCAGCCACCGGCTACGCGCCTCAGTAGGATGTTGCCTCGATCTTACAGCACGACTCCTACTGGTGTTATCTCCTTTTTGCTTTGATCTCGTTTCTCACTCTCCACAATAAACCTCGCTTCTTGTCCTTTCTTGAGATACTGCCGCGATGTAGTGCAGGTGCGGTTCCTTAACGTTCTTTCCTGTTCGCTAGGCCTCTGTCAGGATCCCACCCCTGACAGGGACCCCCCTGAATCTTCCCCTGCAACACCCTCTGCCACAGGATGTTGCCCGGTTCCAACCCAGTCAGCTTCTCTCTAACTTTCTATCCAACCCCCAGTTTTACCAGATTGTGAGGAGTGGCCTAATACATGGCGCCCTTAGCTCCCCCTGGAGGCCAGACTATGAAGTGTATTGGTGTCTGTGATACCTGATCAGGTGAACTCCTTCAGTGCCATCAGACGTACCATCACTCCCCTTAGCGGCGGAGCATCAGTACTGCAACGATCAGGACTCTGGGGCGCTGCAAAAGCGCCAAAACATAAAAAAATGATGTTAATGAGATATCTCTGTAATCGTACTGACCCAAAGAATAAAACTGCTTTATCAATTTTACCAAACCTGGAACGGTATAAACGCCTCCCCCAAAAGAAATTCATGAATAGCTGGTTTTTGGTCATTCTGCCTCACAAAAATCAGAATAAAAAGCGATCAAAAACTGTCACGTGTCCAAAAATGTTACCAAAAAAACGTCAACTCGTCCCGCAAAAAACAAGACCTAACATGACTTTGTGGACCAAAATATGGAAAAATTATAGGTCTCAAAATGTGGAGACACAAAAACATTTTTGCTATAAAAAGCGTCTTTTAGTGTGTGACAGCTGCCATTCCTAAAAATCCGCTATAAAAAACACTATAAAAGTAAATCAAACCCCCTTCATCACCCCCTTAGTTAGGGAAAAATAATAAAATTAAAAAAAGTATTTATTTCCATTTTCCCATTAGGGCTAGGGCTAGGGTTAGGGCTAGGGTTAGGGTTGGGGCTAGGGTTGGAGCTAAAGTTAGGGTTAGGGTTGGGGCTAAAGTTAGGATTAGAGTTGGGGCTAAAGTTAGGGTTAGGGTTTGGATTACATTTACAGTTGGGATTAGGGTTGGGATTAGAGTTAGGGGTGTGTCAGGGTTAGGGGTGTGGTTAGGGTTACCGTTGGGATTAGGGTTAGGGGTGTGTTTGGATTAGGGTTTCAGGTAGAATTGGGGAGTATCCACTGTTCAGGCACATCAGGGGCTCTCCAAACGCGACATGGCATCCGATCTCTCTTGAAAAAGTAAAACAGTGCTCCTTCCCTTCCGAGCTCTCCCGTGCGCCCAAACAGGGGTTTACCCCAACATATGGGGTATCAGCGTACTCGGGACAAATTGGACAACAACTTTTGGGGTCCAAGTTCTCTTGTTATCCTTGGGAAAATAAAAATTTGGGGGGCTAAAAATCATTTTTGTGGGAAAAAAAAGGATTTTTTATTTTCACGGCTCTGCGTTGTAAACTGTAGTGAAACACTTGGGGGTTCAAAGTTCTTACAACACATCTAGATAAGTTCCTTGGGTGGTCTAGTTTCCAATATGGGGTCACTTATGGGGGGTTTCTACTATTTAGTTACATCAGGGGCTCTGCAAATGCAACGTGACGCCTGCAAACCAATCCATCTAAGTCTGCATTCCAAATGGCGCTCCTTCCCTTCCAAGCTCTGCCATGCTCCCAAACAGTGGTTCCCCCCCACATATGGGGTATCAGCGTACTCAGGACAAGTTGTACAACAACTATTGGGGTCCAATTTATCCTGTTACCCCTGTGAAAATACAAAACTGGGGGCTAAAAAATAATTTTTGTGAAAAAAAAAAATTTATTTTCACAGCTCTGCGTTATAAACTGTAGTGAAACACTTGGGGTTTCAAAGCTCTCAAAACACATCTAGACAAGTTCCTTGGGGAGTCTACTTTCCAAAATGGTGTCACTTTTGGGGGTTTTTAATGTTTAGGCACATCAGGGGCTCTCCAAACGCGACATGGTGTCCCATCTCAATTCCCTTCCGAGCTCTGCCATGCGCCCAAACAGTGATTTACACCCACATATGAGGTATCAGCGTACTCAGGACAAATTGCACAACAATTTTTGGGGTCCAATTTCTTCTCTTACCCTTGGGAAAATAAAAAATTGGGGGCGAAAAGATCATTTTTGTGAAAAAATGTGATTTATTATTTTTACGGCTCTGCATTATAAACTTCTGTGAAGCACTTGGTGGGTCAAAGTGCTCACTACACATCTAGAGAAGTTCCTTAGGGGGTCTACTTTCCAAAATGGTGTCACTAGTGGGGGGTTTCAATGTTTAGGCACATCAGGGGCTCTCGAAACGCAACATGGCGTCCCATCTCAATTCCAGTCAATTTTGCATTGAAAAGTAAAATGGCGCTCCTTTCCTTCCGAGCACTGCTATGCGCCCAAACAGTGGTTTACCCCCACATATGGGGTATCAGCGTACTCAGGACAAATTGTACAACAACTTTTGGGGTCCATTTTCTCCTGTTACCCTTGGTAAAATAAAACAAATAGGAGCTGAAATAAATTTTGTGTGAAAAAAAGTTAAATGTTCATTTTTATTTAAACATTCCTAAAATTCCTGTGAAACACCTGAAGGGTTAATAAATTTCTTGAATGTGGTTTTGAGCACCTTGAATTTTTAGAATGGTGTCACACTTGGGTATTTTCTATCATATAGACCCCTCAAAATGACTTCAAATGAGATGTGGTCCGTAAAAAAAAATGGTGTTGTAAAAATGAGAAATTTCTGGTCAACTTTTAACCCTTATAACTCCCTAACAAAAAAAAAATTTTTTTGGTTCCAAAATTGTGCTGATTTAAAGTAGACATGTGGGAAATGTTACTTATTACGTATTTTGCGTGACATATCTCTGTGATTTAAGGGCATAAAAATTCAAAGTTGGAAAATTGCAAAATTTTCAAAATTTTCACCAAATTTCCATTTTTTTCACAAATAAATGCAAGTAATATCAAAGAAATTTTACCACTATCATGAACTACAATATGTCACGAGAAAACAGTGTCAGAATCACCGGGATCCGTTGAAGCGTTCCAGAGTTATAACCTCATAAAGGGACAGTGGTCAGAATTGTAAAAATTGGCCTGGTCATTAACGTGCAAACCACCCTTGGGGGTAAAAGGGGTATACACAGATCCAATATATATACAGTACATACAGACACACTTTATACAGGTCGGTTACAGTGTGGACCTGTGTATACAGTATGGTGCTGTGTATGAGAATTTGAAGACACACACAGACTTAGGCCGGCGTCACACTGGCGAGTTTTACGGACGTATGAGCGCAGAAAATACACCCATAAAATACGCATAACACACGGCCCAATGATTCCCTATGTCCCAGCTCCTATCAACCGTATTTTGCTGATCCGTATTATACGGTCTTGTACGGCCGTACAAAATCGCAGCATGCTGCGTTTGTCACCGTACTGCGCAAAAAAATCGCCAATGAAAGTCTATGGGGGCGAGAAAAATACGGATTACACACGGACCAGCAGTGTGATCTGCGAGAAATACGCACCGGTGTTAGAGAGAAAAGCCGGTAATTCAATTGCCGGCTTTTCATTTCTCTTTCCCAAACCCGACAGGATATGAGACATGGTTTACATACAGTAAACCATCTCATATCCCTTTTTTTTGCATATTCCACACTACTGTTAGCAGTGTGTATGTGCAAAATTTTGGCACTGTAGATGCTAAAATAAAGGGTTAAATGGCGGAAAAAATTGGCGTGGGCTCCCGCGCAATTTTCTCCGCCAGAGTGGTAAAGCCAGTGACTGAGGACAGATATTAATAGCCTAGAGAGGGTCCATGGTTATTGGCCCCCCCTGGCTACAAACATCTGCCCCCCAGCCACCCCAGAAAAGGCACATCTGGAAGATGCGCCTATTCTGGCACTTGGCCACTCTCTTCCCACTCCCGTGTAGCGGTGGGATATGGGGTAATGAAGGGTTAATGTCACCTTGCAATTGTAAGGTGACATTAAGCCAGATTAATAATGGAGAGGCGTCAATTATGACACCTATCCATTATTAATCCAATAGTACTAAATGGTTAATTAAATAAAGACACATGTTGTTGTAATATTTTATTAGACTCTTAATCTACCTGAAGACCATTGTCCTGAAACAAAGTTAAAAAAACAAACAACAATATTCCATACCTTCCGTCGTTATGTCCCACGATGTAAATCCATCTGAAGGGGTTAAATCATTTTACAGCCAGGAGCTGTGCTAAAGCACTCACTCCTGCCTGTAAGGCTATGTGCACAAACACATTTGTTTTCCCATGCGGTTCTTAATCCGAGATAGGTCCTGTTTGTACTGCGCACGGCAGTCTTTTTAGCGCATGCACAGTACAAATTTCGGGGATGGGGAGAAAATTGAGGGGCAATGCTTTTTTCTGCCTGATGCTACGGACGGCAGAGAAAAGCATGGTTGGTAACCATGCACTTGAGCTGAGTGCAAAAGTAGAAGATTTTACCCCCATGGATCTTTTGGATGCATTTCATATCTGCTTTTTTTTTTACATACCATTTAAAGAACTGTACATTATGTTCTTTCAGATGTTCAAGTAATTTTTGCATCTTGTTTTCATGATACATGTGGCTTAATTTATCTATCATTTTCATATTGTCTTTCCTTTTTTTTTGCTGATATCAGTGAGACAATAAAATAAATTAAATTGTTTTCCCATTATTAAAATGTATTCCCCATATTTCTCTATTTTTTCAATTTGTTTTTAATTTATTTTACACATTGTCATAAAAGACCTTAAGGAGGCATTTTGATATTTTAAGCATTTTATTTTCATCTTATTTCCCTTGTAACTGGGGCTGGTATATTCGCCACAGTTACAAGGGAAATACAGCCTGCTCACTTTCTAGCAGAGCTGTCTGGGTCTCCTATGACACACAAGCGATCACATGACCGCTATATATGGAGAAGGAAGAGGATTTTCTATTAATGCACACAGCGCTTCTTTAGCGCTGTGCGTACAATGATCGAGAAGGTAAAAGCAGTATCTTCTCTATGGAGACTTTGGCTGAACCAGTGCAGATCTGAGTATTTTATCTCGGCTGTATTCATCATGAGGAAAAATCGCAGCATGCTACAAGTTCACTCTAAGATATGATGGGTGCGAGAAAAAAAATCAGATCCCTCGCGGAATTGTAATGTATCAATAAAAAATTAATGCCATAGTCAGTATGGCACGCAATTTTTTTTATTGCACTATACCGATTTTGGAGTGAAATCACAGCAAACTGTAATTACGGTATTTCTCATCCAATACAGTGGAGTAAAAATATGGCGATCTGCACTGCCTCATTGAATAACATTGGTCCGAGTGCAAGCCGATTTTTTTTTTATCGCATTGCACTCGTCCAATTTATACGCTAGTGTGAGCGAGCCCCAGTGAAAGTATTTTCAGAGTATACAAAAAACAATAGATATCAACAAAGGATAAATACAGTTGGATGTAGAATACATTTCTGTTTCTTTCTTACGTTATTAACTGCTGTATCTGGTGCTGTGTGCTTGTGTAAATGCAATGCAATTTCTATGTGTGATTACAGTGATATCAGTGTAGAATCAGAACAAGCACTGATACCACAGCTGATTGTGTTATAGCAGAATTTGTGCTACTACTAGAGCTCTGCTACTCACCAGAGCTGTCACTCCAGGAGGAGAGCCCGCCCTGGCAGAAACCAAGGAGCGAAGACTGTAAGGAGACAGAATTGCTCTGAGCTGCTCAAGAAATAACTTGAGAATATCGTTTTAACATGCATGTTCAGATTAGAGATGACAGCTGTCAACTGAACCACTGTCAATACTCCTTTTAACGGTGGCAGTTAAGGGTACTTATTCCTCAGCGCCGCTTTTTAAAGGCGCTGAGGAATAAGGTTATAGCGCCCCCGAAATTGGAAATTCTAAGGGGTCTCAGATACCAGGGGTAGCTGAGACCCCAGAGAACATGATTCTGGTCGTTTTTTACCAACCCCAGTGTTGAGATCACCATTATTCACGGAATAACGGCGACCGCAAAAAAAGTCAAATTTCCAATTTAATTTCTCTTTCCTCTGATGTGCTAGATCTTATCAGAGGAGAGAGATATGGGGTCCTCCTGATACCACTGATGTCCGTGGGTCCTCCTACATCTCCCGATTCTGTCCTCCGGACGCCAGCGTCTTCTTCTGGGAAGGAAATGGAGGGAGCATGGGCAGTGCGCCCGCCGAGATCTGCTGGCCGGCACCTGGCAACAATAGGAAATTTTTCCTATTGGTTCATTTTGATCACTGTGATAGACCCTATCACAGTGATCAAAATAAAAAAAATAGTAAATCAAACCCCTTTAGTTAGGTGAAAATAATAAAATTAAAAAAATGTATTTATTTCCATTAGGGTTAGAGTTGGGACTAGGGTTAGGGTTGGGGCTACTGTTAGGGTTGGGCTAGGGTTAAGGTTAGGTTTGCGTTGGGGTTAGGGTTGTGGTTATGTTTGGGATTACGGTTAGGGTTGGGATTAGGGTTAGGGGTGTGTTAGGGTTAGGGTTGTGGTTAGGGTTATGGATAGGTTTTGGATTAGGGTTAGGGGTGTGTTGGAGTTAGGGTTGGAGATAGAATTGGGGGGTTCCACTGTTTAGGTACATCAGGGGGTCTCCAAACGCAACATGGCACCCACCATTGATTCCAGCCAATTTTGCTTTCCATAAGTCAAATGGTGCTCCCTCCCTTCTGAGCTCTGCCATGCACCCAAACAGTGGCTTTCCCCACATACGTGGTATCGGCGTACTCAGGAGAAATTACACAACAAATTTTGTTGTCCATTTTCTTCTAATACCCTTGTAAAAATAAAAAAAAGTAATTTTTTTGTGAAAAAAGTAAAATGTTCATTATTTTTTTTCAAAATTCCTGTGAAGCACCTGAAGGGTTAATAAACTTCTTAAATGTGGTTTTGCGCACCTTGAGGGGTGCAGTTTTTATAATGGTGTCACTTTTAGGTATTTTCTGTTATATTGACCCCCCAAACTCACTTCAAATGTGATGTGGTCCCTAAAAAAATGGTTTTGTAAATTTTGTTGGGAAAAGGAGAAATCGCTGGTCAACTTTTAACCCTTATAACATCCTAACAAAAAAAATGATGTTTCCAAAATTGTGCTGATGTAAAGTTGACATGTGGGAAATGTTATTTATTAACTATGTGTGATATGACTCTCTGATTTAAGGGTACAAAAATTAAAAGTTTGAAAATTGGAAAATTTCCATTATTTTTCATAAATAGACAAGTTATATCGAAGAAATTTTAAGACTAACATGAAGTACAATATGTCACAAAAAATCTCAGAATCAGTGGGATCCATTGAAGCATTCTAGAGTTATAACTTCATAAAGTGACAGTGGTCAGAATTGTAAAAATTGGCTTAGTCAATAAGTACCAAATTGGCTCTGTCACTAAGGGGTTAAAGGGAATATTTTGGAAGGTTTAATAGCTCTATATTGCCATAATTATCAGTTCATAGGTTTCATAAATGTTTCCTCATTTGGCAAAGTGGAAAGAGGATTTTGCCAGAAAATCACATTAATTGCTTACACTACCTAGATGGAGTCCCAAAGATGGAAACCCCGGGGATAATCAAGCTGGTAATGCCATAAAACCCTGATTGATGTTTGTGTAGTTTTCCTCTTCTCCTATTATTTATTTTCCTATTGGGTTTCTTTTGTATATAGAAAAAGAAAAAGGTCCAAATCTATGTCTGCAGTCACTCTGTGTGACTGCAGACTTATGAACCCCCAGTGCATGCACTGTGCACTGCGGGGATTTGCGGGTTTCTGAGCCAGGACCAGAGGCCATGTATAAGTTATACCTACTCTCGGACAGCGGTTGTCTAGTGGGCATGGCCTTGCGCCATACACATGTATTGAGTGAGGCCACGCCCCGACTATCCAGTGGTCGTGGATGACTGGAGGGCGTGGCCTCAATCCATACAAATGTATGAAACTGAGGTCGCAACTGCTTGCCGGGAGTATGTATAACTCATACATAACTTCTGATCCCAGCTCAGAAACCGGCTAACCCCCGCAGTGCACAGATTAACTGCAGGCTTATCCTTATCCTGCCTCTTTCCCTATCTGCTTCCTTAACTCTGATGTCAGTAACCCACACCTTCTTCTTCTTCTTCTTCTTCATTCTCTGTATGTCAGCCATTTTAAGAACCTGATGTCTTTCAGCTCTGGTTCAGAATAGTGATTTTCTTTTTTTTACCTACCTGCAGTTATTACAGCTACTGCTACTGTAATTGTGCATAACTACAACAATTCAGATGGCAAAAAACTTTCTTCTGGAATCTTCATAGGTGCCTCTGCAGTCGAGTAAAGCTATCTGATTAAATTTCTATGTGTGAGTAATGGTACATAGAGACAGCCATAAAAACGGTGTCTCAAGCACCCTACACTCACAGCCTATTTATAAAGTCAGAATAAACTCCCGCAGACATGTAATGCAGGTGGGCAGATGCAACACGCAGGGGAACACCAGGCGGGAAAAATCAATGAGATATTTATTTTCTTAGATATGGCGGGAAATTGCAATAGTTATATCAACAGTTAACAAGGTGCAAGAAGGGATATCACAGGTAAATTATGCAATACAGAGCAAATAATGGGTCTTAAAGTTCACTTTAAACATTAGGGAAGCTTCTTGAGGATTATGCTTATGTCCCTCCAACAGGGATAAAATACCCATTCCTGTGGGAGCTACTGTGCAAGCTACTCCCATAACAATGGCCTAGCAGGGGCCTCCAATTATTCCTGATAGGCTTCAAGTCCTCCTGACAAAGTCTACGAAAGCACATTGGGCCTCCTTTTCTTCAATTGAACCCCACCCTGTTTGCTGCCCCAGCCCTGACAAACCCTTGTACCATACATCTGTGCTGGAAGTGACGGCCTGGCAAACATGTGCCTCACGTTCACCATCACAAGCGTCCTCTTCCAGGTGGAGTCTCCTCATGGATCTTTGGTGCTTGGCTGACAGCAGGTATCTTCCAGGTCTAAGGGAAAGAGGGCTGGGCTCTGGGTCTTGGCTGGCGCAGATCAGGTCCTCTGGGTCTCACTTGGTGCTACTGGGGTCCTGTTTGTAACTGTACAGCAGCCCGCTTGCACCCGCTTCTCAGTCAGGCTTTTCATTCTGGCTGCAGTGTTTCCTCCTGAGTACGTCTGGACCGCTCTCTCATTTGGAATCAAAATCCTCTCTGGTTTGGCGTGCAGACTTTTTATATTGAGGAACTGCATAATTAAGGGCACCTGACTGGGTGTTACATCCAAACTCGCCACCCCTTGCAACTTTTCTTCTTCCGGTTAGTTCCGTATGGTCCCCTCTGAACAGTAGGTGGCAACCTTCTTGCACCAATGATTCCCAGCACTAGGGTTTTTCAGGAGTATTGTCTCCTCCTGTTACATGCCATTCCAAAACCTTGTAGGAATCCTCTGCAACAGCTGAAGATGGGTCAGCAAATATGGATGGAAGGGAGGAGTGGGGTGTAGATCAACTTTATAGTTCCAAGGATTTAGAATGGGGTGTCATAAAAGCTCTATTAGGTGTATTGTGTAGCTGACTCAATATTTTGTCTATGCAGAGGACATCACACAAGGTAACCAGGTGAGGGAAACTGAAAACAAGGTGATGACTTGTAAAACTGGATGACTGTCTATTATACTGTACACTTTTCTTTTTTGCCACTTGATTCATCATCAAGAAAAAGTAATGTTAGTTACAAGAAAATGAAAACAGTAGTAAACGCCTCACCATTTCGATCAGCTTCCTATAGGGTGCTCCTCTGCTAGGCCACATAGATCCTGTAGTGCTCCAGTCCATCTTGTCAAAAAATGGACCCATGACAATAACCTCTGACTAACCAGTCCAACTTTAAAATAATAAATAGGTTAGGTTAAAATAATACAATCAGCTGTTACTCTCCCTCCCCAAGTCCAGTGCTGTATCTCTGTCACTGCTCCAGTTTTTGATTACAGGCTGCAGCAGTGACATTATCAGGGCTCATCACCACTGCAGCCAATCATTGAGCTCACCAGCTGATCCAATGTTGATGCCATGAATCGCTAAGCTCAGTGATTGACAGCAGTGGTTGTGTGCACAATGCACAGTAGTCGTAACATCACTGCTGCTGCCAGTAAACAAAGACCAGAGAAGTGAAGCGCCCCAGAGTCCCGGTCGTTGCTGTAATGTTGTTCCACCAGGGGGAGTGATATTACGTCTGATGGCAATAAATGAGATCTTCCTACCAGGTATACATAGTATACACTACACTTCACAGTCCAGACCACCAGGGGGAGCCTTGCTCCTATCTACTAGGGCACTCCTCACAGAAGGGTAAAACTGGTGGCCTGGATAGAAAGAGAGAAGCTGACTGGGCTTTGCCCAGGCAACACCTGTCAGGCAGACCGGGGGAAAGGAGGAACATCGGAGCTGCCCCTGACAGGGGTGGGATCGTGTCGGAGGTCTAGCGGGACAGAAAGACAAGGAGCTGCGCCCACCCCACGTGCGGCAGCATCCTAAGAAAGGACACAAAGAGAATTGTATTGTAGAGGGTGAGAAACTAAGTCATAGCACAAGGAGATAACACCAGAAGGAGTTCTGCCCTGTAATAGGCTGCCTCCTTCTGAGGCGCGTAGCCGGTGGCCGGAACACCGAGGGAGCAACCGTCTCCAAGCCTTGCTCCAGAGACCGGCAGGACAGTCAATTCCAAGTTGGCTGCCCGACCTTAATACCTAGGAGACACGGTGGCAACTTGTGGGGGCCGGGGCGTCTCTAGGGTCCCTGTAAAAAGCCTCAGGCCATCAGTCATCCGGGTTTGTCCTATCCATACCATCTGGGGGACAGAGAGAGAAGTAACATCTAGAACATCTACAACAGTTGTGAGGACCTTACCGAGAAGCTCAGCAGGGAGGTACTACAACACACAGGCGCTAGAGGAAGGCTACTGATTTCCACCTGGATAAGGGGACTTTGGATTTGCCTTCAGACCGACCGGACTGTGGTCGGTACCCTGGACTGTGGATGCTGAAGTCTTCAGTAAAAGGTAAAGAGACTGCAACCTTGTGTCCTCGTTATTCCCTGCGCTTTACATTACCCACCATCCACCATCTACACCTCTGGGAAGCCCTGGGGACACACTTCACCTGTGGGAAGGTATACCATCTTGCTGCCATAACATCACTCCAGCGGACCCCTAAGCAGCGTCGGTCACCCTGACCGAATACCACAGGTGGCGTCACGAACATTATACAAACTTTCCCTTTTATTGGACGTCCCTCAAAGGGCCACGGACCGGGTCGGGCCAACGTGACATCCCCCGAACCGAAGGACCCGGTACCGAGTACCCCATTGCCCTTATGTGGGGGCGCTCCAGAAGGGGCAGAGAGGCAGTCCTGAACCCGAGGACGGTGACTAACTGCTGATTTTACTATTTTATCCAAGTGCAGGCTCATAGAGTATAGAATGTAACTGACGGAAGATCCCTTTTATCTGTATATTTGTTGAGCAATTTACAAGTTGCTGCTTTCAGCATGATAAGGTTTTAGTGGTTTTAATTACTGATTTTTCTCCTGGATTGTTTTATAACTTGCTTAATAGAATGCAATTCATTAAGCTGGTACAAGACTCTCAGACTGAATGTATGCAGATTAGAAGATCAAGTGTCAGCAGTGCCACAGGCATATATATGATATTGCAATTAAGAAAATTAATAATTAACTGTCTCACATCAGGCGGGAATGGCAAATGATCATTTTAAATAAGACTCCAGCACGGAGAATTGCCCTCCTCCCATCGCTTGCACCTCAGGTGTGGTATTAACCTTGTTATGTAGGTGGCATGGAGAGGAGGGGTGGGCATGGAGAGGAGATGTGGGCTTGGGAGTGCGTATCTGATGCCTTGTCAGTCCCTCCTAGGCTGTACAGGAAACAAAAGCCGACTGTCACTGAGGCTGAGGAGAGACAGATGGCGTGTTGAATGCTCAGGCTGGCACATCTATTTTCACAGGCAGAGTCTGTAGGTTTCCCAGGCCTTTTATGAAATCCATCCCTTTTTTTCTACTCGTAATTATTGCTCATATAGATTTCCAGCAATATGTCCACCATATCAGATTCTGCTAGACTCTCACTCTCTGCGACTTACTAATGTCTCGTGTTTTCTCCAGAATATAAACCATTTAACTAGAACTGCAGGGATATAAAGTGGTGTGTCCAGTGGCGTAACTACAAAGTTATGGGCCCCGGTGCGAACTTCCAAATGGGGCCCCCCCCCGCCATAAAATTCAATGTAACCCCCATAGAATACAATGCAGCCCCCCTCATAGTATAATGCAGCCCCTCCATACAGGGGCAGTGAGAAAGACACGAGCAAATGGTGACTAGGGGGGCAGGGGAGAGGGCACAAGTGGGCAAGGAAGACAGGCACAAGGAGACACATGGGGGCTAGGAGGCAGGGGAGAAGGTTACAAGGGGACTAGTGGGCAAGGGAGACTGACACAAGGGGACAATGGAGACTGACACAAGGGGCACATGGGGACAAGTGGGCAAGGGAGACTGACACAAAGGGCACATGGGGACTAGTGGACAAGGGAGACTGGCACACGGGGACACACGGGGACAAGGGACAAGCACAAGGGGACAAGGGAGACAGGCACAAGGGGACACACAGGGACTAGTGGGCAAGAGACTGACACAAGGGATACAAGCACAAGGGGACACACAGGGACAAGTGGGAAAGGGAGACTGACACACAGGGACTAGTGGGCGAAGGAGACTGACACAAGCACAAGGGGACAAAGGAGACTGACACAAGCACAAGGGGACATAGGAGACAGGCACATGGGGACACACAGGGACTAATGGGCAAGGGAGACTGGCACATGGGGACACAAGCATAAGGGAGACAGGCTCAAGGGGACACACGGCCCCCTGACCTGCCAGAGCCGCTTGCAGCTGTGACCGTGGTAGTTACGCCGCTGCCTCACACACACACATACTACAGATATCACACACACACTACAGATATCACACACATCATACTACAGATATCACACACACACACACATCAGTTATCACACACACACTACAGATATCACACATACACACATACTACAGATATCACACACACACTACAGATATCACACACACACACATCATATTACAGATATCACACACATACTACAGTTATCACACACACACTACAGATATCAAACACACACTACAGATATCACACACACACACACACAGACATACTACAGATATCACACACATACTACAGTTATCACACACACACTACAGATATCACACACACACATACTACAGATATCACACACACACACACACACACCAGAGATACCAGCTCATATACACAACTCACAATCTCCTCTCTGGTACAGGGGTGGCTGATGTAAACCGGCTGCAGCTCCTCAGCTTCTCCTGACTAAAGCGGCTCTGTCCCGCACCTCCCCCCTGCTCTCGCCTTCTGTCCCGGGGTTATTTTGGCTTTCTCTTAAATACGATCTCATTCAGAGGTACATGAGATGTATGAGGGGGAAAAAACAGATTGAGAAGCTGTCTCATCGTGATGACTGGAGCTGCTTCCTGTCTCTCACGTGCCCCGGCTGCCCCCTTCCCCTAGATACGCCTCGGACTGTTGCTGTGCAGGAGGAATCCCCTGCACTGCAATATGGTGTTGGGTGCCAGCACAGCCCGCACAGTGGTCTATCCAGCACAGCCCGCACAGTGGTCTATCCAGCACAGCCCGCACAGTGGTCTATCCAGCACAGCCCGCACAGTGGTCTATCCAGCACAGCCCGCACAGTGGTCTATCCAGCACAGCCCGCACAGTGGTCTATACAGCACAGCCCGCATCTCTCGCCCCCCCCGAGAATGCCCCCACAGTCCAGTAAAAAACAAAAAAACACTCTCCTTACCTTTCCTCTTGCCAGCGTTGCTTCCTGCTCCGATCTCAGGCTCGGCTGCAGTCTGCCCGGGACACAGCAGGTGCGCGATGATATGACGTCATCGCGCACCTGCAGTGTCAGAGGCAGAGCGGGGAATGATGGGAGAGGGAGCGTCTGTAGACGCTCTCTCCTCCGTCATTGCATTTAACTGTACCGGCGTCTTAGACGCCGGTATAGTTGAATGCGACGGCGGGGGGGGGTGAGTCGGTGGCGGGGGGAGGCGGATCGAGCAGCCCATGACTGGCACCGGCTCTTCTGGCATTTGCCAGAGGTGCCCGATGGCCAGTCCGGCCCTGCTCTGACCTGCCGGCCCCGGGCCCCTGACCTGCCGGGCCCGGTCGCAGTGGCGACCGCTGCAACCGCGGTAGTTACGCCCCTGTCCATACTGTACAATGGCCACACATAGTGCTCTATACTGTACAATGGCCACACATGATGCTCCATACTGTACAATTGGCCACACATGATATTGCCTACAGTATAATGGCCACACATAGTTACTCCTACACACGCGGCTGAGCTCCGTACACATTGCACATGCGGCTCCCCTCCGTACACCTCGTACACACCCGGCTCCGCTCCGTACACCTTGCACACACGGCTCCGCTCCGTATACCTCGTACACACATGGCTACGCTCCGTACACCTCGTACACACACGGCTATGCTCCGTACACCTCGTACACACACGGCTACACTCCGTACACCTCGTACACACACGGCTCCGCTCCGTATACCTCATACACACGGCTCCGCTCCGTACACCTTGCACACATGGCTCCGCTCCGTACACCTCGTACACACACGGCTCCGCTCCGTACACCTCGTACACACACGGCTCCGCTCCGTACACCTTGCACACACGGCTCCGCTCCGTACACCTTGCACACACGGCTCCGCTCCGTATACCTCGTACACACATGGCTCCGCTCCGTACACCTCGTACACACACGGCTCCGCTCCGCACACCTTGCACACATGGCTCCGCTCCGTATACCTCGTACACACATGGCTCCGCTCCGTACACCTCGTACACACACGGCTCCGCTCCGTATACCTCGTACACACATGGCTCCGCTCCGTACACCTCGTACACACACTGCTCCGCTCCGTACACCTCGTACACACACGGCTCCGCTCCGTACACCTCGTACACACACGGCTCCGCTCCGTACACCTTGTACACACACGGCTCCGCTCCGTACACCTTGCACACATGGCTCCGCTCCGTATACCTCGTACACACATGGCTCCGCTCCGTACACCTCGTACACACACGGCTCCGCTCCGTACACCTTGCACACACGGCTCCGCTCCGTATACCTCGTACACACATGGCTCCGCTCCGTACACCGGGGCCGGCAGGTCAGAGCAGGGCCGGACTGGCCATCGGGCACTTCTGGCAAATGCCAGAAGAGCCGGTGCCAGTCATGGGCTGCTCGATCCGCCTCCCCCCGCCACCAACTCACCCCCCCCCCCCGCCGTCGCATTCAACTATACCGGCGTCTATGATCTCCGTACACCTCGTACACACACGGCTCCGCTCCGTACACCTTGCACACACAGCTCCGCTCCGTATACCTCGTACACACATGGCTCCGCTCCGTACACCTCGTACACACACGGCTCCGCTCCGTACACCTTGCACACACGGCTCCGCTCCGTATACCTCGTACACACATGGCTCCGCTTCGTACACCTCGTACACACCCGGCTCCGCTTCGTACACCTCATACACACCCGGCTCCACCTTGTACACCTCATACACACCCAGCTCCGCCTTGTACATCTCATACACACACGGCTCTGCTCCGTACACCTCATACACACCCAGCTCCGCCTTGTACACCTCATACACACACGGCTCCGCTCCGTACACCTCATACACACCCGGCTCCGCCTTGTACACCTCATACACACACGGCTCCGCTCCGTACACCTCATACACACCCAGCTCCGCCTTGTACACCTCATACACACACGGCTCCGCTCCGTACACCTCATACACACCCAGCTCTGCCTTGTACACCTCATACACACCCAGCTCTGCCTTGTACACCTCATACACACCCGGCTCCGCCTTGTACACCTCATACACACCCGGCTCCGCCTTGTACACCTCATACACACCCGGCTCCGCCTTGTACACCTCATACACACACGGCTCCGCTCCGTACACCTCATACACACCCGGCTCCGCCTTGTACACCTCATACACACACTGCTCCGCTCCGTACACCTCATACACACACTGCTCCGCTCTGTACACCTCATACACACACTGCTCCACTCTGTACACCTCATACACACACGGCTCCGCTCCGTACACCTCATACACACACGGCTCCGCTCCGTACACCTCATACACACCCGGCTCCGCCTTGTACACCTCATACACACACGGCTCCGCTCCGTACACCTCATACACACACAGCTTCGCTCCGTACACCTCATACACACACGGCTCCGCTCTGTACACCTCATACACACACTGCTCTGCTACATCCACACAAACCCCTCCTGACCTCACACAAAAGCTTACCCTCCTCCAGCATGATGACAACCAGCACTGCACTACTGTCCTGCACTACACGGAAGCCCTTGATCATGTGACTCCGACTCCTCCCCTCCTGTGACCTCATCACAGGTCCTGTGCGCACAGAGCAGTGCAGCCATAGTTGTGGTGTGCGGCTCTCTGCGGTGGAGGGGCTCTGCTGCCGTGACAAGTGCAGTCCCACCCGTGATCGCGCATGCACTGAGAGAGTGCACGCGCACCAGGGCCTGTAAAGAAGGTTTATAAAGGGCCGGCGGCCCATTTTGTAGCTCAGAGTTCTTAGGGGCCCCTAAGTACTGCGGGCCCCGTCGCAATTGCGACCCCTGCGACCGCGGTAGTTACGCCCCTGGGTGTGTCTCCGGCTGTATAGATCGCCCTGTGTTTGCTGTGGATCTTAGGAGAATCAGAGACACTGACTCAAATACAAGATTTGGGTGAAGAGTCAAGAAAAACCCCATGTGCAGTAATCCTGTGAGCCTTCACTGCTTTCCCACATGGCCAATTTCCATTCATTTTTCTCCCCCATCATCCAAGAGCCATAACAGTTTATTTTTCTATACACATACCATATATGTATGAGGTTTTGTGTTTGACACTGTTCATTTTACCACATAGTGCTCTAGAAAAATTCTAAGTGCGGTGAAATTGCAAAAAAACACGCAATTATGACATTGTTTTTTGGGAATTGTTTTTACAGTGTACATTGTATAGTAAAAAAGACCTATATTTTTCTCCTCCTGAGTATGGCAATATTAGTTTTTTACTATTTTAGTGTGAAAATTTATTTTTGTCATAAATACATTTTTGTATCTCTTACTACTGCACTTTTTTAGCGGCCACTTTCACCCCCAGGCAGGATTTCAACAGAGCTCCATGATGGCAGTCACGCAAGTCTTCAACAGAACCCCATCTGCCAAAGCAGCCCATCGGCACCCCACAATTGCATTGCAGAGCAGTCGATGGGCGCATAGAGTGACGTGACTCCGTGCCGGCATGTTGTTAATGCCACTGTCAGAGATTGTAAGCAGCATTGAACAGGTTAACAGTTGCGGCCTAAGGCTGCCGTCACACTAGCAGTATTTGGTCCGTATTTTACCTCAGTATTTGTAAGCCAAAACCAGGAGTGGAACAAATAGAGGAAAAGTATAATAGAAACATATGCACCACTTCTGTATTTATCACCCACTCCTGGTTTTGGCTTACAAATACTGATGGAAAATCCTGACCAAATACTGCTAGTGTGACGGCAGCCTAACTGTTGTATGGCAAATGTCAGGAAGGGGCTCATCTTAAAGAGGGGAGAGATCAATCTGCTATATTAAGTTCACACAAGTGTATAAATAAATTTCTCCATTTAAATTTTCAAAAAAACTATTTTTTATCCGTTTGACATCCATGCAGCAATCATTTCTATACATCGGCAGTGAATAAAATTTACAAGACCAAATATAGTTTCTTGTTAAGAATTGCAGCACATCAGTAAAAATTGGATGCTATATGCCTGATCCTTAGTGGTTGTGCAGACGGCCGTATTATTAGTCCAGGTGTGATCAGAAAATCGCACTCGGGCCAATGTGGGTCCGTGCACGTCAGATTTCTACTTTGGACTTGTGCTGGACCAAGGAATAAATTGCTACATGTCCAAGTTTGGTACAATATTCGGATTGCCCTCAGCTGTTTAAGGTAATAAGTGCGTGAGAAACATTGGACTGCACTCGGATGACATCTGAGCGCAGTCCAATTTCCACAAACTGACAGATGTCATTTTTTTCTCCATCTTCTCATTTGAGATAATAATTGGAGCACAATATGATCAAGCTCTGATGAGAGTTTGATCAGAGTGTTATTTGCATTATCATCCCAATTCTCTCGGATCTACGGCCGCCTGCACGAGCCCTTATGGGATCTGAAGTTTTTTGTGCAGCCATATACTTGAATAGCTGAATCTCCATTGAAATATGTAAGAATAATACATGCTGCAATATTTTTTCCACACAGAGATTCGGTGGATGTAAAAATGGTCATCTGACCAGTCCAATTGAATAACGTTGGTCCTAATGCTGTCCTTTTTTCCCACGAACAGCACTATAACCAAAATTCTGTTCATGTGAATGTAGCCTTAGGGTGGGTCCACATGGTTCAGATATGGGGACATTATGACTGGCGTAGCGCACGCTTGTGTTACTCCAGCAAATGTAAAGGTAGACAGCGCCCAATCCAGGGTGTTCGGTTATGTGATTGATTTGTGGGCGAGGATAAATTATATATACGGTACATGCCCAACTATTCATTGACTGGTGGTCTGTGACCATGACAACATGGATGCCTGTTTGAGATTGGCAGATCATTGTATCCTTATTGATGATTAGATCATTTTATATGGGGAATTTTTCATTAATCTACTCTAGTTCTTGATACTGTTTTTTATTGTAAGCTGGGATTTTGTAATTTGCATTAATGTGTTTATATGTATTGGATGTATTTTGTATGAGGGGTCTTTGTAGTGACTGGTGTATGTCGGTAAACTACACTATATAAACTCATAGCAAATAAGAAGAAGGTGTTCCAGCTCCGTAAAATTTCAACTCTTTATTAATCCATTAAAATCCTTATGAAAATGTAAATCCTTGCATATATGCGAATGCCTAGGTATAAAGCACATGCGACGCGTTTCGATCGTGCCCGATCTTAATCAAGGCATTCGCATATATGCAAGGATTTACATTTTCATAAGGATTTTAATGGATTAATAAAGAGTTGAAATTTTACGGAGCTGGAACACCTTCTTCTTATTTGCTATGATTACCACTCGTCCTGGTTCGAGATGAAGTTCCGAGCACCTGCGTTGATCGGTGAGCTGGCTGTGGCTTTTTAAGCCATATATTTTTTGCTTATTTCTATATAAACTCAACCTGTAACTCATTGTTTATACTTGATAAACACCTACAGTAGGTCAAAATGTTGTATGTAATGATGGCAAAATAAACTTTTTCTTGTGACACCCTGGATTGGATACTGTCTACCTTCATATTTGTTGTTGTTGTTGTTGTTGAATTGTTGCTAATAAGTTCCCATGATAAGTATTTGGTGAGTTTTTTATTTTTCTCAATTAGTTTTTTTTTGCTTGTGTTTTTATTATGTTTCTTTCTGCTTCCATTTTTGTCTCTTTTTGGTATGTCATGTTTTAAAGAGAACCTGACACCTGATACTTGCAATGCTGACCAATCCAGCCATGTTTGGTCTTTCTATGAAAATCTGCAGCATAGATTGACATGATTTTTAATATTTACACAGTCCTGTTCAATTTACGCTATGGATTTTCTTTACAAGGCGTGAATTAAATTGTGAAAATTCTTATGCACATTGCTGGTTTCCGAAATGTAAGGCTATATTTATACAGAGTTTGGCCGGCGTCACACTGGCGAGTTTTACGGACGTATGAGCGCAGAAAATACACCCGTAAAATACGCATAACACACGGCCCAATGATTCTCTATGGCCCAGCTCCTATCAGCCGTATTTTATGGATCCGTATTATACGATCTTCTACGGCCATACAAAATCGCAGCATGCGGCGTTTGTCACCGTATTGCGCAAAAAAATCACCAATGAAAGTCTATGGGGGCGAGAAAAATATGGATTACACATGGACCAGCAGTGTGACTTGCGAGAAATACGCAGCAGTGTTCTATAGAAAAGCCGGTAATTCAATTGCCGGCTTTTCATTTCTCCTTCACAAACCCGACATGATATGAGACATGGTTTACATACAGTAAACCATCTCATATCCCTTTTTTTTTTTTTGCATATTCCACACTACTAATGTTAGTAGTGTGTATGTGCAAAATTTGGGCACTGTAGCTTGTAAAATAAAGGGTTAAATCGCGGAAAAAATTGGCGTGGGCTCCCGCGCAATTTTCTCCACCAGAGTGGTAAAGCCAGTGACTGAGAGCAGATATTAATAGCCTAGAGAGGGTCCATGGTTATTGGCCCCCCCTGGCTACAAACATCTGCCCCCAGCCACCCCAGAAAAGGCACATCTGGAAGATGCGCCTATTCTCGCACTTGGCCACTCTCTTCCCACTCCCGTGTAGCGGTGGGATATGGGGTAATGAAGGGTTAATGTCACCTTGCTATTGTAAGGTGACATTAAGCCAGATTAATAATGGAGAGGCGTCAATTATGACACCTATCCATTATTAATCCAATAGTACGAAATGGTTAATAAAACACACACACATTATTTACAAGTATTTTAATGAAATAAAGACACAGGGTGTTGTAATATTTTATTATACTGGTAATCCACCTGATGACCCTCGTTCTGTAACAAAGGAAAAATAAAAACTCAACAATATCTCATACCTTCCGACTCTCAGGTCAAGTCCCACGAAGTAAATCCATCTGAAGGGGTTAAATCATTTTACAGCCAGGAGCTGTTCTAAAGCAGTGCTCGTGGCTGTAAAACCCCCGGGAATGAATGGATTGCAGGGGAATGACCTGTAGTTACCTTGAGTTGCGGTGAGGCGCCCTCTGCTGGATGTCCTCATAAACTGGAGCCTGGTAAAAGTTCCCACGCTCGAGTTCATATGAACTCTGGAGACTTTCTCTGGAGACGGTGGAAGCTGTACTGACCGCAATCCTGAACTAACACCGCAACTAGAAGTAGCCGTGGGGTGTGCCTAACACTCCCTAGACACCTCGACACAGCCGGAGGACTAAATACCCCTATAGATGGAAATGGGAATGCTATCTTGCCTCAGAGCAGACCCCCAAAGGATAGGCAGCCCCCCACAAATAATGACTGTGAGTAGGAGAAGAATAGACACACGCAGGTAGAAAACAGGATTTAGCAGAAGAGGCCACTCTAGCTAAATAGGAAAGGATAGGACAGATAACTAGGTGGTCAGTATTAAAACCCTTCCAAAAATATCCACAGCAGATAATACAAAAAGTTCCACAATCTAACTAAAGACATGGAATGTATATCTGCCACTCCAGAGAATCCAGCAAGACTGAGAAAATACTGACACAATCTAAGCTGGACAAGAAAACACAAAGAATAGCACTGAATTGTGAAGCACACAACATGTGTGCCACAGGGAAAAAGAACCAGACACTTATCTTTGCTGGTTTGGCAGAAAGGCAGGAGGAACCAGGCAGAGGTCCTACATCTTCCAACAACAATTGACAACTGGCAAGGACTAATGAATCCTGCACGCCTAAATACTCCAGTCAGATCTGCAATCAGCAGATACACCTGACCAGGGCTGCAACTCAGGGGCAACTGCATTACCACCTACAAGGGAGCCCAAAAGCAGAATTCACAACAGTACCCCCCCTTGAGGAGGGGTCACCGAACCCTCACCAGAGCCCCCAGGCTGATCAGGATGAGCCAGATGAAAAGCATGAACCAAATCAGCAGCATGGACATCAGAAGCAAAAACCCAAGAATTATCCTCCTGGCCATAACCCTTCCATTTGACAAGGTACTGAAGCCTCCGCCTCGAAAAACGAGAATCCAAAATCTTCTCAACCACATACTCCAACTCCCCATCAACCAACACGGGGGCCAGAGGATCAACAGAGGGAACAACGGGCACCACATATTTCCGCAATAAAGATCTATGGAACACATTATGGATAGCAAAAGAGGCCGGAAGCGCCAATCGAAAAGACACCGGATTAATAATCTCAGAAATCCTATAAGGACCAATAAACTGAGGCTTAAACTTAGGGGAAGAGACCTTCATAGGAACATGACGGGAAGACAACCAAACCAAATCCCCAACCCGAAGCCGGGAACCAACACACCGACGACGGTTAGCAAAACGTTGAGCCTCCTCCTGAGACAACACCAAATTGTCCACCACATGAGCCCAAATCTGCTGCAACCTGTCAACCACAGAATCCACAACAGGACAGTCAGAAGGCTCAACCTGCCCCAAAGAAAAACGAGGATGAAAACCAAAATTACAAAAAAAAGGCGAAACCAAAGTAGCCGAACTAGCCCGATTATTAAGGTCAAACTCGGCCAATGGCAAAAAGGCCACCCAATCATCCTGATCGGCAGACACAAAGCATCTCAAATAAGTCTCCAAAGTCTGATTAGTTCGCTCGGTCTGGCCATTTGTCTGAGGATGGAATGCAGAAGAAAAAGACAAATCAATGCCCAGCCTAGCACAAAAGGCCCGCCAAAACCTAGAAACAAACTGGGAATCTCGGTCGGACACAATATTCTCCGGAATACCATGCAAACGAACCACATGCTGAAAAAACAATGGAACCAACTCTGAAGAGGAAGGCAATTTAGGCAAAGGCACCAAATGAACCATCTTAGAAAACTGGTCACAAACAACCCAGATAACCGACATCCTCTGGGAAACCGGAAGATCAGAAATAAAATCCATAGAAATATGCGTCCAGGGCCTCTCAGGGACCAGCAATGGCAAAAGCAACCCACTAGCACGGGAACAACAAGGCTTGGCCTGCGCACAAGTCCCACAGGACTGCACAAAAGAACGCACATCACGTGACAACGAAGGCCACCAAAAGGACCTACCAACCAAATCTCTGGTACCAAAAATACCAGGATGACCAGCCAACACAGAACAGTGAACCTCAGAAATCACTCTACTAGTCCATCTGTCAGGAACAAACAATTTCCCCACAGGACAGCGGACAGGTCTATCAGCCTGAAATTCCTGAAGAACCCGCCATAAATCAGGGGAAATGGCAGAAAGGACCACCCCTTCTTTCAGAATGCCGACCGGTTCAAGGGCCTCAGGAGAATCAGGCAAAAAACTCCTAGAAAGGGCATCAGCCTTAATATTCTTAGAACCCGGAAGATACGAAACCACGAAATCAAAACGGGAAAAAAACAAGGACCATCGAGCCTGTCTAGGACTCAGCCGTTTGGCAGACTCGAGGTAAATCAAATTCTTATGATCGGTCAGGACCACAATACGGTGCTTAGCTCCCTCAAGCCAATGTCGCCACTCCTCAAACGCCCACTTCATAGCCAACAACTCCCAATTGCCGACATCATAATTGGGTTCAGCAGGCGAAAACTTGCGGGAGAAGAAGGCACACGGTTTCATCAAACAACCAACAGAATCCCTCTGAGACAAAACGGCCCCTGCCACAATCTCAGAAGCATCAATCTCAACCTGAAACGGAAGAGAAACATCTGGTTGGCGCAACACCGGAGCAGAAGTAAATCGGCGTTTAAGCTCCTGAAAGGCAGAGACAGCCGCAGAGGACCAATTCGCCACATCAGCGCCTTTTTTCGTCAAATCAGTCAAGGGTTTAACCACGCTGGAGAATTTAGCAATGAAACGGCGATAAAAATTTACAAAACCCAAAAATTTCTGAAGGCTCTTCGCGGATGTGGGTTGAATCCAATCATGAATGGCCTGAACCTTAACCGGATCCATCTCCATAGATGAGGGAGAAAAAATAAAGCCCAAAAAAGAAACCTTCTGCACCCCAAAGAGACACTTAGACCCCTTCACAAACAAAGCATTGTCACGAAGGATCTGAAATACCATCCTGACCTGTTCCACATGAGACTTCCAATCATCAGAAAAAATCAAAATATCGTCCAAATATACAATCAAGAATTTATCAATATAAGTCTGGAAGATATCATGCATGAAGGATTGAAAAACAGATGGAGCGTTAGTGAGCCCGAATGGCATCACAAGGTATTCAAAATGGCCTTCGGGCGTATTAAACGCAGTTTTCCATTCATCACCCTGCTTAATACGAACAAGATTATATGCCCCCCGAAGGTCAATCCTAGTAAACCAACTAGCCCCCTTAATCCTAGCAAACAAATCGGAAAGAAAAGGTAAAGGGTATTGAAACTTGACCGTGATCTTATTCAAGAGGCGATAATCAATACAAGGTCTCAAGGAGCCATCCTTCTTAGCAACAAAAAAAAAACCTGCTCCTAACGGTGAAGAAGATGGCCGAATATGCCCTTTCTCCAAAGACTCCTTAACATAACTGCGCATGGCGGTATGTTCAGGCACAGACAGGTTGAAAAGTCGACCCTTAGGAAACTTACTGCCTGGAATCAAGTCAATAGCACAATCACAGTCCCTGTGCGGTGGAAGGGAGCTGGACTTGGGCTCATCGAATACATCCTGAAAATCAGACAAAAACTCTGGAATTTCAGAAGAGGAAGGAGAGGAGATTGACATCAAAGGAACATCATTATGAACCCCCTGACAACCCCAACTAGTCACAGACATAGATTTCCAATCCAATACAGGATTATGTACCTGCAACCACGGGAAACCCAGCACGATAACATCATGCAAATTATGCAACACCAGAAATCGACAATCTTCCTGATGGGCTGGCGTCATGTGCATGGTCACCTGTGTCCAAAACTGAGGCTTATTTTAAGCCAAAGGTGTAGCATCAATCCCCCTTAAAGGAATAGGGTTCTGCAAAGGCTGCAAGGGAAAACCACAATGCCTGGCAAACCCAAAATCCATTAAGTTCAAGGCGGCGCCTGAATCCACAAACGCCATGACAGAGAATGACGACAATGAGCAAATCAAGGACACCGATAACAGAAATTTAGGTTGTACAGTACTGATGGTAGCGATCCTCTTTGTCCGCTTAGGGCAGACTGAAATGACATGAGAAGCGTCACCACAATAATAACACAACCCATTCTGACGTCTGAATCCTTGTCGTTCCGTTCTAGACAAAATCCTATCACACTGCATTGGCTCAGGAATTGGCTCTGAGGATGACGCCACAGCACGCACAGTTCTACGCTCCCGCAAGTGCCGATCAATCTGAATGGCCAGAGACATAGAATTGTAGCGCCCCCACTGCCGCAGGGCCGAGGGGCACCCGGTACCGGGCCTCTAAGTCTCTGTTCTGGGGTTGTCACGGTGGCTAGACCCGGTCCGTGACCCTGCTGAGGGGCGTACAATGAAGGTGGAGGGAATGGTGATGGTGTTGTGGTGGTGCGGTGCAGGTCGCAGTAAAGAACGAGGACACCAGGTTGCAGTCTCTTTACCTCTTTACTGAAGACTTCAGGATCCTCAATCCGGAATACGGTTAACCGGGCTGCGCAAGCCTGGCCGGTCCGATGGCACCTCCAGAGTTCCCTTTGCAGGTGGAAATCTGTGCCTACCGTCTAGCGCTTGTGTGTCGTGGTCCTCCCCTGCTGTGCTCTCGGGATAGTCCCCACAACTGTTGTGTCTGTTTCTCGTGTTCCCTCACAACTCGATTCTGATGTTCTTCCATGTCCCCCAGATCTTATGGTTAGGACGCACCCGTATGACGGGGAGGCTCGGAGCTCTTCCGGGACTCTAGCGTCGCCCCACTCCTGTTGTTACCCCCCCTGTGTCTTCCTGGGTCAATTGGATGAGACAGCCCGCCTATAACTGACTGTCCTGCCGTAGGTTTGAAGTTTGGCCTGGAGCTCTATACTTCCTCGGCGTTCCGGCCACCGGTTATGCGCCTCAATAGGATGTTGCCTCGTCTTACAGCACGACTCCTACTGGTATTCTCCTTGTTGCGTTGATCTCGTTTCTCACTCAGCACAATGAACCTCGCTTCTTATCCTTTCTTGGGGTACCGCCGCTATATCGTGCAGGCGCGGTCCCGTAACGTTCTTCTCCGTTTGCTAGGCCTCTGCCAGGATCCCACCCCTGACAGGGACCCCTCTGAATCTTCCCCCTACAACACCCTCTGCCACAAGGTGTTGCCTGGTTCCAACCCAGTCAGCTTCTGTCTAACTTTCTGCCTAACCCCCAGTTTTACCAGATTGTGAGGAGTGGCCTAATACATAGAACCCTTAGCTCCCCCTGGAGTCCAGACTGTGAAGTGTATTGGTGACTGTGATACCTGGTCAGAAGAACTCCTTCAGTGCCATCAGACGTACCATAGCCCCCCTTAGCGGCGGAGCATCAGTACTGCAACGACCAGGACTCTGGGGCGCTGCAGAATCACTCAGACCGGAAGGCGTGGGAAGCCCCACCATAACATCTTTAACGGATTCAGAAAGACCCTTTCTGAAAATTGCCGCCAAAGCATCATCATTCCATTTAGTCAACACAGACCATTTTCTAAATTTCTGAAAAAACAATTCTGCCGCCTCTTGACCCTGAGACAGGGCCAACAAGGTTTTCTCCGCTTGATCCACAGAATTAGGTTCATCATATAATAAACCTAAAGCCTGAAAAAAGGAATCTACATTAAGCAAGGCCTGATTCCCAGATTCCAGGGAAAATGCCCAATCCTGTGGATCACCACGCAGCAGGGAGATGACAATTTTAACCTGCTGAATGGAATCACCGGAGGATCGCGGTCTCAGAGCAAAAAACAATTTACAATTATTTTTAAACCCCCCAAATTTTGACCTGTCACCAAAAAACAAATCAGGAGTAGGAATCTTTGGTTCTAAAGCTGGAGACTGAACAATATAATCAGAAATACCCTGTACCCTAGCAGCAAGCTGGTCTACACAAGAAGCTAATTCCTGAACATCCATGCTGGCACAAGACTCCTCAGCCACCCATAAATAAAGAGGGAAAAAAAGACAAAACAGACTACAGAAAAAAAAATGGCTCAACACTTTTCTTCCCTTCTTCTGAGATGCATTTAACTCATTATGGGCCAGTTGTACTGTTAAGATCTGGTGGCCTAGGAGCCGCATGAAACTTTCTCTGGAGATGGTGAAACCTGTACTGACCGCAATCCTGAACTAACACCGCAACTAGAAGTAGCCGTGGGGTGTGCCTAACACTCCCTAGACACCTCGACACAGCCGGAGGACTAAATACCCCTATAGATGGAAATGGGAATGCTATCTTGCCTCAGAGCAGACCCCCAAAGGATAGGCAGCCCCCCACAAATAATGACTGTGAGTAGGAGAAGAATAGACACACGCAGGTAGAAAACAGGATTTAGCAGAAGAGGCCACTCTAGCTAAATAGGAAAGGATAGCACAGATAACTAGGCGGTCAGTATTAAAACCCTTCCAAAAATATCCACAGCAGATAATACAAAAAGTTCCACAATCTAACTAAAGACATGGAATGTATATCTGCCACTCCAGAGAATCCAGCAAGACTGAGAAAATACTGACACAATCTAAGCTGGACAAGAAAACACAAAGAATAGCACTGAATTGTGAAGCACACAACATGTGTGCCACAGGGAAAAAGAACCAGACACTTATCTTTGCTGATTTGGCAGAAAGGCAGGAGGAACCAGGCAGAGGTCCTACACCTCCCAACAACAATTGACAACTGGCAAGGACTAATGAATCTTGCACGCCTAAATACCCCAGTCAGATCTGCAATCAGCAGATACACCTGACCAGGGCTGCAACTCAGGGGCAACTGCATTACCACCTACAACCACCGGAGGGAGCCCAAAAGCAGAATTCACAACAGAGTGCCCACATTTTGCACATACACACTACTAACATTAGTAGTGTGGAATATGCAAAAAAAAGGGATATGAGATGGTTTACTGTATGTAAACCATGTCTCATATCATGTTGGGTTTGGGAAGGAGAAATGAAAAGCCGGCAATTGAATTACCGGCTTTTCACATATCTCGCGCTGAATTAAATATAAGTACAGAATATATATATATATACAGTGGGGCAAAAAAGTATTTAGTCATTCAGCAATAGTGCAAGTTCCACCACTTAAAAAGATGAGAGGCGTCTGTAATTTACATCATAGGTAGACCTCAACTATGGGAGACAAACTGAGACAAAAAAATCCAGAAAATCACATTGTCTGTTTTTTTATCATTTTATTTGCATATTATGGTGGAAAATAAGTATTTGGTCAGAAACAAACAATCAAGATTTCTGGCTCTCACAGACCTGTAACTTCTTCTTTAAGAGTCTCCTCCTTCCTCCCCTCATTACCTGTAGTAATGGCACCTGTTTAAACTTGTTATCAGTATAAAAAGACACCTGTGCACACCCTCAAACAGTCTGACTCCAAACTCCACTATTGTGAAGACCAAAGAGCTGTCAAAGGACACCAGAAACAAAATTGTAGCCCTGCACCAGGCTGGGAAGACTGAATCTGCAATAGCCAACCAGCTTGGAGTGAAGAAATCAACAGTGGGAGCAATAATTAGAAAATGGAAGACATTCAAGACCACTGATAATCTCCCTCGATCTGGGGCTCCACGCAAAATCCCACCCCGTGGGGTCAGAATGATCACAAGAACGGTGAGCAAAAATCCCAGAACCACGCGGGGGGACCTAGTGAATGAACTGCAGAGAGCTGGGACCAATGTAAGAAGGCCTACCATAAGTAACACACTACGCCACCATGGACTCAGATCCTGCAGTGCCAGACGTGTCCCACTGCTTAAGCCAGTACATGTCCGGGCCCGTCTGAAGTTTGCTAGAGAGCATTTGGATGATCCAGAGGAGTTTTGGGAGAATGTCCTATGGTCTGATGAAACCAAACTGGAACTGTTTGGTAGAAACACAACTTGTCGTGTTTGGAGGAAAAAGAATACTGAGTTGCATCCATCAAACACCATACCTACTGTAAAGCATGGTGGTGGAAACCTCATGCTTTGGGGCTGTTTCTCTGCAAAGGGGCCAGGACGACTGATCCGGGTACATGAAAAAATGAATGGGGCCATGTATCGTGAGATTTTGAGTGCAAACCTCCTTCCATCAGCAAGGGCATTGAAGATGAAACGTGGCTGGGTCTTTCAACATGACAATGATCCAAAGCACACCGCCAGGGCAACGAAGGAGTGGCTTCGTAAGAAGCATTTCAAGGTCCTGGAGTGGCCTAGCCAGTCTCCAGATCTCAACCCTATAGAAAACCTTTGGAGGGAGTTGAAAGTCCGTGTTGCCAAGCGAAAAGTCAAAAACATCACTGCTCTAGAGGAGATCTGCATGGAGGAATGGGCCAACATACCAACAACAGTGTGTGGCAACCTTGTGAAGACTTACAGAAAACGTTTGACCTCTGTCATTGCCAACAAAGGATATATTACAAAGTATTGAGATGAAATTTTGTTTCTGACCAAATACTTATTTTCCACCATAATATGCAAATAAAATGTTAAAAAAACAGACAATGTGATTTTCTGGATTTTTTTTTTCTCAGTTTGTCTCCCATAGTTGAGGTCTACCTATGATGTAAATTACAGACGCCTCTCATCTTTTTAAGTGGTGGAACTTGCACTATTGCTGACTGACTAAATACTTTTTTGCCCCACTGTATATGTGTCTCAATGACATATATATATATATATATATATACATACTGTATATATGTTTTAATGAACATTTGAGCACATAAATCCATTAGATGTCGGTTTTGCAAGCCTGCGAGAGAATCTCGCAGTACGGATGCCATACAGATTACATACGGAGGATGCCATGCGCAAAATACGCTGCCACACCCTGCCTACGGATGACATACGGATCACTATTTTTGAAACATTTCTGCATATTACGGCCGTAAAATACGGACCGTATTTTCATACGCTGAGTTTGACGCCGGCCTTTTTATGAGGATTTTTTTTAAGCAAATCCTCTTCAAACTCCTAATGGAAGCTGCTCTAATCAGGCACCATCAAGTCAAAAGGCTGCAAACAAAGCTTCAGGAAAACACTATCAGAACTCCTCCAAATCACTTGTAGAGCACTCCAGCAAATAAAGAATGCACTAGAAACTCATTATTTTTAAACTCTTCAAAATACACCTTGTGAACATAACATACGGATGTGTCCGCACAGGTCAGATATGATGCGGATTTTCTGCAGAAAAAACTACAGTGGAAAAATCTGCACCAAATCGGTTGGATTTTTTCCAGAAATGTTGCTAACAATTTACATTATTTGCACCATAAATAGTCATACCATACATTTAGTGTCCGCAGTCAGGGCATTTCTTCACAAAATGTTAATGAAATGTTAAAAAATCTTATTCCCAGTATTTCAAGAATTTGGTGCATTTTTATTTGAGTTTTTATTTCTTTTTTTTCAGCTGCTGTTTTTGTCTCTTTTTCATATATCATGTTTTAAATGACTTTATTTTGGAAACTTTCTGTTACTTAGCCTTGATAAAAATAAAGTCATGTGTGGACTACATGCATTTTTGCACACGTTGCGGATTTGGTTTCCCATAGGTTTACATTGTACTGTAAACTCATGGGAAACCGCTGCGGATCCGCAGCTGCGGAAATGCTGCGGATCCGCAGCAAAATCCGCAGCGTGTGCACATACCCTAAGGCTGCCGTCACACTAGCAGTATTTGGTCGGTATTTTACATCAGTATTTCTCAGCCAAAACCAGGAGTGGGTGATAAATACAGAAGTGGTGCATGTGTTTCTATTATACTTTTCCTCTAATTGTTCCACTCCTGGTTTTGGCTTTCAAATACTGATGTAAAATACTGACCACATACTGATAGTGTGACGGCAGCCTAATAGTGTATTTTTGTTGTAGATTTTTGAGTGGATTTTTCTTGTGGAAAACCTGCAGCATAACAGAGTATCAATTTTCGACACATAAGTTAAACTTGAATTTTGAAATGTGCAGAATGTGTTTGTCAATTTTCATTATAGATTTCACTTAATTGCGATGTATAGGTGAGAAATCCACCACAAGTCACCAGGAAAATCTACCAAGAAAATTACTTGGTTACGTTATTTTATTGAAAATTTGGTCTCAAATATGTAATCAACCCATTCATCAAATCTAAATTCTGACTTCATTATGAAGAAGACATTGATAATTGCTGATAAGTGCATTGTGATACTGTCTGATTCTCTTGGAATCTTAAACCTGGTGACTTGATTATGCCATCTCTAATATTGTACATTCTGAATATGTTACCCAATATTTCAATTAGATGTCAGTTAAATATTGGGTTAAAAAATCTACACCTTTGGAATATCTTAAGACAGATGTTGGGATTTACTGCCATTCAATTGCTCCATTCTGTAAAGCCTCCAGCATTAATTAATGTCATATGTGCGGACATCATCTATTTATCTAGTTAGGATTCGCTTCTCAGCCGTATGAATTCCTCAAGACTCCACCGTCCAGATGGCATTTCACATGTCAGAGAATTACTTGGTTTTTTTTGTCTGTCAACTTGAAGTCATTTAATCACATACTTAGACATTCAGTAAAATGTATCTCGGTTTAATACTATACTTAATACTTAGGTTTTTGAGCACTTAACTCTAAATTATTTGTAATATATGTAAAATATACACAGCTTTATTTTTTATGGTTTATTACTACTAAATTTTCACCTTTTCTTTCTCATTTGATCTTTGCTAAGAAAAAAATATATACAAATAGAAATGCGAAAAATATGTGATCTCTGGAGGTCAAAGCAAGAATACAGAATGTACAGTATATGATAATTTCTCATTTCCTTATTTTTTTAGCATTTGGGGGATGGTTCTTCAGTTTGCATAAAAAAAGACGTTTGCTATATCACTAATTTTACAACTTTTGGGATTTTTATGCCAGCTCTACACAATTTTTAAACAGTATGCAGAGCTAAGTACAGAAGGTGAGTGGCCAAGTACGAGCCATCAAATTCATCAAAATTTGTACCACAGTAAGTGGCGTAAATTAGGACAGCAATCAACTCCAGTCCCTGACAGAAGATTTTTAAGCTGGCACATGGCAGCTGAAAGATGCATCAAATTCAAAGCATGCCATTTTACTCTAGTGTATTCTGCTTACAGATGGGAGGAAACACATCATTCATGATCGATTGGCCCCTTGCTGCTGCAGTAATATCTATGCAACCTCACAGATTGTGCCTGCATGCCCCACACTGCTTTTGGAAGTATCAGATAGTTTCAGGAGTGCATCTGTAGGGTGTGTAGAAGTAGCAGTAGCACACCCCAAAAGGCCCCTTCATCACTATCAATGGCTCATGTGGTCCAGGATGTTCAGGTTACATCTCTGGATAATTTCAAGACTGAAATGCCATATAGTATATCTTTTCCAGGTTAGTTTTGATATAGCACTGCCACACAACATATTGTCCACACAGTAGCTTTGAAATACTATAGGAAGACAGATATGAACATGCAATTGTATGATATATCTCCATATGGAAAGAGATTTTCTAGCCGAGCCTCACCTCTTCTATGCCACCTGTGAGACGAGCATTGGATGATGTAGAGGATAACTGTGGTCCTATGTGCGCTCTGTCTGATTTCTATCCTATCCAGAATCAAATCTTTCAGCAATTTGTGCTACGTCAGCCCTTCTGTGGGATCCGACCAGATGGGCTAACCTTCACTCTTCAATAGCATTCATTTATGATGATTCGTGGGCCCTTCATCCCTGTTTTTACTAGTGTTCCTTCTCTAGACCACTTTTGGTATTGTAGGTATTAACCATGACATACCACAATATTGGTAATTTTTGATGATTCTCTAAAGAAGTCATGAAAATGTGGTGATTGCCAAGGTCGTTCAGATCCTTAAAGCCTTAATATACTGTATATTAAATTAATATTGGACAAACCCACCAATATCAATGGGTTCAGTCCACACTCTGTGTACAGGAGTGTAAGAGGTATGGACAATGACTGTCATGTTCCTATTCCTGAAGACAACAATCGAGTCATGTGTATAATAAGTGTTGTGTCTTTTACATATATTTAGAGTGTGAAAAGTATTGATAGTATTATGTAATCCATAGTGTGTATCAGTGTTATAGGTAATGTAAGGTATTACAAGGTATAGTGATGTAATGCACCAAAGACATGTTAGGACTAGTGATGGGTGAGCACTAAAATGCTCGGGTGCTCGTTGCTCGGGTCGAGCAAATTGGAAAGCTCAGGTACTCGACCCGAGCACCGAGCCCAATGTAAGTCTATGGGAGACCCGAGTATTTTTACTGCGATCCCCCCGGGGTTCCTTTAAAGGTCTAAAAACGTCTGAAAATGATGGAAACACTGCTCAAATGACACAGGAACATCATGGGGATCGCCCATGGAAGCATTTCTGACTCATAGGTCACACCTGTAAACAAGGTTGTCAGAGTTTCACGCCATTTTTACAGGTGCACCAAAAAATATACAGAAACGAAAGCAAAATGGATTTTGCTGGGAAATATGTTAAGGTACATCCTTTCCAGGGTAAAGACTTGTATATAAGGCAAAATAATTAACCAAAATGTTCCTACACCACTTGGGCTATGTTCACACGCAACGTTTTTGATGCGTTTTTCAACTTTAGCATTGCTTTCAACCAATGCAAATGCATTCACTGGGAAATGTCATTGTAACATTTAGCAACCCCAGCTGGCCATGTGGTGTGTGACACATAAGCAGACACATCTAGTTTTATTTATGAAGGAGGGACTCTTAAAGTCACAGAGCCTATTTTTTGAGGGCCATCAGATGGCATTAATATTCTTAAAGAGCCATTAAACAGTGGGGCTCCTATACTGTTATTGCCTATGCAGTGAGTGGCTGGGCTGCCAAAAATTATGACGCACTCCAATACCCCTTTCACGAGACGTACAGTAGGGCCTCCTGAAAAAATGTTGCATTGAATGCAAGGCCTGCCCTGCCCCAAAGTTACATGCACCCCAATAACCGTTTTTGCAAACGTACTTGAGGGCCTCATGTCAAAATTGTTCCCATTAGAAGAACGTGTGTCTCCAATACTATTTTCTTATGCATTGAATGCAAGGCCTGGCCTGTCCCAATGTTACATGCACCCCAATAAGCCATTCAGCAGACGTACTTTACCGCCTCATTACAAAATTGTTCCCATTAGAAGAAAGTGTGTCTCCCATACTGTTTTTTGTGCACTGAATGCAAGGCCTGCCCTGCATCAATGTTACATGCACTCCAATAATCCTTTGAAACCACGTACTGGATAGCCACATGAAACAAAAGTTCACATTATTTTTTTTTAACCCCTTCATGACCCAGCCTATTTTGGCCTTAATGACCTTGCCGTTTTTTGCAATTCTGACCAGTGTCCCTTTATGAGGTAATAACTCAGGAACGCTTCAACGGATCCTAGCGATTCTGAGACTGTTTTTTCGTGACATATTGGGCTTCATGTTAGTGGTAAATTTAGGTCGATAATTTCTGAGTTTATTTGTGAAAAAAAATGGAAATTTAGCGAAAATGTTGAAAATTTTGCAATTTTCACATTATGAATTTTTATTCTGTTAAACCAGAGAGTTATGTGACACAAAATAGTTAATAAATAACATTTCCCACATGTCTACTTTACATCAGCACATTTTTGGAAACAAATTTTTTTTTTGCTAGGAAGTTATAAGGGTTAAAATTTGACCAGTGATTTTTCATTTTTACAACAAAATTTACAAAACCATTTTTTTTAGGGACCACCTCACATTTGAAGTCAGTTTGAGGGTTCTATATGGCTGAAAATACCCAAAAGTGACACCATTCTAAAAACTGCACCCCTCAAGGTGCTCAAAACCACATTCAAGAAGTTTATTAACCCTTCAGGTGTTTCACAGCAGCAGAAGCAACATGGAAGGAATAAATTAACATTTACCTTTTTAGTCACAAAAATGATCTTTTTGCAACAATTTTTTTATTTTCCCAAGGGTAAAAGGAGAAACTGGACCACGGACGTTGTTGTCCAATTTGTCCTGAGTATGCTGATACCTCATATGTGGGGGTAAACCACTGTTTGGGCGCACGGCAGGGCTTGGAAGGGAAGGAGCGCCATTTGACTTTTTGAATGAAAAATTGGCTCCAATCTTTAGCGGACACCATGTCGCGTTTGGAGAGCCCCCGTGTGCCTAAACATTGGAGCACCCCCACAAGTGACCCTATTTTGGAAACTAGACCCCCCAAGGAACTTATCTAGATGCATAGTGAGCACTTTAAAGCCCCAGGTGCTTCACAAATTAATCCGTAAAAATGAAAAAGTACTTTTTTTCGCAAAAAAATTATTTTAGCCTCAATTTTTTCATTTTCACATGGGCAACAGGATAAAATGGATCATAAAATTTGTTGGACAATTTCTCCTGAGTACACCGATACCTCACATGTGGGGGTAAACCACTGTTTGGGCACATGGTAAGGCTCGGAAGGGAAGGAGCGCCATTTGACTTTTTGAATGAAAAATTATCTCCATCGCTAGCGGACACCATGTCAGGTTTGGAGAGCCCCCGTGTGCCTAAACATTGTAGCTCCCCTACAAGTGACCCCATTTTGGAAACTAGACCCCCCAAGGAACTTATCTAGAAGCATAGTGAGCACTTTAAACCCTCAGGTGCTTCACAAATTGATCCGTAAAAATGAAAAAGTACTTTTTTTTCACACAAAATTTATTTTAGCCTCAATTTTTTCATTTTCACATGGGCAACAGGATAAAATGGATCCTAAAATTTGTTGGGCAATTTCTCCTGAGTACGCCGATACCTCACATGTGGGGGTAAACCACTGTTTGGGTGCACGGCAAGGCTCGGAAGGGAAGGCACGCCATTTGACTTTTTGAATGGAAAATTAGCTCCAATCGTTAGCGGACACCATGTCGCGTTTGGAGAGCCCCTGTGTGCCTAAACATTGGAGCTCCCCTACAAGTGACCCCATTTTGGAAACTAGACCCCCCAAGGAACTTATCTAGATGCATAGTGAGCACTTAAAACCCCCAGGTGCTTCACAGAAGTTTATAACGCAGAGCCATGAAAATAAAAAATTATTTTTCTTTCCTCAAAAATGATTTTTCACAACAATTTTTTTATTTTCCCAAGGGTAATAGGAGAAATTGGACCCCAAATGTTCTTGTCCAGTTTGTCCTGAGTACGATGATACCCCATATGTGGGGGTAAACCACTGTTTGGGCGCACGGCAGGGCTCGGAAGGGAAGGCACGCCATTTGGCTTTTTGAATGGAAAATTAGCTTCAATCATTAGCGGACACCATGTCGCGTTTGGAGAGCCCCTGTGTGCCTAAACATTGGAGCTCCAGCACAAGTGACCCCATTTTGGAAACTAGACCTCCCAAGGAACTAATCTAGATTCATAGTGAGCACTTTGAACCCCCAAGTGCTTCACAGAAGTTTATAACGCAGAGCCATGAAAATAAAAAATAATTTTTCTTTTCTCAAAAATGATTTTTTAGCCCATAATTTTTTATTTTCCCAAGGGTAACAGGAGAAATTGGACCCCAAAAGTTGTTGTCCAGTTTCTCCTGAGTACGCTGATACCCCACATGTGGGGGTAAACCACTGTTTTGGCACACGTCGGGGTTTGGAAGGGAAGTAGTGACGTTTTGAAATGCAGACTTTGATGGAATGCTCTGCGGGCGTCACGTTGCGTTTGCAGAGCCCCTGATGTGCCTAAACAGTATAAACCCCCCACAAGTGACCCCATTTTGGAAACTAGACCCCCAAGGAACTTATCTAGATGTGTGGTGAGCACGTTCAACCCCCAAGTGCTTCACAGAAGTTTACAACGCAGAGCCGTGAAAATAAAAAATCATTTTTCTGTCCTCAAGATGTTTTAGCAAGCAATTTTTTATTTTCACAAGGGTAGCAGGAGAAATTGGACCCCAATATTTGTTGCCCAGTTTGTTGTGAGTACGCTGGTACCCCATATGTGGGGGTAAACCACTGTTTGGGCGCATGTCAGGGCTCGGAAGGGAAGTAGTGACATTTGAAATGCAGACTTTGATGGAATGGTCTGCGGGCGTCACGTTGCATTTGCAGAGCCCCTGATGTGCCTAAACAGTAGAAACACCCCAATAAGTGACCCCATTTTAGAAACTAGACCCCCCAAAGAACTTATCTAGATGTGTGGTGAGCACTTTCAACCCCCAAGTGCTTCACAGAAGTTTACAACGCAGAGCCGTGAAAATAAAAAATCATTTTTCTGTCCTCAAAAAAGATGTTTTAGCAAGCAATTTTTTATTTTCACAAGGGAAGCAGGAGAAATTGGACCCCAATATTTGTTGCCCAGTTTGTTGTGAGTATGTTGGTACCCCATATGTGGGGGTAAACCACTTTTTGGGCGCACGTCAGGGCTTGGAAGGGAAGTAGTGACATTTGAAATGCAGACTTTGATGGAATGGTCTGCGGGTGTCACGTTGCATTTGCAGAGCCCCTGATGTGCCTAAACTGTAGAAACACCCCACAAGTGACCCCATTTTGGAAACTAGGCCCCCAAAGGAACTTATCTAGATGTGTGGTGAGCACATTCAACCCCCAAGTGCTTCACAGAAGTTTACAACGCAGAGCCGTGAAAATAAAAAATAATTTTTCTTTCCTCAAAAATTATGTTTTAGCAAGTAATTTTTTATTTTTGCAAGGGTAGTAGGAGAAATTGGACCCCAACAGTTGTTGCCCAGTTTGTCCTGAGTACGCTGGTACCCCATATGTGCGAGTAAACCACTGTTTGGGCGCACGTCGGGGCTTGGAAGGGAGGGAGCACCATTTGACTTTTTGAAAGCAAGATTGGCTGGAATCAATGGTGGTGCCATGTTGCGTTTGGAGACCCCTGATGTGCCCAAGCAGTGGAAACCCCTCAATTCTAACTTCAACACTAACCCCAACACACCCCTAACCCTAATCCCAACTGTAGCCCTAACCCTAATCACAACCCTAACCCCAACACACCCGTAACCCTAATCCCAACCCTAACCCTAATCCCAACCCTAACCCTAATCCCAACCCTAACCACAACTGTAACCCCAACACACTCCTAACCCTATCCGTAACCCTAACCACAAGCCTAATCTTAACCCTATTTCCAACCCTAGCCCTAATTCCAACCCTAACTCTAATTCCAACCCTAACCCTAAGGCTATGTGCCCATGTTGCGGATTCGTGTGAGATTTTTCCACACGATTTTTGAAAAATCTGCAGGTAAAAGGCACTGCGTTTTACCTGCAGATTTACAGCGGATTTCCTGTGTTTTTTTGTGCGAATTTCACCTGCGGATTCCTATTGAGGAACCGGTGTAAAACGCTGCGGAAACCGCACAAAGAATTGACATGCTGCGGAAAATACAACGCAGCATTTCCGCATGGAATTATCCGCACCATGGGCACAGCGGATTTGGTTTTCCATAGGTGTACATGGTACTGTAAACCTGATGGAAAACTGCTACGAATTCGCAGCAGCCAATCCGCTGCGGATCCGCGGCCAATCCGCTGCGGATCCGCGGTCAATCCGCTGCGGATCCGCAGCCAAATCCGCACTGTGTGCACATGCCCTAACCCTACCCCTAACCCTAACCCTACCCCTAACCCTAACCCTAACCCTAACCCTAGTTCTAACCCTAGTTCTATCCCTAACCCTAGTGGAAAAAGAAAAAAAATATATTTTCTTTTTTTTATTATTGTCCCTACCTATGGGGGTGATAAAGGGGGGGGGGGTCATTTACTTTTTTTTTTATTTTGATCACTGTGAGGTTTTATCACAGTGATCAAAATGTACATGGAACGAATCTGCCGGCTGGCAGATTCGGCGGGCGCACTGCGCATGCGCCCGCCATCTTGGAAGATGGCGGCGCCCAGCGAGGAGACGTACGGACACCGGGAGGATCGGTAAGTATGAAGGGGTGGGGGGGGGTGGATCGGAGCACAGGGGGGGTGATCGGAGCACAGGGGGGGTGGATCCGTGCAAGGAGGGAGCGGACAGGAGGACGGGGGAGCGGGCAGGCGGACGGAGGGGACCGGACCACATAACGGAGGACTGGGGGGGCGATCGGTGGCGGTGGGGGGGGCAGATCAGGTTTTCCAGCCATGGCCGATGATATTGCAGCATCGGCCATGGCTGGATTGTAATATTTCACCGTTTTTTGGGGTGAAATATTACAAATCGCTCTGATTGGCAGTTTCACTTTCAACAGCCAATCAGAGCGATCGTAGCCATGAGGGGGTGAAGCCACCCCCCCTGGGTTGAAGCACCACTCCCCCTGTCCCTGCAGATCGGGTGAAATTGGAGTTAACCCTTTCACCCGATCTGCAGGGACGCGATCATTCCATGACGCATACGCTGCGTCACAGGTCGGATTGGCACCGACTTTCATGACGCAGCGTATGTGTCAAAGGTCGGGAAGGGGTTAATTACCATAAATTTTGTCCATGAAGTGAATGCAACGCCTGGCCGTAATTTGCATGCACCACAATCCCCCTTGGAAGAAACGTGGAGGAGGGTCTCATAAAAAAATTGTCACATTAAAAAGGAGCGGTTCACCTATACTTGGAATGCCCATACACTAAGTGAATGGGCTAACAAACATTTCCCCCTGGGGGGTACACCTTTTTTTTCTTATATTTACAGGCATCATAAACACCCTGTCCAAAAAATAGAGTGACAATCGTTTCACCCTCGTGTTCTAGTGGTGGTGTCTGAAGAGACGTGGAGGATGTCCTCATATGTCTTTATTCCTAATTTAAAGAGCGGGTCTCCTACATTTTGAATGCCCATACACTAAGTGTATGGGCTGACAAACATTTCCCCTGGGAGAGTAATTTTTTTTTTTGTTTCAAATTAGTAAATAAAAACATCATAAAAACACTCTTGCACAAAAATGGAGTGACTTTTGCATCACGGAATATGTTCACCCTGGTGTTCTAGTGGTTGTGGATAATGAGGAAGAGGATAAGGAGGAGGACAACACCAAATAGACAAAATAAGGAAGCGTATACCCATGTGTGGTTGTGAAGAGGTGCATGAGAATACATCTCCCCAAAAAAAGACAATGTATTTGAGATTATGTTTCGCTGTTTTCATTCGGTGGTGTACAGAAGTCTTGCCTAAACCAGCCATTGCTCATTTTTTATAAGAGTCAGCCTGTCAGCATTTTCAGTTGACAGGCGGATGCTCTTTATCAGTTATAATTCCACCGGTGGCACTAAAAAACCCACTCTGACTGAACACTAGCAGCAGGGCAGGCCAGGATTTCTAAGGCATAGAGAGTCAGTTCATGCCACGCGTCCAGCTTGGATACCCACTAATTAAAAGGCACAGAGGAATCACGAAGGATATTTGTATGATCAGCAAGGTACTCCCTCAGCATCTTCCCAAACATTGCCATTCTTGTGACTGCAACCCTTGCCTCTGTGATGGCGCGATGGTCTGAGAAAACTGTCAAAGAACTTTGCCATTGTTCCCCTGCCTGTGCTGGAGTGTACTTCTGTCTCTCTCGCCTGTACTCCTTGGTTTTACAACAAACTCTGACGCCTGCTTCTAAGATGGGAATTTTTTTAGTAATTCCGCTACAAGGCCCTCTGGAACTGCACCATTTTAGAGTAACTGTCTGCCTCTGGAAGAAGAGATTGAACATTCTCCTTGTAGCCTGAGTCTAGAAGTGTCACCAATCAGTAATGAGTGTCACCAAAAATTTTAATAATGCGAGGGTCACGGGAAACACAGTGCAACATAAAGTCAGCCATGTGTGCCAGACTGCTAACAGGCAAGACTTCCGTGTCCTCACCAACAGGACGGCTGACCATGCTGCCTCCTGAACCTCCTCCTCCCTGTCCTCAGGCCATCCACACTGAACAGATGGTATTACAGATGTGCTTGTAGTACCGTCTATAGCGCATGAAAGTAGCCCCTATTCTTCCTCCTCCTCCTCTTCCTCACTGTATACCAATCCACGTTGGGATGACATGAGGCTGGGCTGTGGGTAATCACCCTGTATGGTTCCTTACTCCATGTCCTCATGCTCCACCTGCAATGCATCCTCTTTAGTTGTGAGCAAAGAGGTTTTCAGAATGCAGAGAAGGGATGGTGATGCTAATTATGGCGTTATCACCGCTCACCATCTTGGTGCAGTCCTCTTAGTGGAGTCTGAACTGAATAACGATGGCCTTGTTGATGTTGGTAGTCAACAACTGCCCTCTTCTGCTCACAAATCCTTTACAACATATGCAGTGTAGAGTTCCAACGTGTGGGGACATCGCACACCAGTTGGTGAGCCAGAAGCTGCAAACAATGCTGAAGCACGGCAAGGGCGGCTGTAGCTGTAGCTGACTTTCTAAAATGGGCAGACAGGTGGCATATTTTCACTAGCAGATCCGGCAGCTCCAGGTAGCTTTTGAGAAAACGTTGAACAACGAGGTTAAGCATATGGGCCAGGAAAGGTACGTGTGTGAGCTCATCTTGCCTCAGAGCCGCCACCAGGTTGTAGCCATTGTCACACATGACCATGCCTGGCTGTAGGTTCAGCAGTGTCAGACAAAAATCTGACTGCTCTTTCAGCGCTGTCCACAACTCTTCAGCATTGTGCGGTTTGTCACCTAAGCCGATTAGCTTCAGCACAGCCTGTTGCCGCTTGGCTGAGGCAGTGCTTCCAGCTTCTAACTGATGTGCTCATTAGAGAAATGGAGGCTGTAGAGGAGGAGGTGCAAGAGCTGTAGACTGTGGGGGCAACCCTGTTTGACATAGGGCCCGCAATCCTTGGTGTTGGGAGGATGTGTTCCATCCCAAGGTCCGACTGGGTCCCGGCTTCCACTATGTTAACCCAGTGTGCCATCAGTGAGATGTACCATCCCTGCCCACAAGCACTTGTCCATGTGTCTGTGGTTAGGTGGACTTTCCCAGTAACAGCATTATTGAGCCCATGGGTTATGTTGTGGGACATGTGCTGTTGTAATGCCGGTGTGGCACACTGGAAGAAATAGTGGCGACTGGGGACCGAGTACCTTGGGACGGCCGCTGCCATCAAGTTGCGGAAAGCTTCTGTCTCAATGAGCCTAAAAGGCAATGTTTCAAGTGCAAGCAGACGAGAAATGTGAGAATTTAGTACTGTGACCTGTGGGGCATTGGCTGGGTATTTTTGCTTGCATTCCAATGACTGGGGTATAGACAACTGAAGGCTGCGCTGGGACAAGGATGTGGACGGCTTGATGTTGGTGCTAGTTGACTGTGGGCAATAACAGGTGCAGGGCATGAGACATCTTTGCATGCGCCGTGGACTGGGGATTGGCTTGTACGCAAAACAGTGGAAGAGGCAGTGGTGTCACCTGCAGACAGTGTTCCTGGAGCCTGGGCTTCGGCCCACAAAGTTGGGTGCTTTGCTGCCATGTGCCTGATCATGCTGGTGATGGTCATGCTGGAAGTTTTGCTACCCCTGCTGATGCGGGCATGGCAGGTGCTGCAAATGGCCTGTTTGCGGTTATCGTCAGAGACTTTAAAAAATATCCAGACTCGGGAGGATCTAACAGTTGGAATGGCAACTCATGTTGGTGTTACGGGAAATGGATGCATGCCTTCTGTCTGGGGCCACCACACTGCTTCTTCCTGCCTGTTGGGGTGCTATGCCTCCTTCCCCATGTGTGCTGCTATCCTCACTCTGCATGTCCTCCTGCAAGGTTAGGTCAGTTACTATGTCATCCACCACCTCGTCTTCCACATCCACACCCTACTCATCCTCCTGACTTTCTGGCAATTGTGTCTCATCATCGTCCACCTTTTGTGACACTTTCCCACAATCGCCTTCGTGTGACCATGGCTACTCAAATCTTTGGGCATCGCTACATGCGATCTCATCTTGCCCCACTTCAAGTTGACTGGCCGAGAGTCCGGAATCTTTAAAGGGAAAAGTGAACAACTCTTCGGAGAGTCCAAGTGTGGGATCAGTTGTCTCAGGGCACTCAGCATGGTGGGAGGAAGGAGGATCAGGGTGAGTAATATGCGGTCCAGACTCATGGCTACTCAGACTTGACCATGTGGAAGACGTGGTGGGGGCAAAGTGACTGGAAGCATTATCCGCTATCCAAATAACAACCGTTTCACACTGCTCTGGCTTCAATAGTGGTGTGCTGAAGTCCCCTAGAAACTGGGACAGGAAGGTCGAGCGAGAAGATATGGGTCTTTGTTGTGGTCCACTTTCATATTGGCCACGGCCTCATCCTCTGCATAGACCATCAGCATTACGTCCACTTCCCCGCCCCTTGCCTTGCCCATTTTAAATGGACCACTGAAATATTTTAAAACTTCAATACAAATGGATTAATTTTGAGAAAACTTATATGTGATCAGTGTACCAAAAAAACACACTTTAAATTCAATGGAATGTTGGTAATTTTTTTATTTTGGTTTTAACAAATTTTATTAATAACTAGGGTAAGACACACCAAAACCAGTTGAAAGGAGCACTCAAATGCAACAATTTTTAACCCACAGATAGAGGAGGCATCTGACAGAGAAACCACAATGTTCAATATGTGGCCTTTTTTTATTTTTTGAAAATAAAATTACTGTCACGAAGTAGGCTAACACAATGCCAAAAAAGTGGAATGTATGCCTGAAAAGCAAGTTTTTGTAGCCCACAGATAGACTGGGTTAGCAAACTGTTGTAATATGTGGCCTGGAGTTTTTTAATTTTTTTAACCCCAAAATACTGTATAGCTCAAGGTTAGCAGAGAGACAAAAAGTAGAATGTATGCCTGAAAAGCAAGTATTTGTACAGCACAGATAGACCAGGCGTCGGATGGAGATAACAGAGTGTTTCAATATGTGGCCTGGAGTTTTTTTAAATTTTTTAGCCCCCCAAAAATGTATAGACGTAGGGTAGCAGACAGACAAAAAGTGGAATGTATGCCTGAAATGCAAGTATTTGGAGACCACAGATAGACTGGGCGTCTGACTGAGATAACAGACTGTTTGAATATGTGGCCTGGAGTTTTTAAAAAATTTTAACCCCAAAATACTGTATAGACCAAGGGTAGCAGACAGATAAAAAAGTGAAATGTATGCCTGAAAAGCAATTATTTGTAGACCACAGATAGACCGTGCATCTGGCGGAGATAACCTGCAGTGTCATCAAGCAAATAAATGTAGAATAAAGGGGGCTATGGATTGCTTTTTAATAAAATTAGCAGGTATAAGGTGCAAAAAATAAATAAATACGCAGCAGGAGACAGTAATGGAGCCTTTTGATGTATGCAGTGAGATCCATGTACTCACATACTGTGCCTGCATGCCTTGCACTGATGTAGATATGCGCACATAGACTCCCCTGCCTACCTAGCACTGCAATCTAAAAGGACTGTTGGTTTATCAGGATTTGTGGATTGAACAATAGTAGACCCACACTAACTAATCAAAGAACGAATCTGACCCTATCTCAGCAGCAGCACTCCCTACACTAGCTGAGTCCGGAGCAGAATTCGTCGAGCAGGGCAGCGCCAGGTCTGTTATAGACCTGATGACGCTGTGCGGCCAGCCAATCACAGGAATACCACAACAAAGATGGCTGCGGTATTACAGTGCATGGCAGACAATCCCTGCATGTCCATTGACGCTCTAAAAAGCGCCAAAATTTAAAGGTGGAGACCCGAGCTCCCGCCGAATAATCCCGGATATGCTTGGTGCTGACTGAGTACCGAGTAGTGGCGAGCATGCTCGCTCATCACTAGTTAGGACTTAAGACATATGATAGTGTTCGCATACAATGTAGGTAATGGGTACATTTCTCCAGCAACAGATTTCAGTGTCGGAGAGAGAGTTAATGTTGGGACCAGCCCACATGGGGGGGTTTAGTGCTAGGGCAAGTGACCCGCTTCTCGAAGTTAGTCAGGCAGGAGTTAGAGTCTGAAAAAGTGACAGTGCTGCTATGTTTGGATGAACTACAGCAAAGGAGATGAAATAACAATGAGGAAGCATGACCGGGAACTGAAAAAAAGAGGCACAATAGCCTTTAATCTTAAAGGGTCCTTGGATAGGATGACGTGTCAAACCTACACATATTTGGTATCGCCGCGTTCAGAATCACTCGATCTATCAATAAAAAAAGGATTAACATGATCGATAAATGGCGTAGCGATAAAGAAAAGTCAAAACGGCAGAATTACGTGTTTTTGGTCGCTGCAACATTGCATTAAAATGCAATAACGGGTGATCAAAAGAACGTATCTGCACCAAAATGGTATAAACGTCAGCTTGGCACGCAAAAAATAAGTTCTCACCCAACCCCAGATCACGAAAAATGGAGACGCTTTGGGTATCGGAAAATTGCGCAAATTGTTTTTTTCTTTTTTTAGCAAAGTTTGGATTTTTTTTACCACTTACATAAAAAAATAACCTAGACATGTTTGGTGTCTATGAACTCAGAATGATGTGGAGAATCATAATGTCAGGTCAGTTTTAGCGTTTAGTGAACCTAGCAAAAAAGCCAAACAAAAAACAAGTGAGGGAATGCACTTTTTTGCAATTTCACCGCACTTGGAATTTTTTTCCCGTTTTCTAGTAAATGACATGGTAAAACCAATGGTGTATATGTCAAAAGTACAACTCGTCCCACAAAAAATAAACCCTCGCATGGCCATATTGACGGAAAAATAAAAAAGTTATGGCTCTGGGAAGGAGGGGAGTGAAAAACTAAAACACAAAACCAAAAAAACTCCGGGGTTTAAGGGGTTAATATGTGGAACTCGTGGTCCTGGCCAGCCAATACATCAGCTAACAGTGGCCTTCACCGGCACAAAGTCAACACTACACTAACACTCAGCCAGTACCAACAATTGTCTGCAACGTTCCGGCGTGTCAGATACATGACACTCGACTACGGCTACCACCCTGGGCACCGTTACATTTGGCATAGTCGGCAGGATCCAGCGTTGCCTCAGGAAGACCTGAACGATGTGGGGAAGGCTCCAGTTACAAGCAAGATGGCGACCTTTATGCAGTCTAAAATGGCAGTGAGCAAAGACTGCAAGATGGTGGTGAGTCAAGAAATGTCAAGACGAACGCACCTATCATAGGAGTAAGAGAAGTAAAAGGATGTGAAGCGATGTCCAGTCCTTCAAGAAAAACGGCTACCAGCCTGGGCACTGTTACAGGACAAGTTATTCTCGGGGTAGATATTGGTCCGTCATGCCTGATTTCAGATGCCAATTCATTTGTTCTCTCAGAGGTAAGCCACCACCAGATATGTCTGTCAGTAGCTCTCTTATAGAGAACACAGGAGAGCTCCTGAAAATGGTTGGAGAACAATTGGATGAAGCATAATTTAGCTGACACCCTTCTCATGTGTAATGCGGGCTTTAGACTTTCCAATTTTTCCTGCTTCCAATGCAACAATATCAAGAAGTGAATTTTTACTTGCTGCCTAATATATTCCTCCCCCTTGACAGTTATTCTTGTCACAGAATAATCAATAATCAATTGGAATTTAATGTTATGGCTGGTGTTTATTCCCTTGTGGTTATTCAATCTATCCTTGCCTAATTACAGTAGTGCTGTGTTCTTATATGTGCAGCATTAAAGACGAGGTCCATCTACCCACACATTCATTGGAGAATTGATGGATAGTTGTACCACAGATGTTTCAATGCAAAGTACTGTATTTCCATGGCTGCTAAGAGCTATTGCCAGGACCACAGCCCTACAAAGAAGCAAGAGTGCAAGGACAAGCTTTTCATTATTTGGGCTTTCTGAACGCCCCTTAGGCTTTCTATTGGATAGACCACATGATTTGCCTGTTGGCTGGTGCTATTGTCTTGTTTTCAGGGTCAAAGACTCCATTAGAACAAGAAGACAAAGTAGCTGATGTATATGGAAAAAAACAAAATCAAAGAGAAGAGGACTGAGAGTGTAGAAATTGCTGCTGATGCCAATATGTAGTTCAATATCATTGGGTACTTTTTATTCTTAATTCTAGACATCTTCACTGTACCAAGTTGTGGCTCTATGTAAAGCTGACACTTGTTTTAGTGAAAAAAGATGAAAATTTGTAATTGTAAGAAAAGTTTTAAAAATGTGTTCCGCGTTTGTAAAGTACTATACACATGTACACAGTCACAACAGTTAACTGAAGCTGCCTAGCTGCTTATAGGGTAATATATCCACAGCTCCCACAGTGGAAAGCTGAAGTAGTAAATATCACCAAAGATGTTAACAAAACAGTGTTGCCTGATGAACAAAGCACATTTTAATCAATAGATCTTGGAATAATAATACATTCCACAATTGTATGAGGTTTGAAAAATTTACCAAGTTAATCTTATATATGTGCCCCTGCTGTGTACTGTGTAAAGGCTGTGTCTGACCATGCAAAAACATGCATAAATGACTGTGCTGACCACACAGCAGGCACTTGCAGCTACTTCTTTCTGTGAGGTAACAGATTTCCTTTTTTGTTTTATGTAATGAGACAGTTTTTCTCCTGGTCGTCAGCCCTCTGAACTCATCATAAATCAAGTTAGTGACATACCAACTCAGCAGCCAATGGAGCTTGTACCTCACTCACTTGATTTATGATGAGCTCTCAGGGCTGGTGATTGGAAGAAGCACTCACGTCTGTGATAAAACAAACAGATAGGGAAATGTGTTACCTCACAGAAATAAGCAGCTGGGAGCCCTTGCTGTGTGGTCAGTATATTCACTTATCCTTCCAGGCTTGAAGATGTAGTATATGCCAACCATGTTCCTGTATGGTTGGACACAGCCATTAAAAAGTACATGACAGGGGTCCTTAAGAGGGGCATTTATAAGATTATCTCAATACGGGCACATATTTTAACACGTCCAACTGTGGAACATATTATTATTCCAAGATAGATTAATTAAAATGTACTTTGAGACAACCTCTTTAACAGTCAAACTTAAAGCGGTTTTTAGTGGTAATATTTGGATGAGTTGAGATGCTGCAGATTTCAAAGATATTTTCCATGGCATGTGTGTGAGATTTCTCACATGGGTTTTCCAATACAATGATATTGATCATCCATAGGAGTGATCCTTAATATTACATCGGCGAGGATCTCACACCTGCCAATCCACTGCTCATACTCTTTCTACAGTAGGCCATTGCTGTAGGTATTAATAGCTGGAGTGGCACACCACAGCTTTGTCAGAATGTTCAGCTCCTTCTCATTTTATTAGCTGCAATATCCGAGATCGGCCACAAAGGGCGGAGCTGCGGTGTTCCAACCTACACACTGTTTACAACCAGCCACTGGCAAGGCTCAAAACTGCTGATTGGTGGGTGAGCCGGGTATAGTACCCCGGTGATCTGATATTGATGACCTATGCTGATCATTTGCCACCAATGTCACTGTAGTGGATACATAGCTCTTCTCTTAAAACACTGTGGATATTTCATCAAGGAAAATTTACACCCCACAGAAACCCCTATATTAATGCTGATTTTAACCCCCGCATTACGTACAGTTTTATTTCAGTCTCTAGGACCACTGAAACCTATTTATTTATAATGTTTAGTCATGAGGTCTTGTTTTTTTGTGGAATGAGTTGTATTTTTTACAATTTTAGGGCACTTATAATTTGTGGACACAAATAAAATGTAGACTTTATTCTGTGGGCTGGAATGATTACGGTGAGGTGATAGGAAATATTCATAGTTTTTTCACTATATTTTAGTAGGTTTTGGGGCAATTATAATTTGTTGTTCAACTTTTAACTGCATCTAGCTCACTCTCTGACTTTGAACCAGTCACGGAAGAAGAAGGGATCAGGATCCTTGCATCTTCTTGCCCTACAACTTGCATCAGTGACCCTATTCCGTCACATCTCCTCCAGTCCCTTTCCCCTGCTGTCACCACTCACCTAACAAAAATATTCGGCCTTTCTCTCTTTCGGTATCTTTCCCTCCTTATTTAAACATGCCATCATACATCCACTACTTAAAAGACCATCCCTCGACCAATATTGTACTGCTAACTATAGACCCGTCTCTAATCTTCCCTTCATCTCTAAACTCTTGGAATGCTTGGTCCACTCCTGTCTAATCCGCTATCTCTCAGATAACTCTCTTCTCAACCCTCTTCAATCCGGTTTCTGATTTTTACACTCTACTGAAACTGCCCTCACTAAAGTCTCTAATGATCTACTAACAGCTAAATCTAATGGTCACCACTCCATGCTAATTCTCCTGGATCTCTCTGCAGCATTTGACACTGTGGATCATCAGATCCTCCTCACTATGTTCTGATCATCGGCCTCAAGGACATCGTTCTCTACTGGTTCTTCTCCTACCTCTCTGACAGCTCTTTCACAGTTTCTTTTGCTGGCTCCTCCTCTTATCTTCCCCTTACTGTTGGGGATCCTTAAGGATCAGTCCTAGGCCCCCTCCTCTTTTCCTTGTATACTACCCCTATTGGACAAACAATCAGTAGTAGATTTGGTTTCCAGTACAATTTCTATGCTGATGACACCCAATTATACACCTCTTGACATCATGCCTGCATTATTACAAAATACCAGTGATTGTCTTACTGCTGTCTAGGGTTGAGCGAAACGGGTCGATCATTTTCAAAAGTCGCCGACTTTTGGCTAAGTCGGCGTCTCATGAAACCCGATCCGACCCCTGTGCTTGTCGGCCATGCGGTACGCGACTTTCGCGCCAAAGTCGCGTTTCAATGATGCGAAAAGCGCCATTTCTCAGCCAATGAAGGTGAACGCAGAGTGTGGGCAGCGTGATGACATAGATCCTGGTCCCCACCATCTTAGAGAAGGGCATTGCAGTGATTGGCTTGCTGTCTGCGGCGTCACAGGGGCTATAAAGGGGCGTTCCCGCCGACCGCCATCTTACTGCTGCTGATCTGAGCTTAGGGACAGGTTGCTGCCGCTTCGTCAGAAGCAGGGAGAGCGTTAGGCAGGGTCCACTAACCACCAAACCGCTTGTGCTGCAGCGATTTCCACTGTCCAACACCACCTTCGGTGTGCAGGGACTGTGGAAGCTATTTTTTTTTTTTTTTCCCCTCAGCGCTGTAGCTCATTGGGCTGCCCTAGAAGGCTCCGTGATAGCTGTATTGCTGTGTGTACGCCACTGTGGAAACCAACTGCTTTTTTCAAAGCACATATCCTCTTGTTCCTTCCTTTCTGCACAGCTATCTTTTTTGTTTGTCCACACTTTTTATTTAATTTGTGCATCAGTCCACTCCTATTGCTGCCTGCCATACCTGGCTTACATTACTGCAGGGAGATAGTAATTGTAGGACAGTTTTTTTTTTTTGTTTGTTTTTTTTTGTGGGAGATTAAGATTGGCATTTCTGCTACAGTGCCATCCCTGTGTGTGCCATCTCTCACTGAGTGGGCCATAGAAAGCCTATTTATTTTTTCCGTGATTTGTGTTCTAAAATCTACCTCAACACAAAAACACTACATCAATCAGTGGGAGAAAAATATTGGCCTCAGTCAGGGCTTGTGTGCCACTGCTGTGTGTGCTATCTCTCATTCAGTGGGCTATAGCAAGCCTATTTTTTTTTTTTTTTTTTTAATATTATTTGGTTTCTAAAGTCTCCCTGAAAAAAAAAAAAAAAACCTAAAAAAACAGTGGGAGAGTAATATTGCCCTTTCAGCTTGTGTGCCAGTCTTGACTCCTGGGTGTGCCACCTCTCTCCCTCTCATTCAGTGGGCCATAGAAAGCCTATTTTTTTTTTTTTTTTAAATATTATTGGGTTTCTAAAGTCTCCCTTAAAAAACAAAAAATACATAAAAAAACAGTGGGAGAGTAATATTGCCCTTTCAGCTTGTGTGCCAGTCTTGACTCCTGGGTGTGCCACCTCTCTCCCTTTCATTCAGTGGGCCATAGAAAGCCTATTTATTTTTTCCGTGATTTGTGTTCTAAATTCTACCTCAACACAAAAACACTACATCAATCAGTGGGAGAAAAATATTGGCCTCAGTCAGGGCTTGTGTGCCACTGCTGTGTGTGCTATCTCTCATTCAGTGGGCTATAGCAAGCCTATTTTTTTTTTTTTTTTTCCTCAGCGCTGTAGCTCATTGGGCTGCCCTAGAAGGCTCCGTGATAGCTGTATTGCTGTGTGTACGCCACTGTGGAAACCAACTGCTTTTTTCAAAGCACATATCCTCTTGTTCCTTTCTGCACAGCTATCTTTTTTGTTTGTCCACACTTTTTATTTAATTTGTGCATCAGTCCACTCCTATTGCTGCCTGCCATACCTGGCTTAGATTACTGCAGGGAGATAGTAATTGTAGGACAGTCCCTGTTTTTTTTTTTTTTTTTTTTTTTTGTGGGAGATTAAGATTGGCATTTCTGCTACAGTGCCATCCCTGTGTGTGCCATCTCTCACTGAGTGGGCCATAGAAAGCCTATTTATTTTTTCCGTGATTTGTGTTCTAAATTCTACCTCAACACAAAAACACTACATCAATCAGTGGTAGAAAAATATTGGCCTCAGTCAGGGCTTGTGTGCCACTGCTGTGTGTGTTATCTCTCATTCAGTGGGCTATAGAAAGCCTATTTATTTATTTATTTTTTTTCTTATTATTTGGTTTCTAAAGTCTCCCTGAAAAAAAAAACAAAAAAAAAAAACAGTGGGAGAGTAATATTGCCCTTTCAGCTTGTGTGCCAGTCTTGACTCCTGGGTGTGCCACCTCTCTCTCATTCAGTGGGCCATAGAAAGCCTATTTATTTTTTTGGTTTTTTTAATATTATTTGGTTTCTAAAGTCTCCCTGAAAATAAAAAAAAAAAAACTTAAAAAAACAGTGGGAGAGTAATATTGCCCTTTCAGCTTGTGTGCCAGTCTTGACTCCTGGGTGTGCCACCTCTCTCATTCAGTGGGCCATAGAAAGTCTATTTATTTATTTTTTTAAATATTATTGGGATTCTAAAGTCTCCCTTAAAAAACAAAAAATACATAAAAAAACAGTGGGAGAGTAATATTGCCCTTTCAGCTTGTGTGCCAGTCTTGACTCCTGGGTGTGCCACCTCTCTCATTCAGTGGGCCATAGAAAGCATTTTTTTTTTTTTCCTTGATTTGTGTTCTAAAATCTACCTCAACACAAAAACACTACATCAATCAGTGGGAGAAAAATATTGGCCTCAGTCAGGGCTTGTGTGCCACTGCTGTGTGTGCTATCTCTCATTCAGTGGGCTATAGAAAGCCTATTTATTTATTTATTTTTTTTTCTTATTATTTGGTTTCTAAAGTCTCCCTGAAAAAAAAAACAAAAACAAAAAACAGTGGGAGAGTAATATTGCCCTTTCAGCTTGTGTGCCAGTCTTGACTCCTGGGTGTGCCACCTCTCTCTCATTCAGTGGGCCATAGAAAGCCTATTTATTTTTTTTGTTTTTTTAATATTATTTGGTTTCTAAAGTCTCCCTGAAAATAAAAAAAAAAAAAACTTAAAAAAACAGTGGGAGAGTAATATTGCCCTTTCAGCTTGTGTGCCAGTCTTGACTCCTGGGTGTGCCACCTCTCTCATTCAGTGGGCCATAGAAAGCCTATTTATTTTTTTTTTTAAATATTATTGGGTTTCTAAAGTCTCCCTTAAAAAACAAAAAATACATAAAAAAACAGTGGGAGAGTAATATTGCCCTTTCAGCTTGTGTGCCAGTCTTGACTCCTGGGTGTGCCACCTCTCTCATTCAGTGGGCCATAGAAAGCATTTTTTTTTTTTTCCTTGATTTGTGTTCTAAAATCTACCTCAACACAAAAACACTACATCAATCAGTGGGAGAAAAATATTGGCCTCAGTCAGGGCTTGTGTGCCACTGCTGTGTGTGCTATCTCTCATTCAGTGGGCTATAGAAAGCCTATTTATTTATTTATTTTTTTTCTTATTATTTGGTTTCTAAAGTCTCCCTGAAAAAAAAACAAAAAAAAAAAAACAGTGGGAGAGTAATATTGCCCTTTCAGCTTGTGTGCCAGTCTTGACTCCTGGGTGTGCCACCTCTCTCTCATTCAGTGGGCCATAGAAAGCCTATTTATTTTTTTGGTTTTTTTAATATTATTTGGTTTCTAAAGTCTCCCTGAAAATAAAAAAAAAAAACTTAAAAAAACAGTGGGAGAGTAATATTGCCCTTTCAGCTTGTGTGCCAGTCTTGACTCCTGGGTGTGCCACCTCTCTCATTCAGTGGGCAATAGAAAGCCTATTTATTTATTTTTTTAAATATTATTGGGTTTCTAAAGTCTCCCTTAAAAAACAAAAAATACATAAAAAAACAGTGGGAGAGTAATATTGCCCTTTCAGCTTGTGTGCCAGTCTTGACTCCTGGGTGTGCCACCTCTCTCATTCAGTGGGCCATAGAAAGCATTTTTTTTTTTTCCTTGATTTGTGTTCTAAAATCTACCTCAACACAAAAACACTACATCAATCAGTGGTAGAAAAATATTGGCCTCAGTCAGGGCTTGTGTGCCACTGCTGTGTGTGCTATCTCTCATTCAGTGGGCTATAGAAAGCCTATTTATTTATTTATTTTTTTTCTTATTATTTGGTTTCTAAAGTCTCCCTGAAAAAAAAAAAAAAAAAAAAAACAGTGGGAGAGTAATATTGCCCTTTCAGCTTGTGTGCCAGTCTTGACTCCTGGGTGTGCCACCTCTCTCTCATTCAGTGGGCCATAGAAAGCCTATTTATTTTTTTGGTTTTTTTAATATTATTTGGTTTCTAAAGTCTCCCTGAAAATAAAAAAAAAAAAACTTAAAAAAACAGTGGGAGAGTAATATTGCCCTTTCAGCTTGTGTGCCAGTCTTGACTCCTGGGTGTGCCACCTCTCTCATTCAGTGGGCCATAGAAAGTCTATTTATTTTTTTTTTTAAATATTATTGGGATTCTAAAGTCTCCCTTAAAAAACAAAAAATACATAAAAAAACAGTGGGAGAGTAATATTGCCCTTTCAGCTTGTGTGCCAGTCTTGACTCCTGGGTGTGCCACCTCTCTCATTCAGTGGGCCATAGAAAGCATTTTTTTTTTTTTCCTTGATTTGTGTTCTAAAATCTACCTCAACACAAAAACACTACATCAATCAGTGGGAGAAAAATATTGGCCTCAGTCAGGGCTTGTGTGCCACTGCTGTGTGTGCTATCTCTCATTCAGTGGGCTATAGAAAGCCTATTTATTTATTTATTTTTTTTCTTATTATTTGGTTTCTAAAGTCTCCCTGAAAAAAAAAAAAAAACAGTGGGAGAGTAATATTGCCCTTTCAGCTTGTGTGCCAGTCTTGACTCCTGGGTGTGCCACCTCTCTCTCATTCAGTGGGCCATAGAAAGCCTATTTATTTTTTTGGTTTTTTTAATATTATTTGGTTTCTAAAGTCTCCCTGAAAAAAAAAAAAAAATAAATTAGGTGGGAGATTAATATTGACATTAGTGCTTGAGTGACAGTCCTGCGTGTGTGTCATCTCTGTGATTTTGTGCCACAGAAAACAGAGTGTGTAACATTGTGCCTGATTTTCCTTGTGGTCTCACCAACCTGTTAAGGGATATTGAAATCATACTGAAGTTATAGCTCACCGTGTAAGTTGTTTGACAGCAACAAATAAAGTTACTTTGGTTAAGATTTTAAAACAATGAGGAAGTCTGGTGCAAGAGGTCGTCGTGGGCGTTCATTGTCAGCTGGTAATGATGGTAGTGGTAGTGGAGCATCAGGTGGTCGTGGGGATAAAAATATTCCACCTAAGTCTGGAGCTGTGGAGCCAGTTTCGTCGTCAGGCTACACAAGGCCTCGAACGCTCTCTTTTCTGGGAGTAGGAAAACCGCTTTTAAAGGCGGAGCAGCAACAGCAAGTTTTGGCTTACATTGCAGACTCAGCCTCTAGCTCTTTTGCCTCCTCTTCCGAAACTGGTAAATGTAAAAGCAGCGCGTCGCTTGTGGATGTTCACGGTCAGGGACAAGTCGCTTCCTTGTCCTCCTCAGCAAAAACTACAACAAGAGAGAAGGATGCAGCAGGCGACACAACGGGTCACTCCATGGAGCTCTTTACACATACCGTCCCTGGCTTAGAAAGTGAAACATTTAACAGGCCATGCCCATTACAAGTATATTCTGACATGGAGTGCACTGATGCACAGCCACAGCACTATGCTGCTCCTTTGACTCAGACCACCACATTGCCCTCTCAGGGTACAGATCCACAATCAGACCCTGATGAGACTATGTTGCCCCGCCACGAACGCTATACCACCGACCGACACAGTGACACAGACGAAGTTGCACACGAGCTCGAAGAGGAGGTAATAGATGACCCAGTTATTGACCCCGATTGGCAGCCATTGGGGGAACAGGGTGCAGGCGGCAGTAGTTCAGAAGCGGAGGTGGAGGAGGGGCCGCAGCAGGCATCAACATCGCAACAGGTTCCATCTGCCGGGCCCGTATCTGGCCCAAAACGCGTGTCAAAGCCAAAACCTGTTGGAGGACAGCGTGGCCATCCGGTTAAAGCTCAGTCTGCAATCCCTGAAAAGGGATCCGAGTCTAGGAAGAGTGCAGTCTGGCATTTTTTTAAACAACATCCAACTGATCAGCGCAAAGTCATCTGTCAAAAATGTTCAACTAGCTTAAGCAGAGGTCAGAATCTGAAAAGTCTAAATACTAGTTGCATGCATAGACACTTAACCACCATGCATTTTCAAGCCTGGACTAACTACCAAACGTCCCTTAAGGTTGTAGCACCCTCGGCCAATGAAGCTAGTCAGCAACGCAACATCCCTTCCGTCACTGTAAGGCCACCATTTTCCGCACCACCGGCAGTATCTGTGCAGGTTTCTTTGCCAGCCAAAAGCAGTCAGGGTCAGGGAACCACCAGTTTTGTAGGAGGAAATATTGCATCTAGGGCACCGGCGGAAACAATACCGTCTCCAACCGTCTCTCAGTCTGCCATGTACACCGGCACACCCGAAAGTTCCACGATCTCCAGCTCTCCAGTGGCGTTGGACAGAGGGGTTTTCTGACCAGGTTGTGGAGTGATTTTGCTATGACCGCAGACAGGACAGGTACTGCTGCATCAATTGAAAGTGACAGGAGACAACATTTGTCCAGTATGGTTACTAACTATTTTTCATCCCTTATCGATGTTCTCCCTCAACCGTCATTCCCATTTGATTACTGGGCCTCCAAATTAGACACCTGGCCAGAATTGGCAGAATATGCATTGCAGGAGCTTGCTTGCCCGGCAGCAAGTGTCCTATCAGAAAGAGTATTCAGTGCTGCAGGTTCAATATTAACCGAAAAAAGGACTCGTCTGGCTACCCAAAATGTTGACGATCTAACATTCATTAAAATGAACCACAACTGGATTTCGAAATCTTTTGCCCCACCTTGCCCGGCCGACACCTAGCTTTCCTATGAAAAGCTCTTGCCTGTGAATTACTTTTCTAATGTCTAATTTGCTGCAGCTGATTGTACAGCATACGACATGTTTACACCTCCCTAAATGGCAAAACTCCCCACACGGGGCCGTGGTATCGCGACTTGGCGCAAGCACCCGTGAGACTGCTGTTTGTCTGAAGAGGTGGGTGTGCTCGCTTTTGGTTGACGGCATTGCTACTGGGTCCCTCATAGTACAATGTAGTGTCTCTGGCGGTGGTGGTGCGCACCCAACGTCAGACACACCGTTGTAACATGAGGGGCCCTGGGGCGGTCCCGCCGGCCTCAAGAGAGTTCCCCCCTACCCCAGCTCAAAATGTGCTCTACCACGTGCAAAATTATGTCGCACAGCTCCACCAATCTTTAGTCTATTCGCTGACATCATTCAATGTCTGGCACTGACAATACAAATTTGTAGACATCTATGATGCAACTTAAAGTAGTCTGTGTCTGTGTCCTATATTGGCACCATTAAATAGTTACTGCCAAATTACTATAAATAAAGTTCCGTCTGTACCACTAATTGCTCACTTGAACAGTGACACAGAAAGCACACATTTTTTTAGGAATTAAAACAATCTTTTTTTATTGAATATATATATTATAAAATCTTTCAAAATATCAAACATATAGACCTAAGTATCTCAAACAGTGGGGAAAAAAATATTTCTGCAAAAGCAAGGGACTGCAATGGGGGCGTCTTGTGCGCCCTCATATGCAAACTTGTTTTTGGGGGCCTGGGAACGGGAAGTTTTTTCCAGTAATCCTGTCTTGGGTACCGAAAATATCCATCAATGGATTAGATATATTGATGACATATGGTTCATCTGGGAGGGCCCAAGACAGGATCTGGATGCTTTCATGAACCGGCTCAATGAGAACGATCAAAATATTAGACTAACGTACAAAGTGGGGCGAGATTTAGAGTTCCTAGATATTCACATCAAAACTGCCTCTAGCGGTAACTTGACAACGGAGATTTACAGGAAACCAACGGCAACCAATACTTTGCTACATGCCACATCGTCTCACCCAAGCTCAACAATAAGGGGCATACCAACAGGCCAGTTTCTTAGGCTAAAAAGAATTTGCTCTGATAATTCTTCATTTGAAGAACAGGCAAAGGGCCTTAGAGCGAGATTTAGAGAGAGAGGGTATGGTAAAAAAGCTATAAAGAATAGCTACCATCGAGCCAAACATACTCCCAGGAACGAGCTGCTGTATAAAAATAAAAACAAAATAAAAAAAGATGGAGATTATGGCCAACCAAGACTTGTTACAACGTACAATAGTCAATGGGCGGAGTTTAGGGAAATCATCAATAGACACTGGCCCATTCTACTGTCAGATACCACCCTGAAAAAATGTCTGCCATCGACTCCGTTAATAACAGCACGTAGGTCTAAAAATCTCAAAGATCTGCTGGTACACAGCCATTATGAACCCCAGGCTAAGAAAAGCCAAACATGGCTTGAGACAAAAGGATGTTTCCCGTGCGGACATTGTAAAGGGTGTGCCAATATTGAAAAAAGTAAGGAATTCCTCAATGCAAGTGGTGATCGTTCTTTTAAAATCTTACATTTTATTACGTGCTCTACGAAAGGAGTCATATACAGCGCTCAATGCCCATGTGGCAAGCTGTATATTGGATTGACAACCAGAGAATTACGCATACGCGTGAGAGAGCATGTTAGGGATGTAGAGAAGGCAAAGGTATGTGAAGACCCTTCTCAGTTAAAAACGATACCACGACATTTTCATCGATACCATAAATGTGATTCCAGTCTCCTTAAAATCAAAGGCATTGATATAGTCCAGATGGGTCCAAGAGGGGGAGATTTGGCTAAAATGCTTGCGAGACTGGAATGCAAATGGATATATAGATTAGGAACAATGACTCCAGAGGGTCTTAATGAAAGTTTTGGTTTTAGTGCATTCTTATGACCACCTTATATTGTCTAATTCTTTGTCGTAGTACTTTGTTTTAGGGGTAGAGGGATTTTTATGTGTTTTTAATTAATTAAAAAATTCTTATTTCTCAAGATTTTTGTAGAATACTTTCCCTGCCTGATCTTATGCCATGAGCGGAATTACACGATGAGATTTCAATCCATGGAGAAGAAAATCAGTGGGAAATGAAGAATGAGAAAATGGTTACTTGCTGGCTAATTATGGATCAAAGTCTAGAATGCTGCTAAAATATTGATGTGCATTAATGAATTGGCACGGTTTTTATTGTAATGTATTCTTAATGTAATTGTAGCCTAGTTTAGGATGGCCAAAAAGCTATACTTGCGCTTATATTATGTGTGTATGTATTGTTTATTGAGCAAGTTTAATCCTTATTCTATGCACTATTTATTTATTAATTATTTATTGTATGAATTTCTTTCACTATTATTTTTGTTACTATAGATGAGGACTTTTAGCGTCCATGTTTCACGGTTTACACTAATTTATTATATACGAATATATAGAAGAAATATTGTGCGGTTTTATTTTATTTTAAATTAATATATATTTATTTATAGTATGCACTTATTATGAATTAATTATTATAAATAATCCTTTCCTTCACTGTATAGATATTTATTCACCATATGTGGTGGTACACAGCACCAACTATGCACTTAAAATTTATTTATGCTATTCTATATTTGGCAGCTGCTTGACAATTGATTTGTTGTAATAATACAAAGTGAGGTATTGATTTAATTATATATATATTTATGTGCCGGCTTTTAGCGATCTAGAAGTAATTGTTTGTGCCCCATTTCTCTATGTCTACTATGAATTGTCTTAATCCGCTATTCCTTCGGCTCATATATGCATTTTGTTGTCATCGTATGGTCAAGGGAGGGAGCGCACTGATTTGCATCTACCCGACCGCAGACTCGTAAGACTTCGGTCGCTGGAGTCAGCTGATTGGCACGTGAGCTGTATAGCTCTAGCATGCCATATCGGCGTCTCACCTGACCGGGGTATATGAGTCATCAGAGTGCGGCGGTGGAACGTTTCAGTGCGCCGTACTATCCTGACGGCCAGCGATCACATGGTTGTGAATCCGTAGGGACATTGGATTAAGGGCGCTATAAGAGCAGGTATTTCCCTCTTCCCCGACACGCCCCCTGATGAAGTAGAGGCACGAAACGCGCGTCGGGGTGAGAGGGACCGGACACTCCTCCTTAAGCTAAGTAAGTACGGCACCTTGTGTATGTTTCATTATGTACAGCACAGATCCCCAGGATACTGATAGGGATACTGGTGCGCTACAGACTTTATTGCGGCAGTAGTTCACAATTAACACAGCGAGTTGCTACAGCATATGGGTCCTTATTTAAAGAGGCTTCATAAATTTCAATTGTTGTAGGAACTTGGCGATCCTTGCTGTATAGCATACCTCTCTAGTGAACACTCGCGATTTTTGTGCTGAGGTCAGGAAGTAGTCTGTCGGTCCCCACTGTTTGAGATACTTAGGTCTATATGTTTGATATTTTGAAAGATTTTATAATATATATATTCAATAAAAAAAGATTGTTTTAATTCCTAAAAAAATGTGTGCTTTCTGTGTCACTGTTCAAGTGAGCAATTAGTGGTACAGACGGAACTTTATGCAAGTGTCAGCATACACTAATATTGGATCATTTTTTGAATTGAATGCCAAATTACTATGTCAGAAACTCAGTAGATGAGCCCACCCCTGTACCTAAGTATGCCACCTTTTTTTTTGTTTTGGTTGTTTTGCGAGACAAAAAAAAAAAAACTTAAAAAAACAGTGGGAGAGTAATATTGCCCTTTCAGCTTGTGTGCCAGTCTTGACTCCTGGGTGTGCCACCTCTCTCATTCAGTGGGCCATAGAAAGCCTATTTATTTTTTTTTTTAAATATTATTGGGTTTCTAAAGTCTCCCTTAAAAAACAAAAAATACATAAAAAAACAGTGGGAGAGTAATATTGCCCTTTCAGCTTGTGTGCCAGTCTTGACTCCTGGGTGTGCCACCTCTCTCATTCAGTGGGCCATAGAAAGTCTATTTATTTTTTTTTTTAAATATTATTGGGATTCTAAAGTCTCCCTTAAAAAACAAAAAATACATAAAAAAACAGTGGGAGAGTAATATTGCCCTTTCAGCTTGTGTGCCAGTCTTGACTCCTGGGTGTGCCACCTCTCTCCCTTTCATTCAGTGGGCCATAGAAAGCCTATTTATTTTTTCCGTGATTTGTGTTCTAAATTCTACCTCAACACAAAAACACTACATCAATCAGTGGGAGAAAAATATTGGCCTCAGTCAGGGCTTGTGTGCCACTGCTGTGTGTGCTATCTCTCATTCAGTGGGCTATAGCAAGCCTATTTTTTTTTTTTTTTTTTTCCTCAGCGCTGTAGCTCATTGGGCTGCCCTAGAAGGCTCCGTGATAGCTGTATTGCTGTGTGTACGCCACTGTGGAAACCAACTGCTTTTTTCAAAGCACATATCCTCTTGTTCCTTTCTGCACAGCTATCTTTTTTGTTTGTCCACACTTTTTATTTAATTTGTGCATCAGTCCACTCCTATTGCTGCCTGCCATACCTGGCTTAGATTACTGCAGGGAGATAGTAATTGTAGGACAGTCCCTGTTTTTTTTTTTTTTTTTTTTTTTTTGTGGGAGATTAAGATTGGCATTTCTGCTACAGTGCCATCCCTGTGTGTGCCATCTCTCACTGAGTGGGCCATAGAAAGCCTATTTATTTTTTCCGTGATTTGTGTTCTAAATTCTACCTCAACACAAAAACACTACATCAATCAGTGGTAGAAAAATATTGGCCTCAGTCAGGGCTTGTGTGCCACTGCTGTGTGTGTTATCTCTCATTCAGTGGGCTATAGAAAGCCTATTTATTTATTTATTTTTTTTCTTATTATTTGGTTTCTAAAGTCTCCCTGAAAAAAAAAACAAAAAAAAAAAACAGTGGGAGAGTAATATTGCCCTTTCAGCTTGTGTGCCAGTCTTGACTCCTGGGTGTGCCACCTCTCTCTCATTCAGTGGGCCATAGAAAGCCTATTTATTTTTTTGGTTTTTTTAATATTATTTGGTTTCTAAAGTCTCCCTGAAAATAAAAAAAAAAAACTTAAAAAAACAGTGGGAGAGTAATATTGCCCTTTCAGCTTGTGTGCCAGTCTTGACTCCTGGGTGTGCCACCTCTCTCATTCAGTGGGCCATAGAAAGTCTATTTATTTTTTTTTTAAAATATTATTGGGATTCTAAAGTCTCCCTTAAAAAACAAAAAATACATAAAAAAACAGTGGGAGAGTAATATTGCCCTTTCAGCTTGTGTGCCAGTCTTGACTCCTGGGTGTGCCACCTCTCTCATTCAGTGGGCCATAGAAAGCATTTTTTTTTTTTTCCTTGATTTGTGTTCTAAAATCTACCTCAACACAAAAACACTACATCAATCAGTGGGAGAAAAATATTGGCCTCAGTCAGGGCTTGTGTGCCACTGCTGTGTGTGCTATCTCTCATTCAGTGGGCTATAGAAAGCCTATTTATTTATTTATTTTTTTTCTTATTATTTGGTTTCTAAAGTCTCCCTGAAAAAAAAAACAAAAACAAAAAACAGTGGGAGAGTAATATTGCCCTTTCAGCTTGTGTGCCAGTCTTGACTCCTGGGTGTGCCACCTCTCTCTCATTCAGTGGGCCATAGAAAGCCTATTTATTTTTTTGGTTTTTTTAATATTATTTGGTTTCTAAAGTCTCCCTGAAAATAAAAAAAAAAAAACTTAAAAAAACAGTTGGAGAGTAATATTGCCCTTTCAGCTTGTGTGCCAGTCTTGACTCCTGGGTGTGCCACCTCTCTCATTCAGTGGGCCATAGAAAGCCTATTTATTTTTTTTTTTAAATATTATTGGGTTTCTAAAGTCTCCCTTAAAAAACAAAAAATACATAAAAAAACAGTGGGAGAGTAATATTGCCCTTTCAGCTTGTGTGCCAGTCTTGACTCCTGGGTGTGCCACCTCTCTCATTCAGTGGGCCATAGAAAGCATTTTTTTTTTTTTCCTTGATTTGTGTTCTAAAATCTACCTCAACACAAAAACACTACATCAATCAGTGGGAGAAAAATATTGGCCTCAGTCAGGGCTTGTGTGCCACTGCTGTGTGTGCTATCTCTCATTCAGTGGGCTATAGAAAGCCTATTTATTTATTTATTTTTTTTCTTATTATTTGGTTTCTAAAGTCTCCCTGAAAAAAAAACAAAAAAAAAAAAACAGTGGGAGAGTAATATTGCCCTTTCAGCTTGTGTGCCAGTCTTGACTCCTGGGTGTGCCACCTCTCTCTCATTCAGTGGGCCATAGAAAGCCTATTTATTTTTTTGGTTTTTTTAATATTATTTGGTTTCTAAAGTCTCCCTGAAAATAAAAAAAAAAAAACTTAAAAAAACAGTGGGAGAGTAATATTGCCCTTTCAGCTTGTGTGCCAGTCTTGACTCCTGGGTGTGCCACCTCTCTCATTCAGTGGGCAATAGAAAGCCTATTTATTTATTTTTTTAAATATTATTGGGTTTCTAAAGTCTCCCTTAAAAAACAAAAAATACATAAAAAAACAGTGGGAGAGTAATATTGCCCTTTCAGCTTGTGTGCCAGTCTTGACTCCTGGGTGTGCCACCTCTCTCATTCAGTGGGCCATAGAAAGCATTTTTTTTTTTTCCTTGATTTGTGTTCTAAAATCTACCTCAACACAAAAACACTACATCAATCAGTGGTAGAAAAATATTGGCCTCAGTCAGGGCTTGTGTGCCACTGCTGTGTGTGCTATCTCTCATTCAGTGGGCTATAGAAAGCCTATTTATTTATTTATTTTTTTTCTTATTATTTGGTTTCTAAAGTCTCCCTGAAAAAAAAAAAAAAAAAAAAAAACAGTGGGAGAGTAATATTGCCCTTTCAGCTTGTGTGCCAGTCTTGACTCCTGGGTGTGCCACCTCTCTCTCATTCAGTGGGCCATAGAAAGCCTATTTATTTTTTTGGTTTTTTTAATATTATTTGGTTTCTAAAGTCTCCCTGAAAATAAAAAAAAAAAAACTTAAAAAAACAGTGGGAGAGTAATATTGCCCTTTCAGCTTGTGTGCCAGTCTTGACTCCTGGGTGTGCCACCTCTCTCATTCAGTGGGCCATAGAAAGCCTATTTATTTTTTTTTTTAAATATTATTGGGTTTCTAAAGTCTCCCTTAAAAAACAAAAAATACATAAAAAAACAGTGGGAGAGTAATATTGCCCTTTCAGCTTGTGTGCCAGTCTTGACTCCTGGGTGTGCCACCTCTCTCATTCAGTGGGCCATAGAAAGTCTATTTATTTTTTTTTTTAAATATTATTGGGATTCTAAAGTCTCCCTTAAAAAACAAAAAATACATAAAAAAACAGTGGGAGAGTAATATTGTCCTTTCAGCTTGTGTGCCAGTCTTGACTCCTGGGTGTGCCACCTCTCTCATTCAGTGGGCCATAGAAAGCATTTTTTTTTTTTTCCTTGATTTGTGTTCTAAAATCTACCTCAACACAAAAACACTACATCAATCAGTGGGAGAAAAATATTGGCCTCAGTCAGGGCTTGTGTGCCACTGCTGTGTGTGCTATCTCTCATTCAGTGGGCTATAGAAAGCCTATTTATTTATTTATTTTTTTTCTTATTATTTGGTTTCTAAAGTCTCCCTGAAAAAAAAAAAAAAACAGTGGGAGAGTAATATTGCCCTTTCAGCTTGTGTGCCAGTCTTGACTCCTGGGTGTGCCACCTCTCTCTCATTCAGTGGGCCATAGAAAGCCTATTTATTTTTTTGGTTTTTTTAATATTATTTGGTTTCTAAAGTCTCCCTGAAAAAAAAAAAAAAATAAATTAGGTGGGAGATTAATATTGACATTAGTGCTTGAGTGACAGTCCTGCGTGTGTGTCATCTCTGTGATTTTGTGCCACAGAAAACAGAGTGTGTAACATTGTGCCTGATTTTCCTTGTGGTCTCACCAACCTGTTAAGGGATATTGAAATCATACTGAAGTTATAGCTCACCGTGTAAGTTGTTTGACAGCAACAAATAAAGTTACTTTGGTTAAGATTTTAAAACAATGAGGAAGTCTGGTGCAAGAGGTCGTCGTGGGCGTTCATTGTCAGCTGGTAATGATGGTAGTGGTAGTGGAGCATCAGGTGGTCGTGGGGATAAAAATATTCCACCTAAGTCTGGAGCTGTGGAGCCAGTTTCGTCGTCAGGCTACACAAGGCCTCGAACGCTCTCTTTTCTGGGAGTAGGAAAACCGCTTTTAAAGGCGGAGCAGCAACAGCAAGTTTTGGCTTACATTGCAGACTCAGCCTCTAGCTCTTTTGCCTCCTCTTCCGAAACTGGTAAATGTAAAAGCAGCGCGTCGCTTGTGGATGTTCACGGTCAGGGACAAGTCGCTTCCTTGTCCTCCTCAGCAAAAACTACAACAAGAGAGAAGGATGCAGCAGGCGACACAACGGGTCACTCCATGGAGCTCTTTACACATACCGTCCCTTGCTTAGAAAGTGAAACATTTAACAGGCCATGCCCATTACAAGTATATTCTGACATGGAGTGCACTGATGCACAGCCACAGCCAGAGTACTATGCTGCTCCTTTGACTCAGACCACCACATTGCCCTCTCAGGGTACAGATCCACAATCAGACCCTGATGAGACTATGTTGCCCCGCCACGAACGCTATACCACCGACCGACACAGTGACACAGACGAAGTTGCACACGAGCTCGAAGAGGAGGTAATAGATGACCCAGTTATTGACCCCGATTGGCAGCCATTGGGGGAACAGGGTGCAGGCGGCAGTAGTTCAGAAGCGGAGGTGGAGGAGGGGCCGCAGCAGGCATCAACATCGCAACAGGTTCCATCTGCCGGGCCCGTATCTGGCCCAAAACGCGTGTCAAAGCCAAAACCTGTTGGAGGACAGCGTGGCCATCCGGTTAAAGCTCAGTCTGCAATCCCTGAAAAGGGATCCGAGTCTAGGAAGAGTGCAGTCTGGCATTTTTTTAAACAACATCCAACTGATCAGCGCAAAGTCATCTGTCAAAAATGTTCAACTAGCTTAAGCAGAGGTCAGAATCTGAAAAGTCTAAATACTAGTTGCATGCATAGACACTTAACCACCATGCATTTTCAAGCCTGGACTAACTACCAAACGTCCCTTAAGGTTGTAGCACCCTCGGCCAATGAAGCTAGTCAGCAACGCAACATCCCTTCCGTCACTGTAAGGCCACCATTTTCCGCACCACCGGCAGTATCTGTGCAGGTTTCTTTGCCAGCCAAAAGCAGTCAGGGTCAGGGAACCACCAGTTTTGTAGGAGGAAATATTGCATCTAGGGCACCGGCGGAAACAATACCGTCTCCAACCGTCTCTCAGTCTGCCATGTACACCGGCACACCCGAAAGTTCCACGATCTCCAGCTCTCCAGTGGCGTTGGACAGAGGGGTTTTCTGACCAGGTTGTGGAGTGATTTTGCTATGACCGCAGACAGGACAGGTACTGCTGCATCAATTGAAAGTGACAGGAGACAACATTTGTCCAGTATGGTTACTAACTATTTTTCATCCCTTATCGATGTTCTCCCTCAACCGTCATTCCCATTTGATTACTGGGCCTCCAAATTAGACACCTGGCCAGAATTGGCAGAATATGCATTGCAGGAGCTTGCTTGCCCGGCAGCAAGTGTCCTATCAGAAAGAGTATTCAGTGCTGCAGGTTCAATATTAACCGAAAAAAGGACTCGTCTGGCTACCCAAAATGTTGACGATCTAACATTCATTAAAATGAACCACAACTGGATTTCGAAATCTTTTGCCCCACCTTGCCCGGCCGACACCTAGCTTTCCTATGAAAAGCTCTTGCCTGTGAATTACTTTTCTAATGTCTAATTTGCTGCAGCTGATTGTACAGCATACGACATGTTTACACCTCCCTAAATGGCAAAACTCCCCACACGGGGCCGTGGTATCGCGACTTGGCGCAAGCACCCGTGAGACTGCTGTTTGTCTGAAGAGGTGGGTGTGCTCGCTTTTGGTTGACGGCATTGCTACTGGGTCCCTCATAGTACAATGTAGTGTCTCTGGCGGTGGTGGTGCGCACCCAACGTCAGACACACCGTTGTAACATGAGGGGCCCTGGGGCGGTCCCGCCGGCCTCAAGAGAGTTCCCCCCTACCCCAGCTCAAAATGTGCTCTACCACGTGCAAAATTATGTCGCACAGCTCCACCAATCTTTAGTCTATTCGCTGACATCATTCAATGTCTGGCACTGACAATACAAATTTGTAGACATCTATGATGCAACTTAAAGTAGTCTGTGTCTGTGTCCTATATTGGCACCATTAAATAGTTACTGCCAAATTACTATGTCAGAAACTCAGTAGATGAGCCCACCCCTGTACCTAAGTATGCCACCTTTTTTTTTTGTTTTGGTTGTTTTGCGAGACAAAAAAAAAAAAAACTTAAAAAAACAGTGGGAGAGTAATATTGCCCTTTCAGCTTGTGTGCCAGTCTTGACTCCTGGGTGTGCCACCTCTCTCATTCAGTGGGCCATAGAAAGCCTATTTATTTTTTTTTTTAAATATTATTGGGTTTCTAAAGTCTCCCTTAAAAAACAAAAAATACATAAAAAAACAGTGGGAGAGTAATATTGCCCTTTCAGCTTGTGTGCCAGTCTTGACTCCTGGGTGTGCCACCTCTCTCATTCAGTGGGCCATAGAAAGTCTATTTATTTTTTTTTTTAAATATTATTGGGATTCTAAAGTCTCCCTTAAAAAACAAAAAATACATAAAAAAACAGTGGGAGAGTAATATTGCCCTTTCAGCTTGTGTGCCAGTCTTGACTCCTGGGTGTGCCACCTCTCTCATTCAGTGGGCCATAGAAAGCATTTTTTTTTTTTTCCTTGATTTGTGTTCTAAAATCTACCTCAACACAAAAACACTACATCAATCAGTGGGAGAAAAATATTGGCCTCAGTCAGGGCTTGTGTGCCACTGCTGTGTGTGCTATCTCTCATTCAGTGGGCTATAGAAAGCCTATTTATTTATTTATTTTTTTTCTTATTATTTGGTTTCTAAAGTCTCCCTGAAAAAAAAAAAAAAAAAAAAAAACAGTGGGAGAGTAATATTGCCCTTTCAGCTTGTGTGCCAGTCTTGACTCCTGGGTGTGCCACCTCTCTCTCATTCAGTGGGCCATAGAAAGCCTATTTATTTTTTTGGTTTTTTTAATATTATTTGGTTTCTAAAGTCTCCCTGAAAAAAATAAATAAATAAATTAGGTGGGAGATTAATATTGACATTAGTGCTTGAGTGACAGTCCTGCGTGTGTGTCATCTCTGTGATTTTGTGCCACAGAAAACAGAGTGTGTAACATTGTGCCTGATTTTCCTTGTGGTCTCACCAACCTGTTAAGGGATATTGAAATCATACTGAAGTTATAGCTCACCGTGTAAGTTGTTTGACAGCAACAAATAAAGTTACTTTGGTTAAGATTTTAAAACAATGAGGAAGTCTGGTGCAAGAGGTCGTCGTGGGCGTTCATTGTCAGCTGGTAATGATGGTAGTGGTAGTGGAGCATCAGGTGGTCGTGGGGATAAAAATATTCCACCTAAGTCTGGAGCTGTGGAGCCAGTTTCGTCGTCAGGCTACACAAGGCCTCGAACGCTCTCTTTTCTGGGAGTAGGAAAACCGCTTTTAAAGGCGGAGCAGCAACAGCAAGTTTTGGCTTACATTGCAGACTCAGCCTCTAGCTCTTTTGCCTCCTCTTCCGAAACTGGTAAATGTAAAAGCAGCGCGTCGCTTGTGGATGTTCACGGTCAGGGACAAGTCGCTTCCTTGTCCTCCTCAGCAAAAACTACAACAAGAGAGAAGGATGCAGCAGGCGACACAACGGGTCACTCCATGGAGCTCTTTACACATACCGTCCCTTGCTTAGAAAGTGAAACATTTAACAGGCCATGCCCATTACAAGTATATTCTGACATGGAGTGCACTGATGCACAGCCACAGCCAGAGTACTATGCTGCTCCTTTGACTCAGACCACCACATTGCCCTCTCAGGGTACAGATCCACAATCAGACCCTGATGAGACTATGTTGCCCCGCCACGAACGCTATACCACCGACCGACACAGTGACACAGACGAAGTTGCACACGAGCTCGAAGAGGAGGTAATAGATGACCCAGTTATTGACCCCGATTGGCAGCCATTGGGGGAACAGGGTGCAGGCGGCAGTAGTTCAGAAGCGGAGGTGGAGGAGGGGCCGCAGCAGGCATCAACATCGCAACAGGTTCCATCTGCCGGGCCCGTATCTGGCCCAAAACGCGTGTCAAAGCCAAAACCTGTTGGAGGACAGCGTGGCCATCCGGTTAAAGCTCAGTCTGCAATCCCTGAAAAGGGATCCGAGTCTAGGAAGAGTGCAGTCTGGCATTTTTTTAAACAACATCCAACTGATCAGCGCAAAGTCATCTGTCAAAAAAGTTCAACTAGCTTAAGCAGAGGTCAGAATCTGAAAAGTCTAAATACTAGTTGCATGCATAGACACTTAACCACCATGCATTTTCAAGCCTGGACTAACTACCAAACGTCCCTTAAGGTTGTAGCACCCTCGGCCAATGAAGCTAGTCAGCAACGCAACATCCCTTCCGTCACTGTAAGGCCACCATTTTCCGCACCACCGGCAGTATCTGTGCAGGTTTCTTTGCCAGCCAAAAGCAGTCAGGGTCAGGGAACCACCAGTTTTGTAGGAGGAAATATTGCATCTAGGGCACCGGCGGAAACAATACCGTCTCCAACCGTCTCTCAGTCTGCCATGTACACCGGCACACCCGAAAGTTCCACGATCTCCAGCTCTCCAGTCCAGCTCACCCTACATGAGACTCTGGTTAGAAAAAGGAAGTACTTATCCTCGCATCCGCGTACACAGGGTTTTAACGCCCACATAGCTAGACTAATCTCGTTAGAGATGATGCCCTACCGGTTAGTTGAAAGCGAAGCTTTCAAAGCCCTGATGGAGTACGCTGAACCACGATACGAGCTACCCAGTCGACACTTTTTTTCCAGAAAAGCCATCCCAGCCCTGCACCAGCATGTTAAACAGCGCATCGTCCATGCACTCAGGCAATCTGTGAGTACAAAGGTGCACCTGACTACAGATGCATGGACCAGTAGGCATGGCCAGGGACGTTATGTGTCCATCACGGCACACTGGGTGAATGTGGTGGATGCAGGGTCCACAGGCGACATCAATTTAGGGACAGTTGTGCCTAGCCCACGGTCTAGGAAACAGTTGGCTGTAGGCGTTCGCACCCCCTCCTCCTCCTCCTCCTCGTCCTCCTGCAGAAGCTACAGCTCTTCCACAGAACGCAGTCTGCCAACCACTCCATCGGCAGATGACACTGTTGCACACCAGTTGTCCCATTATGGGCCAGCTACTGCCAAGCGTCAGCAGGCTGTATTGGCTATGAAGTGTTTGGGCGACAACAGACACACCGCGGAAGTTCTATCCGAGTTCTTGCAACAAGAAACGCAGTCGTGGCTGGGCACAGTAGATCTTGAGGCAGGCAAGGTAGTGAGTGATAACGGAAGGAATTTCATGGCTGCCATCTCCCTTTCCCAACGGAAACACATTCCTTGCCTGGCTCACACCTTAAACCTGGTGGTGCAGTGCTTATTGAAAACTTATCCTGGGTTCTCCGACCTGCTCCTCAAAGTGCGTGCACTTTGCTCACATATCCGACGTTCGCCTGTACACGCCAGCCGTATGCAGACCTATCAGCGGTCTTTGAACCTTCCCCAGCATCGCCTAATCATAGACGTTGCAACAAGGTGGAACTCAACACTGCACATGCTTCAGAGACTGTGCGAACAGAGGCGTGCTGTTATTTATTTGTGGGAGGATACACGGGCAGGCAGTAGGATGGCAGACATGGAGTTGTCAGGTGTGCAGTGGTCTAAGATACAAGACATGTGTCAAGTCCTTCAGTGTTTTGAGGAATGCACACGGCTGGTTAGTGCAGACAACGCCGTAATAAGCATGAGCATCCCCCTAATGCGTCTGCTGATGCAAAGTTTGACGCACATAAAGGAGCAGGCGTCTGCACCAGAGGAAGAGGAAAGCCTTGATGACAGTCAGCCATTGTCTGGTCAGGGCAGTGTACAGGACGAGGTAGCGGGCGAAGAGGAGGTGGAGGACGAGGAGGATGATGGGGATGAGTATATTTTTAATGCCGAACCTTTCCCGGGGGCACAGGAAATTGGTTGCGTGTCACGGCCGGGTTCTGGTTTTTTGAGGGACACAAGTGACGTAGATTTGCCTGCAACTGCCCCTCAACCAATCACAACCGGAGATTTGACAACTGGAACTTTGGCCCACATGGCGGATTATGCCTTACGTATCCTAAAAAGGGACACACGCATTACGAAAATGATGAACGATGACGATTACTGGTTGGCCTGCCTCCTTGATCCACGCTATAAAGGCAAATTGCAAAATATTATGCCACATGAGAACTTGGAACTAATATTAGCAACCAAACAATCAACTCTTGTTGACCGTTTGCTTCAGGCATTCCCAGCACACAGCGCACGTGATCGTTCTCACACGAGCTCCAGGGGGCAGCAGACTAGGAGTGTTAGGGGTGCACACATCAGAAGTGGCGTTGGACAGAGGGGTTTTCTGACCAGGTTGTGGAGTGATTTTGCTATGACCGCAGACAGGACAGGTACTGCTGCATCAATTGAAAGTGACAGGAGACAACATTTGTCCAGTATGGTTACTAACTATTTTTCATCCCTTATCGATGTTCTCCCTCAACCGTCATTCCCATTTGATTACTGGGCCTCCAAATTAGACACCTGGCCAGAATTGGCAGAATATGCATTGCAGGAGCTTGCTTGCCCGGCAGCAAGTGTCCTATCAGAAAGAGTATTCAGTGCTGCAGGTTCAATATTAACCGAAAAAAGGACTCGTCTGGCTACCCAAAATGTTGACGATCTAACATTCATTAAAATGAACCACAACTGGATTTCGAAATCTTTTGCCCCACCTTGCCCGGCCGACACCTAGCTTTCCTATGAAAAGCTCTTGCCTGTGAATTACTTTTCTAATGTCTAATTTGCTGCAGCTGATTGTACAGTATACGACATGTTTACACCTCCCTAAATGGCAAAACTCCCCACACGGGGCCGTGGTATCGCGACTTGGCGCAAGCACCCGTGAGACTGCTGTTTGTCTGAAGAGGTGGGTGTGCTCGCTTTTGGTTGACGGCATTGCTACTGGGTCCCTCATAGTACAATGTAGTGTCTCTGGCGGTGGTGGTGCGCACCCAACGTCAGACACACCGTTGTAACATGAGGGGCCCTGGGGCGGTCCCGCCGGCCTCAAGAGAGTTCCCCCCTACCCCAGCTCAAAATGTGCTCTACCACGTGCAAAATTATGTCGCACAGCTCCACCAATCTTTAGTCTATTCGCTGACATCATTCAATGTCTGGCACTGACAATACAAATTTGTAGACATCTATGATGCAACTTAAAGTAGTCTGTGTCTGTGTCCTATATTGGCACCATTAAATAGTTACTGCCAAATTACTATGTCAGAAACTCAGTAGATGAGTCCACCCCTGTACCTAAGTATGCCACCTTTTTTTTTGTTTTGGTTGTTTTGCGAGACATTAACATCTATTTATATTTTGGGAGTACTGGGACAGACACTCCTTGCACTACTCCTCCACTCACCACCAAGCTGCCTGTGTATCCATGTAACCGCTGTAAAGCTGCCATGAGCCTATTGTTTGTTATTTTAGGCCTTTGATAGCCTGTCTGCGGTCCCTACTTTAAATACTCCTCCACTCATCACCAGCTGCCTGCCCGTGTATCCATGTAACCGCTGTAAAGCTGCCATGAGCCTATTGTTTGTTATTTTAGGCCTTTGATAGCCTGTCTGCGGTCCCTACTTTAAATACTCCTCCACTGACCACCAAGCTGCCTGTGTATCCATGTAACCGCTGTAAAGCTGCCATGAGCCTATTGTTTGTTATTTTAGGCCTTTGATAGCCTGTCTGCGGTCCCTACTTTAAATACTCCTCCACTGACCACCAAGCTGCCTGCCCGTGTATCCATGTAACCGCTGTAAAACTGCCATAAGCCTATTGTTTGTTATTTTAGGCCTTTGATAGCCTGTCTGCGGTCCCTACTTTAAATACTCCTCCACTGACCACCAAGCTGCCTGCCCGTGTATCCATGTAACCGCTGTAAAGCTGCCATGAGCCTATTGTTTGTTATTTTAGGCCTTTGATAGCCTGTCTGCGGTCCCTACTTTAAATACTCCTCCACTGACCACCAAGCTGCCTGCCCGTGTATCCATGTAACCGCTGTAAAACTGCCATGAGCCTATTGTTTGTTATTTTAGGCCTTTGATAGCCTGTCTGCGGTCCCTACTTTAAATACTCCTCCACTCACCACCAAGCTGCCTGTGTATCCATGTAACCGCTGTAAAGCTGCCATGAGCCTATTGTTTGTTATTTTAGGCCTTTGATAGCCTGTCTGCGGTCCCTACTTTAAATACTCCTCCACTCACCACCAAGCTGCCCGTGTATCCATGTAACCGCTGTAAAACTGCCATGAGCCTATTGTTTGTTATTTTAGGCCTTTGATAGCCTGTCTGCGGTCCCTACTTTAAATACTCCTCCACTCACCACCAAGCTGCCCGTGTATCCATGTAACCGCTGTAAAACTGCCATGAGCCTATTGTTTGTTATTTTAGGCCTTCGAAGCCTGTCTGCGGTCCCTCCTTCCACTAGGCCTCCACTGACCAGACCACTGCTGCCCGTGTACCCCTGGAACCAATTTTAAAGTGCCTACAGCCAGCCCATTTTATTGTGTTAGGCCTTCGAAGCCTGTCTGCGGTCCCTCCTTCCACTAGGCCTCCACTGACCAGACCACTGCTGCCCGTGTACCCCTGGAACCAATTTTAAAGTGCCTACAGCCAGCCCATTTTATTGTGTTAGGCCTTCGAAGCCTGTCTGCGGTCCCTCCTTCCACTAGGCCTCCACTCACCTGACCACTGCTGCCCGTGTACCCCTGGAACCAATAATAAAGTGCCTACAGCCAGCCCATTTTATTATGTTAGGCCTTTGAAGCCTGTCTGCGGTCCCTCCTTCCACTAGGCCTCCACTGACCAGACCACTGCTGCCCGTGTACCCCTGGAACCAATAATAAAGTGCCTACCGCCAGCCCATTTTATTATGTTAGGCCTTCGAAGCCTGTCTAAGGTCCCTCCTTCCACTAGGCCTCCACTCACCTGACCACTGCTGCCCGTGTACCCCTGGAACCAATAATAAAGTGCCTAGAGCCTATTTTTTTATTTAATTTAATATTAATAAAGCCAGGATGAACTACGATATACCACGCTATGAGCTACCCAGTTGACAATTCTTTTGCGAGAAAAGCCATCCCACCCCTCCACCTGCATGTTAAAGACCGCATTGTCCTTGCATTCTGTCAATTTGTCAGTCCAAAGGTATACCTGACAACAGACACATGGACCTGTAGGCCTGGCCACGGAAGGTTACGTGTCCTTTGTGGCTAAATGGGTTAATGTATTGGATGCATGGTCCACACAGGGGACAGCCTGCAAAGTCTGTCTGCAGTCCCTAATTCAAGTTGTCCTCAACTGAATAAAGCTGAGCTTCTACCTTCTGGCTCTGATTAACTGCTGTTTTTAAAAAAATTGGCTGTTCCGTCCTTCTAAAGGTGTCTGCCCCTGCCTGGTGTTGTCCTCAACTGAATAAAGCTGAGCTTCAACCTTCAGTTCCAAACATACAACAGAAAACTGGTACAATACAAAAAGTGGCCTCCAGCTACAAAAACTTTCTCCTACAAGTAGTTAACTGACAGTTTTTTTTCCAGTGAAAACACAGATATGGCATCCAAAGAGTGTTGTCCTGTCTTGTCTTCTTTATATTATTGCCAAGAAGCTGCAACTGAATAAAGCTGAGCTTCAACCTTCAGTTCCAAATTACCATTTTTAAAAAAGCAATTGGCTGTTCCGGCCTACTAAAGGTGTCTGTCTGCCCCTGCCTGGTGTTGTCCTCAACTGAATAAAGCTGAGCTTCAACCTTCTGTTCCAAATTACCATTTTTAAAAAAGCAATTGGCTGTTCCGGCCTACTAAAGGTGTCTGTCTGCCCCTGCCTGGTGTTGTCCTCAACTGAATAAAGCTGAGCTTCAACCTTCTGTTCCAAATTACCATTTTTAAAAAAGCAATTGGCTGTTCCGGCCTACTAAAGGTGTCTGTCTGCCCCTGCCTGGTGTTGTCCTCAACTGAATAAAGCTGAGCTTCAACCTTCTGTTCCAAATTACCATTTTTAAAAAAGCAATTGGCTGTTCCGGCCTACTAAAGGTGTCTGTCTGCCCCTGCCTGGTGTTGTCCTCAACTGAATAAAGCTGAGCTTCAACCTTCTGTTCCAAATTACCATTTTTAAAAAAGCAATTGGCTGTTCCGGCCTACTAAAGGTGTCTGTCTGCCCCTGCCTGGTGTTGTCCTCAACTGAATAAAGCTGAGCTTCTACCTTCTGTTCCAAATTACCATTTTTAAAAATGCAATTGGCTGTTCCGGCCTACTAAAGGTGAATGTCTGCCCCTGCCTGGTGTTGTCCTCAACTGAATAAAGCTGAGCTTCTACCTTCTGTTCCAAATTACCATTTTTAAAAATGCAATTGGCTGTTCCGGCCTACTAAAGGTGTCTGTCTGCCCCTGCCTGGTGTTGTCCTCAACTGAATAAAGCTGAGCTTCAACCTTCTGTTCCAAATTACCATTTTTAAAAATGCAATTGGCTGTTCCGGCCTACTAAAGGTGAATGTCTGCCCCTGCCTGGTGTTGTCCTCAACTGAATAAAGCTGAGCTTCAACCTTCAGTTCCAAATTACCATTTTTAAAAATGCAATTGGCTGTTCCGGCCTACTAAAGGTGTCTGTCTGCCCCTGCCTGGTGTTGTCCTCAACTGAATAAAGCTGAGCTTCAACCTTCTGTTCCAAATTACCATTTTTAAAAATGCAATTGGCTGTTCCGGCCTACTAAAGGTGAATGTCTGCCCCTGCCTGGTGTTGTCCTCAACTGAATAAAGCTGAGCTTCAACCTTCAGTTCCAAATTACCATTTTTAAAAATGCAATTGGCTGTTCCGGCCTACTAAAGGTGTCTGTCTGCCCCTGCCTGGTGTTGTCCTCAACTGAATAAAGCTGAGCTTCAACCTTCTGTTCCAAATTACCATTTTTAAAAATGCAATTGGCTGTTCCGGCCTACTAAAGGTGTCTGTCTGCCCCTGCCTGGTGTTGTCCTCAACTGAATAAAGCTGAGCTTCTACCTTCTGCCTCTTACTAACTGCTGTTTTTTTAAAAAATTGGCTGTTCCGGCCTACTAAAGGTGTCTGTCTGCCCCTGCCTGGTGTTGTCCTCAACTGAATAAAGCTGAGCTTCAACCTTCTGTTCCAAATTACCATTTTTAAAAATGCAATTGGCTGTTCCGGCCTACTAAAGGTGTCTGTCTGCCCCTGCCTGGTGTTGTCCTCAACTGAATAAAGCTGAGCTTCTACCTTCTGCCTCTTACTAACTGCTGTTTTTTTAAAAAATTGGCTGTTCCGGCCTACTAAAGGTGTCTGTCTGCCCCTGCCTGGTGTTGTCCTCAACTGAATAAAGCTGAGCTTCAACCTTCTGTTCCAAATTACCATTTTTAAAAATGCAATTGGCTGTTCCGGCCTACTAAAGGTGAATGTCTGCCCCTGCCTGGTGTTGTCCTCAACTGAATAAAGCTGAGCTTCAACCTTCTGTTCCAAATTACCATTTTTAAAAATGCAATTGGCTGTTCCGGCCTACTAAAGGTGTCTGTCTGCCCCTGCCTGGTGTTGTCCTCAACTGAATAAAGCTGAGCTTCTACCTTCTGCCTCTTACTAACTGCTGTTTTTTTAAAAAATTGGCTGTTCCGGCCTACTAAAGGTGTCTGTCTGCCCCTGCCTGGTGTTGTCCTCAACTGAATAAAGCTGAGCTTCAACCTTCTGTTCCAAATTACCATTTTTAAAAATGCAATTGGCTGTTCCGGCCTACTAAAGGTGTCTGTCTGCCCCTGCCTGGTGTTGTCCTCAACTGAATAAAGCTGAGCTTCTACCTTCTGCCTCTTACTAACTGCTGTTTTTTTTAAAAATTGGCTGTTCCGGCCTACTAAAGGTGTCTGTCTGCCCCTGCCTGGTGTTGTCCTCAACTGAATAAAGCTGAGCTTCAACCTTCTGTTCCAAATTACCATTTTTAAAAATGCAATTGGCTGTTCCGGCCTACTAAAGGTGAATGTCTGCCCCTGCCTGGTGTTGTCCTCAACTGAATAAAGCTGAGCTTCAACCTTCAGTTCCAAATTACCATTTTTAAAAATGCAATTGGCTGTTCCGGCCTACTAAAGGTGAATGTCTGCCCCTGCCTGGTGTTGTCCTCAACTGAATAAAGCTGAGCTTCTACCTTCTGTTCCAAATTACCATTTCTAAAAATGCCATTGGCTGTTCCGGCCTACTAAAGGTGTCTGTCTGCCCCTGCCTGGTGTTGTCCTCAACTGAATAAAGCTGAGCTTCAACCTTCAGTTCCAAATTACCATTTTTAAAAATGCCATTGGCTGTTCCGGCCTACTAAATGTGTCTGTCTGCCCCTGCCTGGTGTTGTCCTCAACTGAATAAAGCTGAGCTTCTACCTTCAGTTCCAAATTACCATTTTTAAAAATGCCATTGGCTGTTCCGGCCTACTAAAGGTGTCTGTCTGCCCCTGCCTGGTGTTGTCCTCAACTGAATAAAGCTGAGCTTCTACCTTCTGCCTCTTACTAACTGCTGTTTTTTTAAAAAATTGGCTGTTCCGGCCTACTAAAGGTGTCTGTCTGCCCCTGCCTGGTGTTGTCCTCAACTGAATAAAGCTGAGCTTCTACCTTCTGTTCCAAATTACCATTTTTAAAAATGCAATTGGCTGTTCCGGCCTACTAAAGGTGTCTGTCTGCCCCTGCCTGGTGTTGTCCTCAACTGAATAAAGCTGAGCTTCTACCTTCTGTTCCAAATTACCATTTTTAAAAATGCAATTGGCTGTTCCGGCCTACTAAAGGTGTCTGTCTGCCCCTGCCTGGTGTTGTCCTCAACTGAATAAAGCTGAGCTTCTACCTTCTGTTCCAAATTACCATTTTTAAAAATGCAATTGGCTGTTCCGGCCTACTAAAGGTGAATGTCTGCCCCTGCCTGGTGTTGTCCTCAACTGAATAAAGCTGAGCTTCTACCTTCTGTTCCAAATTACCATTTTTAAAAATGCAATTGGCTGTTCCGGCCTACTAAAGGTGAATGTCTGCCCCTGCCTGGTGTTGTCCTCAACTGAATAAAGCTGAGCTTCTACCTTCTGTTCCAAATTACCATTTCTAAAAATGCCATTGGCTGTTCCGGCCTACTAAAGGTGTCTGTCTGCCCCTGCCTGGTGTTGTCCTCAACTGAATAAAGCTGAGCTTCTACCTTCTGCCTCTTACTAACTGCTGTTTTTTTAAAAAATTGGCTGTTCCGGCCTACTAAAGGTGTCTGTCTGCCCCTGCCTGGTGTTGTCCTCAACTGAATAAAGCTGAGCTTCAACCTTCTGTTCCAAATTACCATTTTTAAAAATGCAATTGGCTGTTCCGGCCTACTAAAGGTGTCTGTCTGCCCCTGCCTGGTGTTGTCCTCAACTGAATAAAGCTGAGCTTCTACCTTCTGCCTCTTACTAACTGCTGTTTTTTTAAAAAATTGGCTGTTCCGGCCTACTAAAGGTGTCTGTCTGCCCCTGCCTGGTGTTGTCCTCAACTGAATAAAGCTGAGCTTCAACCTTCTGTTCCAAATTACCATTTTTAAAAATGCAATTGGCTGTTCCGGCCTACTAAAGGTGAATGTCTGCCCCTGCCTGGTGTTGTCCTCAACTGAATAAAGCTGAGCTTCAACCTTCAGTTCCAAATTACCATTTTTAAAAATGCAATTGGCTGTTCCGGCCTACTAAAGGTGTCTGTCTGCCCCTGCCTGGTGTTGTCCTCAACTGAATAAAGCTGAGCTTCAACCTTCAGTTCCAAATTACCATTTTTAAAAATGCAATTGGCTGTTCCGGCCTACTAAAGGTGTCTGTCTGCCCCTGCCTGGTGTTGTCCTCAACTGAACAAAGCTGAGCTTCCACATTCTGGCTTTCGCCCTATACTATCAGATATTAAACTGCATTTGGCCTACTAGTGTGGTTATGCCCTTGAAACAGTGTCTGCTGCTCTTGGGTTTGCTACTCCACTGAACAAAGCAATGCCGCCTGTTTAGTCCTGTTACCAATTTTGAACTGCATTTAGCCTACTTTATTCTTTGGCCCTATATCTGTTTCCTCCTCATCCTGCCCATTGCCCAGCCACTGCTAGATGAGTCTGCTGGTACATTGACCTAGACCACTACATTCCCCTTATACTCTACACAGCCAGAATCTGACCCTGCTGAAAGTAAGGTTCCCCTTCCCGCATGTTATACCACCTTACACAGGGACAGAGAGGAAGGTGCAGATGAAAGTGCAGGTTCCTTCATCAGGTGGGGGGGCATACTCGTTGGCGACGTCACTGGCACAGGGCCCCTCAGAGTACGCAAAAGTGTCGCTGCTGGTGGGAGGCGCCCCCGCCATGCAAACACACCGCTGTACTTTGAGGGGCCCTGTGCCAGTGCCAATGCGAACGAGTGGGCCCCCCCTGCTTGCTCAGGATCACAGCACTTGCAACGTTGAAATACTTACCTTTCCCTGCAACACCGCCGTGACGTAGTCCGCATTTCCTGGGCCCACGAAAAACTTGAGCCGGCCCTACTCCCCCCACAACTTTTGCCAAATGACCCCCAATTCCCTATGCCCAACTATTATTATAAAGTTAATTAAGATTGACAAGCTTCAGAAACAAGAATGGATGTTTTTGGCATTAAAATGGGCACTGTAGGTGTTTTCCTGGCCTCCACTCACTGCCGACTATGCTTCCCCATTGACTTGCATTGGGTTTCGTGTTTCGGTCGATCCCCGACTTTTAGCGATAATCGGCCGACTGCACTCGACTTGACTCTGGACAAAATCGGGTTTCACAAAACCCGACTCGATCTTAAAAAAATGAAAGTCGCTCAACTCTACTGCTGTCTCCAACATCATGTCCTCCATCTGAAACTAAACCTGTCCAAAACTGAACTTGTGTTTCCTCCCTCTACTAACCTACCTATGCCCGACATTGACATTTCAGTGTGTGTGGTTCTACCAATACTCTCTAGCAACACGCCTGCTGCCTTGGGGCCGTGCTTGATTCAGAGCTTTCATTCACTCCCCACATCTGATCACTGGCTCGCTTTTATTTGCACCTAAAAAACATTTCTACAATTCGACCTTTTCTTACTTTCGACTCTGCAAAAACTTACTGTTGCTCTTATTCATTCTCGTCTGGACTATTGTAACTATCTACTAATCGGTCTCCCTCTTACCAAACTCTCCCCTCTCCAATCTGTCTTGAATGCTGCAGCCAGGCTCATATTCCTCACCAACCATTACACCGTTGCTTCTACCTTGTGCTAGTCATTGCACTGGTTAACCATCCACTCCAGAGTTCAATATAAACTTATTGCCCTTACCCACAAAGTACTCCATGGCTCAGCACCACCCTACATCTCCCTCGTCTCAGTCTACCACCCTACCCGTGTCCTCCAATATGCAAATGACCTAAGATTAACATCCTCAATAATCATAACCTCCCACTTCCATCTCCAAGACTTTCCATGTGCTGCTCCAATTCTTTGGAATGCACTACCCAAGATAATTCGATTAGTCCCCAATACCCACAGTTTTAAGCGTACCCTAAAAACACATTTCTTCAGACTGGCCTACTGCCTCAACACATTTATTTAACTATTCCTGCGTTGCCCATTCAAAATTTTTTTCATAACCAGGTTCCTCATGTCATGTTCTCACACGCTTTATTCATTTATTAGCCCTCTGTGTCTCTACTTTTACAAATTCTGGACAAAACAGAATTCATCATCTTTCCTCCATCTCACTCTACCGCTCCACCAGACCTATCCATCAATGTCAATGGCTGCTCACTTTCCCCAGTCCCGCATGCTCGGTGCCTCGGGGTGATCCTTGACTCTGCCCTCTCTTTCAAGCCACATATCCAAGCCTTTGCCTCCTCCTGCCATCTCAAACTCAAAAATATTTCCCGGATCCACGCATTCCTTGACCATGAAACCACAAAAACACTAGTATACGCCCTTATCATCTCCCGCCTTGACAACTGCAACCACCTACTCTCTGGCCTCCCCTCTAGCACTCTGGCACCTCTCCAATCTATCCTGCACTTTGCTGCCCAACTAATCTACCTGTCTCCCCGCTAATCCCCAGCCTCTCCCCTATGCCAAGCCCTTCACTGGCTGCCTATCGTCCAGAGACTCCAGTTCAAAGCCCTTACTATGACATACAAAGCCATCCACAACCAGTCTCCTCCATACATCTGTGACATGGTCTTCCGGTACTTACCTACACGCAACCTTCGATCATCACAAGATCTCCTTCTCTACTCCCCTCAACTCTTCTTCCCACAACTGCATCCAAGACTTCTCCTGTGCTTCCACTATACTCTGAAACTTTCTACCCGAACACATCAGATTCTCGCATAACATAGAAACCTTCAAAAAGAACCTGAAGACTCACCTCTTCTGACAAGCCCACAGCCTGCAGTGATCCTCAACCTACTGAACCGCCACACAACCAGCTCTACCCTCTCCTAGTGTATCCTCACCCATCCCCTGCACACTGTGAGCCCTCGCGGGCAGGCTCCTCCCTCCGTATGTACCTGTTAGTGCCTTATTTTTTGGCTCATGTTTATTGTACTTGTCTATATTTGCCCCCTTTTTCACATGTAAAGCGCCATGGAATAAATGGTGCTATAAAAAATGTATAATGATAATAATAATAACTGGATCATGTAGCATTACAAGAATACACGATTTCTTACATAATTGCTGGTCGGAACAATGAAAGCAATTGTAACCATCCACCTTTATTGTCTCCCCTATTTACTCATATATTGTAAGCCTGTGAGCAGGGCCCTCATTCCTCTTGGTATCTGTTGATTTATGTGATTATTGTTATGCTGTAATGTCTTTTACTGTCTGTACAAGTCTCCTATAAAATGTAAAGTGCTGTGGAATATGAAGGCGTTATAGAAGCAAAATTATTATTATTAACTTTTATTATTTCTTTGGCAGGGGATAGAAGAGAAAAACAATTCTGCTATTACTTTCTTCTTTTTTTATGGTGCTTATTGTGTGTTTTATATCTTATGTTACATTTTTTGTTAGAGCTGTTATACTATCTGCAATACTATATATGTGTTTTTTTTATATTTGTACAAAATAAAATGACTTTTATAGAAAATAATGTTTTGGTTTGACTGTGCTACTTCATAATGCGATTATTTGCTGATATAATGCTTTGATATACTCAATGAATAGAGAGAGCTGTGCATGCAAGGCCACCTCTCCATTCAATGAAAGTATGCGAAGAGTAGGGACCCCATTCTCGAGATGTGAGTCATAGGACCCTCATTTATCAGTTGTTTACACCAAATCTTATTTATTTGTCACAAATGTCTCAGATAGGTGAACCTTCTTCACTTATTGTACTGCAGAAGCCAAACAGTCCAAAGATTTTAAAGAAATACACACGTTTTAATTAGATGTGTGTAGGTGTGCATTTTATGTAAGAGATACCAGAATATCAAGGAATCATCTTCTACATTACAAAACTATACAAGAAAGCAATTGTGTGCCTCTAGTAGCCACCTACAACCTAAATCTGGAGATGCTAAGGGGAGCTGCACGGAAATTACAGCCTGTATTAGGCTAGGTTCCCATTGCGTTAATGGGATAGCGCTAACGGACAGCGTTGCACGGCGAAAATGTCGCAATTAACGCCGTGCAACGGGTCCGTTAGCGCACCCATTGACAGCAATGTAAATTTCGCCAGCAGCGCATCACTAGCGCGTGCCTTTTTCGGCTCGCGCTAGTGATGTGCCGTTCTCCTGTGACGCGCCTCGGACGCTGCTTGCAGCGTCCGCGGCGCGCCCGAGGTCCGTTCCCCGCTCTCGCAGATCGGGGATCTGCGAGAGCGGGGACGTTAACGCGACCCCTGAACGCGGCCCCTAAATAAACATTGCGTTAGCGCAATCCGCTAGCGCTAAATGGATTGCCCTAACGCAATGTGAACCTAGCCTTACAAAAAGATGCCCGATTACAATCTATATTTCCAGATCCCCCACTACTTTGTTTTAGGCAGCCTCCAAATCTAAGAAGCATCATTGTCAGAAGCTCCCTGTCCTCTCCAATAGCCACAGGAACCTTACCCTGCAACCGAAAAAAATGTAAAACCTGTCAATTCATAATGACCATGAACAAGAGAAGTCTTCAAACAGAGGCTGAACAGACATTCTGTCTGAGATGGTTTAGTGAATGCTGCAGTAAGCAGGGATTTGGACACGACGATGCTTGAGGTCCTTTCCAATTTTAACATTCTATGATCCTATGAGATAAAGATCCCCAACTGACACCTGGACCCCAGGTACTTTCAGCTGCATCACATCTAATGTAGTGCACTTAATTATATGTACCAAACATCCAGCTGAGGGTCTGTATGTGGGGGAGACAGGGCAAAAACTTAGAACAAAGATCAATTCTCATCGCCACACTATAAAAAAAAAAAAAAAATAGATTTACCTGTGACCAAATAATTTTGTATCCCTGATAACAGCAACATGGATATTACATATAGAAGTAATAAGATGTATAACTATGTGCTTAATTCTAAAACTCTGGGCAAAACCGTCAATGAAAAAGACCTGGGTGTATGGGTGGATGACAAACTCATATTCAGTGGCCAGTGTCAGGCAGCTGCTACAAAGGCAAATAAAATAATGGGATGTAATAAAAGAGGCATAGATGCTCATGAGGAGAACATAATTTTACCTCTATACAAGTCACTAGTTCGACCACACTTAGAATACTGTGTACAGTTCTGGTCTCCGGTGTATAAGAAAGACATAGCTGAACTGGAGCGGGTGCAGAGAAGAGCGACCAAGGTTATTAGAGGACTGGGAGGTCTGCAATACCAAGATAGGTTATTACACTTGGGGCTATTTAGTTTGGAAAAACGAAGGCTAAGGGGTGATCTTATGTTAATGTATAAATATATGAGGGGACAGTACTAAGACCTTTCTGATGATCTTTTTAATCATAGACCTGAGACAGGGACAAGGGTCTACATCTGGAGGAAAGAAGGTTTAAGCATAATAACAGACGCGGATTCTTTACTGTAAGAGCAGTGAGACTATGGAACTCTCTGCAGTATGATGTAATGAGTGATTCATTACTAAAATTTAAGAGGGGACTGGATGCTTTTCTTGAAAAGTATAATGTTACAGGGTATATATATATATTAGATTCCTAGTTAGGGTGTTGATCCAGGGAACTAGTCTGATTGCCGTATGTGGAGTCGGAAAGGAATTTTTTTTCCCATGGTGGAGCTTACTCTTTGCCACATGGGTTTTTTTTGCCTTCCTCTTGATCAACATGTTAGGGCATGTTAGTTTAGGCTATGGGTTGAACTAGATGGACTTAAAGTCTTCCTTCAACCTTAATAACTATGTTACTATGTTACATTACTTGTATCAAAAGGTAACTTCAAATGTCAGAAAGATAGAAAAATGTGGGAGTATAAGCTTATGACAACCTTTGACATACACAGTGCAGGAATGAATGTGTCTCATGGATATGAGAATTTCTACATAAACTAAGGAATGTGCTCTTCAGACCATTTGGGGGGCATCACAACAAAGGATCAGACTTCAATCACAGGACAATAAAACTTTCACACTCCTTATCTATGAACTGTTACAATATTTATGGCCACAACTGTTTCTCCCTCTCCCATACTGATAGTTCTGCTTCACTTCACTTGTCTTATCTATTGCATTATCCCTGTGCCCCCTTGTGTATAAATATGTGACTCTTCAGATTTTCAGATTTTGTGTTATTCTATGTCTGATGAAGAGACCTGAGTAGTCTCGAAAGCTTGCAATTTGTTACCATCTTTTCAGTTAGCCATTAAAAGGTATCAACCACTGAGGACTCTCAAATTTTAATATTCATGTACTGTAATGTAGTATGAGTGTATTAATATATTAGTGGTGTGGTTAACATAATTAGTGGTAATATAATAGTGGTGTCTCTGGTGTACAGTGTCAGTGGCCAGTGTATTTCTGCTACTCTTCTCAGTGACGTCACCGCTCTTCAGACTCGCCCATTCACTCTATGCGCTATATGTGAACTGGAAGTCTCTTACATTGTAAAAGCCACTTCCGGGTCTAGCAGAGCTCAGAAGGAGTCTGCATGCAGAGCGGTAGGTGAGTATATTAACCCCTTCATGACCTTGGGATTTTCCGTTTTTCCGTGTTCGTTTTTCGCTCCCCTCCTTCCCAGAGCCATAACTTTTTTATTTTTCCATCAATATGGCCATGTGAGGGCTTATTTTTTGCGAAACAAGTTATACTTTTGAACGACATCATTAGTTTTAGCATGTCATGTACTAGAAAACGGGAAAAAAATTCCAAGTGCGGTGAAATTGAAAAAAAAGCGCAATCCCACACTTGTTTTTTATGTGGCTTTTTTGCTAGGTTCACTAAATGCTAAAACTGACCTGCCATTATGATTCTCCAGGTCATTATGAGTCCATAGACACCTAACATGACTAGGTTATTTTTTATCTAAGTGGTGAAAAAAGTTCCAAACTTTGCTAAAAAAAAAAAAATTGCACCATTTTCCGGTACCCGTAGCGTCTCCATTTTTCATGATCTGGGGTCGGTTGTAGGCTTATTTTTTGTGTGCCGAGCAGGCGTTTTTAATGGTACCATTTCGGTGCAGATACGTTCTTTTGATTGCCCGTTATTGCATTTTAGTGCAATGTTGCGGCGACCGAAAAAACGTAATTCTGGCGTTTCTAATTTTTTTTCTTGCTACGCTGTTTTGCGATCAGGTTAATGCTTTTTTTATTGATAGATCGGGCGATTCTGAATGCGGCGATACCAAATATGTGTAGGTTTGATTTTTTTTTAATTGATTTATTTTGAATGGGGTGAAAGGGGGGTGATTTAAACTTTTATATTATTTCACATTTTTTTTAACTTTTTTTTTTTTTACTTTTGCCATGCTTCAATAGCCTCCATGGGAGGCTAGAAGCTGGCACAACTCGATCACCTCTGCTACATAGCAGCGATCATCAGATCGTTGCTATGCAGCAGAAATGCAGGTGTGCTATGAGCCTCGACCACAGGATGGCGCTCACAGCTATCCGGGATCAGTAACCATAGAGGTCTCAAGGACAATGCAGAAGCATCGCTGACCCCCGATCATGTGACGGGGTCGGTGATGCGCTCATTTCCGGCCGCCCGGCCGGAAGCGCCTGTTAAATGCCGCTGTCAGCGTTTGACAGCGGCATTTAACTAGTTGATAGCGGCGGGTGAATCGCGATTTCACCCGCCGCTATTGCGGGCCTATATCAGCTGTTCAAAACAGCTGACATGTCCCGGCTTTGATGCGGGCTCATCGCCAGAGCCCGCATCAAAGCGGGGGTTCTGACCTCGGACATACTATCCCGTCCGAGGTCAGAAATGGGTTAATACACTGACACCAAATTACATGCATAAATACCCAAATTTATTATTATTATTACTAATAATAATAATAATAATTATTATATATATATATATATATATATATATATATATATATATATACTCTTACACATATATATCTATATATATAATTGTCTAAGGGTTTTTCTGTCTGTCTGTCTGTCCTGGAAATCCCGCGTCGCTGATTGGTCGAGGCCACCAGGCCACAGTATCGACGTAGATGTCATAATGGAAATCCCGCGTCTCTGATTGGTCGATGCGTTAGAATCGGGCCACAATCTAGTCTATATATATAATTGTCTAAGGGTTTTTCTGTCTGTCTGTCTGCCTGTCTGTCTGTCTGTCCTGGAAATCCCGCAGCTCTGAATGGTCGAGGCCGCCGGGCCTCGACCAATCAGCGACGGGCACAGCATGGCGACGATGATGTCATAAAGGTTGCCTCGACCAATCAGCGATGGGCACAGTCTGCCGCGAATTCGCCTCAACCAATCAGCGACGGGCACAGTATCGACTTAGATGTCATAATGGTTGCCATGGCCGCCTGGGCCTCGACCAATCAGCGACGGGCACAGTATCGACCTAGATGTCATAATGGTTGCCATGGCGACGATGATGTCATAAAGGTTGCCTCGACCAATCAGCGACGGGCACAGTCTGCTGCGAATTCTGGAATCATCATTGTCCATATACTACGGGGACATGCATATTCTAGAATACCCGATGCGTTAGAATCGGGCCACAATCTAGTATATATATAATTGTCTAAGGGTTTAATTGTCTGTCTGTCCTGGAAATTCCGCGTCTCTGAATGGTCGAGGCCACCAATCAGCGACGGGCATTGTCCTCCACTGCTGTCAAGTGCCGCCATTGTGTTGTCTAAGGGTCTAATTGTCTGTCTGTCTCGGAAATCCCACCTCACTGATTGGTCGAGGCCAGCCGGCCTCGACCAATCAGCGATGGGCACAGTCTGCCGCGAATTCTGGAATCATCATTGTCCTCCACTGCTGTCAAGTGCCACCATTGTGTAGGGTGTGTGCCTGCATCTCCCTGTATGGGCGGCATCTCCCTGTGTTTCTATCTTAGAATGGGTCGTAAACGAAAATACACCAATGAGGATGACAGAAAAGCAGCAGAAGCAGCAAGAAAACGACAACATCGGGAACAGTAGACACCACAACAAACTGCCGCCAGACAAGCCCAGGATGTGGAATCTCACAGACAACGTCGCCAACAGGAGACACCACAATAAACTGCTGCTAGACAAGCCCAGGATGTGGAATCTCACAGACACCACAACAAACTGTTGTACGACAGGAACAACATGATTGCCAAATTCATAAAAAACAAATGCTCTACCAACTAAGGCACGACCAGGACAATATTCAACAACTTTCACATTACGTAACAGACAATGAAAGTACAATTCATGAACACTACTGTGGGAATATGAATGCAGTTTGCTCTAATGACTCTCTGAATTTCATTGATGAAAAACCATCTGACAATCAGTTTACTCAATGCTGCCAAAAAGGAAAAGTTATGCTACCGAGACCTCACTACTCAGATCTGTTTGAGCAGTTAATGAAAGGAATGCATCAACACAGTAGAAATTTCATGGAAAATATCAGAAGCATCAACAGTTCTCATGCGTTTGCTTCATTCGGTGCCAACATTGCACCGCCCCCTGGATTCGGACCGTATTGTTTTAAAATTCACGGCCAGATCTACCACCACACTGGAACACTTCACCCAGTAGTAGGACAACCACCAGAATTTGCACAATTATACATCATTGATACAAATGAGGCTACAGAACAAAGGATGAACCTAAAAGAAAATGAAAACTGTGATGCTGAACTGATGAACCAAATTGCTGTACATTTACAAAAAATAAGCCCATTTGCTGCCGCATATCGCATGCTAAAAGACGTTCAAGCTGAGGAGGAACAGAGGACTATACAAAATGGTACTGAAATGCCTTCTATTGTCATGGCCATTAAACAAAAACGTAAACAGAATCCTCGACTTTACAACAAACCACGTGTAAGTGAGGTCGCAGTTGTTTTTCAAAACGATGATGGAGAACCTCTTTTTCAAAGGGATATATTAGTCCATCTTAAGCCAGACCAAAGCAACCCTTTGGTTCCTAACAAAACGAATTAGCATTTTGCACAGCAACCTTGATGCTCTTCTGTATCAACTATTCTTTCCAAGAGGTGAACAAGGGTGGCATGAAAACCTAAACCAACAAGGAACTTCAAGAAGAATTAAACAGCTGCAATACTATAGTTTTCGTCTGTCTGTCCGAAATTACTTCAATCCTATTTTAAACGGTGGGAAACTGACACAACAGTACTTAGTTGAAGCATATGTTAAAATTGAAGCTAATCGTCTAAATTTCATAAGAATGAACCAAAAACAACTTAAAGTTGAAGACTACTGCGTTCTTCAAGAACATTTGCAAAAACAATCAATTGAAAAGGGAATTCCAATTGGAAAAACAGTAATCCTCCCGTCGTCGTTTGAAGGTAGCCCCTGCAACATGCAACAGCGTTATCAAGATGCAATGGCAATAGTAACAAAGTTTGGAAGACCTGACATTTTTGTGACATCGACCTGTAATCCTAAATGGCCGGAAATTACCGAAAATCTAGAACCCTGGCAAAAAGTTGAACACAGGCCGGACTTAGTCGCACGCGTATTTCGACTGAAACTCATCAGCCTTTTGAAAGACATCAAAAATGGGCTTTTTGGAACAGTCGTAGCAATGGTACACATCATAGAGTTTCAGAAACGAGGTCTCGCACATGCGCATATACTAATTATCTTAGACACGGATTCCAAGATTCGTACGGAGGAAGAAATCGACAATATAGTGTGGGCTGAAATTCCTAACCAAGAAAAGTATCCTGAACTGTATAATAGTCTAGTCTTTCATATGGTTCATGGCCCTGCGGGGTAGCAAATCCAAAAAGTCCATGCATGGAAAACCGGCGACAACACATTGATAACATTGCTTGCAACAAAAAAATTATAAATAACTCATGGATAGTCCCATACAACCCGTACTTATCAAAATGCTACAACTGTCAAATCAACGGAATGGAAGATGACGGCAGCCGCACACGTCTCGGCACAACTTCGCTGGATCCCGGCGGGTGAGTATATAACTATTTTTTATTTTAAATATTTTTTTTAACAGGGATATGGTGCCCACACTGCTGTATACTACGTGGGCTGTGTTATATACCGCGTGGCTCCTATATACTACATGACCAGTGTTATATACTGCGTGGGCTGTGCTATGTATTATGTGGGCTGTGTTATATACTGTTTGGGTTGTGCTATATATTACGTGGCCAGTGTTATATACTGTTTGGCCTGTGTTATATACTGCGTGGCTGCTATATACTGCGTGGGCTGTGTTATATAGTACGTGGGCTGTGTTATATACTGCGTGGGCTGTGTTATATACTGCGTGGCCACAGTTATATACTGCGTGGCCTGTATTAACGCATCGGGTATTGTACAATATGTATGTATTTATATAGCAGCCACATAGTATATAGCACAGGCCGCGTAGTATTTGTCTGCTATATACTACATTGCCTGTGCTACATACTATGTCGCTGCTATATACATACACGGGTACATAGACGGGTACTTCCGTCTTTCTGTCCGCAACTTTCATAACGGAAATCCCACGTCGCTGATTGGTCTCGCTAGCTGCCTGTCATGGCTGCCACGACCTATCAGTGACGGGCACAGTCCGATTAGTCCCTCCCTACTCCCCTGCAGTCAGTGCCCGGTGCCCGCTCCATGCTCCCCTCCGGTCACCGCTCACACAGGGTTAATGCCAGCGGTAACAGACCGCGTTATGTCACGGGTAACGCACTCCGTTATCACTGCTATTAACCCTGTGTGTCCCCAACTTTTTACTATTGATGCTGCCTATGCAGCATCAATAGTAAAAAGATGTAATGTTAAAAATGATAAAAAAAAACCAAAACTGCTATTCTCACCCTCCGTAGTCCACCCAGGCGCGCGTGGCTGCCGCCATCTTCCATTCCCAGAGATGCATTGCGACATTACCCAGAAGACTTAGCAGTCTCGCGAGACCGCTAAGTCATGTAGGTAATATCGCAATGCCTCCTGGGAACGGAAGATGGCGGCAGCTGCGCGCGCATCGCTAGAGCTTCGCTGGATCCCGCGGGTGAGTATAGAACTATTTTTTTATTTTAATTATTTTTTAAAACAGGGATATGGTGCCCACACTGCTGTATACTACGTGGGCTGTGTTATATACCGCGTGGCTGCTATATACTACGTGGCCATTATTATATACTGCGTGGGCTGTGCTATATATTACGTGGCCAGTGTTATATACTGTGTGGGCTGTGCTATATATTACATGGCCAGTGTTATGTACTGTTTGGGCTGTGCTATATATTATGTGGCCAGTGTTATATACTGCGTGGCCTGTGTTATATACTACGTCGCCTTTGTTATATACTGCGTGGCTGCTATATACTGCGTGGGCTGTTTTATATAGTACGTGGGCTGTGTTATATACTGCGTGGCTGCTATATACTGCGTGGGCTGTGTTATATATTATGTGGGCTGTGTTATACAGGTCCTTCTCAAAAAATTAGCATATAGTGTTAAATTTCATTATTTACCATAATGTAATGATTACAATTAAACTTTCATATATTATAGATTCATTATCCACCAACTGAAATTTGTCAGGTCTTTTATTGTTTTAATACTGATGATTTTGGCCTACAACTCCTGATAACCCAAAAAACCTGTCTCAATAAATTAGCATATTTCACCCGTCCAATCAAATAAAAGTGTTTTTTAATAACAAACAAAAAAAACATCAAATAATAATGTTCAGTTATGCACTCAATACTTTGTCGGGAATCCTTTGGCAGAAATGACTGCTTCAATGCGGCGTGGCATGGAGGCAATCAGCCTGTGACACTGCTGAGATGTTATGGAGGCCCAGGATGCTTCAATAGCGGCCTTAAGCTCATCCAGAGTGTTGGGTCTTGCGTCTCTCAACTTTCTCTTCACAATATCCCACAGATTCTCTATGGGGTTCAGGTCAGGAGAGTTGGCAGGCCAATTGAGCACAGTAATACCATGGTCAGTAAACCATTTACCAGTGGTTTTGGCACTGTGAGCAGGTGCCAGGTCGTGCTGAAAAATGAAATCTTCATCTCCATAAAGCATTTCAGCCGATGGAAGCATGAAGTGCTCCAAAATCTCCTGATAGCTAGCTGCATTGACCCTGCCCTTGATGAAACACAGTGGACCAACACCAGCAGCTGACATGGCACCCCACACCATCACTGACTGTGGGTACTTGACACTGGACTTCAGGCATTTTGGCATTTCCTTCTCCCCAGTCTTCCTCCAGACTCTGGCACCTTGATTTCCGAATGACATGCAAAATTTGCTTTCATCAGAAAAAAGTACTTGGGACCACTTAGCAACAGTCCAGTGCTGCTTCTCTGTAGCCCAGGTCAGGCGCTTCTGCCGCTGTTTATGGTTCAAAAGTGGCTTTACCTGGGGAATGCGGCACCTGTACCCCATTTCCTGCACACGCCTTTCCACACCAGACTCAGTCCACTGCTTCCTCAGGTTCCCAAAGTCTGGAATCGGTCCTTCTCCACAATCTTCCTCAGGGTCCGGTCACCTCTTCTCGTTGTACAGCGTTTTCTGCCACATTGTTTCCTTCCAACAGACTTACCATTGAGGTGCCTTGATACAGCACTCTGGGAACAGCCTATTTGTTGAGAAATTTCTTTTTGGGTCTTACCCTCTTGCTTGAGGGTGTCAATGATGGCCTTCTTGACATCTGTCAGGTCGCTAGTCTTACCCATGATGGGGGTTTTGAGTAATGAACCAGGCAGGGAGTTTTTAAAAGCCTCAGGTATCTTTTGCATGTGTTTAGAGTTAATTAGTTGATTCAGAAGATTAGGGTAATAGGTCATTTAGAGAACCTTTTCTTGATATGCTAATTTATTGAGACAGGTTTTTTGGGTTATCAGGAGTTGTAGGCCAAAATCATCAGTATTAAAACAATAAAAGACCTGACAAATTTCAGTTGGTGGATAATGAATCTATAATATATGAAAGTTTAATTGTAATCATTACATTATGGTAAATAATGAAATTTAACACTATATGCTAATTTTTTGAGAAGGACCTGTATACTGCGTGGGCTGTGCTATATATTACATGGCCAGTGTTATATACGAGGCGTGTTCTATATACTATGTGGCTGCTATATACATACATACATATTCTAGAATACCCGATGCGTTAGAATCGGGCCACTGTCTAGTGTGTATATATATATATATATATATATATATATATATATATATATATATATATATATACACTGCTCAAAAAATAAAGGGGACACTAAAATACCACATCCTAGATATCACTGAATGAAATATTTCAGTTGCAAATCTTTATCCATTACATAGTGGAATGTGTTGAGAACAATAAAACATAAAAATGATCAATGTAAATCAAAATGAATATCCCATGGAGGTCTGGATTTGGAATGATACTCAAAATCAAAGTGGAAAATCAATGGTCCTGGGCATGCTCCTGATGAGGCGGCCGATGGTCTCCTGAGGGATCTCCTCCCAGACCTGGACTAAAGCATCCACCAACTCCTGGACAGTCTGGTGCAAAGTAAAGTTTGTGGATAGTGCGAGACATGATGTCCCAGATGTGTTCAATCGAATTCAGGTCTGGGGAACAGGCGGGCCAGTCCATATCTTAAAATGCCTACATCTTGCAGGAACTGCTGACACACTCCAGCCACATGAGGTCTGGCATTGTCCTGCATTATGAGGAACCCAGGGCCAACCGCAACGGCATATGGTCTCACAAGGGGTCTAAGGATCACATCTTTGTACCTAATGGCAGTCAGGCTACCTCTGGCGAGCACATGGAGGGCTGTGCGGTCCTCCAAAAAAATGCCACCCCACACTATTATTGACTCACTGCCAAACCGGTCATGCTCAAGGATGTTGCAGGCAGCAGATCGCTCTCCATGGCATCTCCAGACTCTGTCACGTCTGTCACATGTGCTCAGTGTGAACCTGCTTTGATCTGTGAAGAGCACAGGGCGCCAGTGGCGAATTTGCCAATCCTGGTGTTCTGTGGCAAATGCCAAGCAACCTGCACGGTGTTTGGGTTGTGAGTACAACCCCCATCTGTGGACGTTGGGCACTCAGACCATCCTCATGGAGTCAGTTTCCAACTGTTTGTGCAGACACATGCACATTTGTGGCCTGCTGGTGGTCATTTTGCAGGGCTCTGGCAGTGCTCCTCCTGTTCCTCCTTGCACAAAGGCTGAGATAGCGGTCCTGCTCCTGGGTTGTTGCCCTCCTATGGCCCCCTCCATGTCTCTTGGTGTACTGGCCTGTCTCCTGGTAGCGCCTCCAGCCTCTGGACACTACGCTGACAGACACAGCAAACCTTCTTGCCACAGCTCGCAATGATGTGCCATCCTCGATGAGCTGCACTACCTGAGCTACTTGTGTGGGTTATGAGGAAAAGGTGTGTACTCCAGCTCTTAAAATCGTGGAATTCTTTATTGGTGCATATAAATATAGCGTGATTAAAATCCTTGCACAAAGGTGGATGCAGTCATGAGGATAGACAACGTGTTTCGATCTATGCGATCTTAATCATGTCTGTGGGTTGTAGAGTCCGTCTCATGCTACCACAAGTGTGAAAGCACAACCAACATTCAAAAGTGACCAAAACATCAGCCAGAAAGCATTGGTACTGAGATGTGGTCTGTGGTCCCCACCTGCAGAACCACTCCTTTATTGATTGTGTCTTGATAATTGCCAATAATTTCCATCTGTTGTCTATTCCATTTGCACATCATCATGTGAAATTGATTGTCAAACAGTGTTGCTTCCTAAGTGGATAGTTTGATTTCCCAGAAGTTTGATTTACTTGGAGGTATACTCTGTTGTTTAAGTGTTCCCTTTATTTTTTTGAGCAGTGTATGAATATATATATATAGTGCTTCTTTAATGAAAATAGATTGTAAACATGTTTTACATGTAAAAATTAATGCTTTCAAGTAAATAAACCTGTTGACCATATGCGGTCTATATGTTTAAGGGGTTGAATATATTGTCACTATTTTAGCATACAAAGTTACAAAGTTATTTTTCTAGAAATCTTTTCTGCATTACGGACTGACCGATAGATAACACATTACATCAGACCAGTTCTTTTCCCTTCTAGACAGACCTTTCTGGTTACCCTGTCCAGGTTATAAAGATAAGCAGGACATGGATAATGTGGTCCTTCCTCCTGCAAACAAAACCACAGTGCAACTTTTAATCAGATTCTTTGCAGCCTGATTACAAGTTTGCAAGGGATTGAAGGCTTTTCAGATGAGTTTATACAGGATTATTACTGTGGAAATTCTGATTAAAATCTCCCCAAAACCCTGCTCC